>NC_044590.1:600000-1200000 GCF_901933205.1 Camarhynchus parvulus
GATTTATTTTTTAATTTACTTTTTCCATAACATTTCTGTGTGTACGTACTAAAGCACATTGATTTAAGGAAGACACCTTCCCTAGAATTTGGGATGATGATTATCTTTGCTTACCTTCCTTATGGACTTGCAGAAGGGATCTCGCTCTCAGGTGAGTAGCAAAATGAGTTCTGACCACGCTGTTTGGTATGTTAAAATATTTGTATTGCTGTAGAAGTGGGTTTTGCCTTGTGAGAAGATTACTCTGGAGGGTTTCAGCAGTAAATCCTTGCAGAGTCTTGTGCTGACTGCCCCGTTCTTGCCCACAGGTATCATGGCAATCCTGTTCTCTGGCATCGTGATGTCTCACTACACTCACCACAACCTGTCCCCAGTGACACAGATCCTGATGCAGCAGACACTCAGAACTGTGGCTTTCATGTGTGGTAGGTGCTGCCTGCTATTAAATCTGGTATTAATCCTTTAAAATTTCACTTGCATGGAGCTGTGATTCTGTTGGGAGCAGCAGAGGTGTGACTGCATCCAGGGATTTGTATGTCCATGCTCCTTGTCTTTAAGAGAAGGATTCCCGAGAGTGGAGGCTGGAAGGCACTCAAAAGTCACCTTTCCTGCCACACTGGATAAAACATGCAGTAAATCTCTCTCCCATCCTGCAGGCTCCTGCTAAGATTTGCCATAAGATTGATGGCCAAATAGAGATCACTGACTCCTGTGTTCCTCTAGTCTGTTTTTAGTTCTAGGAGATGGGGGTTGAGTGGTATTTTTTAATGTTTTTTAGTATAAAAAGCTACTTGCAAAGACAGTAACTTTACATGTGGAGGTTTTTGGAAGTAGTGGTACAAGCAGCTCAGTCCTAGAGCGTTTCCAGTTCCTTTTCCAAACAAAACCTTTGAAGAAATGACATGTTCCTGCATTACGAACATGTCCCTGGTTTCTGGGGGCTGCCATGAATGAATTCTGTATTATTTGCAGGAGGATGCAGTGTGATCAGGGAGTGGCTTTGCTGCAGAGGGAACTTAACCACTCCTTAGTGAGCACCAGCAGCTCTCCAGGGTTTGGTCAGGAAATCCTGTTTTATACTGTATGTAGTAATTAGTAACAGTAGAAAAGGTTTTGTGGAATTGTTTATTTAAATGTGATTTCTCTTTTTCAGAAACGTGTGTTTTTGCATTTCTTGGCCTGTCAATTTTTAGTTTTCCTCACAAGTTTGAAATGTCCTTTGTCATCTGGTGCATAGTAGGTATTTACTTCCTTCCATATCTTTTTAGATGCATTTTTGGTATTGGGGAGGGGGGAACACCTTACAGTTAAAAGATTTTAGAATAATTGTTACGATTTATAGGCTTTTATAAAAAATTCTCTGACTCTTTTCCTAATTCTTTTGTTTTTAAACCCATTTCAGAGTGCCTTAGTGCAGTGACTGTGGATCACGTTTCACCTGTTGCCATGATAATGGTTTAATATCAGCGTGAGAAGTGTGTTCCTTTTGCAGTGAGGGCAATGTGGGTCCCTTTCCAGCTGTGTACAGCAGTGTACACTGGCCCATTCAGTGCATGGTTCAAGGGAAGGATTGTTATCTACAGCTTCCCCAGATAGGGATATCAGCACAGGGAACAGCTCTGCCTGCACTGCACACAGCTTTCCTAGCTAATATATATCTAAGGTGTGACACTTCCTTCTGGGTGGCATTGCTCTCTCAGGCGTGATGCAACTTGTGTAATTTTGGGGTGATTCATAAAGGAAAACAGCACAGCCCTTCAAGGATCCTGCTGACTAATTCTAGGATATTTACCTTATCGAGGTCTGTTTGTAGTGGAGCTTAAAAACAATGCTCTGAGAAAACCTTGCCTTTTTCTGAGTTAAAGTTTTCTCTGTGTTTGTTAATTGTTTGCCATTAAATCAATAGTCCCCTTTTTTTTCTTTTCTGCTCTCGAAAGTGTTGCTTCAGTGTGGGGTATGTTTTATAGCCTTACCCAAGGACGTGTTGAGAAACAGGCTGACGTGTATTTGTTTGGCTCCTGGCCTTTCTGAGCAACAGGGAGACAATAGAAATACCTTACTGCCTCTTGGCTGCTGCACCAAGGGAGTGATTAAAGGAGCTGAACTGAGGAGCACTTTTACCCAAAGTACTTCTTGGTCTCCCTGGAATGTCTCCTGGGTTCCATTTATTTATTATAAGTAAAGTAACTTGGTCTCCATAAGTGACAGGTCTGATTTAGTTTCAGTTAAGCAGACAAAAGGTTTCAGGAGCAAAATTCCATAATGCCCTGTGCTGAGGAGTTTCTCTCTGTTCATGGAGCAGCATACCTGCCTGTGAGCAAAAAGAGCATATTCACCTTGCCCTGTAAAACCTGCTGCAGCTGGGGCCTTGTGGATGTAACACATCAAATGGTCTTTTGCTTTTATTTCTGTTTTTCAGGTGTTGGTTCTCTTTGGTAGAGCAGTGAATATTTTTCCGCTTTCCTACCTACTCAACTTTTTCCGTGATCATAAAATCACTCCCAAAATGATGTTTATCATGTGGTTTAGTGGTAAGTTAAAGCTCAGAATACTGAGAACCAGAAAAAATGTTTTATCTCTTTCATTGTGTGGCCCACTCGAGGAGGAACCAGTTTCTCATTGGTTGAGCAAAACTCAGCTGCACATTTGCACTATTCTGAAACCCAAGTGCAAGGCAATGTTCTCTTTCCCCTTTGTGCTGGAGGACTTTGCTCTGGTGAGCCCCACAAGGGCTTTTCTGCATGGAGTCTGCTTGTCTCTCTAGGCCCAGCAGCTTCACAGTTTGACCAAGAGTGTCTGAAATGCTCAGACTCGTTTAGGGTGGCAGCCAAGTGGTGGCTAATGGGCACGGACAGGATTGTGAAGGCCCTTTGGAGGGTGGAGAATTGTGAAGGCCCTTTGGAGGGTGGAGAATTGTGAAGGCCCTTTGGAGGGTGGAGAATCGCTGCTGGGCTCTCCGGGTGCTCAGGTGCTGCTGTTGGTGACTCTCCCTTGCTGCCCTGTTCTCTCTCCTGAGGATTACGTGGTGCCATTCCCTATGCCCTCAGCCTGCACCTGGGCCTGGAGCCCATCGAGAAGCGGCAGCTCATCGGCACCACGACCATCATCATCGTGCTCTTCACCATCCTGCTGCTGGGAGGGGGAACCATGCCCCTCATCAGGCTCGTGGACATCGAGGACTCCAAACCACGCAAGAGGAGCAAGAAGGACGTCAATCTTAGCAAGACAGAGAAGATGGTTTGTTTGGGCTTTCATTCATAGCATCACTGGGGTTTGGGTGGAGAGTTTTTTCCAGTTCAGACATTTTTCAGGACTAGTACATGATTTTTTACTAAAAAGTATGATGAAGGCAGTAGAAAAAGCTAAGGTAGTAGGACAAAGCCAAGCGATATAATTTTAAAATATCCCAAAGACAGAGTTTGGTTAGTGTTTATACAAAATATGTGTTTGGACAAGGGGAGGAGAAATAGTCCATTAGTTCAATCCAATTACAGGTTGATCTATATAAATTAAAGTAATCCCTGGGAAAGCATAAAGCAGGTGATAGAGGATTGAGTCGTATACAGAGAGAAAGTAGTTGCTACAGTGTGAGATGGAAATTAATCATAAAAGGCAGATGGAAATTATTTTGAAAAATTCAGAGGCCATGAGAAGGTCATAACAATAGCCCCCCTCTGACTGGACTTTATTTTAACGCAATTTCTGGCAAAGCAAGAGATCTGACAAAGCCAAAAGCCACTCTGAAATGTCTTGTGCAAAAGATGAGAATAATAAGTATCACAGAACATTTTTTGCCTGTTTTTCTCTAAACCATTGAGAAGTATATGCAGGGTATTGTTCTGGAGGATCTTGAGAACATTTTCTCTTTGCATGAGGTTGGTTGTAGTCTTTAGAATGACCTTGCACTGTCCACACAAGGAAGTGCAGGCAGAGTGCAGGGACAGGGCGTGTTTGACAGGGCTCGTTTTCAGTGGGACAATGACAGCAGTGGTGCTTGCTGGATGAAAGCATTGTCCAGCTCACAAGAGAAAACCTGCACAGCAGAAACCTGTTCTCAGCAATAGTGACAATACAAAACATGGAACATATGAGGTCTTTTCCCTTTCAGCATGGAAAGGGAACTAAGTGGCACTGGGATTCAATGGCTGAACAGACTCACAGTCCTAAGCCCTGCAAGGCTGGGATGGGGATCAATTCCATATTGTTCCAGCACGACAGCTGGTTGTGACAAGGGACACCACAGAGCAGGGGCTGAAGTGAGGTGCTGGGATGACTGCCACTTCTTTCAGTTATTCCATCTTTGCGATTTTTCTAGGGAAACACTATAGAATCTGAGCATTTGTCAGAGCTCACAGAGGAGGAATATGAAGCCCAGTACATAAAACGTCAGAACCTCAAAGGGTTTATGCGGCTTGATGTGGAGTATTTGAATCCTTTCTTCACCAGAAGACTCACACAAGAGGTAAGTCTTCCTTATTTTCTTGAAGAAGAGAAACTGGTCGAGTTGGTGGTTGTCCTCAGTACCACACAGGGCTCATCGTGCAGGCACACGACGTATGTGGGGACAGTGGGACATCTGTGTATTGCTCATGCATAGAGAGAGCAGCTGTAATGAGCAGCTGCTCTGTAAGTTGGATTAAATGAGCATCTCAGAGCTCCCCCAGTTAAACTTGGTGTAGGGATTTGCTGAACTCGCCTTTAAATCGTGCAGGGAACCATGAAGGGCATCAGGAGTCACTGGCTGCTAGAAAAAGCTGCTGCCACTCGAGCAGAGTTTTTAAAGAGCTGTCACACACACTTCCTGCCTCTTACTGTCAGTGGCCCTGTGACTTCTGGAGCTGTGCTGTTGCTGAAGAGTGCAGTTTGTATCTTGGAACAGGGCAGCAGCATTGCACCCTGTGCTTTCCAGACTGCTCACTTCCCAGAGACAGGGTTCTGGGGCTGTACGTGCAAAACAACACCTGACAGTAACTTAACACTGAGTGGCCCCAAGGTGTAAATACTGTGCCTTTTTCACTCCCATGCTTCAGAAATCTGAGGCTCCTTAGTCACAGAATTCACTGTTTTTCCAATTTCCCATGGAAGCATTTTGGCTGTGGAGTTAATAATTTTGTGTAAGTGCACATTCCATCTTCCTAGCCTGCTCAAAAGTACTGGTTTTCCTCTTGTTTTGTACTTTTCAAAAGTACCATTTCGGCACTTTCCTACAAAAACTAAAGTCATTTATTGCAAAACCAGAAAGGAATCAAAAACCAAAGTAAGCATCTGATTCGTAGTTGGTAGCCAAAAGCACAGGCTGCCATCCAGATTGCAACCAAAAGCTGGAAAAATAAGCATGTGAATCACCACGGCAGGCCACAAGGTTCCCAGTGTCCCTGGGAGCACGAGGAGGAGAGTCAAAGCCAGGCCCTCCAGACAGCATTAGGATTGTTGAAACACAGAGCAGGACTGTCTAGAGAACACAGGTAAAAACACCCATCACCAGAGCTGTCATCTGTAGCAATAATTAATGTTTTCTGTTGGGAGGCAGAGGGGCAGTGGTGCTCAGAGGGCAGGAGCAGATGATTTCCTGAGGGCTGTGCCCAGCCCTGGCCCTGCAGTGCCCTGGCAGGTGAAATGCTGTGCTTTGCTTTGCCCCAGGACCTGCACGACGGGCGCATCCAGATGAAGACCCTGACCAACAAGTGGTACGAGGAGGTGCGCCAGGGCCCCTCGGGCTCCGAGGACGACGAGCAGGAGCTGCTGCAGCAGAGCGGGGCCGGGGCGCGCTGAGCTCCGCGCGCCCCCGGGGCCAGGCTGCGTGGGAGTGCTGGGCCAGGGCTGGGCTCCTGCACTGCAGCCTTTGCTCCTTGTTTAGGTGAGAGCCACAGCTCTGCTGTCACTGTTCAGGAAGGGAAACCCTCCAGGGTCAGACACTGGGTGGGCTCAAGGAAGAACCTTCTGCTCAGACTTCA
Source organism: Camarhynchus parvulus (assembly GCF_901933205.1). Classification (NCBI taxonomy): domain Eukaryota; kingdom Metazoa; phylum Chordata; class Aves; order Passeriformes; family Thraupidae; genus Camarhynchus; species Camarhynchus parvulus. The sequence continues at coordinate 605,955 of NC_044590.1, forward strand.
TTGCGCAGCAAATTCCAGGCAGCCCGATGAAGGGCAGAACCATCTGCCATGGAATGATGACATTGGTAATGGGGATGGGCTTGTTCCCATCCCAAAACCTGATGGGATCACACGCTGCAGGACAGGGCCAGGGCCTGTGTGTGGCTCTGCAAAACCAATTGCACTTTACCTTTTATATATATATAAATATATTCATTCACAGCATGAAGAGTCTTGACAGCTTATACTGTGAATTTGTTTCAGCACTAGTAAAGGAATCTGACTGGAGGAGATGTATAATTTATGGAATTTGCACATTTTGAACCCAGAAAAGATGCATACCTTGACAAGAGCAGATGTTGCACATACAGGGAATCACCTCTGAAAATGTAGTTTTGTCACTTAAGAAATCCTTGACTTCTGTTTTATGGGACTTTTCGGTTTTTATAGTAAGGGATCTGATCCACAGTACTGATTATAGCATGGTTTTGGGGAAATGGGGGTCTGTGACAGCACAGAACTGCGTTTGAAATTGTAGTTTCTTTTCTTTGGCTAAAGCCAGTTGCAGTTGGGTTTCTATAATTGGCAGTTGCTCCTTGCTGGCACTTTGGCTTCAAATCTTATAAAAGAGCAGCTTCTGTTTTGCCTAATTTATGAAATGTCCCTAACACTCCAGAATTCACCAGTGGAATTTTTAAGCTTCAGTGGAAGCAAAAGCAGGACATACATGAGGAAAAAGAGCCTTCAAAATCTAATCCAGGTACAGAAAGATTAATATTGCACCTGGCTGAAGCAGCCTCTGCTGGGAAGTACCAAACAGCTTCCATTAAGCTGTTCCATTTTTCTCTTCTGCTTACACTCTTTCAGAATCTGTGTATTATCACTGCATTTGTTCTCCATGGCCCAGTGTTTGCTCGGCATTGCCAACACCTGAACGTCTTTACACATTTGCCATGGTGACACAAGCAGCAGTTTGCTCCCACTGCCAAATTCCTCCTTGGTCATTTTCATATCCACTGTCAGGATGTGAATTACAGTTCAGCACCCAAATCTGACATGCAAATGTGCATGTTTGTTTCTGAAGATGTGAGACTTAGTTTTGGTCTGGTTTTGCTACTGAGTTTTTTAATCTGCTGCTTACCTACCGAGAGAATAAAAGTTCAAGAATGTATTCAGAATCCTGAACCTGTTGTCTGAGCGGTTTTTCAGAATACCACATCTTGTTCCCTGCTGCCCTTTCCCTGCCTGTGGAAAGGGCCTCGCTGCTTGTCCCAGAGCTGGGACACGCACAGCTGGGGCTGAGCAGGCTGTGAAAGCCTTGGGTCCTTGTTTCATCCATGGGGGATCTGTGTGAACATCGGCCTTTCTGTCGCCCTTCTAGACCCCAGCACACTGAATTAAACTTCAGTTACCCATCACTCCTACTGCGTTTCTCACCTTTTCGCCCAGGAGCTGCTGGCAGGTCCCTGAGAGCTTCTCCTCAGGTGTTCGGTGGTGGAGCTACTGTTACCCCGGGGGTGGCACGATGCCCCAGTCCCGCTGCCGTGCCCGAGGGCCGCGCTTCCCGGCGGTTCCCGGCGGTTCCCGGTCCCTCCCGGCCGTTCCCGGTGCCGAGGCTCGGTCGCGCCGCGCCTGCGGCCAGGCGCGCTGTTCGCTGCCGCCCTCTGGCGGCGGCCGGCGGTACCGAGCGGAGGGAATCGCTCTGAAGCGACTCCGGTGAAGACACTGGGAATTTAAACTGGGTTGGGTTTAAAACCAACTATTCTAAAACTTAACATGATATTACCTTTGTCAAAACTTGGAATTAAATGTGTATTCTGAGAGAGCAAAGCTAACTCACTCATTTTGGAACCAAAAGAGGTTTTTACCATAGTGTCCAATGCTTATATTCATTTGTCAATACAGCGGCTTTTCTGTCAGTCATTTCACAGTTTGGAGCTGTTCACTTAATATGCTTAGAAAATAAATATTCTTCTTTATTGACTTGCCTGGCAGTTACTTTAGATAATTTCCTATTTTATCAGACCAGTATTAAACCCTAACCCTCTTTCCACAACTCTTCCATCCTAACTTGGATCTGCAAACCTGTGCAAGAGTGAACCTGTTTTCTTAATGTTCTCAGCTAAGCACTCCAGCAGCTGAAGCAGAGGCTGCTGCCTGCAGAGCCCCAGGTGCTGCTGCTCCGTGAGCTCTGGCTGGTCCTCCAGGCTGCAGAGATGCTCCTTTGCTTTACCCACCAAAGCACCTCTGGGCCGTTTCCGCAGCCTAATTCCAAAGCTGCCACAACCAGGAGTCCTTACCTGCCCTTCAGGAGCTCAGCCTTTGGGAAGCCAGAGCAGAACTCTGACCTGTGCTGATTAAACACCTTTCGGCTTTTCGCCATGCCTGTGCCCCCAGGTGAGCTCACCCAGCTGTGGGGCTGCAGTTAAGGGTCAGTGGCACAGGCTGAGGCTGCCCAGCCTTTGAGAGCACAGGAGGGGACACAGGAAGGGACACAGCACAGGACCAGGGGCCTGTGCACCCTCAGCTTTGTGCAGCAGCCAATTCTGGAGGTGCAGAAAGGGCTGATAGCAAAGCCTCACTGGGCGTTACTGGGGGCAGCTCTGGTTTGAGCTGATGGCATCTTCATCGGGGCTGCACCCTTCAGACTGGAGCAGGAGATGGATGAGCTCCGGGGGCCCTGCTGGAGCACAGAGCTGCTGGGGAGGCTGCTCCTGCTCCCAGCCCTGCCCCTGGACAACACCAGGAAAAGAGCTGAGAGCCCCAGCTGGAAGCATTTTTTACCTTCAATTAACCACCACAGGCAGAAGGAATTAAATCATTTGAGGCAATGAAGCTGGAGCCATGAGGGGCGGGGGAGCTATTTAAAAATCAACTGCACTAAAATATCACCACATTTGCACAACTCTTAAGACTTAACTCTGAAGTTAAGACTTCACTTTCCCTCAAACTACACAATAACCTCCATTGCTCAGAACCACTGGAAGAAATTTCTGCTGTCTGATTTTCACACTCATTTATGATTTTGCTGACTTTCCTTGACAATCACCTTATTCCCCGTTTTTCCTTTCCCAGGACAGACGGTGTCCCCGCTACCCTGGAGTTGTAGCTGTGCCCTCAGACTCCCGAGTGAGCCAGCACAGAGTGGGAAATGCAGCACCTGTAGTGCAGCCCCTTGGCACCAAGCCCACCCCAAGGCAGCGCTGGCTGTGTTCCTGCTCCAGGGCCAGGCTCTCCCTGAGCAGCACTGCAGCCCCCAAGTCCCTTCCCTCCCACTGCAGCGTGACCAAACCCAAAGGAATTGGTTCTTGCAATCAGGAACCCCCTTCCAAACCTGCTGGGCCTCAGCTCCGAGGGTGAAGCCACCACCCTCTTCTCAGGCTCAGCCCAGCAGCAGCACCAGGGGAGCTGCCTGAGAGAGAGGGGCTTGTCTCTGATCCTCAGGTAATTGGTGGCAGCTGTCAGCACCATGCCCAGCTGGAGACGCGGCTACATTGGCCCAGCTGTGCTGTGCCCCACGGGATGGATCCAGCCTGGCAGAGAGGAGTCCCTGGGCACTGCCAGACTCTGTACTGGCTTGTTGGCCCGGCCACAGCACATGGAGTTCATTGGACTGGTTGGGGTTTGCTGGGTGGCTGCAAACGCTGGCCCTCATCAGCAGAAGTGTCTGAGAATGGAGAATAAACACCCCCAGCACTGGGGCTCTCAGTGCTGGGCACACTCACACTGACCTGTGGGGTGAAAACACTGATCTGGAGCTTTTCTGGAATAACAAAGGACCTGAGGGATTGGCAGCTCATTATCTTTCTCCTGTGTTCTTTAGATGATATCTAGAGCACTGGATTTTTAGGCAGCAGGGGCCAAACCCATCAGTCAGGGGCTGGCAGGCAGAGCAGGGACCCAGTGATCTGTCCTCAAGGCTGGCACAGCCCAGTGCCCAGCCTGGCTGGTCAGTCCTTGTCCCTGTCCGTCCCGGGATGGCCATGCCCCGAGAGCCCCCAGGAGATGGCAGCAGCCCTTCGTGCCTGTGTCCTCCAAGGGGAGGAAATCAGCCCCCGGTCCCTTTCTGGAGGCTGCTCTCGAAGGGCAGCAGGATGGCGGGATGGCCCGGGATGGCCCGGGGGACACGCAGGGGATGTGACAGGGTCCCGGTGCTGCCGGGCACAGTGTGGCTGTGGCACTGGGCACAAGGGCAGAGGAGGTTTGCTGGTGCCACGTGCCCGTGCCCAGCTGATGGGCTGTGCCCCTCTCTGCGTGGCTGCCCCGTGGCACCCAGCCTGGCCCTGCTCTGGCCCTGGGCACGCTCTGCACCATCCCCATCCTCATTGCCATTATCCTGGAGTGCAGCTGCCAGCACAGAGCTGAACTGAGTCAGACACTGGTTCTCCATGAGTGAATTTACTTTAGAAACGACAAGTGGAACATGGTGAGTGGTCAGTGGAGACACTGTGTGATCCCCTCGTGTTCCAGAGGGCTGGGGATAGGGCACAGGGAGCTTTCCGGGTGGGGTTATCCTGTGGATGGCCTTGCACAGGAGCTTCTTGTTCCTTTTTGTGCCAGGCTCTCCCCATGGTGTGCCCTCACTGATCTCCAGAGGCCAGCGACAATCCCTCAGGATGCTGCAGCCCAGGCAGCTGCTGCCCCGTGCAGATGGCATGAGCTGCCCCATTGTCCCAGCACCGGGGACACCCTGCGGCCACTGTCCCTTCTCCAGGGTGGTGCTCACCACAGATTTGCCATTCCCTGCCTGCTGATCATTCCCTGGGACTGCCGCTACTCACTCCAGGATTATTGTAACCCCAAATCCTTGCTCTAAAGGGAAGCTTCCATTTCTGTCTGTGGGACAGTGGTGGCTTCCACTCCAGTGGAGGGAGCAGGGTAGCACAGCCAGCACAGAGAGCAGCCCCAGGGACCTGTAGGGAGGTGCTTCTTACCCCAGCTGAGGTAGCTGTGTGGACAGTGCCACTGCCCATCAGGACAGGAGGTGGCTGCGGGGGCTGTAGGAGCTGGCACTGGAGGTGGATTCCCCTCGGGGCATCCTGGCCCCCAGCCCGCCCTGCCAGGCACAATTTTTAAGACAACCAAGTTCCTCGTTGGCCATCAGAGCACCAGGTTGAAAAAACAAAGGCCAAGGGCTCAGAGAGCAAACTGCAGGAGAGACTGTACCCTGGGCTGCACCCTGGGCACATCTCAGGCGCTGGGGTCTACTCGTGTTCTTGTTTTTGCAAGTGCAAACACTGGGCTCAGAGCTGCAGGAGCCAAACCAGAGGGCTTGGTCTGACATCTTCATGTCACTTCAGGTGTGGAACATCTGGGACCCACTGGGCACGGGGGTGAGAGAATGCTGCCCTTGGCTGGTGTACAACTGCTCTGCTGGGACAGAGCTGGGCAGGGCTGGGCTCAGAGCAGGTCCTTGGCGATGGCCGAGGGCAGGGCCTCCCCTGCCACGCTGGCGGTGCCCAGGCCTGAGCACCTCCGAGTGAGCAGCACCATCACCCGCACCGTGCTCCTGAGCCCCGGCTGCCCCGCGGCTCCGCCGGCCAGCACGGCCAGGGCCCCACGCTGGGCAGGGCTGCCGGGCAGCCGGGGGGCAGTGCAGCACCTGGGGCAGGTGCTGAGACGCTCGGGAACATCGCTGCAGCTCCTGCAGCCCAGGGCCGGGCCGGGCCGGAGCGCGGCGCCCCGGCAGCCGCAGCACAGGAGTGTGCGCAGCGCCTGCAGGAGAGCAACCCTGTCCCTGGAGAGGAACCTGTGGAAGTTGGGCTTGAGCAGCAGGCACACCAGCGGGTTGTAGAGCGTCGAGGACTTGGCAAAGACGGCCGAGAGCACGAAGGCCAGCGCTGGCACCTGGCTGGTGTCCCCGAGCAGGGCCCACAGCGCCAGCACGGCGTAGGGAGTCCAGGCAGCCAGGAAGCCCAGGCACACGGCGATGCTCAGCTGGAGAAGGAGCAGAGGCAGATGGGGACACTGTGAGCCTCCTGCAGCATTCAGGGGACACTGACACCCCCCAAAGTCAGCCACATGCAGCAGGACCCTGAGCAGCCCTCACATCCCCAGGGAAAGGTGCTCAGCCTTCTGGGCCTGGACTGGAATGCCAGAGAGCAGGGCAGCAACTCAGCACAGCCCATGCACAGACCTGGGCTTCAGGCCACTCACCCCCTGCCCCACCTGGGGAACTCAGAACAGCCTCAGCCTGCTGTGGCAGATGGGTACAAAGGACACAGTGACCTGGTGGGACCAGCTCAGCTTTTGGCAGCGCTGCAAACCCCTCCAGCAACCTGTGTGGCTTGGGGGGCCTGGAAATGGGCTGTGCTCAGTCCCCCTCCCCTGAATGGATGTGGCTGTTTCCTTTGAAGCCAGGCTTGCAAGTTGTTTTCTTTCATGCTGTGTTTTTAAAAGGTTATTTGGGGTTTTTTACATATTCTTGGTAAATTATAGTATTAGCTTGTAGTCTGGGGAACAATGACTCATGCAAGCTCCTTTATGATCTTTTCCAATGTAATTTAAAATGAAAACTCCTCCACCTGATGACTTTAAATGAGGAGCAATTTGTTGTTACCCACACTGACACAGACACCTGGAGAATTCATCAGGAACTGCAGACACCGGGCAGGAGGGGCCCTGCTGTTCACCTGCCCATGGGCAGTGGGCTGGGCAGGGCACCCTGTGACCCCACAGCCCCCGAACCCCGGTACCCTGAGGAGCAGCCCGGTTTCCCGTTCCCGTACCCTGAGGAGCAGCCTCGTTTCCCCGTTTCCCCATATCCTGAGGAACAGCCCCGTTTCCCCATTCCCATACCCTGAGGAGCAGCCCGTGCAGGCCGCGCAGGCCGCGGTGCCCGCGCCAGGGGGACGTGTGCCGCCTCAGGGCTCTCCGTGACGCCCACACCGTCCACAGGATCAGCGCGTAGGACGCCAGGATGAGCAGGCAGGGCAGCAGGTAGCAGCAGATGAGGAGGGCGAGGATGTAGAGCGTGGCCTCCCTGCTGGAGGGCTCCCAGGTGATGCAGCAGGCTGTCCCGTAGGGCACGGGGCCGTAGCTGCCCCAGCGGGCCAGGGGCGCGGCGGCGAAGGCCAGGGCGTAGGCCCACACGGCCAGCAGCAGCCCCATGGCATGGCTGTGTGAGAACCTGCTCCCTGCAGTGTGAGGAGGGGTCCTGTGGGCCAGGGAGCTGCCCCCGAGGCACACACTGCCCACAGGAGCCAGGGAGCCGCTGGGGTCCGGCACAGGGCCAGGCATGCGGCCCCTCCAGCCTGCCGAGCGCTGCCGGAAGCTCCTGTGCTCACTGAGCCATGTCTGGGCACAGCCAGCGCTCCTCAAGGCCACCCAGACCCTGCCATGGCTCCTCCAGACCCCCCACACCGTGCCATGGCTCCTCCAGGCCACCCATACCCTGCCATGGCTCCTCCAGGCCACCCAGACCCTGCCATGGCCCCTCCAGACCCCCCACACCCTGCCATGGCTCCTCCAGACCCCCCACACCCTGCCATGGCTCCTCCAGGCCACCCAGACCCTGCCATGGCTCCTCCAGGCCGCCCATACCTTGCCATGGCTCCTCCAGGCCGCCCATACCTTGCCATGGCTCCTCCAGACCACCCAGACCCTGCCATGGCTCCTCCAGACCCCCCAGACCCTGCCATGGCCCCTCCAGGCCACCCAGACCCTGCCATGGCTCCTCCAGGCCGCCCATACCTTGCCATGGCTCCTCCAGGCCACCCAGACCCTGCCATGGCCCCTCCAGGCCACCCAGACCCTGCCATGGCTCCTCCAGGCCGCCCATACCTTGCCATGGCTCCTCCAGGCCACCCAGACCCTGCCATGGCCCCTCCAGGCCACCCAGACCCTGCCATGGCTCCTCCAGGCCACCCACACCCTGCCATGGCTCCTCCAGACCCCCCACACCCTGCCATGGCTCCTCCAGGCCACCCAGACCCTGCCATGGCTCCTCCAGACCCCCCACACCCTGCCATGGCCCCTCCAGGCCACCCAGACCCTGCCATGGCTCCTCCAGACCCCCCACACCCTGCCATGGCTCCTCCAGGCCACCCAGACCCTGCCATGGCTCTTCCAGACCCCCCAGACCCTGCCATGGCTCCTCCAGACCCCCCACACCCTGCCATGGCTCCTCCAGGCCACCCATACCCTGCCATGGCTCTTCCAGACCCCCAGACCCTGCCATGGCCCCTCCAGACCACCCAGACCCTGCCATGCCAGCGCTCCTTCAGGAGCCTACGGCTCTCCCACCAGGGAAAGCAGCTCTTGCTGCTCTGCCAGAGTTTGTGGCTTCCCAGCTACAGTCTGTTCTAGCCTAAGCTCAAGTCTGCATATGGACACTCTAAAACCTGCAATCTGCCATGATACAGCCACACAGATGTGACACTTGGAGACATGGTTTAGTGCTGGACTTGGAAGTGCTGTGGTAACAGCTGGACTCAATGATCTTATAGATATTTTCCAGCCTAAAATTGTTTCTGTGATTCTGTGACTAAATATTGACTGGGAATAGTTTGCCCTGGGGCAAAGCCTTCCCTGAAGAGGTGGATCTGGCTCATCAAAAGGAAAAGGGCCCTGTTAAGGGACAGGGGTGTGAGTGAGGATCAGATAGCACATCCTAGCACCTACCATATGCCGGGTAGCAGACCTTGAGGCAGCAGACCGTGCTGAGCACCGTCAGGCTGGCCAGGCTGCTCAGCCCGAACAGGACCCCGCAGAAGGCGTAGAGTGTGCACACAGCCTGGTCAAAAGCCACCTGCAAGGAGAGCCTGCAGTGAGCCCGTGCCTCCCCGACAGCCCTGACCCCGGCTGCGCTGGAGGCTTCTCCGTGTGGGAGTTTCCCAGCGGCTGCTCCCATTCCTGCAGCAGAGCTGGGCACACGTGGGGAGCTTCCAACGGGCTGCACAGGTACCAGCACCTGACCAGTACATATGGGCATGACCTCGCCCCAATTTGTTCCCTGAGCACCCCAAAGATGCACACGGGGGGAGCTGGGGGTGCAGGAGCTGCCCTGACCCACAGCAGCTCCCACCCCTGCAGTGCCAGCTTGGACAGCCACCACCAGAGCCCTTTGGCAGCGGGTCTGTGTGAGGACCTGGAGGGACAGGGAGCAGCAAAGCACACACTGTGGGACGGCTGGCCGGGAGCTCACGTGTGCCCCTGTGCCACCCCACGTCCCTCTGCACTGCCAGGGATCTCCTGGCTCCCAGACAGTCTGCAAACCGGGCCACTGGCCAGCGCAGAGCTGCTCCAGAAGGTACCTGTGTGCAAAGAAGGAGGAGGTGGCCAAGGGGAAGAGCGTCACTGTCATGCTCAGGTCACTGATGGCCAGGTTGACGATGAAGAGCTCGGCAGGTTTCAGCAGGGACCTCTTCTGATGGGCTGCCAGCAGCAGCAGGGAGTTCCCAGACAGGGACATGATGCCTGTGGAGGAGGCAGAGAATGGTGCTGAGTGTGACAGAGCCAGGAAAGGAACCAGGAGCATCCTGAGAGGTTTGGAAGGAAACACTGCAGAGGTCTACAGAGGGTGGAGAGGGCTCCAGGTTTCCCTCTCTGGGGTGGGCTGAGCAGGGGAGCCCACGGGACCCACAGAGCTCTGTGAGGACATCTGGAGCTCCTTTACATTGGATTGGATGTCCTGCCCTTCCTGAGATCCTACAGAGGCGTTTGGTGGGAGGGCAGAGATGGGATGAGACTGCAGCGGGCTCCAGGTGCAGGGTCTGGCCGCTGTCACTTGCTGCAGCTGGAAGGAGCAAGGGGCACTTCCTCCCAGCTAGATAAATAACAGGAGCTCTGTGAGACTGCTCCTCTGATGTGGCGCCAGGGAGCTGGGCCCCTTGGCCTTCCTAATTTCTTCCTGGCAATGTCACCTCTGTGAGTCTGCACTGTTCCATATCATGGTAACAAAATAAACAAGAAGAAAAGCATTATGAAGATCAAGAAAAATCCAGACTAAACAAAAGGAAGTTCTTTGTTTGCTATTAGTGTATTTAAATCAACAGTGGTGATTTAAGTTTTATAATAAGGGCTTTCTCTTTTTCATTACATAATTGTGATTTCATGGAAAAGAGGTTTCAGTGTCCTCAAAAGTGGAATCTTTGCTGCTTTAGGGGCAGGTTCAGCAGGATAAGAGTTCCCCCCTAATGGATTATATTGCAAATTAAATCTCATGGTAAGAACCCGCTTCCAAAGCCACTGAATGGCCAACACTAAATTCCCCTCAGGGAACAGGACTCCCACATGGGATCTGGGCAAATCCAGAGCTCTGGAGGCTTTGGAGTCACTGGAGAGCAGAGTGTTGAGATGTTTATCCTTCTTCTCAGCCTCAGAAGGCATTTTTTCCCACAGAGCAAGTCTCACATCTGTGCTAAGTACACTTTATTAGCTTTTCCAACTCCTGCTGAAATCAAGGGCCAGCTCGAGCTCCAAATCCCCTTCAATGGATCTGAAGCTGGTGGTACCAGCAGAGCCCTTGCCTGTCTCACCTCAGGTGGCTGTGGTAGGAGTTACTGGAAGTTCCTAGAAGTTATTCAACTTTTCAAATATTTAAAACCATAACAGGCACTTGCAATTCACTTGAGAGGGGAATGCAGTCACCAGACCATACTTCTGGGTAACATGAGAAGGTCAGTTTAATTAATCTGCTAATGACTGGACACTTCTGGAAGCACCAGTGACGGAAAAGGCCTGACTGACTCTGTCAGGCAGCTGGGCAGGGACATGGGGATCAACAGGCCATCTTTCCTTACCAAAGACTAAATAGAGAGTGCCAAAAATCAGGTCTTCTCTCTCCGATAAGGTGGACGTGAACACTGAGGTGTTGGATGCATTTCCCATCTGTAAAGCAAGGCACACATGGAAGTGAGAGTGAATTCTGGCTGATGAGAAGTGCCCAGCTCCTTCAGTTCCCCAGAGGACACAGTGGCACATTCCTGGCCAGCAGGATCCTCTGGCCAGCACTGCCTGTGGCACTGAGCAGCCTGGGATGGGATCAGATTGCTAATCCCACTGGACTGTCCTTCCTCCAGCCACAGATTTCCCTGATGAGCATCAGCCTTTGCATGGTGGTTCTCTGGGCAAGTCCTGGCCTTGTGTGACTGCAGCAGCACAGCGTGTTTGGACTGAGATTGGCAGCTTGGAGCAGCCCAGGACACTCCTGAGCTGGCAGCCCCCAGGGTGATGGTGGCAGCAGGACACAGTGCCAGTGGTGGAAGGGGCTCTGGGCTCATCTCCTGCCACCCTGGATGCTCAATGCTTCACAGCCCAGTGGAAATTATCTTTACTCGCCTGTGCTTTTCAGAGTGTCCGTGTACAGGGACAGGTGATTTGTAGCTCCCTGTACAGACCAAGTGACTCTGGACATGAGAACAGTGTTCTTCATTAACCTAATTGGAAACAACCTTCATTTAGAGCTGAGCAAACCACTCCTGAATTTCTCATAATGCACAGTTCTCCCCTAGGCCATAGCTGATCTCCCTCAAGAGCCTTTGGAAGCAGCCAAGCTGAACACAGCACACGCACATCACCTCTCCAAGAGGTTTTAGCAAAGCATCTGTGTGCTCAGAACACAGCCAGGGAAAAAGGAGGGACTGTGGCCACACAGCTGCGCTGGTGATGAGACAGGGCAAGGCCCAGCATAAACAGTCTGGAAGGAATTGTTGCTGCTCCTCAGCACACATGCAGCAAAGGAGAGAACTGGCAAAGCTTGTAGGATTTGATTTCCTTCAGATCCCTGGCAGGAGTCCATCCTGCAGTACATCAGGGGAACTGCAAGTGTCCTGTGAGACCAGGCTGGCAAAAAGGACCAATAATCTCAGGAGAGGAATTTCTATTTCTGACATATTACTTGCAATAAAGGCTATTTTTATGATTGTGCTTGAGCTGCCTGTAAAGCACACATCTCTCATTCTAATACAGAACTGATAAAAATGCATCTCTTGCTCTGATCAATGTACTGATGTCAGTGACACATAGACGATAAATCAGTTTTATAGAAATATGGAGAGCTCTCCCTTTTGTGTCCAAAAGTAAATAATAAATTGGATCCTCCCATCAAGGTGCTCCCTCCTGCAGACATTTCAGCGCAGGTACCAAACACATCCACAATGATGTCTGACAGAAACAGCTACAGGAGTTTTCTTCCAACTCAGAAATATTCCAAACACATGACTGTGCTCAGTCAAGACTAAATCTGTGACTCCTCTGGGAGGGATCCAGCCAAGAGTGTTCTCAGGGATGCAGCCAGAACTGAGCAGCCCTTCAACATCAAACTCCTCAGGCACGTCGTCTCTGGGCACGCAGAGCTGCTGAATTTGATTTAAGCTCCATTGCTCAGACGCTGTTCTGAGAAGAGACAGACTGCGAAAGCTCCTTTCCCCTCAATTTAAACAGACTTCAAAATGAGATGAAGTTTTCCAAGCGGCTGCTGCCACAGGTACATCATGAGGAAACCCTTGTGTTTTGCATGCCAGCCCTTATTCCTGTGTTCACAGGAAGAATCAAACCTAAACCCAAATCCACACCCCACGTCCGTGTCTGGCACCTGGATGGACACTGGCGTGGCTGGACTGGCCTGATCACATGCACTCTGTCTACATGGAAAACCCTGCTTTCATTTTGTGTGATTGTCAGCTTTGCCTTTTTCTCCTCCAGACTTGAACAGTTGCTTTCCTTCAGCAAACGTGCTACAAAGCCAGAGTCTGCCTTGGAGAGGAGGAAGAAACCTGATGAGCCTGGAAACTCTCCTGACCTCCAGACTCTTTCAATAGTCAACAGCAGGAATAAATTTCTGCAATTCCCAGCACAGGGGAAGCTCAGACGCTGTTGCCTACCTAGCAAATAGTGCAGGCTTTAGAAAGTCACAGAGCAGCAGAAGCGCACAGCTCAGGATGGGAAGGACAGACATCAGTGTGAGCACAAGCAGCCCTCGCACCCCTGCCCAAGATCACAGAGTTCTCCTGCGCCAGGGCTGCCCATCCCCACCGGCTACCGACAGTAGAATCTGCTTTCTGCCTCAGTTACCCACCCGGGACTCCTGCAAGCCCCTTTCAAGAAGTTCAACCCTGTTCACAGCCCAAAGCGTGTCACTCGCTCACACACACCACCGGTGCCCAGGGCAGGCCCGGGACACACAGCCCGGACCGCCACTGCCGCCCCCGGGTCCGTCCCCGCAGCCCCGGGCCACTCTCGGGGCTCTCCGCGCTGCTGCACCCGCGGGGACCCGCGGGGACCCGTGTCCTGCCCACACCTGGGGGTGCTCGGGGCGCCGCTTCCCTCCGGGACAGCGCCTCGCCTTCCGCGGAGGAGTCCCCGCTCCTCTCCCCGCGACGGGAACTTACCGGGGCTCCGCGGGGCAGCGGCGGTTCCGCCACTCGCTCAGCACCGCCGGCGACGGACAGCTCCGCTGGGCGCCGCGCTGAGCCGTCCGCGCCGCGCTCGGTCCTGTCCGTATGGCGCTGAACTGTCCGCACCGCTCTGTGTCCTGTCCGCGCCGCTCTGTGTCCTGTCCGTATGGCGCTGAACTGTCCGCACCGCTCTGTGTCCTGTCCGCGCCGCTCTGTGTCCTGTCCGTATGGCGCTGAACTGTCCGCACCGCTCTGTGTCCTGTCCGCACCGCTCTGTGTCCTGTCCGCACCGCTCTGTCGTCCGCACCGCTCTGTCCCTCCCGCACCGTTCTGTGTCCTGTCCGCACCGCTCTGTGTCCTGTCCGTACGGCTCTGTACTGTCCCGCACCGCTCTGTGTCCTGTCCGTATGGCGCTGAACTGTCCGCACCGCTCTGTCCTGTCCGCACCGCGCTGTCCTGTCCGCACCGCTCTGTCTCCTGTCCGCACCGCTCTGTCCCGTCCGCACCGCTCTGTCCCTCCCGCACCGTTCTGTCCCTCCCGCACCGTTCTGTCCTGTCCGCACCGCTCTGTCCCTCCCGCACCGCTCTGTCCTGTCCGCACCTCTCTATCCCTCCCGCACCGCGCTGTGTCCCGCCCTGCCTCAGCTGGCCAGGCTGAGGGACAAGGGACACCGTCTCCACCGCCGCCCGGTCACCCCTGCCCTGCCTCTGGAGCCGCGATTTTCACAGCAAGAGAAACTGAGGCACCAAGAGGGTGCTTTAAAGCAGCACTCCACGGCCTCAGCATTCCCGGGCTGGTTTTTAGCTCTGCTTGGCCACCCCTCTCCTGTGCCCCAGAAGACAGGCTGGTCACTCACTCACCTGTCCCTGCGGACCCGGCTGGCCAGGGCAGGACCCCGTGGGGAGCTCTGAGGTGCTCCAGGGACACGCTCAGAGTGACAGTGGGGACGAGGACATGGAGACCATCACGCTGAGTCTGTTGTCAGTGTGAGCTGGGTTTTGTTTTCCGCCCAAAGCATTTGATCTGTCTCTGCTTGGCAAAAGACAAGTCACAACCCTCACTTAATTTTGTTAATATCCTCCACACCAAGAGCTTTCCCCTGGTTGCCAGTAAGAAATAGGGAACGATATCAAAAATCCTAATATTAAGTTTTAGAGTTCCAAATACTGCCAGGACTTCTGGTCAGCTTGGATCCAGGTGCCTGAATTTGCTTCAGAAGGGAAATCCAAAGCTGAAGAAATGCACACCAATAGCTTTGTGTACCTACATGTGTGAAAGAGAATCATTTATGGACTCACCAGCTATGTAAATAGACGCATACTGAGATTGTCAAAAACTGAAGGTTATTTGCTGTTTATGTTCCAGAAATACAAAAGGCCTCAGCCAAGTCTGAGGCCCCATTGTGCAGCCTCTCCACATGTCCAGAGTTAACCCAAAAATCCCAACATGCCCAGGGAATGTGCCCCATTTTTTTCCTTCCACCTGGAAGGGACCTGAGGGAAGATGCTCAGTAGCACCACAGGACAGGGAGTTCTCAGCAGTCACGAGCTCACACAGGAGCAGCAGCACTTTCCACTCCACCCCGTGCTGCCAACAGCTACTGCACTTTTTGGGCACACTTGCAGCATTGCATTGTTGCTTTAGCATGCTTTTCCTTGGAACTGACCTCCACCACAGTGTGTCTTTCCTCAACAACACCTCTCCTACCCAGCGCTCCATCCATCAGCCCTTCTCACCCAGGCTGGGAGGAGGGGCTGAAGCCTTTGAGATAATTGAGTTCTCACTTGGTTTGTGTGGCAGGGGAGCTGTCTGAGAAGGGGAGGAAGCTCAGGGGAGATGCCATGGAGCAGGCACAGACCCCAGTTTGCTGCTTCCCTTCGTGTCTGCAGGAGTTTTCTCAGAAGAGATGGAGGAGCCAGGGGTTATGGAGGTGGTGGGACAGGAAACCAAACCTGCAGGAAACCAGACTCTACATGCTTGTTTGTCCATGGACCAGCTTTTTCTTCTTAAGCCTAAGCACACAGAGAGCTGTGCTCAAGCCCAGGCCCACCATCTTTTCAACATCGCTTTTTATGGCAGTGGTCAAGGCACAGAGAGTCTTCAAAGGAGTCCTTTTGACCTGGGAATTAACCAACAGATTGTCTTCTGGAAACCAAAACTGACTTTGAAGCAGAATTCTTTGCTGTGAATCCTAGAGATGCTGGTATAGTCCTTGTTATCTCAAGCAACTAATTTTGTTTTCCAAGTTCTCCCTTCTTCATCCTTCCAGCAGCTGGAACATCCTTTAACAATGCCAGGTTCCAGATCCAGGAGCAAGAATTCCAAATTCCACCTCTGAAATGAAGATTATGGACTTTTTGTTACAAAGAACTTGAAAATGGAAACAAACAAAATCAAACTATTGTGGCTCTTCAAAATGTGTATCTGGACTCTTCTTCAGCCAGGGGAGCTGGCAGGGGGATGAGATGCACATGCACACACAGGTGTGCACATGCCAGACCTTCCAGCTCTGCCCCAGGGCTGCCTCCCCTGCTCCCCAGCTGCTCTGTGGGGATGTGGTGTCACTCCTGCACCAGGTGAGGCAGGGACCGTGCAGCCCAGCTGCTCCTCAGCATTTCTGAACCCCAGATGGTGGGAGAAACCTGAAACTTGTTCCCTCTGCCTTTGAGAAACCACCAGACACAGGACCCTTTCCTGAGAGCACCCCACTGAAATGCTGGCAGCAAACTCTGGCAGTGTCAGAGAAAAGAAGATGGGACTTGGAGAAGCACCAAAGTCTGGCTGAGTTTGGACCTCCTGCCCTGTGGCTCTGCCCGTGCTGGAAGGCACTGGCCACAGTGCCTTCTTCAGTTTGAGAGGTCTCCAAGCCAGGCAGCTGCAGCTAAAGTGTTGCACATTACCACTCCTGGCTTCCACTCAGACCATAAGAGCATTTCATTCTAGAGAGCCAACAGACAGCAGAGGCTCAAAGCACCAATTTCAATTGCATTTATAAAGCAGACAGTGTCCTAAGCTTTGGAACAGACAGAGCTCTACATAATCAATGAGGGCAAAAATATTTCCCTAAAAGCATGCTCCTAACATTTGACCTCAATCACAGCAGATTGAAAGGTGGACTAGGTCAGATTTATTAAGACAAAAATGATCACCATAAATAGGCACAGAGGAAGACTCTGAAAACTATTGCCTGAATGTAGAGTGATGTTCTCTGTGAAGCCTCCTCCCCCCACAGGACCCTCTGGTTATTTGGCTGGAGCAGGGATGTGCCAAAGCAGTCACAGTACATCACACTAGTGAAATTAATCTGGAAAGCATTACTTCCAGTTCTATTGCACTGGTTTTTCATGAATCATGTCAGCTCCCCAGGCCCCTGTTTCCCCACCTGCAAACAGTATTAATAGTATTTATTTCACACCATGTGGTAGCAGGTTCTGCTCATTACCTGTCTGTGCACAGCTCTGAAATCTGCATGCAATGGGTTTTTCAGCACGCCAGCCAGATTTCCTCCTTTAGTATCTCCCAGGCACATTTTGTACCTGCTAATCCAGCCCATCAGTGTGCTGAGCCTCACTCCCAAGTGACTCACAGGTGTCTGCGTCCATGGCTTCCTGAGTCTGACCTTAAAGGGAAGGGAGAAACCCCACACTTGTCTGACAAGATTTAGGCCCACTGGCTGGTTTTATCAGCCCATATTGCTCCCATTGCTTTGTGTTCTCACCTGATTTTATCATCACGAGATTCTCACTAGCCCAGCTGAGGTCACACACCCATAATTTCCTGAGCACTCCTGTGCTGAAGAGGCAGCTCAGCATCTTTGCAAGTGGGTCAGGGATGGATCTGAAGGGTGACATTTAGTGAGAAACAATGCTGGGTGATGGCATTCACGTAGGACAGATCCAAGTTACACATGCTGTTGCCCAACTTCCTACCATCTGTACACCAAACTTTCAGCTCTGTGTTAAATAGACACTTATTCCCCTGCTTGTATACTTAGCAGGAGGCATGAGGTAACACATATGTTGCTCTTGAGATGCACTTCCCCCCTCACAATTTGTGCTTGTGACTGTAATGGAAATATATATTAAATACACGTATTTCTGTTCGTGTATTTGGCTTTTCAGCGCCACCCACAATTCCCCGTGCCTGCAAATTCTGGCTTCTCACATCCCACTTGTCCTCTCTGCTTTGAGTGCTGCCTGTCTCTTAAAGTCCAGCTGGCCAGAGCTTAACCCTTAACTTCCAGGATCCTCACCAGGCTGTCAGCCCTGCTCAGCTCCACAGCCTGGCAGGGCACTGGAAAGTATCCCTGGAGCACCTGGGGGCTGGATCCCACCTCAGCACGGCAGGCTGCTCCCTCTCCACCTTCCCCTGCCACGGAGGGAGCCTCACCTCCTATGGAAACCGCAGGGGACAGACTGAGGGGAGCAGGGAGATGTGTGGAGTGACAAGCTGCAGGTCCTGGAGCAGGCTCTGGCAATCAAGGGTTAGCCTTGGTGGTGGACACCCGGCTAAGAGCCTGGAGAACAGAGGGTGTAAACCCCAAATACGGTAAGGCAGCACTCAGAGCAGCAAAGGAGCACCCACAGAGCCCGTGCTGATCCCACTCACAGCAGGACCCCTGACAGCTGCCTTCAAACAGCACTGCAGAGCAAACTCCTGCAGCTCACAGCCCTTTCACAGCCAGGATAAGGGCTGGCTGCTGCCAGCGGTGCAAAGGTCCCCGTGTTCCAGAGGTTATCTCAAAGGAACAGCTGTGCTCAGATCAGAGAGCACTCTAGTTCAGCCTTTTGTAGCCCAGCACAGCACAGCCTGCCACTGTGGTGCCTCCTCCATGCCACACCACACACCTGCCTGCTTTCCCAGCAATTCCAAAAGAATGGCACACCTCCAGGCTGCGCCCACAAAGGAGCCACCCATGGCACCTGTGAGTCTGATTTTCTGCAAAATCCCTGCACGTGTGCAGCCAGATCCACCACCCTCCACCACGGCTCACCTGGCACTGCAGAGTGGAGCCAGCCCAGCCTGGCACTGCCAGCCCCACAGCCTGAGCACACACAGGAGCAGAACCCCTCTGGCACCGAGCTGCACACAGCCTGTGCCCTCTTAATACACTACAAAAATCTCTGTTTTGTTCAAAACATTGTGGAGAGACACAGGAACCTGCACCCAGCCCTCCTGTCTCCCAGCTCTGCGTGTTTCCCAGCCCTGAGGGCAGCGCTGCTGGGAAGGGCTGCATGCCTGATACTCTGAGGTGAATTCCTTTAATTTTTGGTTTATTCTTTTCTAATGTTCGAAGTCTACTTTGACACATACAGACTTAGTATCTTACCTTTATTTCCAAGTTATGGAAGATTAATTTTAATTAAAAATGCATCAATTTAAATAGATCTTTAGCTAGGTTTTCAATTTATTCCTAATTAATATTCCCTTTGAAATCTAACAACTTTCTTCGCTGCTACCTAGCTTTTCTGCATTAGGTTATAAAACTAGTATTTCAAGGAAGAGTCACTTTTGTGTGTAGTAATCAGACACCATTATCAGGCTCAATTTTTAAGCCAATTTTTCCTCCTCTTCTCTGAAGGACTGTCAGGCCAATAACTTTCTCCCCTTATCTTCCTACTCATACTACTTCTTGGCACTGGTGTAATTGCTTTCCTACATTTCTTTACTCCACAGCTTGACAGTTTTAAATGAGCCTTCCACACCTGTGGTTTTATCTAGCATGAATTCTGTCCCCTCAGTTCCTCTGCCTGTTGCACAGACCAGGTTTAAGCACGTGCACTCAGTGCTCCCCACACAAACCAGGCAGGTTTGGGAGCCTCCCTTGTTTTTGGGATGAAGCTGTGATTACAAGGCAGTGCCACAGTGACAGATCCCCAGGGCAGCTCGGGCTCCCAGGAGGTTTGTAACTGAGCACTTTCCCTAAACACAGCCCCGCCTGGAATCCCCTTTGCTCGCTGGCAGCAGGGGAGCTCTTGACCCCACACAGCTGGAAATGAGGCTCCCCTTCAGCGAGGTCCTTGTGGGCAGAGCTGCTGTCAGTGCTCTGGGCAGGAGGGTGAGCGCTGAACCTCCTGCAGCTCAGCTGGGGCTCTTCACCAGCGCCACGCTCCAGGGAGTGCCAATGGAGACACTGGGACGCGACCTTCAGTTTGACAGGGAAGGTGTCTGCTGACAATGAATGAATCTCCTTGCTTTCAAGCTTTGCTGGGGAAAAAAAGACAAATTCTAAGTGCCATGGAAATAAAAATACCCGATCAGTTCATTTTACCCTGTCACTCTGAACAGTGCAGTGCTTGTTTTTAGGACTGCTTCTCACATGTCCATCTGATTTCTGAGCAGAAACCCACAGTGCCAAGCACTGACACCAAAATCACAGCCCCTGGCCATTATTTAGTCATATGGAAAATATTCCACTGAGGAAATAATGTCCTTCACTGGAGAGCCTGAGTGAAAACCTTCAGGCAGAAAAAGCAGAACCAAACCAGTGTCAAATCCACATTCAGTCCAAAGATACGTGAGCATCCAACTTGTGCTTGGTAGAAGTCATTTTGCCAACAGGCTTTGAGCCTGTTGAAAAGCAAGAAGTACAATAAAGGGGAAAAGGATTTTTACATCATGCTCTGAAACCTACCAGAAGATGCCTACAACGTGCCCTGAGGTGCAGACCCAGGAGCAGCCAGGAGGCAGATTCAGGGATTATACCTGGGTTTGTGCTACAGCAGGAACGTTTCTGTTTGATCCTGCTCAGCAGACACAGCTCTTGGTGGCACAGTCCTGGAGCTTTTGCACTTCTGCAGCTGCATGTTGCTTCCTAGAGTCTCCCATCTTCCTTTCCCTCAAATCTTGTTTATAGACCTCGCAGTGTTTCAGCACATCTCAAAAATTCTCCCTCAGCTTCTCACTGAACTGCAAACCCCCTGCAGAGCAAGACCAGACAGACAATAGATCCCGAGGTATCTAGGCCATTGCAACATTTCACAGGTTGTAGTTTAAGCACTGGACCAGGGAGAAAGAATTTAACTCCAGCTGCAGGCAGAAAATCTACACCGAAGACAAATTTGTGCAGAAAGTTTTTGGTGTGAGTTACCAACACCTGAATACTGCACCTTCTTTCATGATGAAAGCGAGCTCTTGGAGAGGAGCAGCATTTTATTAAGCAGCACATAATGCTCACTGTAGTATAGACAGCAGCACAGTTATCATGCTCTATTTCACAGCATTAAAAATGAGCTACTCTCCAAGCAGGAGAAATCTTCATATCAAAGATTCAAACACCACAGGCTTCAATGCTGTCAAAAGAGATTATTTTAATTTCTGATATGCCTCTAAGTAGTCCAAGACTTTACAAGTCACAATGGAAAGTGAATCAGACTTTGATTCCTGAAGGAGGCAGAAGTCCTAGAGGAGGCCAAGTGAAGGGAGCTTTGGAGGACTCCATGTGGCAGACTCTGCCCAGAGCCCAGCCATGATCCTGGGAGGAGAGAACACATTTCAGATGACTCAGTGCTTCTCCACCTGAATATTGAAATGCAGGAGTAACAAAGGGGGGAAAAGGGGATTTCTGAGACTGACGTTTCAAGTCTGGCCTCCGAAGATGCAAAGCTCTCCCTGGTAGGACAAGGACCAAACATGCTTTTTGACCCCCCAGTAGTGGCCCATTCTAAGCCCCATTTCTGTTACTGATTTACATGAAGAGGTTTTGTGTTCTGAGGCTGAAATTCTCCACTGGAGACCCAGGAGTGGGTGACAGAGTCTAAGAGCATCCTCTGCTCAGCTCACACCTCCCCAGCACCTGCAGCCTGACCCTTGGCTCTGTGGGGCACCACAGCCTCCAGCATCTCTGCTCAGGGCATGGGGAGCTGGGCAGGAGGGAGGAAACATCCCCTTAAACAAGGTACAAAGTTTCCCGAGATCCTTCTCAACACAAGACACAAAATGTCAGCTCACCTAGGTGGAGCAGTGCCTGCAACAATGTGTACAGCAGGAAACACCGTTCCTGTGTGAGGATACTCCTCTGGCACTACGCTTCGTCTCCCTCCCTGAACGGAGCTTCCTACCCTTCCTCCCTTTAACTGCAGCCTTGCTCACGCCCTGGGTTTGCTGCAGCAGCAGCAGCTCACAAATCTCCTCCAGCTGGCTGAGCGGATCTTGCTGCCCCAGGCCAGCGTCACTGTGCTCTGGGCCCAGCACAAAGCAGCCACGGCAGTGACCAGCAGGGACCAGCCCCAGAGTGCCATCCACAGCTGCTGCACAGGACTGCCCTGCAGAGCAGGAACCAGACACCTCTTTCTCGTTCCTGCCATTGGAATTATCCCTCAGAGCAGCCTCTGCCCTTGGGATCCGAAGAATGAGGGAATTTGGTCTCTAAGAGGGGTTTTACTTCTCCAGGAGTGAGAGGCAGAGCGTGGGGAACTAAGCCCCTCTCCCCCACTCTCCCCAAAAAAGGAGAAGCAGAACATATGCACACAGCCCACTGATTTCTGCTGAGGTGGCCCTAAGCCAGCACACAAAGCAGGCTGGGAACAGCTCTGAGAGCACATCTCAATTAATACCACAGGAAACAATGCCACAGACATTTGCAGTTCGAGGGCCAGGAACAAAGTATGAAGCAAAAAGAGCTGGAAATGGCAGTGTCCCCTCAGAGCACACACCAAGACTGATAAATGAGCCTTCACCAGCACTTCCCAAGGCTAACTGAGTTCCTGGGGAGGGGTTTCAAGCAGTGCTGAGCTGGGCCCAGGTAAGGCAGTTAAATTCAAGCACATTGACACAAAGCTACAGAACAGATTTTACTTGCTTCGGGAGAAAGCAGCATTTTTCTCTAAGGAGTTGATGAGCAGTTGTGGGTTGATTTTTCTTTTTCTTTTTTTAAAGCAGGTTGATGATGAAAAATCTCAGAACAGTATGACTATCATGAGAATGATTTCTAAAGCAGGAAGCATGACAGCCCCACACCCACAACAGCAGAAGCAGCTGCCACACACAAGTTGCCAGGGCTGCTCCTGCACCACTTGCAGCCATTGGAACTCTGACACTGTCTTCAGAGACCTGCACAGTGCAGAGTTAACTCAAAGCCCAGATAAGACAGGAAAAACAAATGGGAGCTATTACTCAAGTCAGAAGGTATTTCACATCCTCATCTCAAAGCAGGAACTGTGTATGATAAAGCCCAGCCTGAGCAGAAGCTCCAGAATCGCCATCACTCACACTCACGATTCGCAGCACTCAGAAAAGATCTCATCAACAAGAAATATCAATAATTAAAGCAATCTCTAACCTCATGTAAAGTTTCCTGCAAAATTACTTCAGTGCTTCCCAGACTCTGAATGCTGGAAGAGAAATTTCTTCTTGATGCCAAGGAAAAAAAAAATCACAGCAGGTTGTTCCATTTTTATCTGGAACATTTCCACCTGTCCACCTTTTTTCTGCACAAAGCCTTTCCACATTCACCACAAGTCCGTGCCTGACACAGGAGGTTGCTGGGTGTCAAGATGACTTTCACAGCCCCTCTGCTCCACCACAGCAGCAGGAGCCAGAGCTGCTGCTGCCAGCAGAGAGGACGGGAGCAGGGCAGCCACAGAGCAGCAGGGAGCAAAGCCCCTGAGCCTGCTGTTCTCAGGGTAAGGGAACGGGAACGCCGCTCTCCGGTGCCTCCGTGGCAGCACGGCCGGAATCATTCTGCCTGCCTCTGGAAAAGCCTGGGCAGCTCTGCTCTGGGGAATGGCAGGAGCCAAGGGGCAGCATCCCTGCCCTCCTTCAGGGTCCTCTATGGGCAGCAGACCCTTTCTCCTCTGGAGGTCAGGGCAGCAAAGCAGCTGCTTCCAAAAAAGCAACAGCTCCCTGCCATGCCCGAGCTCCCAGAGCCTGTCTCAGTGCAAGTAGCGCTCAATGCAGGGTCCCAGAGCCTGTCTCAGGGCAAGCAGCACCCAATGCAGGCTCCCAGAGCCTGTCTCAGGGCAAGCAGCACCCAGTGCAGGCTCCCAGAGCCTGTCTCAGGGCAAGCAGCACCCAGTGCAGGCTCCCAGAGCCTGTCTCAGGGCAAGCAGCACCCAGTGCAGGCTCCCAGAGCCTGTCTCAGGGCAAGCAGCACTCAGTGCAGGCTCCCAGAGCCTGTCTCAGGGCAAGCAGCACCCAGTGCAGGTTCTCAGGGCAAGCAGCACCCAGTGCAGGCTCCCAGAGCCTGTCTCAGTGCAAGCAGCACTCAGTGCAGGCTCCCAGAGCCTGTCTCAGGGCAAGCAGCACCCAGTGCAGGCTCTCAGGGCAAGCAGCACTCAGTGCAGGCTCCCAGAGCTGTCTCAGTGCTGCAGGAGGGCAGCAGGCAGGAAGTGCCCATTCTGGGCACTGCTCTGGGCACTAACCCTGCTTACAGCTCACTCGTTCCACAGCTCCAACAGGAGCCCAGGATCAGAGTTGCCTCTCCGAGGCTGGCTCAGAGCTGGTGGCAGGCAGGTGCCCAGTGCTGCCCTGGCACAGGGACCTGCAGCCCAGGCTGCCCACGGAGCCTCCCAGAGCAAACCGTGCCAGGTGTGCCAGCGCAGGGCCCCGTGCCCGAGGAGCAGCCCCTTGGCACACGCAGTGAGAGCTGTGCAGCAGCTGCTCCCTGGCTCTCCTGCCCTCTCCCTGCATGGAGCAGCCCGCTGCCTCATCAGGGGCCTTAACCCTTTGCCTTCCTCCTGGCACTGTAAGCTGTGCTGCATCCTCTTCATCTCCACGTTGCCCCGAGCTGGCTTTTCACAGTGGGGCGCAGGAGTACAAAACCACAAACCGGCTCAGGTACTGATCCCCTGCCCCTACATTTCCAGACTGGCAAGACCAGTTACAGAAAACCTTTCCCAGGGGAATATGAAAAGTACTTACAGTCTTGGAGAAACACAGCCACATTCCATAATTTTCAGAAGGAATCACGGAACACCCTTCGGAAATAGCAAGGAGGGACATTTGCAGCCCAACCCAGTTGCTGCTGATATCATGGTAATGATCATGCTAGAAGGCCTAATTCACTCTGATTTCAGAGCCAAACCAGGTACATCAAGAGTCACCTCCTGCTTTTCTCCCAGTCACTCTGGCAGTGTATCAATTATTACCATGCTGAGATTAGCTCCTGTTTCTAAACAAATACTGGAAAGGTGAATTTCTTCCCCTAAAAACATTCTACAGCATAGTTAGCAATGTGCACTAAATGCTCATAACCTACAGTCATCTTCCAGAAAATAACTTGAAGAAGCTGTCAGTTCACATCATCAAGTCTAAACTACTTAACTGTGTATGGAGCCTTTAAGCTTCTGTTGAAAGCCAAAGCAGCAAACAAGCTTAGAGGTCTGTAATCAGAGATGCCAGGCAGCAAGACAGCTTACAGGCTGGTTTTATACGCACCAGAAATATGTCAGCTCAAGAAGCATCACAGAGTGAGGCAAGATTTCCTGCAAGAACATTTTAGTTACCTGGAGCCTGATTTCTATAATCCGCCCTGGTACTTCCAGCAACCACAGCAGACCATGAAACACTTTAGAATGGGCACTTCAGCATTCACCTGACATGCTTTTTAACACAAGGAACAAACAAAAAGAATGATCTAGTTTGGAACTTGAGGAGTTCTCCTGCTCCAGAGCCAGCAGGATGCAAAAGGAGCCAGAAGGCCTAATTCAAGTGCCAAAATGTACCTCAGCAGTATCACACATCTTCTGGGAGATGCAGCTTCGCTCACGAAGCTCATAGGCAAGGAGAGCCAAGGCTGGGATCCACGGACGGAGCTGCACATGGCCCAGAACCTGCTGCCACCCCACCTGAGCCTGCTGCAGACGCTGCCAGAGCGGCTCACATGCTCCATGAGCACTGAGTCATGCTGCTCAGGCTGCAAACCAAGGGGGAATTGTCTCAGCAGCCCCGGGACGGAGCCTGCGAGCAGCGGCTCACGGCATGCAAACGCACCTGGAACAGACAGCTACATGCACACGCCACTTTAAGAAAAGAGTGAAGCCTTTTCTTAAAGGCCTCTTTATTTCTAAATTCCTTCAAAACATAAATTAATTTAAACAAATCAGATGCAAAACACCTGCATTTTAAATTCCCATATATTTTACTGTATCAATCACAGCAACCTCATACAGTAAGATACACAAAAATAGAGCATGGTATCACTTCAATTCAACACAGGCTTGTACTACAGGATTCCATGACATATGTACAGAGGACTTCTCTTTTTCAGAGCAGGTATAGCCCCTGCCCTGGTCACCATAAAAATTACGTGGCATCACAGTTTTAGTTATTCACTGTAGTGTGAGGAGCCATATGGAAATTGAACCGGTGAACTAGAAGATACACTGTAGAGCAGCCAAACAGGCATGAAACTGCAGAAGGTGAACAAAACCCAAATAACCACCAAAATTAAAACCACCCTTAGACTGCATTTTAATAGTAAAATTGTTTTTAAATTCTTCACTATATACATAATGTATCTACATTTGTGTCATATTTATATATATATATATATATTTATAAAAAACATACAAGATTGAAAACCTTAAAATCATTCACTTAAACAATATTCACCCCAACGCTCAGGGTCAGCAAGGCAGCACTTGCCCTTGACATTATGCTCAGCTGCAGTTCCTTGATTCAGAATTTCCCTGATTGTTAAACATTCTGTTCACTTTGTTTCTTAGTGCAAACTGGACAGTAACTTATTGTTCTCAGCCCTCTGTAAGACCCAGGTTTCATCTCATTTCCATAAATGCTTCTGACACCCAGTTATGGCTAAAATTATTTTAGCTATTTTACAACACTAGCCTATGTAATTTTCCCCCCTACCTACCTGAAGCCCCCCCACCCCAAAAAATGTAAGACAAACGATCATTCATGCATGTTCCTGTCACACAGGGAGTGATGGACATTGAAGTTGAGAAGCCTAGACTCTAACAGTGATTAAAAACCCCGAAGTGAATCATTTCAGTGCAAAGTGGACTACAGTTTACATCTCAGCTAGAGTTCTTTACAGATATTTTAAACACATTTAATTCTGCACATCAGATTAGGTTGCCTGATACTTTGTGCTAACTAGCTATAGTTGGAATAAGGGAGTTAGGATTCTTAGGGGTTTTCTTTTAATAAAAAACTAAAGTCTATTCATAGCCAGGTGGTGTTTGGGGGTCAGACTGTACAGAGCCCAACACAAGGGAGTCCTGGCTCTCAGCCAGAGTTCCCATGTGCTATAGGAGGAGACAAAGGTCATCATCTGATTCACATCCATAACTGATGGGTTCACTTGAACAGGAGTCACAAATGAGCTCTGATTTTAACCAGGCCAGTGCTTTACTTGCTGGACTACACTACAGACAGATTGGCAGTGAATTTGGGAGCAAGCAGAACATTGATACTTACAATTTCCATAACCACAAAGAAAAAGCGTGCACTGAGAGCAAAATCCTGCAATTCTTAGACAAGACTCCACTCAGATGAGCGTCAGCCTTATCAGAGGGAAAAAAAATGTCAGATTAAAACCCAAGAACTGATCAGAGCCAAGAACATCATTCTGCCACAGTGGCTATAATAAGCTATGAAATACAGTACAAGGAAAAACAAAAAGTCACCTGAACAAATAACCCAGAGAGACTTCATAGTTATAATGATTCTACCACTTTTAAGAACTCAACATATTAAATATTTATTAAAAATAAACTGTTTCCAAATCACCTATTTACAGTACAAAGAACAGTACTTAAACCATGTGCAACAGAAAGAAAATGGACACTCATCTGAGAGGACAACACTCCAGGCATCATCTGAGTGACACAGATACAGGATCACCTCTTTAAAATACCATACAGTGAAACCCAGAAGGATGATATTGGCAACACTGGAAAATAAAGCACGTATTGTCCAGATTTAGGTTATATAAGCTCGAGATAAACAACCAGGAGAGAAGGGGAGAAGGAGGAAACAAAGACAAGAGGAAGAGAGGTTATGGTGTTTGCATTTTGGAGATCAAGAAATGCAGACACACATCAAAAAATAGTCCTTGTTGGCAAAACAAGCCATTCTCATATTTCCTGCACATTTTGAAGTCATACTTTATCAAAAACTGGCAGTGGTTTCATCACTCATAGAAAACGAGAATCTTAATTCTCAGATTTTGTTTTCAAATACTGCCTGGTTTTATTTGGGCAAGATATGATATAATAGGAAGGTATGATGTCACTTTTTAAAAATACAACAGCTGCCAAGTTTTAAGGAAAAATGTGCTCTTCTCCCCCATGTAAGTTAAAAAGCAATGCTCATTTAGGAATTACCTAAATTATAGCAGCATGAAATCTAATGGATCTGCAGCATCTGTGAAGCCACAAAAATCAAGAACTGGCACCTGATCACTGAACCATGGTTCCAAATATCTGGACATGTGATTTTGGCAAGAGGTCAGTGTGGAGTCAGAACATTAGTTAGGATAGCCCTTTCCTCTCCCCCTTCCCTTCCCAAACAGACTCTCGCAGTCTATCTGTAAACCACGTGGGACAGCTGGGATGATTTGTAGTTCAGCTGGTTGTTGGGCAGGAACCTGTGCAGGTCGCTCTTCCTGCAGCACGGGTCGTAGTAGTAGGCGCTGAGGCAGGAGTCGCACGAGACCTTGGAGCAGAAGGTGCACGTGTTGGCCGCGCCCGAGCGGTTGCAGAAGCCGCAGCGCGAGGTGCCCGAGGGCTTGGGCTTGGAAGCAAACTGAGCAGCTCTGTCTTGACTCTGAGTCTGAGATGTGTACTGAGATTTCTCCCTCAGAGCCGAGGCAGGAGACAAGCCATCGCTCGGGAGCGCTTTGATGGAGTAGGAGCTCTGCTTCACTGCTGGGTACTCCTGCCTCGAGCCGAACAGGCTGTCACACTTCTGGCAGACAGAAGCGCCACAGGGTATGCCACAGTTCTGGCACTTGGAGGAAGCTGTCTCTTTGGCTAGGTGGGTGCGTTTGTGGTAAACTGGGTTGGCATCGCTTCTTAACAGCCATACATCAGGCTTAATAGCGTCTTGTCTTTTAAAATTTAACACGCTTCTAGAATCAGGGTCAGTATATAAATCTAAGTCCTCTTGAGCAGAAAAATAGGAGCTGTAAGGGACATTTGTTCTTAGCATGCCATTGTGATGAGAGGAAGTTGGCAAGTATTCATCTGAACAGCCGTGAGGGGAGCTGGACATGGTCAGCAGAGAGGGCGAGGGACGGATGATTTCATCTTTAATGTCATCTTCCGCATCGACCAAAATCGGCTCCTTCCTGAGGCTCAGCGAGCTCATCAGAGGGGGTTTCTTACTCTCCCAGTAGCTGTCATATGCATCCACGGATTTGGAAGGCTTGCTGACCTTAGGCTTGTAGTAGTCCTTGGAGGCGCGCTCGCTGGCGGATTTCTGGAGCACCATGCGCGCCATGGACGTGTTCAGGCTCTCCTTGCACTCCAGGCGCCGCCGCATGGCCTCCGAGCAGCCCCGCACGTCCTCGCTGCTGCTCTTGCGCTCCTGCACCACATCCACCTCGGAATAGCCCTTGTCCTTCACCTGCAGGTGGATCTCCAGAAGCTGCTCACACTCCACTTTGGCCAGGAAGAGCTCAAATGAAATCATTTTCACCTGAATGGCGTCGACCTGCTCTTTGAGCTTAAACGTTGTTCCCAGCTCCTGGACGTAGCCCATGTAGTTCAGAATCTGCCTCACGTCATCTTCCGTTAGAGCAGACTTCACATAATAAACAAAGGGTCCAGTGTAGGTCTGAGGGGCCCGGGGGAATAAAAGGAAAACTAGGTTACAACTTCAGTGGTGGACGAGATGTTCAGATAATTCAGTGACAGAGACCATATAATTAAATACAACAATAACGACTCTGAACACACGCAACTGCCTTGGCAAGATGAGCTCCATTTCTGCATCCCTCTGGCTCAGCAGATGGAAATTCCACATGAGGGAAATTCAAAGTAGGAGAGTTTTCATTCAATTTAAAATCCTGATCAGCATAATGTCCTCCCTGGTGATTTAAATCACTCTGCTCTGCACTGACATTAACTATAATGCATACCAGACATACTTGAATTTACAGAAAGTCTACCTTGAAAGGCAAAAAGGCCAGGATTTGGGAACTATCCCACACAGGGACAAGCTGGAGCTAACAGGAACTCAGAATTACTGCAGGAGTGCCAAAGTCCAATCAGCTTTAAATATGCTTGAGGTGTACCCTTCTTTGTGTACTGTTACCACACAGTTTCAAATGTTAGCTTTATTTAATTTAATATTAATTCAAAAACTTCCACTAAAAGAGCACCAAAAGCAGAGACATGAGTTTCTGCAAGCTGAAATCCCCTCAGCATCTGGCACATCTGAGGGATGTGCTTAGCCCAGTCCAGCCTGTTCTGAGTGCAGGCAGGAGCAGTCTGCCCACCACAGGCAAAAGATAAAACACAAAACTCAACTGCAGAGAGCTCCCAATGGGACTTGCAGCACCCAATACCAGCAATGAGATCCCACTTTTCCCTCTGGGAACCTGCCTTGGGTAGATACATTTGAAAGCACCTTAAAATCAAAACATCAGGAACTGAGCACTGTCAAGCAGATCAAAGATAC
Organism: Camarhynchus parvulus; assembly: GCF_901933205.1. Classification (NCBI taxonomy): domain Eukaryota; kingdom Metazoa; phylum Chordata; class Aves; order Passeriformes; family Thraupidae; genus Camarhynchus; species Camarhynchus parvulus. The sequence continues at coordinate 635,859 of NC_044590.1, forward strand.
TCTGAAACAATTCCTTTGCAGAAGTTCCTTCACCATTATCATACAACTTGTGGGAACCTCAGCAAAGCATCCACTTGAACACACACCCTGGGTTTAATACTTGTGTCCAGTAACAACTGTGGCAAGACAAATCAAACTCAGCTCAAATCCAGCTTGACCACTCACCATAGTGAAAGCCTCTCCAAGTAGAAATAAAACAGTGCAGCAGGGGAGGCTGAACAACAACCTTAAATAAGCTCTTCTCCTACTTTATACACACTCTAATTGCAGAAAGTGCTTACACTTCTTCTCTGCGGATACTCTCATCAGCACAAACTTCACTTATTTTACACAGAAACTTTCCTATGGCTTCTGTTTAACTACTGTAATATATAAATATATATACACATATATAATGCTATAAATGGAAAAAAGAGAAGCCTTTTAAGGAAACAAATGAAATGCGTTCACAGAAAGAAAAATAAATCATGTTCTCTCTCTGGCTACATAAAAAAGTCTTACCTTAATGTTTTTGAACTCCTTTTTCCAGGGGTACAGAAAGAGATTAATCCCAACTGTCTCAAGCATGTTGAATGCATTATGGAGACAATGTAAACTTGAGGATTTCACAGATCTCAGTGAGTTTTCAGCCATCTCGTAAAATTTTATCAGCCGGAATCGATAAAAGGGATCAATTTTGGGAAGGCAAAGTAAGGCTGCTGCTGCCACTCGCAAGTACTCATCGTTAATAGGACGCTGCTTGTTGTCAGAGGCATTCAGCTTGCATTCGTGGAACTGTACATACTTCCTAAATAAATCGTCTTTATATTTTGTATCCATTGAAATCAGATTTTCCCTCTGCTGGGGGCAGCTACCTCCTCTCGTTCATGGTTGTTTGGCAGTGGGTTGGGTATCTGGCGTTAGGAATCTTCAGCAATGGCAACTGGCCTGGAATAAAAACTGAAAACAAGCACAAGTCATGCCCGGTGCACACACCCCAGACATGCCCTGCCCCTCGGGGCTCTGTGACACAGCTCACAGAGATGCAGCTCCCTCACAGCCTCTGCAGGACTCTCAAAAGGCACAGGAGCCACACAAATGCCACTGTCCTGCTTTCCAACGTCATTCCCCACTCGATTTCCAGGTCCCTGCCCATTTTGTGAAAGCATCTGCTTTTCCCCCTCACCTCTAGTGGCACAGGACTGTCCCTAGGCTGAGCAGGTTTATTAACTTTGCCTTTTGATTTCTAACATTTTCACTGACATTCCTCCTGCTGGTAGCCCAGTGCAGCTGGGGCAGCTCTGCAGCCACTCCAGAGGACCCACAGCCCCAATTCCAGCTGAAAGCTGGCAGCTGCAAACACCACTGGGATCTTTTCAGCAAGAGAGCTACACCTGCCACCTTCAGCTGCGTTATGGGAACTGAGAAAAACCATTCCTGTGCTCCTGTCAGGTATGCTCCTGTCTGCAGGGATAGCTGTTTTTGTGGATATACTCATCTGCATTTCCAGAGCACTGAGCTGAAATAGCTGAGGACAAAGGAATCTCCCAAATGCTGCTTTACCAGAACCAGGGTAATTCACAGGCCAACAGACTCCACCTGCAATGCCTCAGGAACCTGTGATCACAAAGCAGACCACAGGCTTTGTTTACTGCATGAAAAGACAAACAAGCTCTTGGCCTGAGGGGAGAGGAGCTGGGAGAATTCAGTGCACTGTTTCAGATGTAGTCAGTCTCAAACAGCATTTCAGAAAAGACTCTTCACCCAGTATTAACTGCAGCTGCTAGAACACCGATCAACACTTGTGTTAAATAACTTCCCAACTGAAGGGAAGGAGCCAAAACACAAAATACCAACAACCAAGAGGCCAGGGAAACAAACAAACAACGAAATCAACAGCCTGGCAGTTAACATTCCTTGATGAAAGGCTGCGCTCAGTGCCAGCCCCGTGTGGGGAAAGTTAAGTAGCAGTTCTGCTTCTCCTCCAAGGCACACGCGCTCCCGTCAAGAGACAGGCTGTGAATCACAGGAAATGTGGAGTGCTAAATTAACATCTGAGCATAAGGGCCAGGAGCAGCCCCTTCCCTCCCCACGTTCCTCTGCAAGTTGTGCAGGATGAAGTCTGTGGACAAAGACAGCAGAGCCTGTTCCTTGGCAAGAAGAGCTGCACGCGAGAGCTGCAGAGAGAGATCTTTGTCTGGCACGTCAGCACAACACCCCCAGGACACGGAGCGATCCTGCGCTGGCAGGGAGCTGCATCCAGCACCACAGCCCTGCCACCCCACTGCCAGCAGCCAGCAAACAAAGCTCCTGGCCACACCTGAGGCACGGCAGGGTCAGCGAGCCCCAGGCGATGGGAGAGCCTTCATCGAGCTCCCAGAGCCCTGCCAGCCCCGACTGTGCCCCTGCCTGCCACCCGAGCCAGGGCAGCCAGGGCACAGCACACCGTGCCAGAGCACAGCCTGGCAGCCCTGCTGGGCTGCTCCACACCGAGCCGCGGGCAGCACGGCCTCCCCGCGCCGGCAGCCCACCCAGCAGCAACATCCATGGTTACAGGCTCCGGAGAGCTCACGATGCGAGCAGGCACGGATAAATATAGGTTTCAGCAGCTCCCCGACTGGCAGAACGCAGAGAGGAACGAGGCTGCTTTGCCGCAAGGTGCTCACGCCAAAGGCCAACGCTTCCCGGAGCTGTGAGAACAAAAACTCCTGACCAGAGTGCAGTGCCGGCTGTGGAGACAGGAGAACGTTTCTAACCATGACCGTGTCCAGGGCCAAACCTCACCCGAGAGAACCAGCTGCTCTGGCCGCGGGGTCCTACGAACGCTGGGCAGCAGCGGGGACCAACAGGGCAAACCGCCCTGCTCCCTCCTCCCGCAGCGCGGCCGCTCCCGCCGCGCCCGGGGCCGCCGCCGGCCGAACCGCTCCGGGACACGGCGACCGCGAGCGGCGCGGGAGCGGCAGCCCGCGGACCGCCGCCCGCCTGGCGTTCCGTGCCCGGGGCCGCTCCGTGCCCAGGGCCGCCCGGTGCCCGGGACACTTGTTGCAGAGCCGGGGCGAGGAGCCCCGGGCACCGCCTAGGCGCCCGCGGCGGCACCGGCACCGGCCCCGGGAGCACCCCCGCCCCCGCCGCCCCCCCGTGCCGCGGCCGCGCCGCCCGCCCACCCGCCGGGGGCCAAGCCCCCGCTCCGCGGCCTGTCCCGTCCCTCACCGCTCCGCGCCGCCGCCGGGACCCGCCGCCGCTCCACCGGAAGCGCCCGGCGCCCGGGATGGTGCCCCGCGTCCCGACGCGCTGGCCCGGCAGAGCCGCGCTGGCCCGGCCGGTGCCGCGGACGGAGCGCGCCCGCCCTCACGGCTCGGGCAGGGCCGCGGCGGCGGCAGCGGCGGCCCGGAAGTGAACGGCGGGGCGGGAGCACTTCCGCCGCGTGATGTCATCGGGGCGGGGCGCGAGGGGCGGGGCGCGTAGGCGGGCGCTCCAGAGCCGCTCTCTGGGGAGCGCCGGGAATGAAGCGGCCGTGGAACGGCTGCGGGGCTGTGACACCACCGGCCGTTGGGGCACCGCCGTGTCCGGAGCGGCGCGGGCGCCGCGCGGGGCCCCCGCCCGCCGGCAGCGGCCGGGCATGGCGGCCCCGCCCGCCCGGTGTGCCCCGCCCACGGCCCTGCCACGCCCACAAATCTCGGTCACGCCCCCAGCGCAGGGCGCGGGGCGGGGCCGGCGGGCCGCGCGTGCGCAGGGCCGCCCCTGGCGGCGCGGCGGAAGATGGCGGCGGGCGGGCCGTCGCGGGCCCCGGAGCGGCGGCCGGACCCGCTGTCCCGCCTCACCTGCCCCGTGTGCCTCGAGGTGTTCGACTGCCCGGTGCGCGTCCCCTGCGGACACGTGTGAGCGCCCGCCGCCGGGCCGGGGCGCGGGGGCCGGGGAGGAGGCCGCGGGGGCTGCGGGGCTCGGGAGGAGGCGCGGCTCGGGCCCCGCCGGGGCTGTGGGCAGGAGCTCCGCGCCCCGGCAGCGGGGCTGGGCTGGGCAGGGCAATCTGGAGCGCCCTTACAGCGAGAAAACGAAAGCAAGGCGGGGGGAAGGAAGCCGGTGTTCTTCCACTTTCGCTTCCCGTCTCCCGTGAGGAATGCGGGCATGGAGGGGCTGGACAAGGGGCAGCGGCCTCGCACCGTCACAGGGCAGGCTGAGCTCGGGTGTTGGGATGAAATTGCTCCCTGTGAGGGTGGGCAGGCCCTGGCACAGGGTGCCCAGATCAGCCTGGCTGCCCCTGGATCCCTGGCAGTGCCCAAGGCCAGGCTGGACACTGGGGCTGGAGCAGCCTGGGACAGTGGGAGGTGTCCCTGCCATGACAGGGGCGGCACTGGGTGGGCTTTGAGGGCCCTTGCAGCCCAAACTATTCCATGATTCTGTCCAGAAGCCGAGGGCACAGAGCACTGCCCAACAGCAAACAATTCTGGGTGTGACAGCCTGGGATCCTTCATGCCCAGGTGCCAGCAGCTCCTTCTTACCCTTCTTTATTGAGTGTCATGGCTCTGTTACTCCTTTGGGCAGAGGCCGTGCAAGGGCAGGGGCACTGTGGGTGCCCAGAGGGCTGTCTCACCACCTGCTCCTTCTCTCTCTCACAGCTTCTGCACGCCGTGCCTGCAGGAGTGCCTGAAGCCCAAGAAACCAGTGTGTGGGGTGTGCCGCAGCACCCTGTCCCCCGGGAGCAGGGCTCTGGACTTGGAAAAGCAAATTGAAACGACAGAAACCACTTGCAACGGCTGCAATAAAAAAGTATGAAAGTGTTTGGGAATTCAGTGTGCGAGATGTGTCCACCTAGGGGAAAATAAACTGCTTCCTCCTCAGCTTTCTGCAAAATCAGGTCAAAGTGTTTGTTCTGATATGTGCTGAAGGTGTTTGATATAGGCAGCACCCAGATGTTGACATTCTTTTCACAGTTTTTTGTTGTTACCTCTTCAGGAGATGAATTTCAAATGAAAGATTCTGATTTTAAAGTTACAGTGAGAGGTTGCTGCAGTAGCAGGGGTGTATGGTAACATCCCACAGACAGCAGAGTTACAGCTTAGCTGTAGTCTCAAAAGTTTTCTGCTTGGCCAGCTGAAGTATTTGGAGTTTGTGCTTTAGCCCTTCTGCTGAAAGCTGCTGGGGGTTGCATGTTTGCTGCTGCTGTTTAAAGGTGTGTCAGGAGGTTTGGGCTCACCTGCTGTGCTGTTGTTGCCTGACAGATGTTCCTGTCCAAGATGCGCAGCCACGCAGCCTCCTGCTCCAAGTACCAGAACTACATCATGGAAGGAGTCAAAGCTGTTACTAAAGAGCCCCTCCATAGCACCAGGTAACACCTCTGCTCTCAGATCCTGGGCTTCTCTGCACAAGAAAGAATTTTGAAGAAAAAGCAGAATTTACCACTTGCTCAGTTTGGGTGCTGGTTTTTATGTAGTTAAGAACTGAGCCTTGATCCTGCAGCTGTCTGTGCCCAGGTAAACTCTGCTGCTTCTGCTGGGACATCTCTAAGATCAGGGCATTCTGTAGATGCAGCTGGTTTTTAAAATACCTTGGTCTCCTGATTGTACTCACTCACAAAGGAGGGAAGTGGGAGTTGGTGGCAGTGCATTCCTGTGGGTGATACCCTGACAGAAAGGTGATAAATGGCACTTAGAACATTTGCAGAAAAACTGTAATTCAGTCTAAATATTGAGTTCCCTAAAATACTGTTAGGAGTTTGCAAACTGATTGTTAAAATTAGCTTGCCTTAACTGCACACATAAATTATTGCCTTGAATAATCTGTATTTGTAAATGACCTTTTCTGCCCCCAGGAGCTTCCCGAATCGCTTCACCTTCCCGTGCCCATACTGCAGCGAGAAGAACTTTGATCAGGAGGGGCTGGTTGAACACTGCAAAGCTTTGCACAGCATGGATGCAAAACAAGTGGTAATAAAAAGTCTTGGTGCAAGAATTGCAGTGAAGTCTGCTCTTAAAGCCCTTTGAAACAATGAGTTAGGTGTAATTTCTGCTGTTCAGTCGGTGTGGCTGTGCTGGTCATGCCTCTATGCCTGGTGTGGTTCTGCTGTCACCTTTCTGTGGCTCTCTGGTCTCCACACCCACTGCAGCTGGGCCACATCCTCTTTTCATCCTTGAAAAATGGCACACATTCAAAGTTAACTAGGCACAGCGAAGCAAGAGAATATAATATTTTTAAAAGTCAGACATTTAATTTTCTCCTTGTTTTTCCCCTTGTTTTCAGCAAGAAAATACTAAAAACTGTTGGGGGAAATGCTTGCAAAAAATAGAGCATCATTCTAGCAACCTATCTGTGTTACTTCCTCTTATGTGAGAGGAATTGCAAAATATGGAACTGAATTGGAAACTTTCATTTTTCTGGGAAGTTTTTTGGAATTCCAGATTGTTCAGGAAAATAAAGTTCCTTTTTTCTCTTGGAGAGAAGCGAACTTTGCAGAGAAGACCAAGGAAACTTCCCTGCCACTGTGAGATAAGGCTGAAATCTTCTAAAGCAAGAGGCTTTAATGAGTTCTGATTTTCAGAACGTGGGAGAAGAGTAGGCCATTCCATTTCAGGGATCTAAGACATAAAATTATTCAGGGTTATCTGAGGCTTTTGTATTCAGTGTTCCAGCAAGTTATGGTCCATCACTTTGCATACAGAGCAGTGACAGCACAAACCTTGAGCTGCATTCCCCCAGGCTGTCCCTGTCCTTCTGCTGTCAGCATTTAAGCACTGAAGCATTGGCCCTGACAGGCTTTTTTTCCTTGAAGGTGTGCCCAATTTGTGCCTCAATGCCATGGGGGGACCCCAACTACAGGAGTGCAAACTTCATGGAGCACCTGCAGAGACGCCATCGCTTTTCCTACGACACCTTTGTGGTAGGTGTTGGCTCACCCTGCAGCACACCTGGGGCTTCTGGGGCTCCCTGGGCTCTGCTGTGCAGTCCCAGCCTGTCCTGGCTGCCCAGCTGGGGCTCCCTGGGCTCGGCTGTACAACCCCAGCGTGTCCTGGCTGCCCAGCTGGGGCTCCCTGGGCTCTGCTGTGCAGTCCCAGCCTGTCCTGGCTGCCCAGCTGGGGCTCCCTGGGCTCGGCTGTACAACTGCTTTTCCTGGGCTCGCTGTGCCCGGTCTGGCTGCTGGCTCTGGGCTCTGCTGTGCAGCCCAGCGTCCTGGCTGCCTCCTGCCTGCGTCCCAGTTGCCCTTGCTGTTTGCTCTGGCTCCTCTCTGCTTGCCCTTCTTAGCCACGGGCAGTGCCACAGGCACTGGGCGGCGTGGCTGCTGCAGTGTGGGTGTTTCTGTGCTCTGTTCCAGGATTATGATGCTGATGAGGATGACATGATGGCGCAGGTTTTGATGCGCTCTCTGCGGGACAAGTGATCCAGCCAGAGAATTTACTGCAAACCCAAGCTTCCACGAGGGGGAAATGCCCAGCACCCTTGCACTTCTCCCTGCACATCCCAAGATTAACTCAGGCATCCAGAAGTACAGAAGACTAATGCTATCTCAGTTTTAAATCCTGGTTTGATATTTCTGTGCCATTCAGTCTTTTGGTATCATGGTCTCTGACATTCAGCCCGGCCAGCTCCATTTTTCTACTTGCTTAGACTCAGTTTCATTGTAGATCAACACGTAAGAGCCAAGGCTTTTTCCTTTACCTATGCCTATAGGTTTCTTTGGAGGTTGTGTTTATTTGACTGTCTAAAATCAAAAACATTCCAAATGGAATGGCCTGAACTAGTTGAGAAATATCCTCCCAATCTCATTTACATATCTCAAGTGATTGTATGTGAGGTGCACTGGTAGCTCTGTTCCCCTTTAGTGAGACTTCAGGTGCTAACTGTAACTGTCAGACCAGCTCTCATTTAAGTGACCTCTGATGCCTGTGATTCCATAATGTTTCCCAGTGTTTCAATCCTTACAGGCAGCCTCCCAACTGTATGGAAAACATATCCTCAGTATGAGTGTTCAAACTGCAAACTTTCCTAGGAAATCTTTGCACTGTGTAAAAACTAGTTCAAAATACTTCAGTTCTATGCATGATGATTCCTTTCCTCCATACTCTTACTGTAATTTCTAGCCTGGAAAATGATCTTTAGTGTTGGTCTTGGTTAAATGCATAATTTTTTAACTATCTTAGCAAATATTAATCAAAATTGCTGGCTTTATGATTAAATTGGTGGGTTTGAAACTGGTTTCCTAGTAATTTTAAGCCTTATGCTGATAGGGGAATTCAGAAGGTTTTTTTCAATACCTCGGCTTTCTATTTAAACTAAAATTTTCATATATGTTCTTGGGTTTTCCATCTCTCAAGGCAAGCTGGTGGGAAAATTACAAGTAATTCATAGCATTGGCATAGCACTTCCTTTCTGCATCACAGATTTTATCAGGTATTTTGAATTCCTGTTCTTCATTGAAATGTTCCTGAAGTGGCTGAAGCTGTACTTGGATTGTTTGCCAGCAGGCGGTGTGTGTGTAGAGCCAGGTGTAGCTTCCAAGGAAAAGTAAAATACAGAAAGCAGGACAGTTCCAGCCCCAGTCAGTGGGTACTCTGTGTTCAAGCCTACACTTTTACCATGGAGAGTCCTTGATTTTAGTGTGATGCTTTCAAGGAGTTCACAGTGGAGCTGCTGAGATCTAAGGCACCTGACCAGAACCTGTAAATCAGAGTGTTGAGATGTCCAGTGCAAGTGTTGTAATTGGAGCAGTGGGCTGCACCACCCCAGAACCCAGTACTGATTAATTGTTTGAGCAGTAAGCTGCTCCCTTCGTGCTCTGCAGGCAGCAGCACAGCCTTACCCTGAAAATAATGAAACACACTCCAGCTAAAACCTCGTGGTTCAGCCTTGTGTGCAGCCACCTCTGGCACCTCTGCTGCCCCTGGGGTTTGTGTTTCTGTCCCCTGGTAGGAGCTGTTACATCCCACCCTGAGCACCGGGGTGGGCACTGGGAGACCCCCTGGTTGTGTGGGGAAGTGCTGTGTTTGGGGGGGTTATTGAGTGCTTGACCTGCAGAGGTGAAGGGCTCGTGGGGGCTGGATGGGGATCTCTGGTCACAGTGCAGTTTGGTGATGCCCATTGCCAGGAATCCAGATTCCTGCTGCTGTTCTAAGTGCACTTCCATGCAACTCTGATAAAATGTTTAAGGAGCAATTAGAAGCTTCCAAGCAATTACTTTGTCATGTTTTTGACTTTTGAAGACAAGTTACAAATAAAGGCCATTTAATTTATAAAATCCACCTTTGTGTCAGCCCTTGTCATTTCTCCCTCATGGTCCTCGTGTTTCCTTTGAGCACTCAGAGTATTTGCATTCGCTGGGGCACACCCGACTGAGACTCCTGATGGATTTAAAGGCACTGGTGGGAGGCACTGTGTGCTGTGCACAGCCTGGGCTCATCTCCTTTGGGTGCTGGGAAAGCCTTGGTGTAGCACAAACCAGCTGGGGCTCCCAAAGGCGGCGAGTGTCCCCATTTGGGCTCCCAAAGGCCGTGAGGATCCCCATATGGGGCTCCCAAAGGCGGCGAGTGTCCCCATTTGGGCTCTCTAAGGCGGTGGGTGTCCCGGGAAGGGCGCAGTGCTGCTCGCGCCTCGTCAGCAGCTGATCCTGCAGCCGCATTGTGGCGATAATGCAATCGGGCCAGCCCCGAGCTGTGAAATTCCCCGTGTCTGGCACAAGGAGTCAGCCCGAGAAGCGCAATTAGCACAGAGAGACACAATGGGAGGAGCCGGGCTTGCAGCTGAGCTGTTCTGTCAAATTCGTCTCCAGACAACGACTGGACTTAATAGTTGTGATAAATTGTTGTCAGCATTAATTTCCTAATGCACAGGCATTGCTCCGTGTGGAATTGCAGCGGGAAATCCCCATGGTCTCCTTGGGCTGGGGGATGAGATCTTGCCAAAGCTTAAGTGCTGTATTCCAGGTCTTCATGTCACCTGACTGAAAAGAGAACAGCAAATTTTCTTCAAGGCCTTTGCCCAGCTGTACTGGACTCACTGGTGAGCCCACCTCACTAAGGATTAACAACCAAGGCTGTGTTAAGTCATGGAAAAGCAAATCAGGGATATTTTTGCAGCAAAATGGCTTTGTGTTGGGTCTGTGCTTCATTCAATTTCACGGCCAAATTACATTATTCTCTGGGCGGTACAAATGTTGAAACCACTATGAAACTTGCTTTTCCTTCCTTACTCCCCCAAAGCTCCAGAAAATACTCATCACTTAGTGAAAAATCGGTGTCGTTGCTACCGGCCTAGATCTCTCTTCTAGTTCTTCTCCCATTTATTCTGTCTTTACAGATGCTGGGGTCTAAAGCAATAATTCCGTGGAGGTTCTGGGAGCTGCCTGAGTGCCCGTGCAGTGAGTGAGGGTCCGTGCCCGGGGATGAGCCCGGAGCGGCGGCTCGGGGCTGCTGACGGCAGAGGGAGGCCTTGCATCTCGGAGAGAGCGGGGCTCGCTCCTGCCGGCGCAGGGCTCGGCCCAGCCCCTCCGCCGTGGGCTTAGGGAGCTCCTCCAGCCCTGCCGTGAGGCTTCACAGCCCGTCCCATGGCCAGAGCTTCTCTTCTTCCCACCACGGCCTCCCTTGGCGGGAGGAGCTCTGCTCTGCAGCCAGATATTCATGGAGACGTGGGGCCAGGGAAGTGAAAAGAAGAATTTTCAGCAGACTTGTTGCTCTGGAGGTGGTTGAAGTGTATTTGTGAGCTCCTTGGGCCAGTCCTTGTGCGTCTGGGACTGGAGCTGCGCCACGGGCTGGCGGCAGCTCTGCTCTGAGCACCCTGGGGCTCAGCTGATGGTGAGGGTGGAACGGTCGAGAAACTCACTGCCACTTCCAGCCCGTGAAGCACTGCCGAGCTTCCCCTCCCCTGCGTCCTGCTCTCTGTCCCCAGCCGTGCTGGCTCACAGGCACAGGTAGGTCAGGTCGCTTTCTCCCTTGATCTCGTTTTTTCCCCTAGCTCAGGCGACTTTCCACACGCAGTGGTTGGAACAGATCTGATTATTACCATTTCAGAAAGAACAGAAAACCACCTCTCTGTGCTCCGTGTGCGAGTGTCCCCGCTGTAACCACATCCGCGGCAGGTGGAGCGGCCGGGCAGGGGGAGGCACCTGCACCGCCCCGGGGCCGCCCCCGCCCCAGGCCGCCCGGGGAGCGGCCCCTCTGCCCCCGAGAACGGAGCGCCCGACCTTCGTGAGCTGTATCCCCCAAGGCCTTCGGGGGCACTTTTCCCCCTGAACTTCAGGCTGATCCAGGGCTGAGTTTTGCACATTAACACCTGCTGGAAGCCACGGGCAGTTCGGCAGCAAAAGAGGGATGATCCAGCAGCAGAGCACATGGCCGCAGGGGAAGGGTTTGCAAATGCGTCTGGTCTGGGCAGGATGCGCGTGGCTGGCAGGACAGGCTCTCCGAGCTGTTCCTGCCCCGAGGACAGGCTGGCGGTGAGCTCAGCCCCTGCCTGCAGCCGTGCAGTGGAAAGCTTTGCTCCCACTTCTGCATTTCGTGTCGTTGTGGCTAAACAGTAAGATGCGGTCAGCAGGGGCTGGCGCAGCGGTGTGTGATGTGTGACGGCCGAGTCACGAGTGGCCCGGCACATGGCCCTTTCCGAGTGGCCGGGCCGGAGGAGCATTCCCAGCAGGACCTGTTCCTCCCGCGGCAGCCGCCAGCAGCTGCCTTGGCCCGGAGCTGAGCGCGGCTCTGCAGCAGGTGGCTGGAGCCGTGCCCTGAGCCCTTCCAGCGGGGAAACCCCCGTGAGTCCGGGGCCGGCGTGAGCTGGGAGCGCAGGCTGTGCCCTCTGACTGCGACATCTCTGCCCCAGCACCTGCTGGCCGTGCCTGGGCTCCTTCCCACGGGCACACGGCCCCTGGGGAGAGGGGAGCCGCAGGGAGCGAGTGCCTCAGCGGGGCTGTGTGACCCGCCCTGCCCATGGAAGAGAGTCAGGGGAAGGCAGCAGGGAGGAGAACGGACAGCTTGCCGTGGGGATGGCTGCGCTGCCCAAAACCTTCCCAGCAGAAAACAAAATATGTCTGAGCAGGTGCTCCTGACCCTGGCAGCGGGAGGGAGTCACCGAGGGCTGTGCCGGACCCATCCTGCTGCTCCAAAAGTTACTGTCTCTTCCCAGAGGACTGTTAACCTGTGAAGGGTTCTTCCCCGCAGGGGCACGGCAGAGGCTTGTCCCGCCCTGCACCGCAGCCCACAGCCCTGGGGAAGGGGAAGGACAGACAGCAGGGGTGCGGGGATCCCCGCCAGGCACAGCGCCTTCCTCCAGCCCGCGCGGCCGCTCTGCCCGCGCTGGGCACGGGCTGTGGGTCGGTCCAGGCTTCTGGACCCGCGGGAGCACCGGGAGCACGGCCCGGGGAAATGCCCGGGAGAGAAGGCGGGAGCGGCCGGGGCGGCAGCGGCATCAGCGGCGGTTCGCGCTCCGGCACCGTGGGAGCGGCCCCCGGGCTCCGTCCCCCCGGCGGGGCCGACACCTGCCCGTGCCCGCCCCGTCCCTCCCGGCCATTGGCTGCGGCCCCGCGCCCGCCCCGCGCCGCGCCCCCGGCCCCGCGCCCATATCAGCGGGCGCGGCGGCTCCGCGGCGGCACCGGGGCTGCAAGATGCCGCGCTCGTTCCTCGTGAAGAAGCACTTCTCGGCCAGCAAGAAGCCCAACTACAGCGAGCTGGAGAGCCAGGCCGGTACGTGGACGGGCCGGGCCGCGCATGTGGGGCGCTCCGCGGGTGGGGCGGGGGCTCCGGTGCGGGATCTCCCCAAGGCTCCACGCAGGAGCGGGCAGGGACTGACCGGCTGTTCCAGGGTTGCGGATTTGTTTGTTCGTTTCAGTTTTGTGAGTCTCGTGGGGTGCGATGCCGTGTCCCGGGATGCTGAGCCGCTCCCTGGTACCCCGGGGATGTCGGTGGCTCCGGTGGCTCCCTCATGGGGCGCACATGGGTGCGTGGGGAGCTCCCCGTGCCCGTAGTGGGCGGGAGCGCGGGGTTCTCTTCGCCCCATCCCTCACGGCAAGGCGGGCAGGGGCGCGGGGTCCCTGTGGTGTGAGGCCGGTCACCTTTGCCCCGGGGCGGGCTGCGGCTCTGGGCTCCCGTGGGGGGCCGGGGTCCCTTTGCTCCTCCGACTCGGGGGTGCGGTGCGGGGGTCCCGAGGCCTGGCCTGGGATGGGGTCCCACTGAGCCCGCTGGGGTGGGGCCCGCTGACCGCCGCTGTCTCCCGCAGTTCTGGCCGCCCCGCTGCTGTACGAGACGTGCCCGCTGCCCGTGATCCCCCCGCCCGAGGTGCTCGGCCCCGGAGCCTACTACCCTCCGCTGGTGTGGGACGCGGGGCTGCTGTCCAGCCTGTTCCCGGGCGGCCCGGGCAGCGAGGCTGCGGGCGGCGCCGCGCCCGCCCTGGACCTGACGGCGCTCTCCAGCGAGGAGGATGAAGGCAAGAGCTCGGGGCCCCCCAGCCCGGCCTCGGCCCCCGCCGCCGCCGAGCGCTTCCGCTGTGCCCAGTGCGCCAAGGCGTACTCCACCTTCGCCGGGCTCTCCAAGCACAAGCAATTGCACTGCGACGCCCAGGCCAGGAAATCCTTCAGCTGCAAGTACTGTGAGAAGGAGTACGTGAGCCTGGGGGCTCTCAAGATGCACATCCGGAGCCACACGCTGCCCTGCGTCTGCAAGATGTGCGGGAAGGCCTTCTCCCGGCCCTGGCTGCTGCAGGGCCACATCCGGACGCACACTGGTAACGTCCCCTCCTGTCCCTCTCCCTCCCTTATCACCTCCCGCTTCCCTGCTCCGCTGCCCCAGCGAATCGGCGGGCCGGGTGTTATCTGGGAAGATAAGAGCTTCCCAGACCCCCTTGGCACATCTCTCTGAAATGTCCTTTAAATATCCTCCTGGCTGCAACGGAGCGCAGGGTCAAGGCCCAGCCCGTAAATCTGCGCTGCTGCTGCGAGTGCAGGGCCTGCCCGGAGCCGGCCCGCCAGCCAAAACACAGCCATAAAGGGGGCTGAGAGACTGCTGGAGCCCCCCTCCCCTGCCCAGAGCATCCCCCCGTGCCCGCAGCGAGGGGTCCCAGCCGGGACTGAGCTGCCCGCGCAGCGCTCGGTCCTGAGGCGGTGCTGAGCCCCGCTCCGGCCCCTGCCGGGATGTGCCCGGCTCGGCTCGGCTCGGCCCAGGCAGGTGCTGCAGGAGGCACCTGTTGGCGCGGGGCCGGGCGCGCAGCTGCAGCCCACCCCGCTGCCGCGGCCGCCCCGACAAAGCATCTCCCGAGCATCCTTTGTGGGGCCGTGGGACGGTGTAATTGTGACTTGGCACTGATTTCACACCCTCTTAACGTACTAAAGATGATGGCTGAAGGAAGCCGGGTAGACTTAATTGTGCTTTCCAAATTGAGCATACACATTTGTTTCCTCCAAAAGAGTCTTTCTGGGAGGAATTCACCCTGGCCAGGCTTTTCAATGCGAGCCGGGCGGGAGAAGGGGGAGCGCAGGGCTCGGCAGAGGAAATAGCTCCACTCACCCCGGGCTGGCGCCTCGCAGCCGCTGCCTGCTATGATATAATTAACACACAGCGCTCGGCTTTCCTGCCGTGCCGCGGGCTCCTCGCCTGGCTCCGCGCAGCAGACGAGGATCATGTCTTCGTTTGTCTGCGCGGCTGCCGTGCTACTCGCACATGTTTCCAGCATTAATTTTCCGTGGTTCACAGGAAAGGTTTTTCAGGAGCACACAATTCCCAAGCTGGCAGTTCTCCCCCGAGCAATGCTGTACATACCCGGCTCTCCCCCGAACAATGACAGCCAGCACTTCTTTTCACTGTGCTCTGCACAAACTTTGGCTAATGAATGGCTCCTTCTTTGATATTCCCCATGTGTTGATGCACTGGTTAATTGGGAGCGTTTCTCTTTGTCCCATAGGTGAAAAGCCCTTTTCCTGTACACACTGCAACCGGGCCTTTGCTGACCGCTCTAATCTCCGCGCCCACCTGCAGACCCATTCAGATGTAAAGAAGTACCAGTGCAAAACCTGCTCCCGGACTTTCTCCCGCATGTCGCTGCTCCACAAGCATGAGGAGACGGGCTGCTCTGGCTCTCGCTGAGGACTCCGCTCCCCAGGCCTCTCTCATCACAAATTCCCATATTATCACTAGTTTCTGTAGGAGTTAGTTTCCTCCATGGCCGTTGCAGTGTGCACAGGGCTGGACGCTGCTCCTCTGGCCCTGGACCCTCACACTCCTCACTTGGTGCCTCCAGTGCAATGCAAGAGCCCGACCAAGAAGGATGCTGGGTTGGAAGGGACCCGTCAGGATCACCGGGTCTGATTCCTGGTCCTGTGCAGGACACCCCAGGAACCCCACCGTGTGCCCGAGAGCTTCCTGAGCTCCGGCTTGGTGCTGTGACCACTCCTCCCGCGCTGGCACCTGGGGTGCAGCTGCACTCCGTGCCGGGTGTGTGAATCTCGGGGCTCACGGTGCTGCCCCCGCCAGAGGCATCGGCACCTTGCAGGGCTGGACCTGCACCCTCGAACACTGCCACCGTGTAGCTGGGGGGGTTGGGGGTTTTGGGTTGGATTTGTTGGGTTTTTGGTTTTTTTTTTTTTTTTGGTTGGTTTTTATTTTTTTGGGGTTTTTTTTTTTTTTTTTTTTGTAACACCATAACCACTTGGTAACTTTTAAGAACCAGTATTTTTTTAATGAAGGACAAGACACTCCCCCCGTACCCCGAGTGTATATAACCTGCCTGCAGAAGGTGTAACTATGCAATAATACAGTATCCCAGTAGTTGTGAAGCAGCTGCTTCTCCCCAGCACAATGACAATTTGCAATGCCTGCGAGATTAACAGTGTCCATGAAAGGCAGGGGTAGCCATTTCAAACCCCAGCCCTGTTTACAGAGCAGCTATGCACTCAAGCACCTGTTAATATGACTCTTAACAACTGCTTTTCAAGAGAACTGTGACTAATAGCAGGCACTTGTCAGCTGATACAATGGTGGCCTGTCCCAAGGCTGTCCGTCGACAGGTGTGTGCCAAAAGCCCTATTTATGGCTATTGACAGGTGCCTCCTGAATGCATCTTTCTTTGGACATTGTTTTCATGGAATCATTACAAAGAGGATGTTTACATTTCAAAGGTACACTGGTATTTATATTTTTGTGCCACAATTTTGTACTGATGAAACTTTTTATATGATGATATACAATTTATTGATATTCAATAAAATCATTAATTTATAATAGGGTGTTGTGGGTGCTTGGGGTGAACATGCAGCTGTAAGGGGGGAGTGCTGCGCGGCCCCGGGCGCTGGGCTCGGCTTTCCTCCCACCCACCCGGTGCTCTTGGCCTCTGGCTGCAGGTGCCTGGAAAGTGGCGTTTGCCGGAGGGGATGTGTGGAGAGGAAAAGGCAGTTCCTGCCGGGCAGCTGTGCCCTGGGGCGGGCTGGGCGTGCACAGATCTCCAGGTTTGTGTGGAAAGCACAAGAGCTTGCCGTGTCCCTCCCAGCCCGCTCGGGTGGGCGCTGGTGTCCCCAGGGCGCTGCTGGAGCCCCTGGGCACGGCCTGGGGAGCCGGTCCCTGCCGCAGCACAGGGCTCTGTCCCTCGGGGGCGGGGAGCTGCTCTGGCTCTGGCAGGAGCAGCACAGGGCTCTGTCCCTCGGGGGCGGGGAGCTGCTCTGGCTCTGGCAGGGACCAGGGCCGCCTGCAGCCCCAGGCTGCCCCGGTGTGGGTGGTGCGGCAGCAGAGCTGCCACATCCCGTTGTCACCGCAGGGCTCCGGCACACGGGGGGCTGTCCCCGCCTGGGGGGCACCAAGGGCCAGGCGCTGCGGGGTGCTCCAGTGTCTGTCTGCCTCCAGGATTCCCACGGTGAAACTCCCAGGGCCCCACACCACCTGCCCTGCGCCGCCCCAGCCTCCCCCAAACCTGGGGTGCTTCAGAGACCGCAACCAGGCTTCCTGCCTGCTCCCCCAGGGCCGAGCGTTTGTCCTGCCCACATTTCCTCGGTGCCATCTGCCGGACCTTGCTTCCAGCCATGAATGAAAGGACACGCGTGCTCCGGCTCCCATCCCTGCGGGCTCCGGCTCCCCCAGGGGCTGCCCGGAGCAGGAAGATGTGTGTGGCTGTAAAAGCCAGCAGAGCTGCTGCTCGGCCCTTCTTTAATTAAGGGCTCACCGGGCATAAACTGACTTTCCCAGCCGAGTTGGACTCATTACTCGATTATTAAGCAGGGCAGGAAGTTTTGGGTTTGCTCTTGTGTGTGCTTTTCTTCCTTTTCCCAACAGGAAGCGGGGGAGGGGCACTAATTACTTTCAGCTTTCCATCCATAAAATCCTGGAGCCGCAAAAGCAGCTAAACAGTTAAAAAAAAAGGGGGGGGAAAGAGAGCAGTTTTGGGAAGGGACCACCTGCAGGAGCGGGGAAGGAGGGTCAGGGGCGGGTGCGCTGGGAGCAGCAGACCCGCAGCCCCGGCCGGGCTGGCTGTGCGGCTCTGACAGCCGAGCAGGGCCCGCACGGCGCTGTCCCCGCCCCGTGTGCCACGGCTGTCGCCGCACCGGGACCCCGACCCTTCCCGGGTCGCTCCGGCTCTCGCTCCCTCCCGCGCCGGACCCGCCGGGACCCCTGCCAGCTCCCTCCCAATGGGCTCCAGCTGATATTGGTCAGGCCGGCGGTGAGAGCTGTGAGAAACCTCCTCCTCAGCGAGCTTCGCTGCTCTCCCTTGTGCTCCTGGCTTTGTCCAGCGCCTGGCTGGGACGCCAGGCCTTTAGAGGGAAGGTATAAACCGGGTGGAGAGCAGCCTAGGCTCCACTGACAAACCCACTGGCATTCAAACACAAATGCAGCCTTAAAACACTGCAAAAAAGAAATGCTGCCTGTTCTGAATCACAAAAGCACAACCCACTGGCACTCGGCGGCTGCTGCTGCATCTGCTGCCTGCCCTGCCCAGCCCGTGTGCCCTGGGGACACGGCTCTCAGGTGATGTCCCGCCCCTCGGGCCTCCCCAGGTGCTGCCCAGCTCTGGACCAGCTGCTGTCCCTTGGCAGGGTGATGAATGTGATCCAGATCTCTCCTTTTCTCAGCAGCTGCTCAATTTACTACTGCAGAAGTATTTCTTTTTCTCTACCTGAGGGGTGTTGGGGTGAGCAGAGGGTGGAGGACCAGGGCCTGGACACCCTTGGGCCCAGCTCCACACATGAGTGATCCTGTCTGGCCTTTCTCTGCCCTGCAGAGCTTTGGGGCTCTGTGATGGAGAAATGCACCCCGGAGCTGGGCCTGAGGGTGAGTGGCAATTTCCTTTTCATTTCACTTTCTGAAGGGAAGCGGCAGAGCAGCACCCCGGCAGCAGCGCCCTGCCTTGGTCCCTGTGCCCACCCGGCAACCAGCGCTGCTCATGAAGCCTGGAGGCCGTGACAAGGGCTCAGCAATTTCCCCTCTCTCAGTTTAATGCCCAATGCCCCCCTAAACCCCAGCGGGCTCGGCCAGGTAGCTCGGGAGCGCGGGCGGGGGCGGGGGCAGCGGCGATCGGCACAGGAACCATTTGGTGGCCACCTCGTGTGACCATCTGTGGCAGATTGTGGTGTCAGCCCCCTAAAGCGGGGATGGATTCAGTCAGGGGCCGGCAGGTACCTCGGGGTGCTGCCAGCCCTGTACAGCAGGATGGATTCAGTCAGGGCCCTGCAGGTAGCACCGCTCAGGGTGCAGATGGGGCTGCGTTTGAACTGCGCTGCTTCATCCCACGGCACCCCGCGGGACCTGAGACCAGCACACACATCCCTCAGCTCCTGGAGCCCTTTCGAAGGCTCCAGGAAAACCACAAAGCACCTTTTCTTCCCCGAGAGGACCAGTGCTTTCCCCCCTCCCTGACCCGATGTAGAATTAAGGGTGTTGGGAATCCCGCCCTGCTGTGGGAGCCCTCTGGGGCAGACCCATATGGAGATACCGGGTTGAAAAGAGATTTAAGTCTTCCATGCTACCGTTTGAACTATCCTGTCCTGTCTCTGCAGGCATCTGGAGCATCCCAGAGGCCATGAGAAGGAAAGCAGGAGGGTTATACCCATCTTTGCAAAGGCTAAGCTTCATCTCTTCAGTCATTTGGGGGCTGCAGTTCCCAGAATTTCCTTTTTCACCCCTTTCTGTCCCCATCTCTCCCAAGGACAAGCGTGAGGCACACCTGGTCCTTGTGCTGTGAGGGACCCCCAGAATGCCTCCTCCCACCTCCAGAGCAGTAGAAAGCAAAAAATTCCCACTTTCTTCTTGTATCACTGCAAACTATCTGATAGAAACATTCTCACAATTCTGTGATCTCCTGCATCCCCCTCAGCCTCGCAGGAGCACTCCCAGCATCTGAGTGTGCAGCCCCCGGAGGAGGCAGCCAAAGCTCAGCCCTTCCAAAGTGTAGCAGCCTCGTTCTTCTTTTGGCTCTTTCCTTAGCTAGACAAAGCTGAAAAGCAAACAGGGGCCAGGCAGAATGCAGGGAAAGGAAAGGCTGGTTCTGGAAGCCAAGGGCAGGGTGGCCATTCCTGATTTGGGGCAGGGAATGATCAGAGAGGCTGGGGTGGCTCACAGGGTGAGCAGCAGGGACACCGTGGCTCTCCCCCAGGCTATAGCTGGGATGCAGGAGGCCTCGGGAGGTGGGTGAGGTTCTCCCTGCCCGGACAAGGGCAGCAGGTGCCCTGCAGGGCTCAGGCTGTCATCAGGCAGTGCCAGGAAAGCCTCTGTCCATTAACAGCTCTCCAGAAGGAGCAGGGCTCACAAACAAGCTGCAGGTGTAGCTATTGTTTTCCTGCCTGTGGGCTATTGACATGAGCAATAATCTCAAATTAATCTTTAATCGGCTGATGAACTGAGAGCGTGGGGCTGGGGAGGTGCGAGCCTTCCCGTGCAGATAAAGCACAGCAAATGCAGAAGGAAAGGGCCGGGCAGCCCTGGGGAGGCTGGAGGGCACAAAAAAGTGCTGTCCCTCCTGGGGTGCGGGTGGTCTGGGTGGCAGCATCACCGTGGTCCTGCAGTGCCTGCACTCACCTTTCCAGGCATCCCCTCTCCCAGCCCGTGCCCCAGCTGCCCCCAGAGCAGCGGGGCAGGGGCACAGGGCGATGGCCACCTCACCAGAGGGGCACAGGGCGATGCCCAGCTCACCACAGGGGCACAGGGCGATGCCCACCTCACCAGAGGGGCACAGGGTGATGCCCAGCTCACCACAGGGGCACAGGGCGATGCCCAGCTCACCGCAGGGCCACAGGGCGATGGCCACCTCACCAGAAGGGCACAGGGCGATGGCCACCTCACCGCAGGGGCACAGGGTGATGCCCACCTCACCGCAGGGGCACAGGGCGATGCCCACCTCACCGCAGGGGCACAGGGCGATGGCCACCTCACCACAGGGGCACAGGGCGATGCCCACCTCACCGCAGGGGCACAGGGTGATGTCCAGCTCACCACAGGGGCACAGGGCGATGCCCACCTCACCACAGGGGCACAGGGTGATGTCCGCATCACCGCAGGGGCACAGGGTGATGCCCACCTCACCGCAGGGGCACAGGGCGATGGCCACCTCACCACAGGGGCACAGGGCGATGCCCAGCTCACTGCAGGGGCACAGGGTGATGCCCACCTCACCACAGGGGCATAGGGCGATGCCCAGCTCACCGCAGGGGCACAGGGCGATGCCCAGCTCACCACAGGGGCACAGGGTGATGCCCACCTCACCAGAGGGGCACAGGGTGATGCCCACCTCACCACAGGGGCACAGGGCGATGCCCACCTCACCGCAGGGGCACAGGGCGATGCCCAGCTCACCGCAGGGCCACAGGGCGATGGCCACCTCACCGCAGGGGCACAGGATGATGCCCAGCTCACCGCAGGGGCACAGGGCGATGGCCAGCTCACCACAGGGGCACAGGGCGATGGCCACCTCACCGCAGGGGCACAGGGCGATGGCCACCTCACCGCAGGGCCACAGGGCGATGGCCACCTCACCGCAGGGGCACAGGGCGATGGCCACCTCACCGCAGGGGCACAGGGTGATGCCCAGCTCACCGCAGGGGCACAGGGCGATGGCCACCTCACCACAGGGGCACAGGGTGATGCCCACCTCACCGCAGGGGCACAGGGTGATGCCCACCTCGCCAGAGGGGCACAGGGCGATGCCCAGCTCACCGCAGGGGCACAGGGCGATGCCCAGCTCACCGCAGGGCTGCCCCAGCCCCAGCACAGTGAAGGCCACCTGCCATAGAGCTGGTTCATTAATTCATCACCCGGGGATGGGCACGAGGGCCAGCAGCAGTGACTGCTGTCCTCTCCACAGTCAGAGGGAGCCGCCAGCCTGTGCCCACCCTGCAGCAGCAGTGCTGTGCTGCAGCTCATTGGAGATGTGCCTAGAAAATCATCAGAAAGTGTTTTAAATCTAGCATAATGCACGTAAGCACGGATCACCTCCTGTTTTACGGGCTCCCTGGAAGCAATGTGAGGCCTGTTTTACTTTCCCCAGTAAAAGGCTCACGTTTCACATGGAGGAGATTGGCGGCTCCCGAGCTAATTACCCCGGGTTTCCCTCCACCTCCGCATTTTCCACGCAGGGTTATGCTGGCGACGCTGTGTCTGTGGCTGCTCCGGAGCACGGTGCTGCCCATGGAGCCTCCTGTGCCCCGATGTGCTGCAGGCAGAGCGGGCAGGGCGAGGAAGTGGCGGCGTGTTGTGGCACGGAGTCACGGCCGCTGTGAAGAGCTTCAAGGGCCTGCATTATGTCATTACTCAATTAGCCTGCTGGTAATAGCACTTCATTAGAGAGACAGCTCCTATTCACTGGCCTTAATCCACTTTCTAAAGCCAGGGCTAGAGCCATTGATCGCTGTTCCCGCTTTCCTGACGAGGCAGAAAGCGGTGCTGGAGAGCGGCCCTGCCCAGGCAGAGCGGGAGTGACCGTGCTGCAGTGCCAGGGCAGCCTCTCTGGGACAGGGGCAGCGGGCAGCCCTGGCACCTCGGGATGGCAGGGCACCTGTGCCTCTCTGAAACCAGCCCGTGACTCGGGGAACAAGGGAGTTTCGGTGTCCGGCCATTGGGGATGGGCGCTGCCCGCCCAGCCTGAGCCTGCTTTGGTCCAGGGGGGCAGAAGGAAAAGCTCCCCCTTTTAGTTCTGGTTTCTCTCCTCCCCACAGGCTGTGCGAGCCGCAGCGCTCGGTGACACGGTAGGAAGCGGGGCAGGGCCGCGGGCAGCAAGCGCCGAGTGTCAGGAAAGGATGTCGGGGACCGAGGGACAGAGGGACAGAGGGACAGAGGGACAGCGGTGCCGCTGAGCTGCCCCGCCTGCCCGCGGCTCCGGCTGAGCGGGCAGGAAGCGCCCAGAGCCCTTCCCGTGTCTGTGAGGGCACCTGCTGCCATCCCGGGGTGCCAGAGCAATGCAGAGCTGCAGGGAGCTCACAGCCCAGCCCAGCCCAGCCCAGGGCAGCCCCACAGCGCTGGGAAATGTCCCCCTGCCCCTCCAGCTGGTTTCAGGGCTGTGGGTCCTGCAGGGACCAGGTCCCCAAGTCCCCCCACCCCAATGGCCAGAGCATCCTCAGGGGTGTCCCCGTGGCTTGGGGCTTGGGGCCTCAGCCTCTCACACACACAGCCACCTTCCCCAGGGCACCCATCAGCCAGCTGCCCCCTTCCTGCCCTGCGGCCATGGCAGGAGCTGGGCTTCCCCATCCCATCAAAAACAACCTTTGCTAGGCTTGTGAAAGATTCATCTCAAGACAGAAGGTACTTTATGTCAAAAGATGTACTGGCATAGAAAAGTTTACTGCCCTGGTTACAGCAGCTGCTGTCTGTGATCAATATAATCTAAATTTTCTCTCCTAAACCTCACTTCACAGCAATAACCTTCCATCATCTCTTCCACAGAGCTGGAGGGCAGCAACATGGGGCCACACTGGCTGGAAAAATTCACAGTTATTGGTAGTTGTGACTCAGATGAGGGCCTGAATGCAGACACTCTGGTAGATGGCACATGGTTTCCTTCAAATGCACAGCATCCCGGGAGGCAGAACTGGCACGTGCCTGTGGGACAGTCCCTGCTGCTGCTGGGGACAAGGAGGGGCTGGCACATCACACACTGTCACCCACGGACACTTCAAATCTCCCCCAATTTTAGCAAACACCTTGTTTTCATTCAAAGCCTTTTGCCATTTCGTACCGCTGGCTACTTCTCTGCGAAAGGAAATAGCTGTCCCATAAATAAAGGGTGGTGGGAGGGAGGGAGCCTGGGGGAGGCTGTGAGCGCAGACTCAGGAGCTGCTCCTGGCGTGCCCCAGCTCAGGGCTGCACAGCACCGGGGCAGAGGTGCTCCCTGGTACAGGGTGTGCCAAGGAACTGCTGCGGCAGCCCCACCTCCCCTCCCCAGCCCTGCACGCTCCCCATGCTCCCCCTCCCAGCTGGGGGCTGCACTGGGGGCAGCTCCTGCAGTGAGCCCTGGCTGGGCTCTGGGCACCGGAGCTGGTCCTGCTGCTGCAGGAGCCTGGGCTGGCAGAGACCTGCAAAGCTCCACGTGGCACTGAGGGAGGGCAGGGAGCAGCTGGGCGCTGCAGGTGTCCCACTGCCACCCCTGCTCTGGGTGCTGCAGGTGTCACACTGCCACCCCTGCTCTGGGTGCTGCAGGTGTCCCACTGCCACCCCTGCTGTGGGTGCTGCAGGTGTCACACTGCCACCCCTGCTCTGGGCGCTGCAGGTGTCCCACTGCCACCCCTGCTCTGGGTGCTGCAGGTGTCACACTGGCACCCCTGCTCTGGGTGCTGCAGGTGTCCCACTGCCACCCCTGCTCTGGGTGCTGCAGGTGTCACATTGGCACCCCTGCTCTGGGTGCTGCAGGTGTCACACTGGCACCCCTGCTCTGGGTGCTGCAGGTGTCCCACTGCCACCCCTGCTGTGGGTGCTGCAGGTGTCACACTGGCACCCCTGCTCTGGGTGCTGCAGGTGTCACATTGGCACCCCTGCTCTGCCACTCCCCAGCGGGGACAGACGCAGCTGAGGGCTCACCCTGCAGCCACCATCGCCCGTGCCTGCTTCACACCAAGGAGCTCCTCACAGATCAAAGCGCTCTGAGGTTCTCCTTGAGCAGCTGAAGCGCTCTCAGAGGGTGAGCTGCTGCTGTGAGCACCCCTGGCCATGGGGATGGGCTTGTCCCCAGCGTGTCACCGCCACCTCCTTGTCACTCACCCTGCAGGGAGGTGCTCAGCGGGGTCTGTGGGCCCTCAGCATCCCCAGCACGGAGCTCCCTGGTGGGTGTACAGCAGAGCCAGGATTGCAGCACACTGGGGTTTAGAGCACAGCCAGCTCTGCAGCGCTCCCTGCCCCTCGCCAAGGCCAGAAGTGACAGTCTCTTGCTCGGTGTCACCCGTCCTTGCCTGTGGATGAGGTGATGGCAGCGCTGGCACCGCGGTGGGATGCTCGCAGTGTGGGAGCTGGGGGCTGGCAGTGTGTGGCCTCTCTGGGAGAGCATGAAGACCCTGGATGTCTATTATCACTGAGGAGCAGGGAAAATACTGTGATTAAACAGAGGGAAAATAATAATGGCTAATGCTTCCAAAACTAATTTGGGGAGTCTCAATTTAGAAAGCCAAAATTGAGCTTCCTTGAAGAGACAGTTTTCCAGAGGCTTCTCCAAGACGTCTGGAGGAGTCATCCGTCGTCTGGCACCAGCAGGATTTGCCATTTCTAGGAGCTGAGGCCGGGAAGTGATGGTTGGGATTCCAGCCTGGCGCTGGGGCTGCCCGTCCCCACAGGAGGAGCTGCCCCACCAACCAACCCTGCAGCTCTGGGGGGCTCAGGCTGTGCCAGCAGGGCTGGTGCTGCCCGGGCTGGGGATGTTACCATGAGAGAGCTTTCCCAAAATAGTCCCTGGCAGCCCTCCACGCTCTGTGCCGGGCCAAGCGCCTCTGAGCTCGCTCCCAGCTCCCCGCAGCCCCGCGGGAGGAGGCGCCTCTCCCCTCTCCCCCTGCGTGCCCTGGCCCCCCTGGCCCCCTCCCTGCCCGGGCAGGGCCCCCTCCCCGGCTGCTGCCCGGCTCTCCTGAGCCTGCGTACATAAAGCTGGCACCTGGCAGGAGGCTGCCCGGGAAGCTGCCCCGGGAGGCTGCGATGGGAAGCAGATGCTCTGGGATTAGGCCCACATGGGCAGGGCAGTGCTGCCCCCCGAGCAGGGACACCGTGCCCGCACCAGGGCCGGGGGCACTGCCCGACAGGGGTGGCTCAGGCTGGGAGCCAAGGGAGGCGCCAGGGCTAGGAGGGCTGGCAGGATGGGTTGGGAGTGCTGCTGTGTGCCCGCAGTGATGCTCAGGGAAATGGGCTCACACACCAGCACAGCTCCCTGGGGCAGCACCCCAGCCCAAGCTGGACTTGTCAGCTCCATCAGGCTGAGAGAGCTGGGTGAGATGAGGGCTGGGAGCAGCAACCCAACGGCTCACAGTGCCAGGGATGACACCCTGGAGGCCAGGAAGGCAGAGAGAGCCATCCCCAGAGCAGCTCCAGCTCAGCATCCCCAGCCAGTGCCATTTGCAGCCCCTTGGCAGCACCCAGCCCCAGGCACTGCCCCAGTCCCTCAGGCACTGCCTCTCCTCCTTGCAGCAAGGGCTGCAGCCCCGTTCCAAAGTCCAGGGCCCGGTGACCCTGCCCGGGCCCCTCTGCACGAGTGGAGCTGTGGGCCCAGCCTGCAGGGAAAGCCCGGCACAGAGCTCTGTAACCTGAGCACCTTTCCCAGATAACATCTCGCCAAGGGGGGCCGTTTGCCAGGGCAGGTCGCAGGGGGCTCCCTGACCCCTCTGAACACCGGCCTGGGACCAGGTACCAGCGGCGAGGGGAGATATTCCTTGGTGCTGCCAGCTTTGTGTCTTCTTCTGTTCTTCCCTTTCATGGTTTTGTCCCTGAAGGGGGAAGTCCCCACTTATCTCCTGCCCTTTCCAGCCTCCCCAGCGTGGTTTCTCCAGCCCTGCAAGAAGGGATGGCCATTTCTGTTTCTTCTCAAGGCATTTTTCCACCCACCCTCCCTGGCCCTGGTGGGAATTGTCAGCTTTGAGATAACGAGAAGGATGGATTGTCGTACAGGATGTTGCACGAAGCCCAAGTGCTATTTGCAGGCAACTTTAATAAGTAATAATAAGGAGAGAGAACTCCAAAGGAAGTAACCTGGTACAGCAGACAAGGCAGATTTATCAAGGCAGGGAGGAAATACTCCCCAGAAATGAATCTGGCATGAGTTCCTGCACACCAGTCCCACGATCCTGTCTGCCACCACAGGCAACTCTTATCTGAAACAGTCCAGTGTTTAAAATAGACTGGAAAATAAATAGTCTTCCAGCACGACTGATCCTCCAGAGCCTGCACTTCATCCCAGCAGCATTTACAGTTTTCTCTGGAGTGTTTCCGACATGTACTTCAAGATCTTCCAACTCTTTTCTCCTCCCCTGCTTGTGGCATTAATGAACCTTTAGGGATTCTTAAGGCACATTTTATGTGGATGTGTTTTTAAGCAGGGGAAGGAGAGGGGTTCCCAGCCTGGGGAGGATGCAGAGTGGCTTTGTGAGGCGCTCTCCAAACAGGAATCCATCAAGCACCAGGGCTGAGCGTGGCTGCGGCAGCTCGCTCGCGTGAAGTTGTTTAATGTTCATTGTTCACAGCTGGGTCACCCTAATAGAGTATTTTATTGTTTTTCCAGTTGTACTTAAACCCATCATTCATTATCCTGCCCAGCCAGCCTGTGCCTCACCTTTAATTGATGACACTAGACAAAATGTCTGGTCAAACTTTCCAGCGTCTCCACCAGAACTGGGACTGGCTCCCTGCCTCCCCAGAGCCTGCCAGGGCAGCCTGGCCCCTGTGAGTGACCTGGAGGGCAAGGGGGACCCGGCCACCAGGAGCTCTGGCTCCCCGTGGTGCAGTTCCAGAGAGCAGGGGCTGTGGCAGCAGAGCTGGCACGGGGCACTGGCTGTCCCTGGGCTGGGACATGAGCCAGGCCAAGACACCCCGAGGGGCCAGGGTGCCACAAGCCACCCACTGGGTTGTGGGGAGGACTGGGCTGGGTGGCAGCAAAGCCCCTGGGGCCACCCCCACCCTCCTGGAGAGCAAGGGCCCAGGGCCACTGCCCTGGCTTGGCTGAGGCAGCAGAGACCAGTGAGCAAGGCTGGCAGAGCAGAGGGGAGCCCCCAGCAGCCCCAGCTCTGGCAGCAGGGGTACCTCACACAGGTAGCCCTCGCTGGCTCTGACAGCCCCCAGATGAACCTTTCTGGCCAGCAGAGCCGTGTCCCCATGCTGTCCCTGTGTGCCAGGCTGGTCCTGTGTGCCAGGCTGGTCCTGTGTGCCAGGCTGTCCCCGTGTGCCAGGCTGTCCCCGTGTGCCAGGCTGGCCTGTCCCATGTCCTACCCCGAGCCCCCACAATCTCATACACCAACAAACTGAGTTTGCTGTGCAGGTTTGCTGACCAACTGTGTTTGCTGGAAAACGTGCAGGCAGGGAAGGCTTCCTGCTCTGTGTAAGGCCTGACAGACTCTCTACAGTAGTTAAAAGGGACAGCATTAAAGAAAAAGAACTTAAACAACCCCAAAGTGAAGGGCCTGTAATTTATTTACTCCCCTCAATGAATACTAGTTGCAAATCACTGTATAAAAATAACTCCTTTCTCCAACTTTTGATCTCTGATATTCCTGTATTTCCCTGGGGAAAATGTAAATCTATGAACTTATTACTAATGTTTCCTGTCCCTGACAGTGGAGCCAGTTGATATTTTACTTGAGAAGCTGAAGAAAATAAAAGCAGCATAAACTTAATGACTGCAGACTGTTTCCAATCTTAGTTTCACTTTTCAGATGTAGAGTTTCCATCTTACAACAGGGAGAAGGAGATTTTTAAATAAAACATGATTTAACTTTAGCCAAACTTCCTCCTAGTGTTTATGCTTTTGGCTCGGGGTTTGATCCAGTTAAAGCTGGTTCCCTTTGAAGCAGCCCCGGCTCATCACTGCTCACCATCACCACGGCTTGGAAATTGTCTGTTCTGCTTCTGGATCCCAGTGCCCCGGCCCCTGGCTGCCCTCCTGCCCTGCCCTGCCGAGCCTTGGGCAGCAGCACCCAGCCCCTGCTCACCCACGGGGGCAGTGGGCACAGTGGGTGATGCTGTGGTGGCACCTGCACTGGCTGGCATCCCCTGGCACTGCGATGGCACCTGCACTGGCTGGCATCCCCTGGCACTGCAATGGCACCTGCACTGGCTGCATCCCCTGGCACTGCTGGGCACCCACCTTGGCCACTGCAAACCTGGCTGGAAAAAGCAGCTCCATGGCACTGCTGCCCCAGCCACGGCCCTTTTATAGCCCCAAAGCCATATGTAGGAGTGGCCAGTGGGGAAGTGCAGAGCAGGAACTCAGGGGTTCAAAAGATATTTGGAAAGTTTCCAAATTGTCTCATTTTAGTGTGTTCCCCCCCGGAATGAAACGCGTTTCCAGTTCACAGCAGGCTTGGCTTGGAAGTGCAAGCTCTTTAGTGGCAGCTCTGCTGCCCAGGTACAGAAAAATCCCCGAACTTGTTCAGGTTTTTTCCTATTTCTGGATAGAAAAAAATCCCCCTGAAATGTCAGAGCAGAGGAGAGAGCATCCTGGCAGCAGTGGCGCTGCGAGCTGCAGGCTGGCAGAGCGAGCCTGGCCCTGCAAAAACCCCTCCACATCTCCCTCCTGTGCCCACCCTGCAGGGCCCGGGATGGCCCCGGGGCACCCTTGGCTCCTCTGCTGCTCTGTGCCCACCCTGCAGGGATGGCCCCAGGGCACCCTTGGCTCCTCTCCTGCTCTGTGCCCACCCTGCAGGGATGGCCCCAGGGCACCCTTGGCTCCTCTGCTGCTCTGTGCCCACCCTGCAGGGCCCTGTCCCTCGGCTCTGCCCGCCTGGGGCTGAGATCTGCCCTGGGCACGCGG
Organism: Camarhynchus parvulus; assembly: GCF_901933205.1. Taxonomy (NCBI): domain Eukaryota; kingdom Metazoa; phylum Chordata; class Aves; order Passeriformes; family Thraupidae; genus Camarhynchus; species Camarhynchus parvulus. Next base: position 664,698 of record NC_044590.1, read on the forward strand.
AGCTGCCCTTGCAGGGAGCTGAGCTCCCGCAGGAGCAACTCGGGGGCTGCTCCAGCCTCAGCCCAAACACAGGGAACAAAAGGAACTTTAATGGGGTCTAAGTTGAGCTGTGCACCCTGGAGGATTCCCGGCTGCCTCTGCTGGTGTCAGATAAATAGCCCTGTGACTGCAGTAATGTTTAACATCCCCCCTCATTATCTCTCTGGCATCCCGGGCTCCTGCAGAGAGTGCAGCCGGGCCCAGCCACGGCTCCCCGGGTCCCCATCCCTCTGGCTGGGCTGCAGCAGCACTGGGACAGCCGTCCCACTGCTTTTGGGGGCATGGTGTTGGAGACAGTTGGAAGTGCTGTACTTTTATTTTCATTTCCCCTCATGGTAAGCACCGCTCGGCACAAACCCACTTCCCAAACACGGCCAGCCCACGGGGACAGGGCCACAGCAGGTCTGGCAGTGCCCTCGGGGTCCAGCAGCACCTGCAGCTCTGCACAGCCCCTGCCCCACGCCAGCCAAGCTCTGCTCCACTGATCCTTACATGCCTAAATAGGCCAAAGGAGAGAAGGAAAGGCCCTGGGGAGGAAATGGCTCATCCCCAGCAGCCCTCAGTGCACATTTCCTCTGCCCAGTGGCCAGGAAGGGCTTGAGTGGAGAGTGGGGCCATCTCCATGCTGAGTCCTGCAGCTCTGGCTCCTATTCCTGTTCCCCAGCACTTTGACATGCCGTGGTGCATGGAACACATAGCTACCCAGGCTTAAGCACCCTTTATACCATATCCACCTGGATCTGCAGTGGGAATGGCCAGAGAGGCCTCTCTTCAAGGCTCTCAGGTTGTGCTGCAGCCACATGTGGGCTCATCCCCCAGCCGTGGAACTCCCTCTGAGGCCATAGAGCGAGCTGGGAGCCTGGCTGGGTGGGTTTGGGTGAGGCTGTGATTTCCCTGGAAGGTGTGGGTCGGCAGCCAGGCAGTGGGGAGGTGTCTGCACCCTCTCAGGGGAAGGCCTGGCTGCTGAGGAGCAAAAGTGAAATTTCCCCTCCTGGCTGCCAGCCTCAGTGGCTGCTGCACCACGACAGGAGCAGAGGAGCGGGAGTGCTGTGAGAGGTCTGCAATGTTTGGGCTGATTCAAGCTGGGGCTTTTGCAGGGGCGCTGGTCCCTTAGAGAACTCAGGGCTTCACAGGCAGCCCCTCTTCACCCCCGAGGGGCACAGGGCACCACAAGTCATTTGAGAGGTTTCCATGTTTCCCCAAAGTCCAACGCTGCCCGTGTGGGCGGAGCAGGGAGCGGTGGGTGAGCAGGGACCCCCTGCACCCCGGGGTGCAGCCCCTGCCCCACAGCCCCCGCTGCACCCTGGCCACGCAGCCCGATGCTGTCGGGAGTGGGGAGCTGGAAAGTTTCCTGCATACCAGCGTTAGCAGGAATGTTATTTACTGAGCGAGGGAGAGGTCTGACAGCGAGCGTGGCTCCCGGCCGCCTCTTCCCCATGTATGGCCGTGGCCCGGTGTTACTCAGCAGGATGTGGCGCAGACGGAGGCCCCGGCCCGGCTCCCTCCCCGGCGGGCAGCGCTGCGGGACGGGCCCGGCCTGCCCCGGGCTGCCCATGGGCTCGGGTACAGAGGGACGGCCCCGGCCTGCCCCGGGCTGCCCATGGGCTCGGGTACAGAGGGACGGGCCCGGCCTGCCCCGGGCTGCCCATGGGCTCGGGTACAGAGGGACGGGCCCGGCCTGCCCCGGCTGGGCGGCCGCCCAGGGCCCGGCCTGCCCTGTGCTCGGGTACAGAGGGACGGGCCCGGCCTGCCCCGGGCTGCCCATGGGCTCGGGTACAGAGGGACGGGCCCGGCCTGCCCCGGGCTGTGCAAGGGCTCGGGCACAGCGGGACGGGCCCGGCCTGCCCCGGGCTGTCGCAGGCTCGGGCACAGAGGGACGGGCCCGGCCTGCCCCGGGCTGTCCGAGGGCTCGGGCACAGCGGGACGGGCCCGGCCTGCCCCGGGCTGCCCGAGGGCTCGGGCACAGCGGCACCGTCCCCCGGCCCCGCCTGGGCCGGGATCGCCCCTCGGCATCCCCGCGGCTCTGCAGGGAGCGAGGGGACACAGGTGGGACGTGACCGCCAGCACGTGGCCCTGGGGATGCACCAGCGAGGGGAGGCTGCCTTCCCTGGGATGGGGATGAGACGGATGAGAGGAGCATCACGCCGAAAAGAAACCCAAACCCCCCTTCCCTTAATAAGCCTCGTTCAGCTCAAAGCAAATATTTTTCTAAAAGTGGGATTTCACTTCCCATTTGTATTTCTGACATTTGTTGTAAACTGACAGCGTGTTCAAAGGGAAACGCTGTTTCCCGACCCTGCGGACTTTTCCCAGCCCCGGGGAAGCCCGTGCGGGTCCCTCCTGCGCCCGGGGCTGCCCGCGGGTGGGGGATGCCCACCGCCCCCAGCCTCCTCCTCCCGCTCGGATCATTATCGGTCACGGAGGGGTGGATTCCCTGAGTCACGGGCACATCCGAAGGCCCTGCTCTTCTCCCGAGGGCTTCAGAGGCTTCGCAAACAGCAATAGCTGCAGAGTTAAGTCAACAGAGCCTACTCTGCCGGGGGGACGGGCACGGCGGTGCAGGTCCCACCGGCCTGGAAGCACGCCGCGCTGTCCTGGCCGGTGTCCACCGCGCACGGACAAGCAATTAAACACAGGCTGTGCTCTTCTCCCGCGTCCAAACCCCGCCGTTCCCCCCGCTCCTGGATTCTCTCACTGCTTCCCCTGCCCCATGGTCCCTGGGCTGCTGCTGTTCCTGGAGCAGCCCCCGCCGGCTCCAGAGCAGGCGGGAAGGGAGAGGCCGTGGAATTAGCCCTGAGCAGGAGGCACTGCGAGGGTGGCTGAGCAGATGCGAGCGTTTCCCAGCGGTGAGTGGCCGGGGAAGTTCAGCGTGACTCATGCGCTTCCCCGGGCTCTGAATCGCAGCATTGTGCTGAGAAATCACAAACACGCTGGCACGGGCCCGCACAGCCACATCCCTCCTGGTGCCCGCAGCAGCGCAGCCCGCTCGGAGCCCGAGGGGAGGAGAGCAGCAGCTTCTCCCGGAGCAGCCGCCTCCTCCTCCGGGGCCGGGCTGGCTGCTGCGGCAGCTCAGAGATCCCAGAGCTCTCAACCAGCTACTTCAGATCGCCTCTCTTTTCCTTGGCATCCCGGGGAGCGAGCACAGCAAACAAATCGGGGGAAAAAGGAGCCAAGAGGAGCCTTCTGGCGGCGCCCCTCTGCCAGCACCACACCTCCCCGCGTGCCGAGTACACAGTTTATTTTCCTTCCCATTAAAGTCTCCGCACCAGCCTGGCTCTGGGAAACTCAATTTATGCGCAGAGCTCTGGGTATATTATTGCTAGCGAGAACAGAGCGGGGCAGTCAGCGCGGAGGCGGCTCCGGGCCCGAACAAGCCGCTCTTTGGTTTCGCGGCGGCAGCGCCGAGCGGGGACGGGAAGTCCCCGTGCAGACAGAAAGTCTGGGGCTCCCCGCCACGGCCACGGGGCCGGGCAGACCCAGGGAAGGCGGCTGCTCCGGGGCTGGAGCCTCAGCCCCGCTCAGGGATGGCCCCCGGGGCGCCCCCTGCCCATGCTGGGGTAACGCTGGGGCTCCCCGTGGCACGGAGAATGGAGTCACCCTCCGCCCGCCGGGCACTGCGCGGCACAGCTGAAAACCGAAGGGTGGAGGGATGAGGGGGGTGATTCCGAGCAGCCCCAAACCATGGCCTGTCCAGTGAATGCCCCGGGGGCCGGGAGGACGGGGCTGAACACGGGGCAGATCCGTGCACGGGGCATTCCCAGCACGGTGCCAGGTGCTCTCCAGCTGTTCCTGAGCTGGCTGCACCAGTACCTGCTGCACTTTCGCCCAGCAGGGCAGGGAAAAGCCGTGCCCACGCTTCTGCCGCCAGCTCCCGCCTGGCCTCCACCACCCGCTCCTGCCCTGTCCCCTTCTGTCCCGCTGTGTGTGACCTCAGACAAGCCAAATCCCAAATGGTGTGAGCAGGAGGTGACCTGCCATCCCACAGCTGGTTTTTCCTTGCTCTGCAAGGTTACAATAGCTCCTTGTTCCTCTGTGCTCCCCACTCCTCTCCTGTATCACATCCTACACGGCCGCTCTGCAGTGACCTCATCGCTCTTATTTTCCATGCCTCCTGCTGGAACCAAGGCCACATTCTGTCCCAGCCCCTGCCCCGTGCTGTCTCCTGGGGGTGCTGCATGGGAGGGGGTCTCCAAGTGCCTCCTGCCCCCCTGTCCCTGCACCCACGGGGCCCACACAACCAGAGTGCAACCTGGGGAGGTTTGCAATTGTGGCTAAAGGGCCATCTGTGAAATCCATTTGCAGCTTTTTCCTGCATTTTTAACCCCTTTATCCCCACCTAGCCTCAGTCTGCCCTGGGATGCTGAGCAGCCCCCCCAGCTCCAGCCTTTTCTCTGGGGCACTCTGTAGGGTCTGCCCCACGAGGGACCTCACCCTAGTTGTGTTTGGTGTCAGGCACCTCTTCTGTTTCACACACCATAAATGCCTTGGAAATCTGTGTATCGAGGCTGTGTGGTGGCCCTGCACGTGGGGCTTCTCTCTCCCAGCTGGTTTGGGACAGCTTGGTATCTCAGTGTTATTTTGGCTTCTCAACGTGGCCCATTTCCAGGGCACAAATTTTTTTCTTCCTGGGAACCTTTTCTGTGCCCTCTCTGCCCCCCTCCCTTTCATGTGGTGTTCACGGGCCTGGTTTGCATGAGGCACGGGAAATCACCAAAGGCTTTCATCCCCTGGGGCCTGGGACCTGCACACGCATCCGGGCTGTGGTTAGCCAGAAGAAAACTTTTGTGGTAGCCAAGGGCTGGTGAGAAACCCAGAGAGCCGTCCACTTCTGGCTGTGCTCATCCAGCGCAGGGGAAGGGACTGCCCCTGCGCTGAGCACCCGGGGAGCTGCAGGGCTGAGGGACAGGGGCAGGGGCAGGGGCAGGGACAGGGACAGGGACAGGGACAGGGAGAGGGACAGGGACAGGGGCAGGGACAGGGGCAGGGACAGGGACAGAGACAGGGACAGGGGCAGGGACAGGGAGAGGGACAGGGACAGGGACAGGGACAGGGACAGGGACAGGGGCACGGACAGGGACAGGGACAGGGACAGGGACAGGGAGAGGGACAGGGACAGGGACAGGGACAGGGGCAGGGACAGGGGCAGGGACAGGGACAGGGAGAGGGACAGGGACAGGGGCAGGGACAGGGGCAGGGACAGGGACAGGACAGGGACAGGGGCAGGGACAGGGGCACGGACAGGGACAGGGACAGGGAGAGGGACAGGGCCGAGCTGCCCCCCTTGGTGCCACCCACTCCATTTCTGCACGCCTCAGGGGCACCCACGTGCCTCCCTGCCTGCGGGTGGCAGTGCCTGCAGGTGACACTGAACCTTTGGCAGGAGCTCCAGGACCTGATTGCCCACAGCCTGGCACAGCAGCAGCTGAAAGCCCTTTGCCTCTGAGCTTCCCACTCAAATGGGACCCTCCTCTTTCTCTGCCCAGCTCAGGCATCAGCTGGGGAGGGAATGTCCTGGCTGCCAGGAGGGCAGGGAAAACCAGACCAGCAAGAGAGGACAGAAGCACAATCCCAAGAACTGCACCCTGTGTCTGTGCCAGGGGTGCTCCAGCACGGCAGGACCTCTCTGGGGAGATGCTGTACCCCCTCCCAACCCCTGTGCTGGTGAGTGACAAACTCAGTGATGCTGCAGGACTGTCCCTGTGTCACCAGGGCAGGCAGACACGGGGTCTCTCCTGTGTCCACCTGGTTAATTATTCTGAGACTTTCATGTTTAAAACCACGAGCCCTTGGGAGCCCCACAGACGAGGGGGCCCACCTGTGGCCCCACCTTTTGTTCCTCAGCTGGTGCCCGTCTGGCGCCCACTGGCACAGCCAGGAGCTCGGGAGATGTTTTGCTGAGGGCGTCAGCCTTGGAGCAGGGTGGCACATGCCTGCGAGCGCCGGCATGAGCTCACGTCTGCCGGCGGCGACGCGGCCTCAAGTGCCTTAAGTAGGTGTTGAAAATTCGGAGTTTCTTTCAAGAAGCTCTGGGGTGGGAGGCGCGGTGTGGCCGCAGTGATTGATAGTGTGCTGTGACTGCGGCTGGGCCCGGGGCTGCTGCTGGCCCGGGGGTGTCAGTGCTGGCCCGGGGCTGCTGCTGGCCCGGGGGTGTCAGTGCTGACCCAGGGGCTGCTGCTGGCCCGGGAGCGCAGCACAGGCATGGAGGCTCTGGGGCACAGCTGGGCGTGTGGCCATGGAAGATCCTCGGGCCCTCAGGACCCAAACACAGGGCTGGCAGGAGAAGGCAGAGGTGCCTGCACAGCACGCAGAGGTCGGTGTGGACACCTGGCTGATGTGGCGCTGCACAGCTGGCTCTGCACACCTTGTGGGTGGCCACGCTCTGCAGTCCTGCTCCCCAGAGCCCAGGAGCTGCCCTGAGAGCTGGCTACGAGTGCTCCTCCTCTGCCTGTGCTGGTGTGCCCTCAGGAGGCTCCATAGCAAGAGCTGCCTCTGTCCCGAGCGCTCCGCAGCCAGGAGCAACCCCATCTGTCTGTCTGTCCCAGCCCTCCTCAACCCTGAGCGGTGCTGATAACAGCCCCTGTGCAGGACACCCGAGGCCGGCTAAGCCTGGCCCTGGAGCAGGGGCTCTGCACAGCCCCGAGGGCTCCCTGCTGCCCCAGGGCTCGGCTCTGGGCCCTTGCCCGGGCACGGGTGGCCCCGATGGGCACAGGTGGCCCCGATGGGCACAGGTGGTCCCAAGGGGCACAGGTGGCCCCAAGGAGCACAGGTGGCCCCGGGGTCCCAGGAGCATCCCCTGCCTCCTGCACTGCTTGACCCCAGAAACGCCTCATGGCAAGGAGTGCCCCCACTGCCCTGCACCTGCTTTAAGTGGGAGTTCTGAGTGGAGCCCTCTCTGTGCAGCAGCAGCTTTGGAGTGAGAGCTGCTACCAGAGCTAGCAGAAATGGTTCAAAGAAATGGTGTTTCTTTAGAAAGAAAGCTGCAATCAATATGGTGGGGAAGAGTGGACTTTGATTCATTTCTCTACTTGAAAATATGGCCCCACCATTGGAGCTCTGTAAAAAAGTCCCATTTTTTCCAAGTCCCAATGATCTCTTTTTTTCCCCATGAAATATAAGCTAATTAAATGCACTTAAAAACATTCTATATGCTCAAAGTGAAAACAAAATATTTCAGAAGTGTCTGAATGAGGGTGGAAGAACTGACCAAGGCTGATCTAATCCAAGACTTGGGAATAAGCCTTGAAATTTCATTTTCCTCCACTTTTTGAAGGGGAAATTTTCAAAACCTCCACTGTTCTTCTGTGCAGCCAGCCGAGCTGGGTGTTACAGGGGGAATTTGGCGTCACTTGTACTGCTCTGCAGCTGCCAGCTGAGCAGAGTGGGCAGAGACATCTGTGGGATGCAGAGAAGGGGTGACAGGGACAGGTGGGACAGGGCCAGATGTGGCACCTGGGGCCACCTCTGCAGCACTGGGCTTGGGGCAGCAGCTGCCTGGGGGCAGTGGAGAGGTAGGGGTGGGAGACAGGGGGCACTGGGGTCCCTTGGGGCACTGGGGTGCTCAGGCAGGGCGGGTGCAGTGCCCAGGCCCTGCTGGGGTGGTGAGGGAGCAGAGCAGCGTGGGGATCCCAGGGACCTGCTGGGGCTCCCTGTGCTAGCAGCAGAGATGCCCTGTTGGGATGTTTTGAGGGCCAGCCTGGATAAAAGACGATTGTAAGTGCAGCCCAGACTTGACATTGTTTATTAACAGACATTTTATTGCAACACCTTGGGCCCTTTCCAGGCAGTTGTATGGCAGCAGAAGGCTCGGTGGAGCAGGCAGTGGTGCCTCCCTCCTGCAGGGCTGCACAGCAGGCTCAGGGCTGGCCCTGGTGTCCCCTCTGTGCCACGGCACTGACGGAAACCCTGGGTCTGTGGTGAGCCTAAGCAAAGCCCCCGTGCCCTGAGCTCGTCCCCCAGACCCTTCACAGGGTGACAGCCCCACGGGGTGCTGCAGTGCTGACCACGACCAGGCTGTGGTGCCTCCATGGGCCCCAGTCCCACAGCCAGGTGGGTGACACCTGCTTCAATAGCCCCCTCAGCAGGTCAGAGTAGAGCAGATTTGGGCCTTTCCAGGCCCTCCCTGCCCCCACTGCCCACAAGTGTGTATCCACCAGGCCAGAGCACAGGCACGGCAGCCCAGTGGTGTCCTGGGCCGTGCAGAGGGACGGGTCAAAAGGAGCTAATTCCTGTGGGGAGGGGATGGATCCAACCTATGAGGACCCTCCCACCTTTGCTGTTGGAGATAAACATCCCAATAAACATGGGCTGATGCAATTATCACATGCAGGGAGACAGCAGCCTGTCTCCCTCCTGCCTGGGGAGGGGCAGTGGGGTGTGGGGGGGCCCTGGGGACCTCCAGATCCCCCTCCTGCCGCCCTGTTAATATCCAAAGTGGCTGTGATAAGAAGCAGTTGCTGGGGCCGCAGGTGGGAAGGTGTCAAGTCGTACACACGGAGCTATAAACAGTGCGTGCCCATAAACCAGATCAAAGCAGAGAGAGTTTATTTTCAGAAGGTCTGCTTCCTCCGCAGAGCCTGCAGACAAAGAGCTTTTGGGGGAAGGGGGGAAGCAGAGGGAGGAAAAAAGGGGGAGAGTCAGAGGAGGGGAAAGGATGGAGCTGCCGCGCTGTTTCTGCCGGTGGATCTCTGCTCTCGCAGCGCGAGCAGCTGCCCTGGGGATGCTGCTGGGTCTGGCAGGGTGCGAGCAGCCAGCGGGGGGGGCCCAGCCTCCCGCAGTGTCCCTGTGCCCCTCGGGGTGCAGGGCTGTCCCCCCGGGCCAGGCTGGGCTCTGGGCAGCCGGGACAGGGCTGCTCCCCCTGCCTGGAGCACCTGAGCCCTCAGTCACGAGCCCTTGAGCAAACTATTGCGAAACTGTTGGTTTGCAGAGCCCGTCCCCACCCTGCAGCCCCCAGATCACGGGGCTCAGCCGCTCCTGGAGCGCTGGGGGGGAGCGGGTGCCCACCTGCTCCTGGCCAGGGAGCTCTGCAGGCAGGAGGAGCAGGAAATCCCGCAGGGGGAAGGAGCTGCAGCGGGCTCACCAGCAACCCGAGCTCGCGGGGTCAGAGAGCAGATGCTGGGGCTGCGAGGAGTGCGAGTTAGCTCAGAGGCCTCTGCATCCTGTGCTGCCCCGGCCCTCCTCACCCACTGATTCGGGCAGAAAATTCCCGCTCCTTTCTCACTGACCGGCTCTGAAATGAGCCACATGAAGTTTGAGACCTCAGATTTGTTCAGTTTGGGTTCTAGATAAAGATAGACTCTGAATCTACTCCTCCCCAGTGCAGCTGGGCGCTGTAGCTGCAGGCTCCCACCACAGAGGGTTTGCAGGGCTCTTGCCCTCCCTCACACTGCTGCTGATGGACTCAGCAGATCAGATCCTGACCACCCCTCTCCAAGGGGACAGCAAGAGCTTCTGGGTGTGCTCCAGCCCCACCAGCACATTGTTTCCAGCAAGCCTTGGTGTCAGGAGGCAGCAGAGCCGTGTGCTGCCTTGTGCTCTCCCCCTGGTCCCTCCCAGCAGGCAGGGCACATCCCAGGGGAGCAGCCACATCAGGCGTTGGTAACATCTGCTCCCACACTGCCAGCACCTCCTGCGTGCTGCCCACCCTGGGGTGCTGCCAGCACGTCCCTCTGTCCCTCTGTCCCTCTGTCCCTCTGCTCTGGCCCCGTGGTGGGCACAGGCTGGGCTGGGGCACAGGGCCCTCCATGGTTTTCTGAACCAGCCTTGCCAAGGGCAGGCACAGATCCTGGGGAATGTCACACTGGGCCTGTAGCAGGCTTTGCTCCATCCCAGCAGCACGGGAGCCGTTGTGCTGATCCCTCTGGCTCTCCTGGGTCGGGTGTGCTGGCTCCTACCCTGCAGGGCTCCCTCCCACGGGCCTTGGGTTTGAGCCACAGCAGTTAAATACCTCGGTTTTTCCAGGATTGCTTTTCCTGCAGCCCCCAGCCGTTTCCTGAGCCTGTCTTTGGGTGAGGTAAGAGTACAGGGCTGGCTTTCCCCGGGAAGGAGGCAGCACCAGTCCCACACTGCCCTGGCAGCACCTGCTGCTGTGCTGCCCTTACCTTCCACTGACACCACGGCGAGGGAAACACATTGCACGGCCTTCAAGGGAAATCTCACTCTGGTGTGCACAAATATTTATCCCACCTGTTTCCTGGCCCGCAGGACGCGGTGGGTCACAGCAGCGGGGCGGGGAGCGGCGGGAGCGACTCCTGCTCACACAAACGCCTCTGCTCTGCGGGGCTCTGCAGGGCTCTGCAGGGCTCCGCGGCTGCAGCGGCCGTTCCTCTGCACAGCAGGGCAGGATAGTGTGGGATCCCTGCAGGGGAAGGGCAGGCCGAGGGCAGGGGCTGCTGCGTCTCTCCACTGCAGAAGTTAAAGCCCCCTAAGTTGTCTTTGGTTTGTTTTCACCCACGCTGGAGCATCTCTGGGGAAAAGTGAGCAGACTGGGAAACCATCGTGTGTTCCTGGCAGGGCGTTTCTGACTGACGGCTGTCACCAGTCTGGGTTTGAATGTCCCCGTTTCCTCACCTTGAAGGAGCCCTTCTCCGAGCTGAAATGGCTCGGCCCCGGAACGGTGGCAGGGCTCCCCAGTCTGGGTCCCCTTCCCACCCCGCTGCGTGCTCTGGCTCCCGCGGAAACGGCCGGGGCGGCACCTGCAGCCGCTCACGGCCACCCTCGGCTGGGATGGGACAGAGGGATGCGATTCCCCGGCCGGAGCCGCAGGGACGGCGCGGGCACCGGAGCCGCCGGTGCTCGGGCAGGCGCCGCGTCCCCGGCGGCCGCGGGCACCGCCCTGCTCAGGAAATCCCTGGCTCGGAGCCGGGAAGCACGGCCGAGCTATTCTTACCCTCGCCTCCCTCCGGGGGCTGCGGGGGACAGGATGCGGGCTGGTGGCAGCGGCGGCGTGAGGAGCCGGGGCGTCCGCCCGGTCCCGCCCCGAATTAGCGCGATCCGTCCTGCAGGGAGCTGATCCCAGCGCAGCCCCGCTCCCTCGGGGCTCTGCAGCCTGCCCCCACCCCTGTCCCAGCGTTTCTCCTCCTTTCCAGGCAGCCCGTGATTCACGCGGCTCCCGGAGCCTCCCTGGAAAGCCCCGGGGAGCGCTCGGGGTCAGACACATCTGCGGTGACAGCGGCACCTGCCCGGGGCAGCATCGTCACCTTCCGGGCCCCGCCAGCGAGCTCCCAGCCCGCAGAGCCGTGCCGAGCCGTGCCGAGCCGTGCCGAGCCGTGCCCGCCGGGCTCCGTGCCGGCGGAATGCTGGCAGGAAGGGTTTGACTCATGCCGGCGCTGAGGAAAACAAAACTCTGCAAATAAATAGCATTCGCACCGTTTCCTCACCGGAACGGGCCCCTGCTTCCTACGCCGGTGCTCCTCGGTGTGTCACCTACAGGGGCTGACCCCGCTGCCGTGCAGCCCCTCTGGCGCCAGCGCTGTGCCAGGAGAGCCCTTATCCTGGCAGCCCCCAGCCACGTCCACGTCCCTGGGTGCCACTGGGGACTTACCTGGGCTGAGGTTTGGGTGAGATAGGCTGTTCCTTGGGCAAACATTTTGATTTTCAGCTGGAGGGGGCACAGAGGTTTTACAGAGTGGATCCCCACAGCTCGGGCTGAGCTTTGCTCTGCAGCATTCACACCCAGGACCTCGCACTGCCCGTGCTGGGCCCTGCCGCTCCAGCCAGGCTCTGTCCTTCTGGCCACCTGCAATCCATGCCCACAGCTCCCTGGGGAGCGGGCAGGGCTGGGGGATGCTGAGGCATGCCTGCAGTGGGGCTGGCAGCTCCACACCCTCAGCAGGATGCTGTTCTTCCCCAGGATCACATCAGAGTGGATGGAGAACAGAAATCAGGATTCAACGTCAGCTGTTCCCATCCTTGCCCTAATTTCCCAGGCAATCTATTTACCACTTAAACAAGACTGAATGAGACTGTGAGGGCAGAAATCCCCGTGCTGTGCTGTGGGAGCAGCCTGGCCCGGCATGGGCAGCCCTGCACCCCGGCTCACTGCAGGTGCCTGTTCTCAGCCACGAGAGCAATCCTGTGACAGGGTGTGTGGCTGTGACACAGCCAGCCCTGTTCCCCAAAGCCCTGCCGGGGATGCTCCTGCTCAGGGCTGCTCCGAGCCTCCTCCCGGGCAGCCCAGCAGCTGGCACGGTCCTGGGGAGCAGCAGCAGCCCCCAGGAGAGCCTGGAGAGCCCCAGGCGTTTCCTGCTGAGGCAGCACCTTCCCAGAGGGAGGAAAGGTCGTGGCTGGGGCTGTCCCGGCTTCCGCTCCCGCTCCCAGCACGGCCTCAGCTGCTGCAGCTTCCTCTGGCTGCTGCCCAGCCCTGCAAGGTGCAGCCCAACCCCGGCCTGGTGCTGCTCACCGAGAGCCACGCTGGGCCAGCAGCCTGTCTGTCTGTCCCTGCTCCAGGTGCTGGCCAGGCCAGCAGTCTGTCTGTCTGTCCCTGCTCGGGCAGGCCAGCAGTCTGTCTGTCCCTGCTCCCCATGGCTGTGTGCTGGCCAGGCCAGCAGTCTGTCTGTCTGTCCCTGCTCAGCCAGGCCAGCAGTCTGTCTGTCCCTGCTCCCCATGGCTGTGTGCTGGCCAGGCCAGCAGTCTGTCTGTCTGTCCCTGCTCGGCCAGGCCAGCAGTCTGTCTGTCCCTGCTCCAGGTGCTGGCCAGGCCAGCAGTCTGTCTGTCCCTGCTCCCCATGGCTGGGTGCTGGGCAGGGTGAGCAGCGTGCCCGCTGGTTGGACACGGGGGGCCCCTCTGGTGGCACAGCCCGGCGGTGACAGAGTCACTTCCCTTCCCTCCCCTGTCCCCAGCGAAGCTCCTCAAGCACCGCTTGCTTCCACCCCAGCTCCCACGGCGCAGGGAGCAGGGCCGGGGCTGGCCAGGGTGGGAATGATGAGGGGATGAGGTCTCCAGGTGGCACCACAGGGATGCTCTCTCCTCATTCCTACGCTGCCATTTGTACCAAATTGGATTTTGTGCTATCCAAATGACCATGCCCATGTAATGTACTGCGTTCACAACGTATTTAGCACATCATTTAAAGGAAAATGTGAAGCAGAAGTACCTAGCACAGTTCTTAGTATAAAAATTGAAGGAAAATAAACCAAAACACTCATGTGGAAATGAAACTGTGAAGCTTATTGAAAACAATCAGGCACAGACCTCATCGTGCCAAAACCCCCATTAGTGTGAGTCATTTCAACTCTGCTCCGGGGAAAAAGCACTGAAATGCTCCTGTCCTGGTGCAGTGCTTCACTTCTGGCTGCCCAGGCAGGTGGGTGCCAGCACCCAGAGCTTCCCCTCAGAGCTCAGGTGATGCTCATTTGGTACCAAGGCAGAAGGAACCCAGGTCAGACCCACTTATCATCCCAGTGATTGAATCAGCCACAGGTTTTTCTTGTGTTTCCAAGTATTGAGCTTCCCTGGAGGGCAATTTACTCACAAAATCCGTTCCTGTCAGGTTTTAATTGTCATTTATAACAGATGTCAGTGAAGCAGGGGCTGATAGTCCCTCGTGGTGCCGCAGGTGGGTGTGTGCAGGGGCTGCCACGGGGGTTTATGTTATCTCCCGGCTGTTATCACCTCCTTTCTCCCGGGCAATCAGCCGGGCCGTCCCTCTGCAAAGGGGATTTGATAATCTCTGCAGGCACAGGGGCTGGGGCAGGAGGGTGCCCTGTGCCCACGGCCCCTGGGGCAGGTGAGTGGTGGAGCCAGAGGGCTCTGGGGTGGGACCCACGATGGACCCACTGTGGAGGCTGCCCTGCCCTCCGCAGGCAGGGAAACTGAGGCACGCACAGCCACGAGGGCCTGGGCCAGGGCTGCTCTGGGATCGCGGGGCTGTCCCCAGCCAGGGCTCAGCTCATTTCCTGGGGGGACAAAAGGACTCACCTGAGCTTCTTCAGCACTCAGAACGTGTTTGCTTTGGCTCTGGGTTAATAAACACGGGCTTACTCATCTGATAGAGAGATCAACGGGCAGAGCTGGCCCTGGACAAGGACGTGACAAGTCTCTTTTCTGCTTCAAAGCCTTTGTCCTGGCAGCAGCATGAGGCTGCCCCTCGTTATCAGCAGCCAACTGAAGCATCTGAAATTCAGGCTGAACATTTCTGCACATTTTTCCTGCTTTGGGAGGAGGTGCTGGGGCTGTGTCTGTCCCAGCAGCCCTGCCCAGCACTCGGAGCAGCTCCGGGCAGGCTGCAGAGGGGGGAAGGAGCTGCCCCCTCACAGCCAGGGCTGCACCCGAGGGAAGGACAAGCTTTGCCCAGAGCATCCTGCCCGGCTGTGCCAAGTTCGAGCTCCTGGCTGTCCCCAGCCGCACTGCGCGGCCCGAGCAGCCCCCCTGCTCCTGTCCCCGTCCCCGTGAGCCTCCCCTGATAACACAGAACGACAGCGGCGGCAGGGCGTGGGGGCCGGGCAGGTAAAGCAGGGAGGGACCAAGCCAAACACAGGCGAAGGGCTCCTCCAAGGCCAGGGCCCGGCCGGGGGTGAGGTGCCCTGGTGCTGGGGTGAAGCACGGGTTGGCAAAGCTTTGCTGTCAGTCCCAGCAGCGCTGAGTGCCGGCAGGAGCTGTGTCACCCCGCGTGTGCCGTGGGGCTGGGGACCCTCCCTGCTCTGCACCAGCTGTCCCAGCCAGCAGGACCTGGCTCCATCCTGCGCCAGGACAGAGCTCCACCTGCTCTGCTGGAGCTGGAGGGGGCCCAGGGGCGGCTCCCCATGCAGGGGGACTTGCCTGCCCCTGCAGCTGCTGGCCTGGGCTGCACTCACACCGTGCCCACCCAGCCTGCACGTGCGAGTGAGGTGGGAGCGGGGAGCACCATCCCACAGCCCGGCAGCCCCAGCCCGGCAGCTCCAGCCCCGGCAGCTCCAGCTCCAGCCCGGCAGCTCCAACCCGGCAGCTCCAGCTCCAGCCCCAGCCCCGGCAGCTCCAGCCCCGGCAGCCCCAGCCCGGCAGCTCCAGCTCCAGCTCCAGCCCCGGCAGCTCCAACCCGGCAGCTCCAGCTCCAGCCCCGGCAGCTCCAGCTCCAGCCCCGGCAGCTCCAGCCCCGGCAGCCCCAGCCCGGCAGCTCCAGCCCCGGCAGCTCCAGCTCCAGCCCCGGCAGCTCCAGCCCCGGCAGCTCCAACCCGGCAGCTCCAGCTCCAGCCCCAGCCCCGGCTCACACCCCCGGGGCCGAGCATCCCCCCCTGCACAGCCCATCACCTCCACCCAGCCCTGATCCCCACCAAGGCACGGCTGGCTGTTCTCTCCCCTGCTCTCTCTTGGCAGAGAGTTTGCTGACGTCCTGTAACCGCAGAGCAGGTTGATTTGAATTTTCCATGGATGGCTCAGAGTCACGGATAATTCATTATTCACACCTCTCTAATTAAGCTGCTGGCCAGCAGGCCAGGCAGGGCTGGGAGCAGCCACACGTCCCCAGGCCAGGGCAGGTCAGCAAGGTCCGGTGTGGCTTCAGTTTGGGCCGTGGTGTCACTCACCCTTTGCTGCACTGGGGACACGGGGCTGCTTTGATAATCGAGATCCCAGAGCAGGGAGGTCTGAGGCAGCACACAGGGAAGGGCGGCAGCCTTTGGGAGTGTTCCTCCAAACCTGGAGCCCAGCTCAGAGCCCTACCAGAGCCTTGGTGCTCCCAGGGACGGGCTGGACATGGCCCAGTCCTGCAGCAGTGACCTGGAGCCGTGCAGGTCAGTGCCCACAGAAGGAGCTGGCAGAGCTCTCAGCAGCTCTCTGGGGCTCACAGGGGCTGCCCTGGGCACCGGGGTTTGCCCTGCTGGAATCACGGGCATGGTGCTCCCAGGGGGGAGAGCAGAGCAGCTCTGCTGAGAAGGGAGTGGTGTGAGTGCAGGGAAAGGTGCAGGAGGGTGGGCTGCCCTGGCACATCCCCTGCACACCCTTGGCACATCACACCCCCTGCACACCCCTGCACACCCCTGCACAGCCCTGCACAGCCCCGCACAGCCCCGGGCCGGGCGCTCCCAGCCCCGCTGATGAGAACTCCACCGGCGGGCGGGGGCTGCTCCGCAGGCAGCTCCGCCGCCGAGGCAGCCAGGGCCATTTTAATCATTTCCAGATTTGTGTGGGAGGTCAGGGCCCTGGGGTGCTGCTCCATGTCAGTTTTATAAACACGGCAGTTTTTCCAGATGGTCTCTGGCTCCAGCCTGGCTAGCAGGTTGATTGGGCCAGACCAAAATAACAACAGGTGGAGAACAGGCCATGGCTGCCTGGCGCTATCTCTCCTTCCCATCTATTCCCCAAATGATTTTTTTCTTTGCAGAAAACAATTAAGTTTCGCAGGGGCAGGGGCGGGAGCTGCGAGCTGAGGCCCCACACCTTCAGTGCACGTGTGAGAGCAGCGTCTGCCGGGCTGGGGGCGCGGGCAGCACGGGGCTGGCTCCTGCTGTGGCACAGACGGTGCCAGGCGGGCAGCTCTGCCGCCCAGCGCTGCCCTCTGTCCTCGGAGGGTGCCTGAGCCAGCCGAGCACTGGCGCACCACCAGGCTCCTTCACTCCCCCACTCCCCTTTTTTATTCTGAGTTTTACAGAGAGATGATTTTTAAATCTTTTCCACTAACTGCCAAGGGAATATAGTGCCAAATGGGCATTGTGGCAGCATGCTGCCTGCACCCCTCGTTTCCAGGGCCAAGAGGGAGCCCTGCATCCCCCGGTGCCCTGTGGGTGGCCAGGGTCCATCTGAGGCTGCTGGAGCTGGTGCTTTGCCAACACTGCCAATCCAGCAGCAGCACCCAGAGCAGGGCCAGCTCCATTCCCTCCAGCTGGGGGATGTGGCAGCACTTCCCATGGACGCTCAGAGCCCCAGGGCCGGAAAGCCAAAGAGCACAGGTCCCAGCTTTGACTTTGCACAGGGGCAAATGGGCTCCAAGGCCCCTGTCCCTCTGTCACCATCACCCCTGCAGCAATGGGAGCACCAGGGGCTCACTGGGCACAGCTGCCCAGCCACAGGCAGCACCAGAGCAGAGCTCGTGGCACAGGGACCTCTCGGAGCCCAAAGGATGGAAAATCCACGGCTGTGCACTGGCAGTGAGCAGAGCTGCTCTCACACAGACAGCTTTTCATATTTCCCACTTGGCCTCGTGCTAATGTGTCTCTGCAGGCCAAACCTTCCCATACAGGGGATGAAGCTTTGGCCAGAGCTTCTAAACTGATTGTGGGCGTAGAGAAAAGAGCTGCATGTGCAGCCCTGCAAGCCAAGCCCAGCACAGGACCTGCCTGCATGTGCACCTCGCCCCACGCACACAGCACAGCCCTGCACGTGCACGGACCCAGCTGAGCACACGCAGCACCACGGCAGGAGGAGGAGGAGGAGGAGGAAGAACATTTCCAAGGGCTCTGCTCAGAGGGAGGTTTCACACAGCCAAGGGGACAGGGCCCACCATCCCCCCTGTGCCTGTGGTGCAGCTCTATCCGCCTCCAGCACCCAAACACCTCAGCAGCATCCCTTCCTCACTCCATAGCACCAATCTGGCATCACACACCTTTATTTCCTAAACTCAGGCCAAACCCTGGCTGGCCCAGCCCTGTCGCTGTGTGACAGCTGGCTCTGACACCTTCCTTCAGCCCTGATTCCTTCCATAGGAAGGAATTTGCTCCTGCACACCAGCTCCAAGGATTGCATGTCCCCCTGTGCTAACTGCACAGTCCCAAAGAAAATCTCTATTAAGGGTTTGCCGTGCTGCAATTCAGCATTTAATTTATTCCGTGGTAATTAATGGAGAGGATGCTCCATCCCATGACCAGCACAAAGCACTGGCAGGCCGAGGGCCCTGGCTGGAGTGCACCAGGCAGGGAAGCAGCCTGGGACGTGCTGGAGCTTTGGCCAGAGTGGGCACGGTGCCCCAGGGGAGGATCTGCTGCAGGATCGATCCTGGTGCCCCAGGGGAGGATCTGCTGCAGGACCAGGAGCAGCTCCTCGCTGTGGCACGGTCTGTGCCCAGCAGCCCCAGGGCTCTCCCGCCCCCGCAGGCAGCAGCCTGCTCCCAGCCCACCTCCCCGCTCTGCTAGGAAAGCAGGGGATTAGAAAGGCTCACCCTGTTTCCACCAGCTCCTAAAATGGAAGTGTGGAGCTCTGGGCAGTGGGTCTGGACAGTTTTACTCCCGCAGGCAGGTAGGCAGTGGATCTGGAATCCCTCTGTGGTGGGAGCGGTGGCAGCAGCGCAGGGACTCACCTCCCCCAGCCCTTTGTTTAGGAATCCCACTTCTGCCATGTCTAAATATGCCCTAATCCTACAAACAGCTCCCCTCCAGGAGAAGGAACAGACCTTAGGCTGATTTTTCTCTGCAGCCATTTGCACACACCTGAAACGTTGGGATAGCAATGAATGACATGGCTCAGCACGGCACCTTTCCCCCTTGGATCTTACCTTCCTTTCCACAGCCTGAAGGTGCGATCAGCCCTGTGTGCAGGTGGAAAACTGCAGTTGTGTGTCAGTGATGCAGGAAGCCTTGTCTGAGCACTGTCACTGCAGGAGCCAAGGGCAGACCCAGTGCCAGGCTCTTGGGCACCATCACACAGACAGAGTTGTGCACTCAGAGTGTTTTGACAGCTTAATTTTGTCCAGATGTTTTTTTTTTTTGACAGTGGACAGCTCACCCAGTGGTGCCAGCCCAGCTCTTGCCTGCAGATGGTGGCAAAGCCCCCAGGCCCTCAGCCCAGAGCCCTGGAGCCCAGGGACGTGTGGCTCCAGCTCACCTTGGGCTCTGCAGGGCTCAGCGTGTTTGCCACAGCAATTCCCTCTCCTCTGCCATCCTCCTGGATGCTGACACCCTGAAAGAGCTCTGGCAAATCCTGTATTTTCAGGCACAAGGAAATTGTTTGTATAAAATCATTGAGTTTCTTTGGAGTGTTTGGAAGTTCAGTAACCAGAGAGGCTACAGCCAGCACTACAGGAGCTCCAGCTGGAAGAGACACGCTGTAGATCTTTCTCTAGGACAGTGTTTGCTGGCAATTGCATCACTTGGGAAAAAGAAACAGGGGGATAGGAAAGGAAAAGAAATACTGTACTGGCAATAGGGTCATTGGATAGAAAGGACCCCAAGGCCACATGAAGGCAGGAACAGCTCGGGCACCTTCAGCTGCCTGGCAGAGCTGCTCCCACAGCCGGGCATAGGGACAGGGACCAGGGGCCAGCGAGCAGCATGGCACTGCTGTGCCCTGCCCCAGAACTGGCCAGGTTGATATTCCTGCCTTCAGGAGCGCTCCTGTGCTCCCAGGGACATGGCAGGCTCCAGAAGAGCAACGTCTTCAGCTTGGCAGTTTCTGGACAGTCTCTCCCCGGCATCCACTTTTTATTATCATCAACGCAGGCAGTTTGTTTCTAAAATGAATGCACTAAAACTGCACACACACAGCAGGGACAGGGCTCAAACACAGCAGCCGTGTTTGGGAAAAGGTCTGGGATGCCAGGTGAGGGTCCTGGGAGCAGGGAGGGCTCCTGGCCCTGGGCCGTGCAGGGATGGCACAGAGCTGTCAGCTGCCCCCAGAACTGCTCATCATGGGCTGCACACTCATCCCTGCGTGCTGCACTCGGGGAGCCTGCCCAGCCCTGCCTGTGCCTGTGCCCGTGTCCGTGTCTGTGTCTGTGCCCGTGTCTGTGTCTGTGTCTGTGCCCGTGTCCGTGTCTGTGTCTCTGTCCGTGTCTGTGCCCGTGTCTGTGTCTGTGTCTGTGTCTCTGTCTGTGTCCGTGTCTCTGTCTGTGCCCGTGTCCGTGTCTGTGCCCGTGTCCGTGTCTCTGTCTGTGTCCGTGTCTCTGTCTGTGCCCGTGTCCGTGTCTCTGTCCGTGTCTGTGTCCGTGTCTGTGCCCGTGTCCGTGTCTGTGCCCGTGTCCGTGTCTGTGCCTGTGTCTGTGCCCGTGTCTGTGGCCGTGTCCGTGTCTGTGCCCGTGTCCGTGCCTGTGCCTGTGCCCGTGTCTGTGTCTCTGTCTGTGCCCGTGTCCGTGTCTGTGCCTGTGTCTGTGCCCGTGTCTGTGCCCGTGTCCGTGTCTGTGCCCGTGTCTGTGCCTGTGTCTGTGTCTCTGTCTGTGCCCGTGTCCGTGTCTGTGCCCGTGTCCGTGTCTGTGCCTGTGTCTGTGTCTCTGTCTGTGCCCGTGTCTGTGCCCGTGTCCGTGTGCCCGTGTCTGTGCCCGTGTCTGTGCCTGTGTCTGTGCCCGTGTCTGTGTCTGTGCCCGTGTCCGTGTCTCTGTCTGTGTCTGTGTCTGTGCCCGTGTCTGTGCCTGTGTCCGTGTCCATGCCCACGTTCCTGCCCAGCCGGCAGCCAGAGATCTGTTTGTGCACACACAAACACACAGACACACACACACACTCACACATACACACACACACTCACACAGATAACACACTCACACACACACAGACAGCGCACACACTCACACACTCACGCTCCCACACGTGTGTGCATCGCCTGGCTGCCTGAGCGCCGAGGGGAGGGAGCTGGGCCGGGATCCCTGTGGCTGGGCGGGAGGCAGAGGAAGGGCAGGGGCAGCCCACACACCGAGCACCCGTGGGCTGCCCCAGCGCTCCCAGGCTGCCTCCAGAGCCGGCCCCGCTGCCTGCACCTGGCTGCTATTAAGCATTCAATCAAAAAGGGATCACAAGCCAGATAGAGCTAATTCGGAGGAACTTTTTTACACAACAAGCCCCTTTCAGTTTGCTTGTTTGGTTTTATATCTAAGGCTAACTCGGGCAGGTTTGAAAATGAGCAGAGCTCTTGGCTGCGGGGGACACGCCACGTTTCCAGCAGACAGAGGTGGGAGTTCTCCTTTGGTGTTTTAAAAATAGCACTACAAAGAGAGGCGGGCTGGGATCCTGGTGGTGTGCAGAGGGGGTGGCACGATGGGCTGTGTCCCAGGCCAGGCCTGGGGACAGGGCCCCCAGAGCTGCACACTGTCTGTCCCCCACAGCTGCTCCTCGGCTCCTCTGCACGTGTATTCCACCGTGCTGGGAGTCTGGGGCTGCCCGGGGTGCTAAAGAACAGACAGCCTGGCAGAGCCCTCAGCAAGGCTCCCTGTGACCTGCCCTTGAACCCTTCCCAAAATCCCATCCCCATTCTGTAGGGCAGAGCCTGAGCTGGGTCTGACCCTGGGCACACAGCTGGGATGCAGCCCTGGGACACAGAGCTGGCCTGAGCCCCACAGACACCACTGGAGCCTGCCAAACCTGCCCTGCTCAGCTGCTGGAGCAGGAGAAGCCTTGCAGGACACCTGGAGATGAGGCTGTGACCCCCAGCAGCCCCGTGCCAAAGTCCCCAGCAGACACTGGACAGCTGGCAGAACTGGCCCCACATGTCTCCTGCACAATGGCTTTGACCCCGTTTCAACAAGGAGTCACAATGCCATTGATCACTAGTGACACTTCCCTCTGCCATGGCAAAAGAGACCCTTCTTCTTATTTCATCATCAACTATGAAAATTCCACATTAAAAAGTTCCTTTTCTTCCACCTTCACAGAGCCCAGCAGCAAGCACTGCCAGCTCCTCCACAGCCACCTCCAGATCCCCATCCTCAGGGTAAATATTTATCTGAAACACAGAAAATGGAGATAATGACAGTAATGACCCCACAGGTCCTGTAGCTGTGTGCTGCAGAGCCTCTGAGGGGCAGGTGCCCCAACCCTCACCCCGGGAGGGCACAGGGGTCCCACACCAGCTGCTCAGTGCCAAGGACGTGTCACTGCTGCTGTGTCCTTGTCCCCCTCCCTGAGAGCAGAGCGTGGCCAGGCTGCTCTGGCCGCTGCAGCGCCGGTCCCTCAGTCCTGCTCCATCTCCTGTGTGCGGGTGTGCAGGGATTTGGGCACACAGCAGCCAAAGGCTCCCTGCAGTTTGGAGGCTTCCCATGCAGCCAGCCCCAGGAATTGTGCCCCACATGTGCCTAAAGGGCCCGTTCCCAGGAGTTCCCAAAGGGCCCCTGTGCAGGGCCACGCTGGGATGGTGCTGGGGCACGCTGGCTTTCAGGGGAGGGCTCCAAGGAGGCTTTAATTTAATGCTGGTGCTTACTCTGGGAAGAATTTCCCAAGTAGGTGGAAATTCATGATCTCCATCAGCCCCGGGAGGAAGGAGGAGCAGCAGAGGCATCATCCTTGTGCACTCCTAGCACTGCTCCTTTTGGGGATGGTTCTGGACTCCCCAGACGCTGCTGTTGCTCTTTCCCAGCAGCACTAGCTGGTTAAAGACTGGTTAAAGGCTTGAGCCAGCATTTGCACGTTATTTACACCAGCTTTTGGCTCCCGGTGGTGGGGGACCTGAAGGATCACAGGGGCTTTTCAGGCTCAGGCTCAGGCTCAGGCTGGGCTCAGGCTCAGGCTCAGGCTGGGCTCAGGCTGGGCTCAGGCTCAGGCTGGGCTCAGGCTCAGGCTCAGGCTGGGCTCAGCTCGGGCGGGAGGGAGAGGCAGCTCGCCGCCTGCCCACAGGGTTTGTTTTCGCTCGGGATCCGGCTCGCTGCTCGTCTCGGCGGCTCCCCACAGCCCATCCTCCCGGGGCCCCTCCGCGAGGGCACGGGCGGTGCCCGGGAGCCCCCGGCACCGAGGGAGCCCGGCCCCAGCCCGGCCCCAGCCCGGCCGGTTCGGTTCGGCCCCGCGGGGGAACGCGGCTGCCCGGGATGGGGCCGGCAGCATCCCTCCCTCCCTCCCTCCCTCCCTCCCTCCCTCCCGCTGGCCCCAGCCCTGATGGAGGGAATTAGGAGCGGATTTGGCTGGGAACAGCCCCCAGGTTCTCTCACAGGGAAGGGGGAAGGCAGATGTGCAGCTTTGTCCTAGGAAGGACATTGAAGACCCCGCCCTGGAGAAGCACCGGGGTGTTGGGTTATGGCCAACGTGACTAAGCCTCCTCTTCCTCTCTGCTCACCCTTCTCTCTGCCGTGTCAGACTTTTTAAAAAGCACCTCTAGTTTTGCAATGCTCTTGCTCAGAGCCTCATTACTCAGGCTGAGCTGGCCCTGTTTCCTGGGGAGCGAGGCATCCCTGCCTGATAAGATAAGCTCCCCAAAGAAAGGTTTTGGGACCCTGACTCACTGGAGAAACTTTCTGCAGTGCATTCATACAGCCTCTAACACACTCAACTATTTGATGGGCTTATCAGTGAAATTCAAATGTTCGTCTATGGTCACTAGAGGACAGCCCTGATCCAGGAGCAAGGTCATCCCAATCAGGCGTTAAGCCTGGAGAGTCATCCTATCTGCACCTCCCTACATATTCACAGCCCCTTCCCTGTCCTGTCCCCAAACCCTCGAGCCCTGGGCTCCCACAGGGACACAGAGACCCTCTGGGGCTCTGGACAGGGGGTGGCACCCTGCTGGCAGGAGCCCTGTGCCCGCTGCAGCTCCCAGCCCTCCTGGGCAGCGCTGGGGGCTGTGCTCAGTGCCCACAGGCTGCAGCTGGGGCTGCTCCAGGCCGTGGTTCCCCATTTCCAGCAGGGTCTGGCTCCAGGTTATCGCTCCTGCTGCTTCTGGCAGCCCGTGTCTGGTTTTACAGACAGGCAATAAATCCCCAGGGAGAAGCAGCTACAAGGTCTCCATCCACTGACCCCCCAAGAGAAAGCAGGCCCAGACCCCAAATGTTTGCCCTGGTCTGCCCCTCGTGAAGGCACCCGTGGTTTTTTCTAGGTCCAGCGAACTCTCAGGCCAAAGCATGCCACTTCAGATTGCATCAGCAGGGCTGCAGATGCAGCTGATACTGGCTGGGGGAGAAATCCTCTTCTGGGGCAATAAACCAGCAGAGCTTTGGGAGCAGTTGCCTGGCTCCAAGCGAGTCCATCCCCTGCACGCTGCTGAGATAGAAGGGGCTCTGTGGATGCTTCCCACCAGCATCCAAATCCAACGCCCTGCGTTTCCCCTGGCTGGCCCCAAAGCACCCATCCCTGGGGTGGGCTGCCTTGGCACCAGCCCCACGGGGGTGAGGAGCGTGTCAGGGCTGGGTGTGCCCAGCTGTGCCCAGCTGTGCCTCTGGCAGCAGGACCCAGCAGGTTATCGGGCAGCTCTGGAAGCCCCCAACAACTGCAAATGATCAGCCCCGGGGAATTCTTTCCTCCCCTCGGCTCTGGAGTCAATTGTGAGCCCTGCTTTTAAAGACACCCTTGTCGGCAGCGCGGCTATGCCTTTCTGCTCCGGAGGAATTCCTCTAAAACAATAATAGTGACATTGTTCCTCACTTTGCTGGCGGTTTTATAGGGCTCACGTTGGGGAAAGGTGACCATGGCTGCCTTTTGGCCACATGTGTTTACACAAGGAAATGCATGTGGGTTTTGGGGTGGCGCCTGGAGTCAGCAGCCGCTCTCTGTACTCCTGACCCTTACAGAGCTGCTTTCTTGCTTCTGGGTACGTTTACTGCACTCCAGATGTGAGCTGGCTCCAGCCAGGCTGCGGAGCGCCAGGGATCTGGCATCCCCAGACTCATCAGTCCGTGGGGTAGAATGCCATGGTGGTTGTTTTAAAAGCTGTAATGCGTCTTGGTAACACATCATGATTTATTCAGCCCTTGTTTGACAGGGAGCCTTTATCAAAAGCCGATGCGCAGCCCGGGCTCGGCGGCGCTGCCGAGGGTGGCTGGGGCTGCTCCTTCCCAGGAGGGGCTTGGGCTGGGCCCCCCTGTGCCACCCACCCCGAGGGCGCCTCTGGGGCACCTGTGCTGCCCCTGCAGCCTGGGGGGGATGGAGCTGCTGAGCCCCAGAGAGTTTGGAGCAGGGCAATGTCCCCGCTGCGGCACCAGGAGCCCCGGGTGAGCGGGGGTGAGCGGGGGGTGACAGTGCCACAGCCTCTCCTGGCAGAACTCAGGCTCACTTTGGCTCTCAGGCAAGCCAGCGTTGGTGGAAGGAGAGAAAAGAAGTGAAAATGGAGCTTGGGGAAAGCCAGGCAAAAGCAGAGCAGAGTGTGGGCAGTGAGGGAGCTCTGGGAGGGCAGAGCAGTGGCAGAGCTGGGCAGTCCCTGCCCACAGCTCCCAGCCCAGGGCCCTTCTGCTCTGAGAGACTCCTGCTCTGTCCACTTGTCTGCCTGGCACCAGATAAACCACCAGACACAGTTGCAGGGACAAGGGGAGGCTCAGACGGTTCCCAAGTGAGAGCAGCCTGCTGCTGGCCCGGGCTGGAGCAGAGGAGAGCGAGCCCTGCCCTGGGCCGGGGCCGGGAAAGCTTTGGGGGAGCAGCCCGGGATGGGCCCCGGCCCTGCAGCCCTGCTCCAGCCCCTCCCTTGGTGCCTCTGAGATGCCATTCCCATGGGCACAGAGGGATGCAGGACACTATAGCCCTGGATTGGGAATGAGCCTCTGCTTTAGAGATATTTATTTGCTTTTTATCATAATGGGAAAAAAATGCAACAGCAGATAGAAGAGGAAGGAAAAAACCCCAATCTGGGTCAGGATCTCACACTGGCTAGTTCACTTCACAGTTTAAGTAAATAGTTCTCATCCCAAAACCCTTCAGGGTCATATAAATGTGCCTCTTCACATGGAAGAGACTATTTTGATAGTAGCTGGGTGCCTGATGAATTTGCAACTTTCCCAAACTGTCGGTGTCTAGAATGTGACTCAGTTTTTCACAGCGAGATATAAAATCCTATCAATTAATCTAACTTTTATTGCACCTCTGGGGCATGAACGTGATGTTATTTAAACAAATGGTTCCCATTACCTTCAATTATTTTATAAATGTTTTTCAGTGATTTATAGGCTTCTATTAAATGGACAATATACTTCTGTGCTCCTCGAGGGGGTAAACAGTAATCTAAGGGCTTGGGTTTGCTGATCCTTTTTTCTTTCTCCCCTTCCTTTTCCACATGCATCAGAGGCTGCTGTTTAATTACGGGAGGTGGGGAAGACCTTGTCCTGCCTGGGCTGGGATGTCCCTGCAGTGCCTCATGCTCTGGGGACACATGGCACTGCCCCCAGCAGCCAATCCTCCCCGTGCAGGGACAGCAGCAGCCCCCAGCCCCAAAACCCTGGCACAGGGCCGGGACAAGAAGTCATTTCTGCCAACCCAGGCCCTTCTCCCACCGTTTTGTTGCAGGCTGGGTTTGGGGAAGGCCAGGGGAGGGTCAGGGCAGCAGGATGCAGCCATGGGGACGGGGCAGAGCCCGCTTATCTGCGCGGGGTCACGCCGGGACGTGGTTCCTGGAGCAGTGACCCCGGCTGCCAGGCCCCATCCATCTCCCTGGCAGGCCTCAGCAGCCTCCCTGCTCACCCTCAGCCCTGCACGCTGACAGACAGCGCAGCATTTAGGGCCTCGCTCAACTCATTCACTTGAGCCTGTCTACATTTCAAACAGCTCTGCAGATAGGCTCTGTTTACAGAGCCTGCCGCCGTTTATTATTTTTTGGGGGGTGTTGCATGGAGTGGGGAAGGGAGATGACATTTGGGGAAGATAAATAGGGCAGAAGACCCTGTAAAGACCAAGGGCTGAGCAGGGCTGGCTCGGGCAGGGCTGCAGAGGGGCAGGCAGAGCATTTCCCAGCTCTGGCAGAGGACGGGCACGGCTCGGTGCGCACTCGGGGCTGCTCCCAGCCTGGGCAGGACCTGCTCCAGCACAGGGACTCCTGGATGTCCTCTGCGAACAGACCGGGGTCATTTACAGGCAGTCCCCAGCACAGCAGGGCCCTGGTTCCATGGGCACCCCCTTCCATCCACCCTTGGCACACCAGGCACACACACAGGGAGCCACAGCTGCCCACACTTCCCTCCCGGGCACCTCTTTGGGACCTGGCACCTCTCTGCCAGGGCAATGGGCAGCCCTGAGCGAGCAGGAGAGCCCTGGCTCTCCCCTGCACAGGCAGGGCAGCTCAGCTCCCCTGTGCACATGGGACAGGGCACGAGCTGCCGGGCTGGGGGCCACATGGGGACCACATGGGGGTCTGTCCCAGCTCCCCAGGGCTCCCAGGGACCCCCAAACCCGGACCCTGTGCTGCCCTCAGAGCCCTGCGGGGGCCCTGGGGCAGGGTTACCATCCTGTGCTCCCCAGCATCAAAGCCCTGCTTTCCCAAAAGGCCGATCCCCACCTCCCAGCCCGGGCAGTGTTTTCCAGCAGCCATCCCCTGGTTTCTGTGGGGCACACGGGGCCCATCTGGCTGCTGGCAAACCCACCTGGGTATTTTCCTTGGCAAACAACACCTCCCTCAAAGCTGTTACACCACTGAAAATAGCCAATAAGGTTTTACTTGATTAAGCAGCACGAGGCCTCACAATGCTGACTGTCACTTCTTCCCTTTGCCTTGTGCTGCTGCCACATCCCAGACAGGACTCACCCTGCCCTGCTCCGTGTGCCCAGGGGGCTGCACAGGCACTGATAAACAATAATAATAACAAAAAACACCTATACCTGCCCCTTGCCTTGCCTTCGCTTGAATCAGGTCACGTCTGGAAGACAAAACCGCTGCCTGGGAGCGAGGGTTGGGGCGATACAAAGGGCAGTGTTGTCTGGGGCTGGCCGCGAGTCAGCGCGGCGCTGGCCGGGCTGTTTGCACAGCAGCCACCCCGAAATCGGATTTCACTGCAGCAGCACCGAGTCTTCCTCGGGTTTCTGCAGATCTGGGCTCGGGTCTATTTCTTGCTGCAAGGTTATTAAAAACACTTGAACCTGAAACAGACTCATTGTGTCCACACGTTTGCTGTTTATTATTATAAACAAGGGTGTCAGGGCCATTAAAAATAAATCAAAATGGGTAAAAAATGAGCAAGAAATACAAGGAAGTGGAATGATTGAAAACACCCATCTCATCATCCAGGGCTGACAATTCCCACTCACAGGAATGCCTCTGTGCTAGAGAGAGGGGAAAAGAACTTCTCATTTTTCTTTTCAGAAAACTGCATCCCTTTCTCAGCTGGGGATGCCGAGCTGCAGGGAAGGGAGAGGGGCACATTAAACACCCAGCCCGGGTTTGATGGCTCCTGGGCCCTGGCTGGGATCCGTGCTGGCAAATGCTCGCTCCCACCAAGGGATGTGCGCTCTCGGCATGGCTGAGCTGTGGGAAACACAGACAGGGCCCAGCCAGGGGCACACCCGGGGCTGAGGGGCTGGGAAAAGCCACCTCATCACACCCCTCCCTTCAGAGCATCTCAGCCACCTGACGCTCCTAAAAACCCCTGAAAAGCAATCAGGAAGCTGATCCTGCTCTCGTTCACACCAGCACACATCAGCACAGGGGTGTCACCGTACACAACACCAAAATTCCTTGTGCAATTACAGCTGTTCCCCAGGCCAGACTCTGGGCTCTGCCATGGGAGGAAAGCCCAGGTGCCAGCCCAAGGCTTTGCTGAGGGTGGGACAGCTGGGCCAAGGCACATGTCAGCAGGGCCCAGCTGATGCCATAATCTCATTAAAAACATCACTGGGGGACTTCCCACTCCACACCCTGGGCAGTTCCACAGCCAGGTCTGGGGGAACCAAGGCACTAAAATCTCATCAAAATGATGGAAAGTGTCAGAAGGGTCTTGTTTGTGGCCATGGGAGACCACAGGGGTCAGTTCTTGTCACTCTTGTTTGAACACCAGAGCTCACGGGTGGCATTAGGAATATTTTAGAAGAACCACACATCAAAAACCAACTCTTTTTTTTAATGCTTGTAATAATTTAAAACACGACTCTGCATGGTGGAGTTAATGAAATCCTCTCCTTGTGTAGGCCTGCACAGACAAAAACCAAGCCTAAAACGAGTGGGCAGTGCCCCTGCACAAGAAGAGACATTGAAAGGGTTTTGTTGTACTTTTGGGGCAAGGGGTGGGGAAGGGACACAGGACCTGGGACTGTGTTTTGCTGGGAAGCATGACGACATGCAGGGAAGGAAGGGAACACTCTCAGCCTTCTGGCCTAAATTATCTGCTAACACAAATAATCAAATTCCAGGGACCACACTGCTCTGGCGCCACTGAGAGCAGGGGGAGGCCCAGCCCAGCTCGGAGCAGGTGGCAGCAGAGCCTGAGCCACTCGAGTGCGAGGGACAAAGTCTGCTCTCTTCGAGGAGCAGCATCGCTACAGGATCGTGGGAAGTTTTTAATGGCTCACTCAAGGCAAGGCCTCTAAAATGTTTATATTAATATGTGCATGCTGGACAGCCACTCATTTGGTCTCAGCTGGAAACCAGTCCAAACAGCTGAGAAACATCTGGCCGCTAACCTTGGACAGCTTCTAATCTGGTAGCCCAGGGATTTAAGAGGTCTCTTCAGAGGGACAGAAGTTTGGCAGATCCTTGCTGAGAACTCTGTCCTGCTGTGGCTGTTCCTCTCTCCGGGCTGACACACAGAGCCCACCCCCAGCACGCCCAGTGAGTGCCCTGAGCTGCAGCTGGGCACCACCAGAGTGCCAGGAGCACTGCTCAAGGTGTGCCACTGCCTGCTCCCTTCTCAAGGGGACACACAGCAGCTCCTTGCCAGCCACCGAAGCACGCATTTCTCCACCTCTCTGCCCCAGCCCCGTGCACAGGACTGGGGCAGCTCTCCTGCCTCCCCTGGCTTGTCCTCCCTCTGCCTCACTTAGAGCAAATCAGTCCCAGAAAGTTCCCAGCACGAGGCAAACAAAAATCCTTTTCTCTAAAGATCTGCAGACCACGATCAAGACAGTTAGGAACACGTGGTTTTAGAGCAGGGCGAGTAGGAGGGGAAATGGCCCCATTGTTTCTGATGAAGATGGCTCAGAAGTTTGTATCACTTTTCTTCTCAAAACTCCTGCTTGGTTGGCTTCTTCCTCCCAAAGAATCTTCAGCTTTGGCTATCCTGAAACATCCTTTGGCAAGTGGACAGATAAAAAGCAAGACAACATAAAAGAACAGATGCTGAGCAATAGAAAGGGGGAAGAGACTTTTAGACCATTTGACATTTACTCTCTCCTCCTATCACCCATCAAGGCTCTGCAGGGCTTTCCAGGCATGTCAGGGCAAAGCCACCAACAACCTGGCTCAAGAGGCAGAAAAATAGAACAGGACCCACATTTCTGAAAAACCTTTGTAGGCTTTATTTAAAAGGAGATAAGGATGAAAAAAGGTGACAAGATGCTTGGCAGATATAAAATGATGAGCATTCCACTTATCACCCTATCCTCAACATCTTCTTCTGCTCTTTACATTTTTGTGACAACAAATGTGGGACAAATCAGGGAAAAGGTAAAGGCACAAGCACCAGGGATGCAGCACCAAGAAGGGAGGACAAGGAAGAAGATGCTCAACAAGGGCTAAAAAAGCCTCTTTCCTAGCAGAGGCCGAGCACACTGGCTCTGGTCCAACAAAGCACTTAAGCATGTGCCTGAATTAAATTTGCCTTTACTGGGGCTCTTCGCAGGCTTCAGCACATTCTCCAGCAATGTGTACAGCACGACCAGGGAAAACGAGGAGCTATTAAGGGACCTGAATCTCAGTCAGCAGCCAGGTTAGAGAGCGCTGGGAGAGCACATTAGCCAAGATTAATGCAACATGGCAATTCCACTGACAGGAAAACCCTTAGCCATCAGAAAAACCTTCTTAAACAGAAAATAGTAAGTAAAAAAGTTTAGATATTAAGATGATCAGTATCAATTTCCCTTCAGCTTCTTTCAGCTCAAGGTAGGTAGAGCCTGATGCAGACACATTTACAGGTACCTGCAGAACTGGAACTCCCCTGTGGCAGGGCATGGCGGTGCCAGCTTGAACAAACACATGGAGCTCACTGTGCTGCTCCTTGTGCAGCAAACACTGTCCTGCAGGAAAAGCACCCACCTCAGAGGCTGAATGGCCAATTCCCACCAACACCAAGGTGAGCCAACAGCTCCCACAGCCTGGCAGTGCTCTGGCAAGGGAGCAGGAGCACATGCCCTGCCCAGCCTGGGGGTTTGGTGCCACAGCTCGGGGCTCTGCCCTGCTCACACCCACCCTGCAGCCCCACGGGGCTCCGGGCTCTGTGATGGAGCCCCAGAGCTGCCCTCGGGCAGGGTCTGCCAGGGCTGAGGGGCACGGCTGCTCCTCCTGCTCCGTGTCCTTGTCCCACGCTGGGATGAGCCACTGACAACACCAGTGTCTCACAGAGGCTGCAGACACAGCCTGGCTTCAGAATTGTTACTATAATGACAGTGGAGAAACTGAAATTTCAAATACAAAGCACTGCACAGGGTTGTAAGTGAGCAGAAAGGGCACATTTAAGCACATACTCCCTACATGCACACAGAGAGCTTCATTCCAGCACACCGAGATGCAAACCACCATTAGTCTTTATTAACAATTCAGGTCTCACTGGGTGCTCGAGTTCCCCCAGCAAGTGAATCAAGTGAATGCCTGTCAGTGGGACAGTCACCGCACACAGGCGTCTGGAACTGAAGCGGTTCTGGATAACAGAAGTGGTTCTCACACGAGGCAGTACCGTGTAACCCGAGCAGCAGCAGCAGCATGGAAAGCCTTGGGCAGCCTTGGGGCTCCCTCTGCCGTCCTGCTCTGCCCCGGCCCGAGAGGGCTGCGGGGGCTGTGCTGGCACAGGGCTGGCTCAGAGACCCTCTGTGGGCACAGGGCTGGCTCAGAGACCCTCTGTGGGCACAGGGCAGCACCAGGGACTCTCTGTGGGCACAGGGACCCTCTGCAGAGCGGGCACAGGGCCGGTGGGTCCGGCTCAGAGCAGCCTCCTCCGAGCACTGCTCAGCCACCTCCAGCAGCACCTGCTCCAAGCACGTTTGTTTCATGGCCAATGCCCTTATTTTAGTTATTATCCCTTCACAGGTGTCTCTGAAGAGACAGTGGGCTGGGGCACAGACTGAGGGCTGGCAGGATCACCTGAGCACTTTGCTGGGCGCTGCCAGAGTTTGGGTAAGCACAGGTGTGACAGGCTTTGTTTCCACACCTCATTTCTGAAGCACCAACAAGAAGCAGCCTGGGGTGAATGGTCCCTTCCCCTCACAGGTGACACACACTGACAGAGCCACCATACAGCTCCAATGGCAGCTGACTCCCAAGCAGTTTTTATTCCACACTGCCTTAACTTGGTTGTGGGAACAGCAATGGAGCTCTGAGGTGTCCAGAGAGTGCAACTCCTGGGGGAGAACAGCCACAGTGAACCCCTTTCTTTAAAGCAGCATCCAACTTTGTCTGAGCAGGTGGCTCCTGCCAGCACAGCTCCCACTCCCAGCTCTCAGCCAGGGTGGGACACTCTCACCTGTACAGCTTGCAAAGCAAACCAGACAATTTCACGGCTTTAAAATATTACTTGAAGTAAGAAGAAGGTTCAGGGAGGTCCCAAACATGCACCAACCACAACCTCCCAAGGAGGGCATGGGCACTCTGAAAAAGAGACAATCAAGCAGCCCACTGTAATTATCACGTTGTTCCAATGCCCATTTACCACCTCTGACACCAAGCTATTTGAAATAAACACACACACAGTATCAGTCCCATTGTCTTCAGACACCCTCGGGCCTGCCCCAGGAGCCAGCAGTATTCATTCAGCCCAGAAACCAGCAGCAAGTGTCACAGAGCATCACGAGGCCATTCCCTGCTTCATTCCCAGCCCAGGAAGAACCTGGTTTCAGCCCATCTCTGCCGTGAATGCATCAGGACCTTCCAGCAATCTCCAGACACCTCCCACTGGGAAAAGGCCAACATTCCACAGCCTTGTTTTTACCCAGACTGGGAGGAAAGCTCAGCTTGTTGCAGGGCACATTGCAGGCAGATACTCTTCACTATCTGAGGAAAACACTGAAAATTTCACGTTGTGAAATACTCCTTGACCTTGACAGACAGTGTAACGTGCAGCTGCAGAGGGATTCCATTTCCTCGGCACTCCAGCACAGCACCGGGAGCCCCTCGGCAGCCCCTGGGCCTCACCTGACGCTAGCAAGGGCCTGAGGGGCAGCCTGAGGCTTACACCAAAGCTACAGAGGCTCCTTGGCACAGCAGCAGCAGCAGCTGGATAGAGACAATTGCCTTTCACCACCAGTTTACAGTCTGTCAGCTAAACGTGATCTGTAGGAAGATACTTCCAACAAATCAAGAATTCCATAAGGGATCAAAATTCTAAACATAAATACAATTAAAGCCTTCTAATATTAATGCACACTTTTTATTATATTAAAATCAGGCAATGGTCTGATACAATAAAAAGGCTGCTTATGGAATACTGTTATGTTAAACTTTCAGTACAGAGGATGTTAAATCCTTACAACTAATATTTTCCTCAGAAGTTAATGGAAACATCAATTGTTCATTGACTTGACAGCTGCTGCTTTAAAATGTGTTTATTTTTACTCTTTTCTTTTTTTCCTTATTTTTCCTTTTTTTTTTTTTACACAAACACTGAATTTTTCATAAAACTTAGGACACACTAGGTTGGTTTCCTGTAAGCTTGCATCCACATTGCAGCAGTTAGTGGTCCGGAAGAGTAAACCAGAAAAGGCAGTGATTTGCCAGGATGCAAAGCCAATCAAGGTCCTTAATCTGCTGTGCCACCGCTTCCCCAAAATCTTCACTGAAGAGATTTCTAAGACTTACAGAACCCTAATAAAATCTACCACCCGGATTTGATTTGTCTGTGGTTGTCACATCTTTAGAAGGGGCAAACGCAAGTGCAACATTTTGTTAATTAACATTCTTGGGTCAATCCAAAGCACCAAAGCACAGTGATTCGAGGGTACCTGGAGCGTGTCCAGAATCTCTAGGTGCCGAGTCTCCCCCACTGAGGTTTGGCAGCAGAAGGTTTGGGCAATCCTGGTAAATTACTGCTCTTTTCCCATGTCAAAGCCTATCTAAGAGCACGGCCGTGGCCAGCTTGGCGGTGTGGCAGCAGTGCTGGAGGGAAGTGAAAACCCACGCTTGCCAGCAGAACAGATACTCTTGTTTCCCAGGCTGGTGAAGACTAAATTTGTTGCAAAACCAAAATGATAAGCAGGAGGGAACAGGTCAAGTTATTGCCCCGACGCTCACCCCTGGGCCAGGGGCGAGAGGAGTCACCAAGAGGGGCAAAAAGAAAGCAGCACCCCCACTAAAAAGAGGGGAAGAGGGAAGAGATAAAAAGAACCCTGAATCCCTCACCCAAAGCTCACATCACTGGTGAGAGAGACCGGGAAGAGAAATACAATCTATGCCTTGGCCAAAGGAAAGAAGGAAAGCTTGCCCCACATTATCAGGGCATTTAAAAAAACAATAAAAACCCAAAAACGACCACAGTCACATTCAGCCTTTACTAGAGCGAGCACAAAGGGAGGGATGACTGAGGTTAGCACACATCCCCAGTAGTAGTCCATACAGCCCAGTGTAGTACTGGAAGCAAAAACCTTTGTGTCTACTCTAATAAATAGCCCTGAGCTTTGACTCTATTGCAAAAGACAGAGAAAGAAAAAAATAACCCAGGCCAGACACACAGCAAGGTGATTGTGGGATGGATCCTTTCACAGTTAAGTTGGATGTGCCACACTGGTCTTGACAGTAATAAATTTAAATAGACTTTTCCTGATACCAGAAGTTCAGCTATGTGGACAGTGGTTACACGACAGGATTATTTGTTATAGCACAACTTATATTTCAAATGAAAAAAAAAAAATTAGTATCATTTACAGTATCTCAAGAAAAACTTCCTTTGAATGGGAACTTCCTTTCCAGTATTTTGAGGTCTACAAGATGCATCTAGAAAATTTACTACTGTGGAAAATGAAGACAGCTTAAATTGAATAAGGGGGGGCATGTTGTTGTTTTTTTTTAATTAATTGCTGTAACATTGTCCTTCAGGTGGCTGAGGAAGTTTCATATTTTCTTTAGACATCATTAGACGCCGAAGCTCTTGCAGAACAACTTTGATACTATAAGAATTCTGCCATTTTGCTAGGACTGATATGGCTCTGGGGTCCACCTAAAACAGACAAAAAGACCATTCCTGTCAGAATTGGTGCACTGGTTACACTTAACTGCCCCCACCCCCAACTAAAGATCCCACATGAAATCTGAGTGGGAGAAATCAAAAGCAAGTGTTTTCCTAAAAGCATAACAAATCTCCACTTGTCCACTTCCCTTCTACCCCCTTTCCTTCTCCAACAAAGGGCATCACAAGCAATGAGGAGCTAAGCAAGCACAAGTATAAACAAAGCATTGGAGCTGCACAAAAAAACAACAACATTAAAATGAATAAAAGCAAAAAACTTACCACTCCATTAGAACTATTTACTCCATTCATATTAATTTTTGTTACAAATCTTACAAATGGAGGTGCTTCTGGATACTTAGGCCCACATTCTATTTTAAGGCTGTATATTCTGTTTTCATAAATTGTCTGAGGGGAAAAGAAAGGGGGAAACAATTACATCAGGCAGTTCAATAAGCATTTGGTTAAAGCAGTGGCTACTTTAGGAACATGGGAACTACCAAAAGTGTGGGCAGCCACGTGGATACTATGCTGGTTCCCTGTTTGAGTTCATGTTACAATGTTCAGAGTATCAAATGTTCCTGCAGGGTAACAGTTCTGCTGGTCTTGGGGCACGGAGCAGGACCAGCCCTGTGGGGTCTGTGGAACAGCCACCCCACACGGGGAGCTGGCACTGGAGCCCAGCTGTGCACAGCCAGTGCAGAAGTGCAGGTCAAGGTGCAGCTCTGACAGTGGCCCTGCTTTGGAACAGCCCGTGTCAGCAAGGTGACTCCTGCCTGTGGGACATCACTCACAGCCCGGGAATGCCACACCCCTGCAGGACACCTCGGGACAGCAGCACTCAGGAACTCAGCTCTGCACAGCTGCTCCTTTTTCCCACTGGAATCCAGCACAACGTCCTCCCTCCATCTGCTAATGCTTTCCACCCAGAGGGAAACACGACTTAGCTTTTGTCCCAGCCAGTATTTCCATATCCTGCTAAGAACCAAAATGGTAATAACTGAATCTGAGCAGTGTTAAAAGGATGACAGCAAACAGGAATGGCTGCATGTCCCCAGGATCTCTCCCAATACAATCTGCAGCCTTCAAGCAAGTAGCTCAAAAGAAGT
The DNA here is from genome assembly GCF_901933205.1 of Camarhynchus parvulus. NCBI lineage: Eukaryota > Metazoa > Chordata > Aves > Passeriformes > Thraupidae > Camarhynchus > Camarhynchus parvulus. The sequence goes on from NC_044590.1 coordinate 700,647, forward strand.
CCCAACATATCTGGCAAGAAGATCGATATTCCTAAGTGTGTCAGAAAAACAGGAGAGGCAGAGCTGACTCCTGTGCTGTGATGGTCCTTGGTTTGCAGCACGACAAGATCTGCAAACTTCCATCACTGCTGGCAAGGCTGCACGCTCCTGTTTGCACATTTCAATTCCTATTTAATTTTCTAAATTAGATTTCAAGGTTGTTTAAATTTTCCATAAACCCTAGGCACACAGTGAGCTTTCTTCACAGCCTTAATGCAGGCTCATTAGCACTCTCCTAATGTTCTAAAATCAAATGCTGTTCTAGAAAACAATTTGGGTACATCATAAACAAATGAAATGCTCGTGACTGGGGAGAGATTAGCAAAGGCAGACAACATGTAAACAACACTTCTGGGCGAGACAGAAAACACTGCATGTATAATGCCTTCATAATACATGTTCTTGTACAATCTCACTGTGTGTCAAAAGAGGCAACTGACAGAATGGGAACAGAGAGCAGGAACGTGATTAAAGGTCTGTAAAGATTTCCATATAATGACCCCTGGAATTACTGAGAAATGATACTGAGGCCAGCTGTAGAAGACATCTGCCATTGCAGGAAGGAGAATGCAGGAAGGAGAATTGGCTACCTGCACTCCATCAAAGGATATTAACGAAACAGAACAGTGAAACTGAAGACAACAGACAAGTTCTGGTTTTAGAACACAGGCACATATTCAGCACACAATGAAGTCCTCAAGTTCTCTACTAGAGTGTAAACCCACAGTTTAGTGGGGCTGGGAATACAACAATACTCCCACAAAGACCAACTGCATTATCAGATGCTGCTTTGGGAGAGGACATTCAGAGAGAGAGACTGAAAACACTAAAATCTGAGTTTCCTCAGTCAGCTGAAATTCCACAAGAGCTATCAGTAGTGCTGCAATAAACAGCACCCCATAAACTGAACAGGAGCAGCAGAAAAACCAGCACAGAGCATCCCCTGGCACCTGCAGCAGCTCCATTTGTAACCTCACTAGCTGAGGGATTCTGAACCTTGCTGGATTCAAGGGTACAGCATGTTAGAATTCTGGGATCTTGAAAGTTATATCTTACTGAATCTGCAAATATAAAGCAGACAAGTAACAGAACTAACCAGAGAAAGGCACCAAAATGTTTCCAATTATAAGCAAAAAGCCATACAGACACATGAAATCTATTATTATAAAGAACTTCAACATAAATCACTTCCTAAAGTGTTTTTTCGCTCATTTGTCTTTTGTTTATTTTCGACTTCAGTGGTGAAGTTAGGAGAAAGGGAAAAAAATGTAACAGTACTATTTTAGTATTTAAGTGGATACTTACTCTTGGAGGCCCAATAATCATTCCTGTCCATCTCGTAAGTGTCATATCTTCATCGTCTTCAAGGCCCCAGCTAACTGTTCCATCCCCTACTCCCTTCTGACCTTCTTCAAGTTCTTCCAAAAGACGAAAATTACGAGGAACTTTTACTCCTGAAACAATCAGAAAAATATTTTCAGTTGAGAAATCTTGTAAAGAAAAAAAGCTAGAGTAATTTCTCTGATACTTTTGGTCATTTTACGGATCACATTTTGGGCAAAACCATGAAAATACCACTTTGTGAATGACAATATTTCAACATTACAAAAAAGCTATTCCCATATTTAGCTTGGATTTTACAAGCAGAATCAAGGTATCCCCAAATAAACATTCCAGAAGGCTGACAGGCCACATGTTACAGCAGGCAGTAAAATGAAAGGAAATCTCTGTTCCCTCAAAGGTAGACCCAGTATTGTGGAGCTCTAATTAGCACTTGTCTATATGATTTATAGTATAAAAATTTAGAAGTTTCTACAAAATGACACCATGAAAGGCTTGACAGCAGTTGACTCACTCAGAGCTTTAAAAATACCTTTCAAAGCAAATAAAACTCTTTCATAACATTAGTAGGTTAATCTGAAGTTAATTGAAGTGGGCTTTGTCAGCAGCAATAGCATCCTTTGTACTTGTGACCTGCACCACCAAGGAATTTCAGCACTTTGTAATTGCTGGCACATTTCTCCTCAAAACAGACAGCAAACCAGGGAGATTTCCTTCTCCTTTCCATTACATTAATGGAAAACAATGGCACAGAGAGCTTTGGTGACACAGCCAAGGTCACAGCCAAGCCTGTGATGAAGGGGGACCCTGAACTCAGGCCACAGTGGGTCTCACTGCTCTTCAAGGCATCTGCACCCCAGGCATCAACCACAGAGCAGAACTGCACTGAGTCCACTGCTGCTCCTCAGCCTGGGGTCTGTGCCCCAGCTTTTGGTGGTGGGGGGCTACAGGGCTGGCTCCTATCAGAAGCTGCTGGAAGCTCCCCACTTGTGTGCTGGAGCCAATCCTGGGCAGCTCCAGGATGGATCCACTGCTGGCCAAGGCCCAGGACATCAGCACTGCTGGGATAAAGTGTTTGGGAAGGGACAAAGTTAGTGCACAGGAGCAGCTGGAGAGAAGAGTGAGACTATGCCAGAGGAACAGCTGTGCAGACACCAAAGCCAGTGAAGGATGGGCAGAGATGGCCCTGGGGAAGCAGAGATGCACCTGCAGCCCATGGAGCACTCCTTGGCCACGGACTAAATACAGAGGATCTGGTAGTTTTAAATTCTCCTTTAAATATATTAATGACCTAAGGAAACTTAATGGCAGAGATGATTTTGCTGCATAATCAGAGGCGTCCAAATTTCATTCACTACAAAGCATGCATCAAAGAAAGTAAACCAGCTAACGACTAGAGGAACTGGATACACATCTAAGGTGATCATATCCAAGAACATCCTGGGCAGCAGGGCTCAGTCCTAGCTGCAGCAGCAGCACAGAACTCATCCAGCAGAGCGGTGCCAGCAGACACCGGACCTGTACTGGCACAACCAGACCTCCCACCCGGGGGCTGCTGAGCACAGCTCCCTGCCAAATCCCCTCCCAGCCAGACCCTGCTGTTTCCATGGCTGCTGAGCAACACAGCTCGTTGGCTGTGAAAGGAAATGAGTCAGCTGGAGCCAGTGAAGCCATTGCCATGAGACTGCCCGAGCCCCAGACCCTGGGTGGCAAGAGGACCTCCTGGGCACCAGTGCCACATCCCCTGCACGACAAACTCCAGCGTTTACTCTCCCACAAAATCTTTAAGCTGTGAAGTGTGTATCCTCTGTGCCCCAGACACACGAGGGCTCAAGTCTGCCAGCCACACCTGAGCCATGACAGAGAGCAACCCGTTTGTAATTCTATCCCAACACTGTCTGTGCTGTAGTTTGGGGAGGCAGAGCAGTCCAGCTCCCACACCCGGGATAAGAGAGCTGGGGGACACAAACCACGCAGCACGAGTTGAAGGACAAGGCTCAACCTCTGCTTGCACACACCTCACCTGTTTCCCTATTTTTGCTGCAGTGGATGCACGGGAGAGCTGCTGATGGAGAATGACTCACAGCTAAACTGCTGTCTGGGCTCCAGCCCTGCCTGCCGGTGCCCTGGGGAAAAAGGGCCAGGGGAGAAGGGCAAACAGAAGGTCCTTCCGGAGGGAGCCCAGCAGCTCTTCCCCAGGGCAGGGGATGCCACAGAGGAAACCTGTGGCTGTTATCAGAACCCCAGCCAGAGCAGCCATCAGCTGGAGCCAGGGGAAGACTCATCTGGAGTCACATGAATGCCAAAAAATGCTCTCACTTCTACACCACAACATCACAATATTTAACAAGCATCATCTCAGTCTGCCTCGCTCCTCAATAACATCACTTCATAGTTATCCGTGGTGCAAAGACAATTTACAGGTATTTACTGAGACCAAGCTAAATAACCCAGGAGGAATCAGCTTTAGGGCAGACACAAGCCACACAGCAAAGAAGAAAACAAAAAGTATTGCCCATCCACCCTTCCTCTGAGCATCAACTCTGAGTGATCCCTCTGAGCATCACACCCTGTTCACTGAGCCAAGCAGGAATCCTTAAGTGAGCGTGTAATTAAAAATGACATCACCACGTAGACATTTGAGCAGCCACAAGCAGGACTGAAAGGCAGCCTTAGTTCTGACATTTGCTACCCAGAGCTGGGCTTGGCTTTACAACCTTATGGGAAGAGAAGGCAACTTAATTGCTGAGCTCTCCCCAGATACAGCTGCTCTGATTCAGCGTGAATCCAGCATGAATCAGAGCCATAAAAGAGTCACACAGGATTTCAGAGCTCTTTGGAAGTGTGAGGTCTCCGGAGAGCTGGCGAGTCACACTGTGCAGGACTCCTGCCACACGGAAATGGCTCACAGCAGTGAGTGTTCACTCCACAGGAACTGCTCCCCGGGAGCTCTGCAGGGGCACCATGGCAAGGGGGTGCCCACAGGGAAGGACACAGATTGGAGTTTTATGCACTTCACAGAAAATGATCATGGCAGATAACTGGTAATTTCAAAAGAAATGACCCTGTCACACAGCTGCTTTCTTAGCATGTGTTACCCCTATTCTAAAGCTCAGGGTGTAACATGAAGGACCACCACCTCAGCTACTACAGAAGGTGCCAATTCAGCTCCCTCCCTGAGACATTCTCAGGAAATTCATTCAACAGAAAGAGAATCATACATATTAATATAAAATATTATGCCCATATGACCATAAATGCTTTATATAAATAAACTTCCCTTAAGCAAGGCAGAATAAAGACCAGATTCACCCTTCTGGTCAGTCTGAAAAGATGCACCAGGCCATTAAGGCAACCCCAACTCCCCCTCATTTGCAGGAGCCTGGAGCACTCATGGTCTGCTACCACATCCTGCTGGGACCCAAACCTCACACAAACTTTATCATTTGTGATCATACACAAACACATCACCATCATGCTTGCTGTCCACCAAGATTCCTAGAAAGTGGCCAGATCTGTCCTAGGCACACACAGTATTTGCCAAATAATGTCCATGCTGAGCATGCCAGCTGCAGAGTCAGATGTCCTGTGCCCCCTGACAGCACCAGGAGTCCCCGGGGTTTCCTCCTCCCACCCCCCAATAAATACCTTGCACAACCCTCTCAGCGTAGCAATGGAGACTTCCTTGGCAGTAACCAAACCAACCTGTTTTTCTAAGAGCTCTTCATTTAACACAAGAAAGCCTAAATAAAGTGAGAGGCAATTAAAAAGTAATCAGCTTGTCTAAAGTACTTTCAGTTATGCATTGTAATTTAGCCCTCACTATAGTTCCAGATGACTCTCAAATAGCAGTTTCATTTGAAACATAAATACAGTAATATCTCAGTAACTGCTTCACTTGTACCTTGCCTAACCTCACAGAAATACTCCCAGAAATGGAACTGAAAACCTATTTCAGAGCAAAAGGAGATACTCACTATTAATTACAACAGCACACCAGTGAAAGCTAAATCGTAACTGTATTGACTGGGCGACCTGGTCAGAGTCTCACTAAAGGAAGAACAGAATTATCCTGAATGACAGCGCAATGCCAGCTTGGACTTTTAAAGATCTTAAAGCACTCTCAGATTTACCTTTTCATGCAGCACTACTAAAGATACAGATACACAACTGAATGTGTCTCGCAACAAGTTTAAGGCTGATCTTATCAGGCTGAGATTTTTCTCATCTTACTCACAGACTACACTTTTCCATCTCAATTTTCCTCAGTTACATAGCCAAAGCAATTTCACATCCGGACACCTTGTGAAGCTGAGAACAGCACTGTGAAACCAGGCAGGCCATGCGCCTTGGGGAGATCCTCTCCTCCAATCCTTCTGATCAGTGGCAGCAGAACAAAAACCACACCTCTCAAAAACTTCAACAACCTGTTTCTCTCTCTTTTCTAAAGTGAGATCCAATTACAAGCATTTTTCTTCAGGACTAAAGCACAGGCACGGGGCACAGCACACCTCAGCAAAGCACCCAGAAAATGGGGCTCCAAGGACAGGAAGTGTCTTTTACTGAAGGTTTCTCCACATCTTCATTGTAACAAGCAACTTATCAAATTGGCCTTCCTGGACAATTTAAACTCTGCTTTCTATACTAGTTCCTGATTTACTGTAACTCGAGTGAGCTGAAATCCAACAGCTTTAAACACCTCTGTTGCTCAACATAGTAAGATGCTTTCTGTTGCTTGTTTCTGTGTGTTTGATACTCAGCCTTAATTACATCCTTTCCAGTCTGTGTTTCATGTCTTTGCATTGACTGCAGATAATGAATTGGACAGCTAATCCTTGCAGCACTGGGACAGTAAAAAACACACAAGGCATTCCTTGTCACAATGGTATATAAAGTTTCTGAAGTGATGGAATACTTAAAACCAAATAAAAGGCTTTCAGCAATTGTCACAGAAGCTTTCAGGAGACAGGAACTTTGGATTTCTTGCATTGTCTTTACAGTCACAATTTCTACTCTGATGATGCAGACAGGTTTCAAGATATTTTCTCTTCAGCTACTTTTTCCCTACCCTCGAGTCTTTCACTTAGAGTACCAGAGAGCCCTTGGTGCTGGCAATGCTTCCTCTGAGATGAGGATGACTGCTGTCACTCCAAGGAGCCATCGAGGGGCACCTGCAGGGCAGGTACACCTGTATTGTACAACCCTGCCACTGCCCCTCTCCTGTGCTTCCCACGAGCATCCCTTGGAGTGAGTGCACAGGGATGCTCCAGGCTTAGAAACAGACACTTTAACACACTGCACTAACCCCAAGCTTACAGGGTTAGAAACACTTTCAATACACAGCACTAACCCCAGTGTCTGCTCTCCCCTGTTAGGAGCATTAAGCCACATGTACCAGCACTGTCACAGCCATACACCCAAGGATTGGTTCCCGTGCAGTTCTCCACTTTCCTCAGACTTGGAAAAACTTAGATCTGGGCAAACCATTTTACCACTCAGCACTCCCAGGCTGTTGGTAAACACAGTGCCTCACAGCCCTGCAACAGACCCACCACACTGAACTGTGAGAGAAGGTGGGTTAAGTGAGGTCATTACACCTTTCCCAGGGTGAAAGCTACAGAAACACCATCCCCCAGGCCAGCACAGCTGGGTTTGGCTCACTGTAAAACCCAGAAGTGCAGGACAGCACCGTGGTGCAAGGTCTGTCGTGTAAGTGCAGCCCAGGCAGTGCAGAGCCCCTGAGGAAGCCCTGGACTCCTCTGGCAGCTGGGCATTCCTGCAGGACACCTCAGTCTGTGGCATGGACACACACAGAGCGGAGTCTCCTACCAACAGCCTCATTAAAGCCACTAAAGCCAACCCTTTCTTTTTATTCATATGTAATGGGGTGTGGGGGAAACCCACATCATCAGCAACACAGGATTCCCCTCTGTCAGTGGTACAGATAGACCCCACACCCTAACATTCCTTCCAGGCTGAGGGTTGGGTTTTCCCCCCTGTTAATAATTCCTACCCGCTTAACAGATACAAATATCTAAGCTACCTACCTGTCTAATTGCCAGAACCAGCCCTATGACTTTTTTAGGTTACAGGAACATTTGTTACCACTTCTTCCTCTGGGTCAGTAGCTGCTTTTGAAGGCAGATGAGCATTTTTCATCTTCAATATGTGTTTAGGCTCCGTTGCTAAACCACCACGAACTCAAGATATCACAAATATTCCAGTGCTTTACAGACAAATACAAACACATTAAGACTCCACAAATCAAGTTTTAGCAAACTGTGCTTCGCAAATGAGTGAAGGCAGCACTGAGGCACGTTCCCAAGCCCCCAGGGAGGGCTCACCTGCGGCCCCCTGCCTGTGCCAGGCCACGCCTGCCCTGCAGGGGCAGCAGGGACCCACAGAGCTGCACTGCAGTGCCACTGCCAGCTCCCGGGCACGGGCTGCCCTTGCCACCAGCACAGGAGGCTGGCTGTCCTTGCTCAGCACTGCAGAGTGCTCTGAGGGCAGCCCCCGAGCTCCAGCTCCAGCTGCCACCCACGGAGCCAGCAGACTGAGTGCTGGGTTTGCTGCAGACATGCAGTGCTCCTGCAGCACGGCTCTGGAAGTCACCCCAGAGCAGCTGGGTGCCCACACTGTGGCCCTGCTGCCAGCACACGGGACAGCTGGGAACAAAACCTGTCCCCTGTCACAAACCCAGGGGACAAGGGAACAATGCAGCAGACACAACGTGGCCAGCAGGTGCTGGGTAACAACAGCCTGTCCCAAAGGCCTATCACTGCAGCCCAGCCCCGTCCCACACCTGCCCTCCATGAGCACCTAACAGGTCACTCACAGAGCTGCCCTGGCTTGAAAAGGAAAGTATTTGCCTCGTTCTTCCAGCCAAACATAAAATGCAAAGTCAGCAGCTTGAAAGGATCACGGAGAATGCAGGGCAGGCAGGAGAATGTGACCTAACAGGGGAAGAGGGGTCCGTTCCTCCAAGCTACAGCTCCTGTGTCTTTAGTCAACACCTCACACGTTCAAACACAGACCTGTAACACAACTCTCAGGACAGCAACCACTGCACTCAACCGAGTTTTTATTAATTGATTAATATGTATTATGTGCATTGTGATGGTTATCCTTAAAATCCAGTGAGTGGTCATTGACAGAGAACTATCTGTACAAAAAGAACTCCAAAATATTTCTATTATATCCCCACCAGTCACGTTCTGGTGAGCACAGTCCAACTTTGGAGGGTGCAATTTGGAAACAAGCACTACAGGGGCACATGTGAAACCCTCCATGGACTGGGAAAACAGGAAAATGAAACTGCCTCAACAGAAGTGACTCTGATTTACTGGATCTGCTGAAGTTCATTAGAGGATGTCAATAGAAAAAAACCTCACTCCAAATCTAGTTGCAGTATTTTTGTTTAATATGTAATGATAAATGCAAAGGCAGACTGTATGTAACTACTTAAAGCTGGCGTGAGCAGGTTTGAAGGGAATAGACAATTCAGTGCTTCTCGGAGCACACACGGGAGCTGCACGCTTCCCGCGGAACACAGAGAGGCCAGCGGCCAAAAAGGCTCCTAGAGCGCCCATCTCAGCCACGGGACCGCGGCCACAGCCTGGGGACCGCCGGCAGGAGAGCCCCGGGCCAGCCCTGGCCACACGGAACGGGCCGGGAGAGGAGCAGGGCAGGGGAAGAGCCCGAACGGCGGCCCGGGCTCCGGGGCCCGGCCCCGCCACGGGCTGCGGCCCGCCCGGCCCGGTTCCGGCGCGCCGGGACACGAGTCCGGCAGGGCCCGAGCGGCCCCGCTACGTCCGGAGCCGCGCCGGGGCCGCTCCCACCGCGAGCCCTCGGCAGCCCCGGGGAGGCGCGGACGGGCCCGCCGGGACCCGCGGACGGGAGCGGGGACGGCTCCGGCTCCACCCCCCGCCCCACCGGGCCCCGCTCGGGCCGCGCCGCCGCCCCCTCCCCCGGCCGCAGCTGCCCCTCCGCCGGGCGCCTCCCGCCCCGCCGTCCCCGGCCGTGGCCCCGCGGGTGCCCCGGGGCGAGGCGGCCCCGGCGCGGCCCCGCCGCCCGGCCCGGCCCCGCTCACCCGCGCCCGTGGTCGCCGCCATCTTGCGCCGCCGCCGCCGGCCCCGCCCCCGCCTGACGTCACCGCAACGCGGGAACTGCGGCCACGGGAGCGGGCGGGCGCGCTAAGGGGAGCTCGCGGCGGGGCGGGGCGGGCGCGCGCGCGGAGCTCTGTGGTGCACGGGCGGCGCTCCCGCGGCTCCGCAGCGCGGGCGGGCGTTATCGCCGCTCGGTGCAGCCCCGGGGCTCCGGGACACCGGGACACCAGCGCCATGGCGGGTGTGCCACACCCCTTACACTCCGGCCCAGCTTCCCCCAGCCCGCTCCCTTCCGGCATAATACGAAAAAAAAAGTTAAAAGAAATGGGAAGGAAATGAGTTCTGCTTCACTTCGCTTTGCACCACACGCTCAGAACACTGAGCCCCAAAAGAGCCTGTGAGAACAGCCAGAACAATCACGAAGCAAAACGTTCTGGAGACGCAAGGCAGCTCCAGCTCCGTGGCGCAGTGAGCCCTCCCAGCCTCAGCCCCGAGCGGGGACGGGAGCCATCGATTGTTCCTGGAAACCGCTGTAAATCACCAACGCTGCTCTGGCTGCTTTTATTTACCCAGGCACATCTCACTGCAGCCACGGCTGCACGGCTCGGCCGAAGGCAGCGGAAAGGAAAAGGAAAAGGAAAAGGAAAAGGAAAAGGAAAAGGAAAAGAAAGGAGGAAGAGGCAGGACAAAGCAGCAGGGACAGGTAGCGGGAAGGAAAGAGGAAAAGGCAGCAGGAGAAGCAGCCAGAGGGGCCGAGAGCCCAGCCTGGGCAGCACTGCAGAGCCCACCGCCCCAGCAGGATGGGGCTGCTTGGGGCGCACAAGATCCACTCACGGAGGGCAACCACTGCCCTGGCAAAAGCTGGAGGCCTGAGAGCAGGAGCCTGACCAGAGTCCTCCATGGAGGTGAGACTGAAATCAGAGCTTTTAAAAGCACTTAAAAGCATTATAAAATGCAGGCCATCCATCCCTGAGGAGTTACAGGAGTGCCTTATTCTGCTTCAGCTCTAATCTGTTCCTAATCAACTTAAGACAAATTTTCTTAAGCCAGATTTGCAGCTGTTAAGAAGGATCCACGCAGCCTTTTGCTCCAGAATTGCCATACTGATTTTGTGGGAGCATCCACGTCTCTGAAGGGGTGGAACAGGGACCTCAGGAGCCACAGCCACGTTGGGTGTGGGGTCACAGAGCCAGGGCTGCCCCAGGAGCCCAGCACAGCATCCACGTGGAAAATGCAGCTGGAGATTAAAACTCTGTCCCAGTTTCTCATAATTAAGTAAGATTAACAGATAAATAGTCCCAGCAGCCACCAGTATGAGTAGCTCAGATTTGTTTCCAGTAAGGCAGCAGCAATGCCTTAAACAGCACTTTGGAAGTACAAATTCTGATGAATTCTGCATCCCAAATCCATTTGTTCCATCCAGTGCACCACTGCAGCTCACTTGGCATTTAAACCTGTGGTGAAAAGAGCTCTCAGGGGAGCCAGTGCTTCAGGCTGAGCCCTGAACATCCACCCAGTTCTGTCCAGAGCTCTCCACAATCAACTGAAGGCAGTTTGGGACTCCTGCTGAAGTGGAAGAATTCTTCAATGTCAAAGCTGCACAGAGACCTGGTAGTGACTGGGGCAATGGGAACAGAACAGAGTTCCATGCAATGGCATTAGGTTCTCCAAGGGTCTGAACACTTAGATGAAATATTTTGTGACCAAGGTAGCAACTGTGTTTTTAATGTGCAGAACCCAGCCCAGAAGCTCCTGCCTTCAGCACTGCCACTGAAGGAGAGTTGCCAGGTCCCAGCTCATTCAGAATCCATCCACCACATCTGAAGGAGTGGAGATCAAGGTCAGTCTAAACCTATGATTCAAACCCATCTTACCCTGCTCTTCAGGAAGAGGCAGTTTGAATGTAACACAATTTACAGCTAGAGGAGGGAACATACCTTGATCATCACTAAACTTTCAGTCAGGCAAGAACTGAACAAGATCCAAATCACACTAACTTGATAAAGTGCCTGTTGGATGTTTTTAGAGAAACTTCTTCACCCTAATGCAGTTGGGGTAACTCCTTTGCATCCAGAGCAGAATGAATTACTTACACTTCTTGAAAGGTGCAGAAGTCTGGTCTAACATGGTGCCAGGCTCCTGAAACGCTGGCAGGTGATCACTCCAACCCAGACAAGCTGTGACAGGCTGCCAGGTGTCTCAGGTGTGGGACTGCACAGTGGGTGCGCAACCACTGATGCAGCTCTTGCACTAAGCGCTGCCAGTGCAGCAATGAAAAACAGCAACAAGACTTGAACGTGGTTAGTATTATCCAACTGCTTTGTTATAAATATATTATATACATTCAAACATCACATTAAAATATTATTCCATTACACCAGAAGAGATTAAGGCTTTATATTATTTACAGAAACAAGCAAGCACCTTAAAAAAAATAAAAAGAACAAAACACCAGTCATTGACATTTCCCTTCTACCATTACGAGTTTGATACCTTGAGCTCTTGAATACAGCTATTTGCAGTGTGCCCAATGCTAGAACTATTTCAAACATTTATTGTCAGGGTAGGAAACACTTAATAGAAGACTCAGCAGTGAGCACTCCACACGAACAGACACATGTGTTGTAGGGTGCCCTCCCTCTCCTCAGAGGCTCCTGAAGTTGAAGGCTTATGCAGAAACTGCTCAATTCCATGTGGAGAGTAGAACAATTTTGTTTTAAGGGAAACTGAAGACACTTGAGGATTGGTGGCCCCTGGAGGAGCGGGATTCTCTGGTCTGTTGCACATGACATCAATCAGGCTGAACATGATAGTGAAGACAGAGCTGAACGTGGATCGATCACCGAGTGCATTGAGCAGTCATGATTTATAGGCTTCCATTGCTCCCCCCACTGCTCCACACAGCACTCCAACACCCAGTGACAAAGCTGTCACCTCTCCCTGCAGGTCTTAGGCAACGAGCTGTTTGGGAAGTGCTCAGGAATGTTGATACAACACACGTTTCCTGCTCCCCCAGTGCCCCTGCAGTGCCTGTGGCGTGCCCGTACCTCGCGGATACAGCGACGAAGCAAGTTCTAAGGTGTAAGCAGACATGGCTACACAAAAAGGTGCTCAGTGAGAGTAATCATCTTCATTTCAAGTATTGTTTTAAGAATTAGTTCTTTTCATTGTAGTCTGTGTTAGCACTTTTTAGTTTGTGCTTTAGAGTCTGTTATTTCTTTGCAGGTCTTGAATTTGGCTGATGGCTTTATTTTCTTTTTTCTTTTAAAAACAACATTGGCAACAAGTTAAGGATTGCAGAAGGCTGGCAGAAGTTACTTGATTTTCTGAGCCCATTTCATATCATCTGCTCTTGGCTTCTCCCCAGTAAGTCCTTGGATGATGTTCTCCAAACATCTCCAAAATCTTATCTTCTCTAACGGATAATTCAGCCAACCTAAGGGATTGCAAAGGAGAAGGAGGATTAGTTTGTCATAGCATCCAAACTTCCGTGGTTTTTTTAATAAGAAAAAAAAGCAACCAGCCCAATAGTGCTAATAATGGTCAGGCTTAAACTCTCAGGACATAGTAGGACTTAAAAATAGCTCTTTGGGTGGCAAGATTTTTGCTACCATCTGTCAAGTCAGGCTTCTTAATTGTACCATGTTTCTACATGACATTCTGCTAATGAGAATTAGATTTTTTTTCTTGGCAGAGGTTTCAAAACCCACATGAACCGTTTGTCGACGCCAATGACAGAATGAAGAACCAGAGTGGTTAATTTCCAGCTGTCTGATTAACTTGATAACTTATTTAGGATTGTGCAACACTGGTGACTGAGCATTCCCACCTGTACAGATATAAATGGAAGCTAAAGCTTTCTGCAAACCTGTCCACTCCTCTGAGTCAGGATGAGTGGAAGCTGAAAATCCAGAAGCCTGGCTTTTAGAAATGAGCATTCCAGAGCAGCCGCAGACATTCTGCTCTTTTGAAGGAACAGCAGCTTTAGTGAACAAACCCCATTAGTGGCCTGAGCTCACCAAGACCCCAGGCAATCAGATCTCAGCACCACTGACTGCTCCCTCAGGCTCTGAGCTCCTGCAGCTGATCACAAACCTTCCCCCACACTCTCTCTGCAAACCCCAGCAGCAGCTCTCCCAGGAGCTCTGAGAGCATTAATGCCCACCCTGCAGGTGTGCCAGCCGTGCTGGGCAGGGGGCATACCCGTGGTGATGCAGAAGTAGGTCTCGTGGGGGGACACGTGGTGGATCCTGTGGTGCTTGCGGGGCAGGATGATGTGCCAGTCCTGCAGGAACACGACCCAGCGGGGGAGGCCAAAGTACGTGTGCGACCACTTGTGGATCTGGTTGGTCATGGTTATGAAGATGATGAGGGCAAAGACGTAGCACTCCCAGGGACAGGTCTCACACAGGGCCTCTGCAAAACACCACCAGCAGCTGTGGAGGGCACACTTCTGCCAGGACAGCCTCCTGCCCAGCCAGGGCTGCCTGCTGCTGCAGGAGCTGACAGAGGCCTCACCAAAGCTGCTCTGGCACAAGTGTCACACGAGCCAGTGAGCCATAAGCAATTCCCAAATGTCACAAGACAGGCTGGGAAGTGCCAGAATCTGTCAACACACCATAAACAGGAAGTCAAACTGAGTTTACCATCTATAAAATTAATTTGACCCTTTAGTTCTTGACTTCTGCTTTTCACATAAAGTACTTGTGCACAGAGATGAAGCATTGTTTTGTGTTACACACTTTGGAGCAATGAGTTTCCCCAGATGTTCACAGCTTGGTCCCTCTTATAAAAAAAGTATTTAGCATAACTTCTAATCTTCCTTGCACAACTCTCCAGCCCCAGATTCTCTGCTGAGCTCTCACTGTGCCACCTTTTGCCACCACACCTCAAAGAGAAGAAAGTTTCCCTCCCTCCTGCCAGGAGCACCATGCTTGCAGCAGCTATTTCTTGTCATATCACATCCATGGATTCCTCCAAAATTCACATGGACAAATGTTCATTCAATAGCAACAAGAACACTAAATCCACAGCAGTCAGAAGTAGCAGCTTACCCGGGGAAAAAGACACAAATTTGTATGCCATGTTAGCCAAGGGGACCAGTGTCATGAAGCAGTTGTCTCCATTGGTCTCTATGAAATCATGCCTGGTGATTGCTGTGGGGTCAATATGGTGTTCCCTAAAGGGTCTGATGAAAGCCTGGGAAAACAATTGGATAAACACAATACCACACTCAATAATGGTCTTGGAAAAGAAAAATATTACAAAAAAATAACCTCAACAAACTCTGTCATACACTCAAATCTGATGATTGAGTTGAGGAGAATTCCATAGTACAAAGAATGCAAACAGGATTCAAACATTTGTCATGAGGACACTTCAGATCATGTGATTTACATTTGCAAGGCAGTTCAGTTTCCCCACACAAATCCAAGTTTTCTCTGTTTTTCAGTTTTCTTCTTCTAAATTTTCACTTAGGACTTTTAGTATGTAATCTTAAAAACAAAGCATCAGCACCCTAACTTCACAGGCAAAATGAGCCTGTGAAATTCACTTGCTAAGCAGAATCAACCAAGGAAAAAAAAACCACTAAAAAATTAGGATTCAGCCTACCATATTTATGGGCTACAGATGCCAGCACTAACAGACTAAATGCAAATTAAGTGACTGGATGAAGCAGTGGAAGACAAACAGACTATACAGAAGTCACCTCCAGGAGCAGAAATCACATCTGAACACACAGAGCAATTGTTTTACTGTGTGGGGCACAGTTACTGATTTGCCTTTAACAATTCCAGCATGTCCAGCCTGTGCAAAGGTGTCCTGAGCTGCCTCAGCTCGTGGTTATTTAGTGCAGTCGCCAGCAGTAGGGTTTTTCAAAGTTATTTTAACTGTGGTCCAGAGATACAGGGGTTCAAGACTACTAAGTCTATTGAAGGTGAACAAAAAATCCAAACTCAACAGTTTTAATTCTGCTGTTGTAGTTTGTGTAACTCTGGATAATAACAAGGAATAGCCCACTTTTTATATAAATAATGATCCTTCTAATATTGCACTGTGAGGAGTAATTAATGGTAGCTATTAAGAAATTTAATTAAGAAAACAGACTGTTGCCTACTACAGAAGCCAGTGCACATTCCACTAAGCAGCTGGCACTTGTAGGTGCAGGTGTATAATACACATCAAATTAAATCTTCAGTCACCACCATTCCAATATCACTGTGCTACAACAGGGGCCCATAAAAGAGGGAACTGGGAAGATTCTTCCTGGAGCAGCCTCATGTTTCACAAATGTTTAGGAGTTCAGCTGCAGGGACAACTCTCCAAATCTGTGTTCCTGACTTTCTGAGCATGCACAGTGCCCAGCCAGGGTCCAACCCTTGTGCTGCCACAGGCTGTTCCCACAGAGCCTGCAGGGTCTGCAAACACTGGGATTGCAACACTGCCAGCCTCAGGCAGGTGACAGAAGGGAGCAGTGCCACCCCACACGTGTCCCCCAGGCCAGGTGCAAACACAGCCCTGCCCAGCAGAGCCCAGGCTGCGCCCTGGGCTGGGTGAGGCACAGAGCCCAGCTCCGCTGGGAGCACTGGCACTGCTGCAAAAGGCACTTCAGAGCTTCCTCGAGCTTAAGGAACAATCACAAACCTTTCCAACGATGGGGAGCTCCACAGATCCCCAGGTGTCTGCTCCCCAGTGGAACAGTCCTGAGAGGAAGTCGGCTGTAATAACTCCTGCAACTGGAATGAGAGAGAGACACAGTCAAACAAACACAGCATTTTACTGACTCAGTCACATCTATACTTATTTCAGAAGTTTACTTGTTCATCTGCCTCTAACTGAGATATTTACAACCCCGTGAGATCTACCCAGTCTGAATAAACATACGGCCAGGCAACTAGGAAAAAGAGTTAGCAAGACACCATTTGGACAGCAGCAATCTTCATTAAATCTGTATTTGTGTTTAGCCCATCTCCTACAGAACAGAAATACCTCCCCTAGTGGGTACCTTTTGCTTAGCTGACCCCTTACCTCTGCAGTCCTTCCCCTCACCTTTCATTTTCAGAAAGGGAGAAGAAATAAAAAAGCTCTTCTCCTATTATAAATCAGCCCCTGCTGTTGAATCCATTGTCCAGTTGGCCCAAACTCTTAAATGCAGCAGGAGACTCTTCATTCTTTATCTACCCCTTATTACACTGAAGACAGCTTATTTTCTAAGCAGTAGATTCTGTGCATTTGTTCTTGTTTCAGACCACACACGCAGGCTACAGCAAGGGCGGGTGGGACACAATAGCGTTTAGATCTGCTCCCAGCAGCTGAAAGGGCAAGCAGCCTGGGTTCAGGGGAAGATGTCCAAACAACACTTCTCTTTGCAAGACTCAAATGCCATTCTCGCTGAGGTAATGCCCCCATTAGCCTGCCTTGCCTCCAGCTGCTGCATCATCCCAGCGACATAACTGCAGGAACAGCAACGCAAATTGAGGCAAAATACTGACAGCTCAATAGATGCTCCTCGTGTTGCTTGGATGTCAGCTGGTAAAGGGAAGAATGGAGAGTGCCTGGAGCAGTGCATTATACTAAAGCAATTGGGATAAAACCTAACTACCAGCAATCTTGTTCCAGCTGTGCTGCAGCAGGGTGTGCTCTCTCCTCTGCGCTCCTCTGTGGAGGGTGAGTCACAATGAAAGAGCAAGAGCTGCGCTGATGTTCCACAGAACCAGCGTGGTTTTGTCCTGTCCCCCGGCTCAGAGGGCACATCCCACTGATGAGCTGGGCTCAGCACCCTCACACACCCAGCACTGCCTTCACTGAGCATGGCAGGACCAAGGCACAGGAGCTCAGCTGCTGCCCAGAGGTGGCAGACGGTCTCGATGCTCTGTCATCGAGGCTGGGAGGGAGAGAGGAGACTGACAGCCCTGAGCACGGGTGAAATGTTAACCACACAGTCAGGAAAAGCAAGATAACCCCAGCTCAGGTGTAGAACTGCAAATGATAGATTCACCACTCCCCAGAAGCCAGCTCAGTGCAGCATCAGGGAACTCCTGACCCACACACATTGGCTGTCCCTCAGCTCACTGAGAGAGGGGCGAGGATGGGCCCATCCAGGGGTTATCCCTGAGGAGGAGGTGATGCTCAGAGCACATGAGCTGCAGGATTTGCTCAGAACACTGGGATTTTTTGGTTTGTAAGTAGACTGCAGAATAAGGAGGAAGGAAGGCAGCCCAGGACACAGAGAACCCAAAGGTGCACAAATGGACTCCAGCCAGTATCCAAGCAAACGCTCCACTGCCACACACATTTGCTGGAAATGCTGATGTGTCCCATTTCCCCACACCTGTGATCCTCTGTGTGGGCACCTCCCAGGCACAGTGGGGCCCTCAAACACCAGGTGCCTCTCCCCAGAGCAGGACACGTGGCTGCACAAGCCACTGCCCCAAACACACATGGACACAGGGCAGCTCTGTCCTGCTTGTGTCCGGCTCAGGAACCAGGGAATGTGCAGGGTTTGTGACTCAGGAA
The DNA here is from genome assembly GCF_901933205.1 of Camarhynchus parvulus. Classification (NCBI taxonomy): domain Eukaryota; kingdom Metazoa; phylum Chordata; class Aves; order Passeriformes; family Thraupidae; genus Camarhynchus; species Camarhynchus parvulus. Next base: position 718,649 of record NC_044590.1, read on the forward strand.
AGGACCCTCTCCATCTCTTCAGTGCTTCAGTCAAAGTGAGAGACAATCCGCAAGCTCTGCTCTTGTGGGTGACTCTCAAACCACTTCCCGTGGCCAGGCTGCTCCCAGGCCCACAGAAGGAGGAGGCCCCACAAGAGCTTCGAGACACAAAACTGCTGGGCACGTTTACCATTAAAAGCTGTACTTCACCAAAACTGTATGAGCCCAGCCTAAGCTCAGCTTTGTGCAGATAGAGTGATCAAACTGTAACCTGGAAGTCTTACACCAAAGTATACAAAGTTTCATATTCGCTGTAAAAATTCAGTTAGAGGCTCTGGAGAGGAAGAAAGCAGGATACGATGTTATTAAATAACTTGATGCTATTGTGCAACATCACCGGGAAGCACAGCCGTGTTTAATCAGCGGCTGTATGAACTGGTTGAACAGCATTAAATGGTCTGCATGGTTAACTTCACACAGAAAAGAATCTTGTTGGCTAAATATCAATATGCCAAAGTACCAGTTGTTTGTCACTTATGAAAATAAAATGCCTTAGTCACCTGGAGTTCCCATTGAGTGACTTTCAGTACAGAGAATGCAGGGGTTTGATATTATGGCAAGTTACGAGGCTAAGATTATAATCCCTGGACATTTCAATAAATTTAAACTGCAGCAGCTTGAAAGAGAAAAAAGGAGAGTTCATAAATTTGGCTAATAAAGCTGAGGCACTTTCAGTCAGAGCTGGACCTGAGAGTGGCCACAAGTGGCATCCTTGGAGCTGTGAGGCAGCAGGACGGGGACACCTGAGCCACGTGCCCAGCACTCACTTCAGCCAGCACTGATGTCTCCGGAGTGTTTTTTGTCCAAGGCATGCCACAGCTTTCGTGTGTTACACGCTCATGTCTGGCTCTGCAACGCAGCTGACCAAGGGCAGCCCTGCGGAGCTGCTGGAGCTTGAAACAAAGAGGTTCTGGGCCTTGACGAGATCCACTTTGTATTCTGAAACTGCACTGAGTGATTTCTTCCTGTGTGCTCTCTCTGGCTAACCCATAACGTCTGCAAAACTGAAACATGTACCTCAAGTGAGTTAAAAAAATCAGCTCCCCATCTTTCAAGAGAGCAGTAATTATTAATTGTAACTTGTATCATGTCACAAGATGTTCCAAAAGATATCTGCTCTGTGTGGGGTAGTTCCTAGGAATATAAACAGGTTACAACACAAAGTTAACTCTTCTTTTTTTGTAAGACTGCAATCAACAGTGCCTGTCATGAACCAATGTGGCTGCAGATAACAGTCACATGCCTGAAACAAGTCAACCAACTTGGAAAAAAGGGGCTTAAAACTCTATACAAAAATAGGAGGAAGGAGAGGAAAATGAAAACCAAGATTCATGCTGTAACTTGCCAAACTTTTTATCTAGATGTTATTAATATATGAACTCTATAGTCAGCTCATGTATATTGAATATGCTGGACACCACAAGCTCACCTGAAGGTATGAGGACTTTCAAGCCTGATATTACATGTTTTGGTGAGGCTTTTCTGCTTGCCACACAATAATTCCTTTGCCAGTCTTGTCCCTGGCACTACCAACCTTCAACTACAGTGGCAGAGGCTGCCCTGGCTCTGTGGCACTGCTGGGATGTTGTCCTGCTGCAGTGGGAAACACGGGGATGTTCAAGCCCCCTCACAGCCCCATCCCCAGCCAGGCTGCCTGACCTAACTGGGTGTTTATGTGCATGCAAATAAAACACCAAACTCAGACCTGCAGAAAGGAACAGCTCCATGGCTGCCCAGCAGCTGAGGATATCCAGAGCAGGGCATGACTGGAGTGAACACAAGCCACAGCAGAAACCCATCCACTGCCCACTGTTTTTCCTTTTTTTCTCACGGTGAGGAGGGAAGGAAATTGTCTCATCTCTGCTAAACCAGCCTGGAAGGCAAGCGAGTCCCGTGGCTCTTCCTGTGCAGCACGCTCATCTTTAGTCAGCAGGACATGACACAGCCTGAGCTGCTCTGAGGCGAGGCCACCGAGGTGTCCCCTCAGTGCTGCCCTCCCCTGCAGGCCCTGAGTGACTCAGCAGGGCCAGGGCACCTGCGTGCCACCCGCATGCCGCCTTGCCACAGCGCTCGGGAGGGACACTCTGGGGAGGGACACTCGGGGAGGGACCCCCGGGGAGGGAGGGCTGCCCCACTGCCAGCCACAGCAGGGGCAGATCTCTCCTGTCCCAGGAATCTCCAGGTTAAGGCATTTACAGTATTGCTCATGTTACAATTCCATGTGCCTCTAAAGGCACAAAGAAAGAGGCTGTGACACGGCCTTTAATGACACACACAGGGTTTAGGCTCAGTGCAGTGATGCAGAGTGTTCAAAGTGCTTCATTTCCTAAAGGAAAGCATGGATTTACACAAGAGCACACAGAGGGTCCCTGTGCAGTGAACAGGTCTGTGCAGCAGAACAGATCCAGCCCATTGGAACAGACCGACAAAGACCTGGCAGGAACTGGCTCTAGAGCTCTGTCTTTATTAGCAGAATGTTTGTTTTATGACTTCAGCTCAAGGTCAATATTCCAAAGAAGCCTGAGGGAAGCTGTCAATGGATCACACCTCACCCTGAGGGTGACTCAGGATCCCCAACTGTGCCCGTGGAGCTCCTCACGTATTTAGGAATCAGGACTTTTATGGATATGACTTGCACAATATGCAATAAAACCTAATACTCAGTGTGAATTACAGACATCATTCACACTTCACCTGGAGAAATAATGTATTGAAGGCAGCAAAACAAGATAGCCTGAAGCGCTTACTATTTTATGGCACTCATTTTTGTACACACTATCAGTTATTTCCACACCACTTTATTTACACAGAATCCAGATTCTGCTACTTTAATCATTCACTACTACTTAAATAATACTATCAGTGAATTGGCTGCTTTATCAGTTAAACTGGTAACCAGGATATCAGAGAACTCCAGCTTTTATCAACATTAACTTTGAGATGAAAGCCAGCTGCAAACAGATTGCACCACAGGTGACCCATCATTGCTGATTCCCTTGTCTGGCTCTGCCCTCATCCCTAAGCAGCAGTTCCCATTCCCGTGCCACGTTCTCTCCATTCCTCCCAGCACCTCCACCTCATCAGCTGAGAGCAGGCAACACTGAATTAGGCCAAGAGAGCTCTGTGACTCCCAGCGAGGACACTGCTGCCCTCAGCCCCAAGAGCCTCTCCACAGACACCAGGAATCCCCAGTCCCAGCTTTGGCAGGAATTCAGAGCTTCTGCTATGTACCACTGCTTGAACCCAGTGCAGTGTTTGGGTGGGGTTTGTTTGTTTAGTTTGAACTCATTAGCAATGCCCAGCACTGATGATGAACAAGTACCATTCTCTTCTAAAACACACACCCCACACAGGTTATAGGAAAGTTATTTTTTTCTGAACATTCTATCAGAATCCTTCACTGGTCCTTCCTCTCCTCCACAGAAGAGGTGGAATCAACTTTTCTTATACTCCTGGAAAAAGTCATCATTCAGGATAATAAAGGCCAAACATCACATCCTGACATGAAAGCACAATTCTCCAAAATTCTTGTGTTCAGTCTGCAGTCTCCAGAAACGAAGCCAGTTTGATGCCTCAAGCACCTTTTATGACATTTCCCTTGAGCTTTTGCTTTCTGGAAAGTTCTTGTGAATATTTTTGTCGAGCAATGTATTTTGCTCCCAACTCTGACCATTTTGACAGCTCTTTTCCTTCCCAATAGTCCTTACTCTTGCAGTGACTACACAAGAACACCAAACTTACTCAGCTACATCAAAACTTCCCCTCTGAGAGGCTGAGAAGCCAGTGAAACGTGAAGACAAAGCAGTAACACATATTGCAGAGGGCCTCAGTTTCAGAGGCTCAGACACAGATGTCCCTTTCCCTTTCCAATCGCAAGTCAAGCCTGAAGGATCCCACATCACAGGAGTCTTGCCTCGAGCAGCAGCAAACAGCTCCTACTTACATATCCCAACGAGGACCGAGGGCGTGTGCTCCAGCCGCAGGTACAAGAGGAGATTGTAAAAATTGAAGCAGATCAGAGAGAAGCATAAGATGACAGAGATCCATTCTTGTAGTCTCTTTCCTGTTGGAAAGAACAAGGGAGAAAGCATGTTTTACTTTTATCTGAGAGGACAATGTGAAGCCCGAAATAACAGAGACAGACCATTCCACTGCCTGGATGACTTGCTCCATTTGTCTGACGGGGAACTGAAACAGAAACTTATTTATCCATGGGAGGTGCACACATTTTCTTAAATGACATTCCTCTTCCCCGAGCCACTACTACCCTCTTCCCTCTGCCCTTGTCCAATTAACAGGGCCAAATCAGACACCATCTCACACTGTCCTAGTTTCCTTCTCCCTGAGATTGCTGGCATAAAGTTCCTCCATGCCACATCTTTTCTCAATTTGCATTTCATCCAATATTCAGTGTTGCTGGAAGGGCTGATTCTGGGAACAAATTTCTGGCCTCAAACATATTTAAATCACCTTGTGATCTGTAATATTTACAAGCTCTGAGATTTTGAATAAAGCTGTTGTACTAACAGGAAAAAGCACTGTTCTCACCATTCTGCATTTTGGTGGCCTTGGAATGGCTTGTCTAACGTCACAAGCATTCCCCTGAAGCGTCTCCCTGAACTGCTGTCTTGTCTGTGCCTTCCTGCTCCCAGGCAAACGCTGGCAACTCCCAGAAACTCTGAGCTGACAAGGGACAGAACAAGAAAAGAGAAAGAACTGGCACAAACTCTCTCCTGCACCTTGCTGTACCACTTTGTACCTCTATGAAAAAATCATTTACTGCCTATAAAAAGGGAACAGGCACATCAGAGCACGGTAACACTTGCACTATCAGGTTAGCACAGAAGGCTGCCCTGCTCTTCACTGCTGCATCCCCACGAGGCACCGAGGCAGAGCCCAGGGAACACTCAGGGTGAAACCTGCAGGATTAGGGCACAGAAACAGACCTTTAATACCCAAGGCCAAGAAGATCTGAGCTGTCACCAGAAGGGCCTGGGCTGCAGGCAGCTCTTAATGCCCCCAGGAGCTGCCAGGCCAGTGCCTGCTTGTTCTGGGGGTCAGCCAGCACAGCCTCCTCTCGCCCAGGGCTCCCTGGAGCCTCACCCCACAGCCCCTTCCCCAGTGCCTCAGGCAAAGCAGAGCAAGGAAGGCTCAGGGAGGGCTCCAGAAAGGGGCACATTCTCCCCCAGGAGCAGAGGCACACTCAGGCCTGGCATGTGCTCAGCTTCTGTCCTACTCCTCCTCTCTGCTGACCTAATGCCTGATCAAATTTCTCCTCCTAAATGCTAAATCAAGTCCTCCTTCTCACTGTACCACGCAATGAGCAGGGAAAGGAGGAACATAAATGCAGGATCAGTCTTATCTCCAACGTGCCTACAAGGCAATATTTGAAAGTGTGAACAAAGACTTTGGCAGGTCAGTTTTAGACGTTCTAGAAGGGCCATGGGTATATAAATTAACACTGTCTGCAGTAGCAGAGGAGAGAATAGTAAAATTAAATTAAGACACAAGAACAGCCATATTTGACAGCAGCATCAGGTCACAATGTGGGTGATTCTATAAAGAGGTCCCTGGAGTAATGAAAGTAAGAGTTAATTAACACTCGCTTCCTTCATAAGAAAACCACACCCTGATTAGAGGAGCTAAGTGGGTAGATCCTCGTGGAACAATTAGCTGAGTGCTGGAAAGGAGGCTGGCAAGTCCCCCGAGCTCAGTGTGTGCAAACGCCTCTGTAGTCTGAACACAGGGATCCGGCATGGCTGTCGAGATATCCAGGTTCAAAAAGGCAGCCTCAGCTCTGCACTGGGAAGGCAAATCAAGGAACTGAGTCAGCGCTGATAACTTGTGTTTAAAGGGCACTCAAACCCCAAAGCCTGTGAAGGAATGAACTGCCAAAGCCACAAAGTATGTGCTTCAAGAAACCAGGGAAATATTCCAGTCATGTTCACTCTGCACAATTCAACGCAAGCCCCATTCTTATGAATTCAGAATTTGAACATGATACGCTTCCACCATAATACATATTCTGGCATTGCTTATGTAAATTATTTATGTAATTCCAGAAGAAACCTGCATATCTAATACACCCTCAGCTCCCTGATATATCACTGTACATGTGCTACAGCCAGCGAGAAGGGCAGCAAGCTCTTCGGGGAGGGAAATCTTTTCCTTATAAGCCAGAGCAGTGGTTAAGTCAGTGAGTGCTTTTGTGTAAAGCACAGGAATCAGTCCCAGTGGCTGAAAGGTGTCATAAAGGACCTGCTCCTGGGGAGCAAAAGAAACCGAAACAGGCAGACTTGCCCCAGTCACACAAACGAACAAAGGCCTTGGACTTCTTATCATCACTTGGCTCGGTGTGAGTAAGATCACCTACTTGTGCAGGAATTGCCTTGGATGTGCAAGCTGGGCTCAGCTGATCTGCTGGAAACCACAAGACACTGAAAACACACCTTCCCTTCCCTAATTCTTCACCAGAGAATGGATTCTCTAGGAATGGCAGGAATACCCAGCACTGCTCACACTGAGCAGTGAGCTAAAAACAAATTATGTTGGTTTTTTTTACAAGGAGTTTGCAATTATTTCCACAGCGCAGCCAAACAGCCATTTACTGAGCACCCAAACGCCCACTAAAGCTTGATGAGGAGTTCCAAGGTGCAGGAAGAGCGGAGCAGGGACTGAAGCATCCCTGTGCGGTGCCAGGCCCGCAGGGCTCGCCGCAGCTCCCCGCGCAATGTTCCGAGGGCAGAGCTGCTGCTCTCACCTCGTGCTGGGCCACAGCTGCCCACCTGCGCTCGAGGGGAAGGTTCGCTTTTGGCCGCCGGCTCCAGAGGGCAGAACGCCCCTCGCGGGCACTTTGTGGCCGCAAGCGCTGCCGCCCGCACCGGGCCCGTGCCGCAGCCCCGCTCCGAGCCCAGGGCCGCCCGACCCGGCCCTTCCCGCTCTTCCGGGGCGCCCGGAGCCGGCCACGGGAGAACCGGGCCCGGCGAGAACGGGGCTCGAGGGGAACGGGTCCTGGGCGAGCCGCCGCGAGCACCCGGCCCGAGGGCCCCGCCCGTCCGCGCCGCCTCACCTGGCGAGTAGAGCTCGGCCAGCTCGCGGGCCCCGGCGTGCTGGGCGCCCCAGCGCCGCCCGCCGCCCTCGGGCTCCTCGGCGGGCTCGTCCCGCGGCGCGGCCGCCCCCGGGCCGCTCTCGGCCATGTCCGGCCGGGATGGGCGCGCAGGGCCCGCGGACCCGCCCGGCAGCGACGGGAACGGGCCGCGCTGCGGCGGGGGGCGGGCGCGCCGGGCCCCGCCCCTGAGCCTCCCGCCAATCGCCGGCGCCGCCGCGCGCCCGCCCGGCCAATGGGCAGCGCCGCCCGGCGCGCAGCAGCCAATGGCGCGGCGGCACGGCCGGCGGCGCAGTGCGGGGCGGGGGAGGCCGGGCCGGGCCGGGCGCGGGGCCGGGGAGGGACCGGGGAGGGACCGGGGAGGAGCCGGGGCGGGACCGGGCGGGACCGGGCGGGGGCAGGGCAGGGTGGGGCGGCGGGCGCGGCCCGGTCCAGTCCGCGATGGGGGCGGAAGCGGGCCCAGGGCGGGGCCGGGCGGTCCCGGGTGGTCCCGTTCGCACCGCCCCCTCCGCCCCGTGCCTCGCGCGCCCTCTGCCGGCGCGGGGCGGTGTTCCCGCGGCAGCGCCCGCGCGTGCCCGTGCCCCGCCACAGCGGCGGCAATGCGGCCACGGTCGCTGCCTTGGGGCTCTGCCCGTGCCCCGCCACAGCGGCGGCAATGAGGCCACGGTCGGTGCCTTGGGGCTCTGCCCGTGCCCCGCCACAACGGCGGCAATGAGGCCACGGTCGGTGCCGTGGTGGCCCTGCCCGCTCCCCCGGCCTGCTGGGCGAAGGCACACGCCGTGCTCCCGGTGCTGGGAAGCGGGAATGGTGACAGCTCGCTGCTCCCGGGGCCCCTGTTGACCGGGGTGCCGGGACATCCCCGGCGGCTCCGCGGCCACACGTGCCCGTACGAATGTGTGAGTGAGAGGAGGATGTGAGCGGCTGTGGTTGAGGCACGTTCCCGGGATCCCAGGTCCCCTCCAAGGTGTGTTGGTGATCTTGGTTTGTCGAGGCCGAAGGGCTGTCGGGAGGAACAAGCACCGGCACGTTGCTACCGAAGTTGGGCTGTGCATGGGCTATCAAACGTCCTTGGAAAATGGCTCAGGATCGGCGGGACCAGAGCCGCACCTGTCCGTACGACGGCACGGCACGGCACGGCACGGCACGGCACGGCACGGCACGGCACGGCACGGCACGGCACGGCACGGCACGGCACGGCACGGCCCCGCCCGCTAGGTGGCGCTCCAAGCCTGCTGCCGGGCGCGGAGTGGGGCTCGAGATCGGGACCGGGATGGGGATCGGGGAGGGGCGGGGATCGGGATCGGGATGTGGCCCGCGGCGGGGCTCGGGGGTCCCCTTGCCGGGGCAGCGTCGCTCGGTCTCCGCGCCCCGGACACGGCCCTGCTGCGCCTCAGCCCCGCCGGGCCCGGACGGACCCGGACGGGACACGGGAAAGCTCGCACGGCTGAGCGGAGCCCGCTGGCCCGGAGCCATCCCCGGACAGCGGCGTTTATCCCGTTACACACTGAACTCCTTCCCCGACCCCGCGCCGGGGAGGCGGGAGCGGCACTGGTGCCACAGGTGCCACTGGTGCCACCCGACCCCGTCCCGGCCGCGTCCCCCGGCTGAGCGCAGCCCCCGCGGGCGCTCGGCCCCGCACCTGCCCGCTCCGCCGGGCCGCCCGAGCCCCGGGGCACCGGGGAGCAGGAACTGGCTGCGGTTCCTCGCCGGACTCTCTCTGGCATGGGAAAGTGTCAGTGGGTGGCAGAGCTGGAGCAGCCACTCCCACGGCTCCCGTCCAAAGCCGAAATGCAAAGGTGGGCAGATGACAGGGGCCGAGGAGCGCGGCGTGTGGAGGACAGAACACCGCGGTTACCCCACCTGGCAGCCCATCCACACCGCCAGCTGCCAGGTGACACAGACCGGCCCCGGGGCTGTTCCAGTGCCAGCACTCACGAACAACAAGCCCGAACCGATTCCCTGGCAGCCCCACTTTCCCTGTGGTGCTCGACACAGGGTGAGAGCAGATGGAAAACAAGTATTTGTACAGTCTAGAGCACAGACTTCTAATGCTTTCAATAAAGAAAAAAAATCCTATTTCTTCAGCTAAGCCCCTTCTCCTGTCACCCCCTCTCAGACTTCCCTTGTTTTATGTTGTCCCTTGCCGTACACCCCATGGAGTTCAAGCTGTCTGTCCCACAGCCTCAGGACCTCGGAAGAGTTCTCTTTTAGAAATTTCCTAAGTGAATTACCACGTTCTGTTACTAGGAACTTCTGACACTTCACAGGGTACCCCGGAAGGATAGAATTCATCTTCCCATGATAGATCTTTTGAAAGCTTGGATACATTAGAGGTCACAATTGCATGATCTGTAACAAATTCATCAAAGCAGGAGGCTGCAATTACCCAGGAAATGTCAGGCAACTACAGAGAACTTTTGGACAGCTCGTGGACAGCAACTTCTCTGCCATTTTTATGGAGCACAAGGAAATGGGCTACTCGTAAAACACAGAGTCACCTCTCACTGTCCCTGCTCAGACTGACACTCACATCCTTCCAGCCAGCCAGCCCCAGCAGGGCCTTTCTCTGCCATGCATGATGGACACTGTGGCTTGTGCTTTGTCACCGTTCCCTTCCATGGGCCTTTGTGTGCTCTGACTCTTCCTCCTCCCTTTGTTTCTCAGAGCCACAGAGTGGGTGCTCTGACCTCAGATTTGCTCTGGAAAATTTTCCGTCGGGTCGGGGAGGGAATTTGGCCGATGTTGTCCCACCGGTGTCAGTCTCCAGGTGTCGTCTCCGCGCGGCCAGTAGGGCAAAGAGCGGCGAGGAGATAAAGGGGATTGAGCAACGCAGCGCTGAAAGGCCAGGCCTGCTGGGTCAGAGGTGAGCAGAAAATCAGCAGAAGACCAACAAAAACCACGTCCCAGCCCATCACGGTGTCACACGGGAGCGGGGTGAGGGAGGGCTCGGGGGGAGGACTCTGCTCTGGAACAAAGGCAGCGAAGGAGGCCAGGAGACACAGCCTGCAGCCACCCCTGGGACTGCCAGCACAGCCTCCCACTGCGGGGCACATGTGGCAATCCCTTCTTGTGCTAAAATGAAGCCAAGTCTGAGCCTGGTCTGAGCTGGGGCAGGCAGAAGGACAGCCAGCCTCTCTCGAGCTGACACATTGTCCCTGTCTGACATTTAGTAAGGGCTGTTGTTTCACAGCAGAGAACAGCAAGTGGAGAGCCATGGTTCCAAACCTGTGCTCTGCCAGGTACAGCTGGTGAGTTGCTGTTGGCATATGGCATGCAGCTGAATAAAGAGAGACCTGGGGCTAGGGAGAAGGGAAAAAAAAGAGCTCAACATGCTCAGAAATAAATTTCAATGTTACTTCTCTATTTTATAGCCTTCATTGCAACATTGCTCTACTTAGGTCAGTGTTTTAGGCAAGGTCCTGTCCTACCCCCAGAGCCCTTCTGTGCTTGCTGGCAGGGACTCTGCTCTGGGATCCCTCCTGTTCTCCTCCAGCCACCTCCAACACCGCCCGCAGCACCCCAGGCACTGCTGGCACTGCCTTCCTGCCCTGCTGCCCCTGCTCTGCCCCTCTGCTGCTCCACACCGCAGCTCTGATCTTACTGACCTGCCAAGAGCTGCTGCCAGGGAAATCATAAATGGGACAAAGCTGAGCAAGAAACATCAGGATTGTCAGCCAGGCTCTTTCTAGGGTATGACCCTGGGTCCAGAGACCTTCTGATAAACACTGCAGTGTTTGAGCCATCACCACTAAACTCACAGCATCTCCCCAAAGCTGGTGTCATTCCAGAGGCAGCTGATGTAGACCTGGAATGTGAACTGGAAAGCTTGCAAGAAATCCTGGAAAAGAAGAAAATTTCCAGGAAGAAAATTCCTCTGCAATGCTTTACTGTAGGTCTGAGCCCAGAGCTGCAAAGTTGAGGCTTCTACAGTGCAAAGAGAGAGCAGAGTTTAATTCATGACAGGGATGAGCAGTGAGGATGAGATTCTTCCCTCCAGCTTTTCACCAGGCTGGTCTCCTCCTGTTCCCCTCCCCATGTCTGGATTGTTTCACACATGAATGTAGAGGAACCTGGATGCTATTGCATCAGAAATTTTTTCTCAAAGATGTTATATTCTTACTAAGTAATTTGGGACTTTTGCTGTCTCCTCCCTCAGCTGAATAGTTATGAAAAAAAAGAAATTATGAAATCTCTAGAAGGAAGGTGCTTTTCACAGAAGTGCTGCTTTTCTAATGGAAATTGCTCTGTTGGGAGACAGGCTGAAGAGCTGCTGCCAGTGCCTGGGTCCCTTTACCAGGAATGTCTGCATCTCTCTGCCTAAAGCACTTCTGAGGAGCTTTTCCAGGACAATTATCAGCAGCCTCTGCACATCTGGCAAGGCCAAGCCAGGCACTCGCAGGGACAGAGCCCTGTGTGCCCAGACCTCGGCTCAGTCCTGTGGTGTGAGCCTCGTCCTGCACCTGTTCCCGTTTCAAAACCCCCACTTCTGGCCACGCATTTGTTGTGACAAGTGCAGAAATAATTTAAAAGAGGCCAGAGTTAGCCCAAAACCTGCTCGCCGAACGCTGGGGTTTTGGATAAGTGGTTAGTCCCGCCAACAAGGTTCCCATGAGAAGCTGAGAGCGGACGTCGGCTCCATGAGAGTGGATGTTGGGATTTGAGGTGAGCTGGAGGAAGTTGAAAGAGATCCAGGTAGAGCAGGGAGGCGAGGGGGAGAAGGGAAGGAGGGGACAAGCCGGGCATCCAACCTGAATTACCACCCCAGCTGACGTGATCGGGGTGACTGCGGGATTACTCAGCACTGGCCGGGAGAGCAGGTGTGGGCCACGCCAGCCCTGATAGAATCTGGTTCACATGACAGTTGCACAGACTTTATTTTGTTAGGGAAGATTAACCCCAGGCAGGAATACAACTTTCTGCTGCAGAGCAGCAGAGAATAGGACAGAAATTTGAAGAGAGCAAACTCAGATCTCCAAAACCGTCTTGAAAATCTGTTCAGGAATTCTACCAAGCAGCTTTAACGTTTGACTTTAGCTTGAGGACCACGGCAAGCTGGAGACCTGTGGGGCAGTGGCAGGGCAGACCAGCTGTGCCTGCAGCAGGTCACCAGCCAGGAGGGCTCCTGCCTCTGGGGCCCTGGGACTGTCTGGGGTAGGAAACACGAGGCTGATTTTCAAGAGTTCGGTTGGAAGGGCCAGTTAGGGCAGCCACTGGATGTAACTGCCAGATCAGAATGCAGGATAAAGGCGCAGGATGAGGGAGTAAACAGCCAGAAGAACAAGCCCTGGCTCACTGCAACTTGCCAGTATTTGCACCCAATACAGATGTTTGTATTTATGAAGGTATGGGCTCCAACTACAACCTCCAGACCCAGCTCTCTGGCCAGGCCCAGCTCCAATTTAATCTCTAGCGCATTCACCAAAGATTAACTTGGTAGATAAAGATGGAACTAGAAATATTTGAAGCCTGAAAACCTGTTAGGGAGCTTTTGTTATGGAAACAAACAAATAAATCCTATTAAAACGTGAAAAGAAAAATAAAAAAGAAAGAAAGAAAAAGTCGGATGATCCACTGACTGATTCTTGAATTCTTCCTCTTTTTAGAGTTCTGAGGTTTGAACATTAAGAACAGTTGACTGTTTGAATCATATAATGCAATACCTGTTCCTCTGGCTTAACGTTACAATATTTCCCACACCGCAGGATTGCTTCACATTATTCTAAGAGGCAGTGTCATTTTCCCTGCAGTGCTAGGTCTTCTTTACTGAGGGAGGACACTCCTACTTCCTTTAATTATATGTTTTGTTTTAAATTAATGTCCTTTATTCTGGGCATGAATCATCAGCTTGTAGACAGGTAAATGTGGGAGTAAGAGAGTGAAAATATAAGTTTGATTCCCAAGGTGGGTGTCTTTAATTAAAACGGACATCGGGATTCAGTCTTCCTTCCCAAAGTTACCCTGCAAATCTCAAAACTTTTGGATTCCACCTTCTGATGCAGGAATCTCACTCTCCTCTGACCCCCATTCCATCTCCTTTGGCTCCCCCGCCCGTTCCCTCTTCCCGGTTCCCGTGTGTGCCCTGACAGTTGCACCATATCGTGCAAAGCAAATATGCCAAGACAAACGTTCAGGCCCCCATGGGTGCTGGCAGCGCTGGCTTGGCTGGGCTCCGGCTGCCGGCGGCCGCCAGGAGGAAGCTGGGGCAGTGCCCCGCTCCGGCCCTGCACTGTGCAAAGTGGCTCTGGGCACGTCCCTCTGGACACTTCTGCTTGCCAGTGGGATTCACCAAAGCAAGCCCGGCACGCAGAGTAACGGGATCCGTCTTTGGTTTGCAGCTTTCCCCCCGCTTTGCCAAAAGAACTTGGAAAAATCTTCCCTGCCTTGATTTCTCCTAGGGTGAAACGAGACCCAGAGCGCTCCGTGCCCAGCCCCGGCGGTGCTGCCAGCCTCGGGCACTGCCTCGCTCTGCGGTGCCCGAGCGGAGCCCGGGCGGGCACGGGGCAGCAGCAGCAGCAGCGGCAGTGCCGGCACACGCTGTCCCCGTGTCCCCGCGGCCCCGGGGCTCAGCGCTGCCCGCTGCCGCCCTGGCCAGCCCCGAGTCCCGCACCTGCGGGCCCGCAGCCAGCCCCTCCCTCCGTCCGTCCGTCCGTCCCTGCCCGGTTTGTTGTGGGCGGCCCGGCGGGCACGGCACCGCACCGGCGCGCCCGCCCCGGGAGCCTCCTCCGGGGCCGGGACCGGCAGCGCCGAGCGTGCGGAGTGGCAGGCGGCCAGGCGGTGACGCGCCTGTTGCTATGGGATCCACCGCCCCTATAAATAACTGAGGAAAGGAACTTTCCTAAGTCAGAGACTTTAGGACACGGGACCCAGAACCAGATGGTCCGGAGGAGACGCGCCAGCCCCCGCCGCAGCTGCCGGAGCGGTGAAGCCCCGGCGCGCCGCAGGGACTGATCCAGCCCGGCCGGGCAGCGCCGCGGGGCCGTGCCCAGGCCAGAGACTGCGGCAGGGTCTGGAGCCCCCCACCCCGACGGCGGCAGCTTGACCCTCTGCCGGGGGGGGCCCCCTGCGTCGTTTCCTCCTCCCCGCATCCCCCTTTGCTTTCATGCAACGCCTGGTGGCCTGGGACGCAGCATGCCTCCCCATCCAGCCGCCCGCCTTTAAATCCATGGAAGTGGCTAATTTCTATTACGAGGCGGACTGTCTGGCTGCTCTCAACAAGCTGCACCCGCGGGCGGCCGGGGGCCGCTCCATGACCGAGCTCACCGTCGGGGACCACGAGCGAGCCATCGACTTCAGCCCGTACCTGGAGCCTTTGGCGTCGCAGCCGCCGCCTCCCGCGGCAGCAGCAGGGGGCAACTTTGAGCCTCCGTGCAGCAGCGGCGCCGGCCAAGATTTCCTTTCCGATCTCTTCGCCGAGGACTATAAAGGCAGCGGCGGCAGCAAGAAGCCCGACTACACCTACATCAGCCTCGCCCGGCACAGCCACCCCTGCGCCAGCCAGAGCCACAAGCCGGGGGGGCTGCCGGGCTGCTTCCCGCCCCAGATCGTGGAAACCAAAGTGGAGCCGGTCTTCGAGACCCTGGACTCTTGCAAAGGGCCCCGTAAGGAAGAAGGGGGCGCGGGGCCGGGACCGGGGGGCATGTCCTCGCCCTACGGCAGCACCGTGCGCTCCTACCTGGGTTACCAGTCGGTGCCGAGCGGCAGCAGCGGGAACCTGTCCACCTCGTCCTCCTCCAGCCCCCCCGGCACCCCCAACCCCTCCGAGTCCTCCAAGTCCGCCGCCGCCGGCGGGGGCTACTCCGCCGCCCCGGCGGGCAAGAACAAGCCCAAGAAGTGCGTGGACAAGCACAGCGACGAGTACAAGCTCCGCCGGGAGAGGAACAACATCGCGGTGCGCAAGAGCCGCGACAAAGCCAAAATGCGCAACCTGGAGACGCAGCATAAAGTCTTGGAACTGACGGCCGAGAACGAGCGGCTGCAGAAGAAGGTGGAGCAGCTCTCCCGGGAGCTGAGCACCCTCAGGAACTTGTTCAAACAGCTGCCCGAGCCCCTGCTCGCCTCCTCGCCGCGCTGCTGACCCCCGGCCGGGGCGAGCGGAGCCGCCGGCCCCGCTCCGCGCTCCTGGGGCCGGGCCGAGGGGGGCGAGAGCCCGCGGCGGGCGGGCGGGTTTGGTTTTCATTTGTGTTGTTGTTGGATTTTTTTTTTTTGTTTGTCTTTACCGACATGTTGGCGGAAGGCTCCGCCGCCGCGCGGGGTCTGAGCGGGGCCGGGGCTGCAGCGGGGCGGGCGCGGAGGGGGCGCGGAGGGACCCCGGCCCCGGCCCGGGCGGGCTCTGCTGGGCGCTGGGTTATTTAAAAGAGCGAGAGGAGAGCAAGGGCAAAGTGATGCAATCCTTTAAGCATGGCTGGGAATGCTGTGTACATGATGCAATCTCGTGTAACTGTCAGTCATGGATTGAGTAATCTGTTAAAGATGTTCCTACAGTTTTTTTATTATAAAGAATAATCTATTTCTATAAGAAAATACATATGTATATTTTGGGATCTATGCATTCTTGCTACATTTGAAGCATTAATGAACAATTTTAATAAACTTTATGACTAGGTTAAAAAAAAGTAGCTTGTTTTATTTTGAAGGCATGTTTAAAGTTAGATTAAACATGGGGTTGACATTCCAGCTGATTCTGGCTCAATGCTGTGATCAGGGATAGGGATTTTTGTTGGTCTTTTAGCTTTCTCTGAGAGAAAGGGGAAAAAACACCCAACCCAATAATCAAAACCAAACCCCAAAACCCCCAAGAGAAACTCAGCAAAGAGCAGAGCTGGAAGCCTTAGCTGGTTCTTGTTGCCTCATTTTGTTTCCTTTAATCACCTGCTTTAGCTGCTGCTTGGGTGTTGTTTGGGGAGGAGGTGTTTGTGTTGGGTTTTTTTCTGCACTTCATGCTGTTTTGAACGTGTAGAGCAAGATGTGCTATCCAAACCATGACCAATCTTTGGCAAATAACGCCGAGTCTGAAGTGGGAGGGAGGAAGAAAAAGTAAGGGAGGAAGCCTGAAATGAGTGTTTGTGTTTGGTTTTGGTTTTTTTTTTTCTTTCTTTACAGAGTTTCTATTCTTTACGATTCAGCATTTCTTATGTTTGTAGTTTACAGGAACAAACATGAGAAAGTAGCATTTCTGTTGGATTTCGGTAATTTCGGGCATTGCTCAGGAAGCTCCCATGAGACCCAACCAGGTGAGAGGCTCATGAACCACCCCCTTCCCTTTGCTCGGAGACGTTCTCCTAAAAACTCCTAAGAACTGCAGGTAGATCCTCTGGTGAGAGGTGTTTGCTGGGGCAAGGGGCAGACGAGTGGGGGTGGCAGAGGAGGAGGAGGTTTGTGGCCGCCAGGACTTTGTTCTGGGGAGATCCAAGGCTGTGCCTGCTGCTGGGACAGGCCAGCCTGGCCGGAGCTGCCGGCTGCTACTCCCTGCTGTAAGGTCTGTAAGGAGTGAACAGACCCGGGCTGGTTACGTGGAGGGAGCTGGGCAAAAGATCAGCTCTTAGTCAGCATTTTCCATTTTCCTGTTAGGCCAAATTTAAGTGTGAAGTTTTTCTATCCGCATTCCCAGTGCCTGGGGAAAGAAGCTCCTTTGCTGCCTGTGCTCTGACAGCTGAGCACAAAAGGGGGTTTCAGTACAAAGACATTGGCCTTGAGTTTGTTCCTATACATTCCGCACAAACAGCCGTGGGCTGCAGGACAAATCCGAAACTTGTTGCTTATTTCCAGTGTCTCTTCAAGCAAAACATGTTTTCTACTGGAAGAACTGCTCTGCTTTTTTTGACTCTCAGGATCAGAGCCTCCTGCAGGTCCATCAGCTGGAGCCCTCCCTGACACTGGCTGCTCATTCCCTGCTCGCCCCGAGCTGTGCGGCCGTGAGCAGGGCAGCGTTAGCCCCACACAGATTGCCCCCGTTTTCTTTTTCATTTGTACAGTGCAGTTCAGTTGTTTAGTTGTTTTTACGAGCCCCTAAAATAGATTTCTTGGGTGAGCTCGCTCCTGCAGCAGCATGACTCAAGTTCTTGCAGGCAGGACAGACGTTAGATCTTGTCTTGGCTGTCCCTCGTGACGATGATTACTCCAGCCTCCCCTGGCTGTTTATTCTACTATTTGGATCATTACGAAACCTATCCACATCCTTAGATCCCATTTTCTTGTTCTGCTGGAGGCCACACAATGTCACCCAAACTCACACACGGCGCTCCCAGGCAGAGCCAGCGCTGCCCAAGGTGGAACTGCTGGAGGACTGGAGGTGTCCTCAGATACATTTCTTTCTTTCTTTCTTTCTTTTTCTTTCTTTCTTTCTTTCTTTCTTTCTTTCTTTCTTTCTTTCTTTCTTTCTTTCTTTCTTTCTTTCTTTCTTTCTTTCTTTCTTTCTTTCTTTCTTTCTTTCTTTCTTTCTTTCTTTCTTTCTTTCTTTCTTTCTTTCTTTCTTTCTTTCTTTCTTTCTTTCTTTCTTTCTTTCTTTCTTTCTAAATAACAAAGTTTCCAACAAGAGTTCGAAGGCAGGGTAGATTGAAAGATAAGATGTACTGGAGGTATTTATATCTGTTTAAATACTAGTCCAGTTTTGGAGATTGAGCTCTACCAGGCATGAAGGAGCTAATCCCCATCCCTAAACCCTGCCTGCCCCGGTGCAGGAGAGCCAGCATGGCGTGGCTGCAATTTAAAGAATGATGTTTAAGTTAGTTACTGCTGTATTCCAAGGTATCTCCCAATTAGGATGGCAGATATCTAGCTCGGGAGGACCCTTGTCCAGCAATGATTTTTTGTACAGACAAAAAAATTAAGCCATAAACACACCAATTTTACAGTCGTCTCAGAAGGAATCCATGAAAGACTTGGAAAGAGAATTCCCCAATCCTTCATTCTTAATCTTGTATTACCCTCATAATTACTAACTACATTGCAGGATCTTTTTACTGCTATTAAATGCATGGAAGCCATGAAATATTCTGCCCTCTAAAACAGCATATGAAAAAACCCAGGTAATTAAAACATTTCCTAGAAAATAATAGTCTGGAAAAAATAGCTTGTAAATGAATCTGAGAAAATTCCAAGCACTAAAGTAGACAAAAGATTCCAAATACCTTTTCTAATTGCAGTGGGGGGGATTGGAAAATCCCTGTCCAAACAGTGTCTCAGCTCCAAATATTGATTTAGTTTCCCATGACAAATAAGATTCTGCTGGCTGAGAGCAGGACTTGGAATGTCTCAGTTGGCCTCGGACAGGGCTTGCTGAGCTTCCCTTCCTGAAGCTGCTCAGGACAGCCCGTGGTAGGCAAACCACGCTGAGAACTCCAGGCATGGACAGCTGCTCTCGGTTTTATCAAGTTTATAACCAGCATTTCATTTGGGCTTTTAATTTGTATTTTTATATTTCTTTTCGAATGATGTATTAACATTGGTCAATTTCTACAGGTCTTTCTTATTGCTACTAAACCAGCTGAGCTTTTTCTCTGTGGAAGTCAGTCTGTAAATCCTTGGCACTGGTATGCCCTTTCCAAAGCACTGGTTTATAAGGTGTTTGAATTCAGTAGTGCTTAGTTCTGCAAAACGAATCATATGTAGCAATTAAAAATATATGTTAAAAATACAATTACATCTTTGAAAGCAGTTCTTCAATTATCACTCTGTTATCTGCCCAAAGCATGAGCAACCCAGTGCAGTTCTGACACTGTGATGCTGCTTTCCCACTTTCCCCACTGCTTTCCATTGGTGACTCTTAGAAGATGCAGGAAAATTCATGCATCTCTCTGTACTAATTGTTGCTCCTCTGTCAAATAAAATCATCCTGCTCCTCTGTCAAATGGAAGCCATGCAGCTCGGGCACTGCAGCTCCCAGGGCTGGCAGGGCCCTCATTCCCTAAAATGCTGCATTTGATCTACTGGGAATTGGAAATTTTGTGATCATTTCCCCACCTGCTCAATGGTTCAAATGTTTCATTTTGAGTAAAAGGCTTTTCTCCCCTCCTAGACATGCTGGTAGATGGATGTGGGAAACTACAGGGCTGGAATTCTAAATGAGGAGAAGTGGGTTAACACTTGCTTAAGATCATTGATTTGCATTTACAACAGGGACATATTTAATTCCAAACCTTCCAACTGGGTGCCACAATTTCACAAATTAGTGCCAAATTTAATTCTCATTTATTATGAATTTTCCCCCAAAATATATTTACTATGGAAATTATTCATATAATAACAATAAATAATAATGAATTCCAATAATAATTTCCAGCTAATTAAAAAGTAAGAAAGACTGAGATCTACATCTGGTTTTCACCTTGCCCTGTCCTGTTGGCCCTTGGTTTTGGGATTCCTGTATCACACATTCCATAGCTATCAAAGCACCTTCCCAGAGCCCAGGGTGTTTAATCAGAGGTTTAGTTAGGTCTCCCAGTTTCCTACAACTTGCAGAGTAAATCCCCTGGGAGCTGAGGCAGGGGAGGAGGCTCAGCCCTGGCTCTGGGGCTCCGTGCAGCCCCTCTGGAGGAGCAGGGCTCTGGCCAGGAGGGGCAGGAGGCTCCGTGCCCGGCCCCACCCGCACCCAGACTTGTTTGTTTGCTATAAATACCGCGGCTTTGCCAGTGGATTGCAACAGCAGTTATTAAGGCTGTGGTGAGCAGCTCGCTGGTGGTGCCTAGAAATGACAGTGACAGGAATCAGGGCTCCAAACCACCAAAACCCCCCGGGCCTCCCCTGCCGCCTGCCCTCCCCACCTGGGCACGACGCTTTGGGAGAGATCCTCTATAAGTGAGCAGAGGAGAAACGAACATTTGAGAGATGAATGTGATGGTGACACGATGGGAAAATATTTCAGAGCAACATGATGAAACAATTACTTGGCTGCAGCAATTCAGGAAGGGAATCACAAGAACTAGAGAAAGTGCCTGGAGCCGCTCTGCAGAGCACAAGGGTGGCTCCAGCACAAACAGAGTTCTGCTCCTCTCCCCAGCCTCTGCCATCCACACACAGCTCGGGTGGATGGTTCTGGCAGCATTCTGAGCCCAGGTGTCCTGCAACAGTAAAATACAGCTCCTGTGTCTATTGCTTTTTGCAACGCAGAGGGCCAGAGACCAAAGCAAGAATGTAACTTACTGAGATATTTTAGCGTGTCTAACACTTCAGTGTACCAGGAGCAGAATATCTGGGGGATAACTTGGCACAACGAGATGAGGAGAATTATGAAAAAAAGGAGTCATTATCAAGGAGTTTGGTTGCTTAGAGGAATGCAGGCTGGCCCCTAGCCAAGAACACTTCAGTTGAGCACACAAGCCAGCCTTGGTGCCAGCTCCGTGAAGAAACCCAAACTCTGCACAGGGCTGCTCTCCTGCTGCTGAGTTATTGATGACCACTCAGGGTGGCACAACACATTTCTGTGCTTGAAGTTAAGAATAGTGCTGACTGCTGGGCTGAGACCTCAAACCTGAAGGAGTAGGAGAGATGGCAGAAGGCCTTGATGTCTGAGAGCAGCTACAGTGTCCTCAACCCCTTTTAAAGCAAATTACAGAGCTGCACAGGTAATGAGTGCAGAGCACTGACAGAAATTAAGATGCAAGGGATAAATATGGAGCTTTGGAACAAAAGAGACAGTTTCTGGTCCTGCCTTTTCCACCAGTGTTTCATCTATCTTTATATTATCAGTCAGCCCCTAACATAAGAGAGGCTCATGCAGGTATGTGCATCTGCAGCTCCAGGTGCAGTTGCCATAGCTGCAGGTGAATTTGCCTGTTCCATATTTAGATCCTGATCTTACACATGTGCTTCATTTTATACACGTAGCTGTAGTGATTTCAGTGGAACTATTATTACTGGCATGAGTAATGATAAATGCATAGATCTGTATTTACATGGGATTATTTACATGGATCTGTATATACATGGGTCTGAGATCACGGTGTCTCTGGGAAAACTTTTGTGCCTTGCTCAGTTTTGCAGCACATGCCCCGGCAAATTCTGAGCACTCCATTTCATGTGTTTTCCAGTTTGAGAGAGCTGATTTGGCTGTCACTTGCTGTGCAAAAGGAGATGACAGTGGCTCTGGCATTTCTGCATTTCCCAGGGAAAAAAGCTCAACCACCAAAGCATCTGACAAGTGGGATCCAGCCTGTGCTCTCACAGCCCCGGGTGCAGCTGCCCTGCAGTGAGTGCACAGCAGAGCAGGGCTGCACAGGAGCTGCAGGCTGTGCCCAGAGCTGTGCAGACACACACAGAGCCTGCCCAGCCCCGGGCACTCTGCTGGGGCAGCTGTGGCCAGCTCAGGGCAGGGCTGGCTGGCCAGGGCCGTGCTGGATGAGATGCTGCCCAAGAGCAACCCTGCTGCACTGAGGGAGCCCTCCCAGCCCTTGTGCTGGCCAGCCCTGGCAGCCAGGGCTCAGAGCTCGGTGTGATAGAGCCTGGCTGCTGATCAAAGGCTCTTGAGCAATAACCCCTGCACATCAGCAGGAGCTGCTGCCAAGAGCCATGGACTTCCCTGGGCTGGAAGACAACTGATAAAGCAGATGCTGAGAAAAGCAGTGATGCCTGCATTGGGCAATCTGAGTGAGGCTAATGGCTACTGGAAAATGTTATTTGGATTTTAGCTCTGCAATTGCAGAAGCCTGATTTGCTAATAGCTCCCAGTTTGTACTGTGCTTGGGTTTAGTTTTTATTTTTGCAAAGCGTTTTATTTAGAGGAATAGATGCTCCTGCTTTATGGGGAAATCTAATGCTCCTTGCTAGTTCTCCCTCTGTCAGTAACAAATATGGGTTGATTGTGCCTTCCCCAGAGTGAGGGGAGCTTGCCTTGTGAGGGATGGGGCACTCACAACAGGTGAGTTCCAGCAGGGAGCGAGGCACTCAGCCCTCCTGTCATACAGGCCTGTGCCTGCTTGCAGGGGACACAGTCCTTGAGCAAGGCTGGCACAGTGGGAAGGGACTGGCAAAAAGGGCAAGGAGGCAAATCTGCCCGTGGTGAAGGGGGAAGCCATCCCCAGCAGCCCAGGGCTCTGGGAGGCTGTTGCAAGCCTGGCGCTGATGGGAACCATTTCCAACAGCCAAGGGATGATTTTCCCACCGACCTCAGGGAAATGGGAAGGGAAAATTTCACTCTGGGGTTTCCTGCCAACACTGTCTTAAAGGCAGTGTTAGGAAAGGACTGGGGACTTCAGCAGCAGGTGCTCCTGTGCAGGAGATTTGTGACCAGAGGGCCACTGGCTGCGAATGAGCCATAAGCCCAGGCTGCTGTTTGCTATTTACTGCGGGCCGGGGCCTCTATTGCACAGATGGGAACTCCCTGCTCAGCCCTCCAGGTGGTCCCTCCAGGGCAGGGTTGAGGCGCGCTGGTGAGAAGGGGTGGGGTTGGGTGGGAGAGGCTTTCATTGCTGCCCTACCTGTTCTGGGCATAAATTGAAATGATCAGTCTCTAAATCCTGCCAATTAGGAATGCTTTACTGGCATGAGAGCCAGTTTACTGGGACAGGCAAAGCAAAAATGTTTCTCTCTCTCTTTTTTTTTTTAAAGAGGCAAAGCCTTGCTTCACACGGAGCAGGGGTAGCAGGGGACAGCAGGGGCTCTGTGCGTGCCTGACCTTGCCCATGGGCAGGGGCTGGGCAGGGGCTGGGCAGGGCTCTGCAGCACTGGGCAGCTCAGAATGAGCCTGACGTGCTCCTGTGCCCTCCCAGCAGTGCCTGTGTGCCAGCGAGCCCCCAGGGCTGGGCAGGGGGCTGCAGCCCCCCAGAGCCCTCTGCAGCGACCCCCCCACTGCAGCTGGCACCAGGAGGGGGGAAAGGAACACTGGGCTCACCCTTTCCTACAGCTGCCCCCCGAGAGCCCCTGCCTGGGGAGCAAACTGAGACGGTTCCGCAGCTCTGACACTGCTCATCAGGGTGGGAGCTGTGCTCTCAGCCAGCGCCTTCCCAACCTGCTGATCCACAGGTTCCTGTAATGAAGAGGCCAATGGACCTCTTGGGTTTGTTACATGCTGGTTTCTGCAGACATTGCTCTGTTTTTCCACTCTGCTCTCTCTCAGGGTAACACTGGTTGCTGCAAAGGCACAACTGTCCCTCACTCCAAACCCTTCCCTGACAGTCATTTGACCACACAGAGTCTGGCTCATTATACATGTAAAATAGGCAGATGCTATTAGAAAGTAATTTTTCCTCTCACTGAGCAGCCTGTGCCTCATTAGGAAATCCTCTGCAGGGGCCATATTTTTATCCTGCCCCATAATCTCCAGGAATTTAAGATCACCCTCAGAACTGGATAGCATCTTCCCTTTCCTGCCTTGGAAGGGAGCTCTGCTGCCCTGAGCTGCTCTGAGCCCTGCCAGGCCCTCTCCTGTGCCAGTCTGTGACTCCAGGCTCACTCTGGGTGCAGGGACAAAGGGACAGTGACAATAAACCCTGCCGTGCCCACACCTGCCCTGCCAGGCCCTCTCGTGTGCCAGGCTCACTCTGGGTGCAGGGGCACGGGGTGCAGGGACAGTGACAATGACAGTAAACCCTGCCATGCCCACACCTGCCCTGCCAGGATGGGGAGCGCTGAAGGGGGTTCTAAAAGCGCCTGGAAGAGGCTGATGGAAATGCTCCCAGAAATGAGCCGTGTTTTGCAGTGTTCAGGAGCTGCAGAGCAGAAAGTGAAGCAGCCCTGGACAGGACTCTGCTGGTGCCCGAGTGTGGCCCAGCACATCCCCCCTGATGGGGCAGCCTCGGTGGGATGGGCTCAGTGCCTTACCTGCCTCAGTGACACCAGAGAGGGGATTTCCCTTCAGCAGTGCCCACGGGACCGGTGGCAAAAGCCAGGTAAACATCTGTTCAGGGCAAAAGTTAAAATCACATTTTTGCACATTATTATTTTTACTTGTCTACTTCTTGCTGCAGGAGTTTTATTGTTTTAGATGAAATGCTCAAACCGTGTCTCCAGCAGCTCCATCAGAAGCCTGTGTGTGCCCAGACCGATGATCTGACACATCTGGCACTTACACTTGGGGCCTTCCCGCACGGCAGAGATTGCCCGGGAGGACAGTGCACATTTCCAAGTGAAACAGAAATGACAGAGCAGTTCCCGGTGCACAAGCCAATTTCCAAGGCCAAATCCAGCTCTCTGCAAGTCCAGGGGAAAGGTCATCACCAATCAGGAAGGCAAGGACTGGATGGCCAGCACTGCAGCACAGAGCAAGCTCTCCCAGAGGGACTGAGGGGACAGGGGGATGCCACCCCAGGTCCCCTCATCATCACCCTCAGTAGGGGGGTCACCCCTGAGCCAAACAAGGGCACACTCCAGCCAGTGACATAAGGGACAGCAATTAGATTTATATAGCATTGCAAAACCCCGGATGGTGGAGCTGCCTCCAGAGAGCAGCAGGAAGGTTCCTGCCCTGCCCTGCCCTGCCGTGCCTGGGCAGCAGCCCCAGCCTGGCCGCTTCGGGAATTGTGCCTTGCCTGGTGCCAGCCCTTGCTCTGTGCATTGGGGGCACTGCTGGCCCCCGTGCCCCAGCCTGGCTGCAGGGCTGGGGCTGGCACTTGCCCACATGAATCACCAACTACTGACATGGAGAAGCGTGCATATGCAAATGGCTAATTAAGGCCATTAGCATAGTCAGTTAGCCAAGCTGCTATCCCACACCCAGGCTCCAGTTTGCATTCGGGAGCTCTGGCTTCCCGGCAGCTGTGGCCAGAAACTGCTCTAAGAACCAATCTTGTCTTGCGTGGTTCCAGGAAGGAAAAGGAAGAGTGAGAGTTTGCCAAGCAGCTTCCTGGAATCCTGGGGAATGGGACAAACCCAGGGGCTGCTGGGGACAGCTGGGAAGGATGGGGAGTCAGGCACCCTCTTCTTTAATCTGCCCATCTTTGGGATTCTCTCAACCCAAACAACGTGGATTTCCCTCCACTAGCAAATACTCTGACACAGGAAAAGAATATGTGCCAGATTTTGACTTTATTTACATTGAATTACCTGAGATTAGAATCTGAAACTAGAAACTTTCTTTATACAGCTACAAATAGCTATATTATGCAGTTTTAAGGGGTTAAGAAAAGGAGGAAATCATAACCACAGAAGTCATAAAGGCAACTTATCCCAAGCCAAACAGTTTTGTTTCTAATGCAGAGCTTTAATTATAACATGTCATATAATGATGACATAGTGCTATAATAGGCAAATATAATGCATTAATCTGATATTATATTCTGGCTTTAACAATAGGTGCAGCGAACCAGCCTTAGTGGATAACTCATTCAGAACCTATCTGCACACTCCACCTAGATACTTATCTGCCTCTTTAATTAAGTGGAGGGAAACTTCTTGAGGCCATACCCATAAAGCCAGTCTGTGATGATAGCAGAGTTACTGGAAGCCTTTGGTAATCGTTTACACCCACGTTCTGTGGTTGGCTTCCAACTTTGGCTCTTTCCTTCTCACTTTGGAACCACCTATTTCTCCCCCAGCGTAAATCCCCGGCTGCCTGCGCACCAAGAGGGGCAAAAGGGCTCCAGGGCTTGTTTGAGCAGCACGTCAGCACGCTGCCATTGGCCCCTCAGGACCGAGCCAGGCTTCTGAGAAACAGCTTTGGCACATTGTCACTTACCAGCAGCTGCTTGGAGCAGGGCAGCAGGGCATGGGCAGTGCCACCTCCCCAGGGCACGAGGGCCAGGCTGTCCCCAGAGACACCACAGCTGCAGGGGGAGCAGCACTGGCAGTCCTGGGACAAAGTCCTCTCTCCTGATTCCATGGGTCCTGTGTAGCTCTGTGTACATTGAAACCCTTTCTGGCTTCTTCAAACACAGGGAACTGGGAGGATTTGCCCACTGTGTGGAAAATAAAATTTAACTAGTGTATCCTCCCAGAGAAGGTGCTTCCTGAGTTGCAGTGCCTGCTCTCTGCTTGGGACCTTCGAGAGAAATATCCTGCTCTGAGGCTGGAGCATCCTGGAATCACACAGCCCCAGCAAGGGAATGGCATCTGAGAGGAGCTCAGGGACAGCAGGGCCATGGGAGCCAAAGTGCGAGGTGACAGGAGCACACAGCAAGTGTGGCAGTCCCTGCAGCAGCACAAGGGCCACTGCCACGAGGCCCCTGGCCTGCAGCACCACGTGAGCACGTCCACACCATGGGAGCACAGCCAGAATGGCTCCAGCAGCTGCTGCCTCCTTTTCCTTTTCCCTTTCCTTCTCCTTTCCCTTTTCCTCTCCTTCTATGGCTCACTTCCGTGCCCTCCTCTGGCCTTTTCCAGAATGAAAGGCTCTGCTAATGACCCTTGAACAGACCATGTTGAGAATGTCACTGCAGAGCTCCTTAATCTTATGGTGGCGCCTGGATAATGCAGTGATGGGCACTGAAATGCTGAAAAACAGACAGACAGATAGTGAGATAAGATTAGATACAGGAGTAATTTAGTCACTCATCATACAGAGCAGCTGACATAAGTTCATTTGTAAAGCCAACTGCTAAAATTGCTTTAGAAGTCCTTACATTTGAATTCTGTTGAAAGGCAGAGCTTTGATCTGAATTGTTTTGGTGGCATGTGCATTATTTGAATGGAAGCTCACCGGGGCAGGTAGTACCAGACCGGTCATTCCTGGCATTCTCTTCCACAGGGGAGCAGTGTCCATGCAAATCCATCCCTTTGGATGGCTTGGGGCAGGCAGATAACTGAGCATCATGGAACAGACACACACTGAAGGCATGAGCTCCATGCCATGCTGATATGCAGAATGAATCATGGCTAATAAAAGGTTCAAACAACCATATATATGACTAAATGTAACCCCCAAACACTTTTAAATTAGGCATGATCAGAAAATAAAGGCAGAAAAATTAATAGATAAGTGTTATTCCTTCTCTTTTTCATTAATATTTATTAAATCACACTGTGGGGGAGATGGAGGAGGAAGGGAAATAAAACAGACTTGTCCAATTCCCTATTGTTCATACTTCTTTATTTCCTGCATTCATTGCAGAGGAAATTATTTACATTTGCATGTTATGTTTTTGTAATTTGGCATTAAAAATTTTCAAAGACACTTCCTAGGGCAGTTTATTTTTGAAGTGGGTTATTTGTTTTCACCCTAAATACGAGGCCACACAGAAGCACTGCCAGCCATGGAAGGGGCAGGGGAGTTGAAGGTGAGCAGTGGGTTGGTCCCTGTGCTCCTCTGGGGCTATTCCCTGCACTGACACTTGCAGTGCTCAGCCCCACTGAAGCAAAAGCTGCCAAGTGCACGGATCAACCACAGATAAATCCTTGCAGGTCTTAATTAGTGACTGCTGAACTCTCAGAAGATTCTGTGGTTGAATTAGAATAAGCACTCAGAAAGTTCAAATGTTAAGCAAAGGCTCTTTGGTTACAATGATGGAAGTCACTCTCTGGAGCTGGCTCACTCTTCCCATTTTTAATATTTCTGACTGCAGCACTGCACAAACAGCAGCTGGCACAGAAGGCAGCTCCCTCCTTTGTGTCCCCCCAAAATCAGTGACTGCAGGTGTGAGAGCAGTCTGCACACAGCCCTTCCTGCAGCCTTGTGCCCTCCTGTGACACTTTACCCAGCTTTAGGGCTGGAAGGCTTGGATTGATCCTGCTGACCTGTTAGAATCCTCATTTCCTTGCCATTTGGGAGCTCAGCCCCTTTTGGAAGGCACTTGCCTCTTGCCAGTGACTCAGTGCGACAGCCAGGCTCCAGTTTGAGCATCTCATTTCTGTGCCTGCTCCTTGGAAAGGCCAAGGTGCTGCTGCCTTGTGAGATGCTGAGGTGGTGACCTGGCCCAGAGCTCCTCCCTGGGCTTTGTTTGTAGCCCTCATGGGTTTTGTATCCCAAATGGGGTTTGTTTGTACCCCTCCTGGGGTTTGTACCCCTCATGGGGTTTTTATCCCTCATGGGGTTTGTACCCCTGATGGGGTTTGTTTGTAGCCCTCATGGGATAGCCCCGTGGGTTTTCCTGCCCGGGCTGTGCTTCCATGGGCTGCAGCAAGGCAGAGTGCATTCTCTGCACAGAGGTGCCCACGGACAACTCCCTGCAGCCAAACCCACGGTGTGTGCAAAGGGCTGCCAGGCACCCCAGGGCTGCCAGGACCTGTCTGGGACCTACCCTGGATGGGGCCAGGAGCTACCAGAGCTGGAGCAGCACACCCAGTGCCCTTGCACAGGGGCAAGCACTGCCTTTGTTGTGTGTGTATTTGACCTCTGCAGAGAGTGGTTCGGCTTGAGAAGAAATGCAGTAAGTGTGTTTTCCCTGGTGCTCTGTGTGCCAAACATGTGCTAATCAAGCACTAAAGTGTGCTATTGGCTGAGGCAACCATTTAAAAATAGGCACTGAAATTATTACGTAGTAAAGCAAAAGAACAGAGTATTAATTTAATTTTCAAAATTGCCAAGCAGCAGGCAGCTCTTGTTTGTTTAGTTTTGGGTTTGGGGATTTTTTTCAGAATCAATCACTCATTTCTGCCTAGATTTTGGAACATGATTTTATATTCCTATTTATTTGAGGAACATTGGCCCAATTGCTGGCTGTCAGCTGGGATCTTTATCAGGAAATCTGTAACTGAACATTCCAGGCCAAGATGCACAGAAACCAAAACTGGGAGGAAACTTGCATGGTATGGTGGCAGTTACACTGGAAGCAGTAACTAGGATTAAAAATCCCAGTTCCATCAAAAAGCCAAGTTCAGGAGAGGCAGCAGAAACACTCTTTTGTGAACCTGGAATGTGTGTTGTTGTGTTTGCAGGAGTAAGAGCTCTCCTCCTCATAGCACTGTGACTTCCAAAGCTCTCAATGAATAACTGCAGCTGATGAATAACAGTACCTACAAATAAAATCTTAATTGCAAAACAAATGAATAATAAAGAAAAGTTAATACATTTTTGATTTTATTTAAAGCTCCGAAAAGTTTAGGTTGGAGTTTGGGTGAAGGTTTGGTTGCTGCCTTTCCCCCTTTTATCTGAACCAGCTCACTCAGACCTAATCTTCATCATCTAAACCACAGGATTAACACACAAAATAACTTTGGAGCAAGCCAGGTCCAAGCAGGAAGCTGCAAGTACCATCATGTCTTCATGATATTAGCCAGCAGAATAACTGTGGTTTATTCAGTTTTTTGGTGGTGTGTTTTTCTGGTTGGTTGTTTTTCTGGTTTTGTTTTGGTTTTGTTCTAATTCACTACATTTATGTTTTCCTTGAAAGGGCCTGGAGTTTTTGTTTCTTTGTGCTGGCATCGTTCAGATTCCCTGTCCCAGTCCTGGAGGGAATGCTTGTTCTCCTGCCGACAGCCCAGGACTGTCCCTGTGCTGAGCTTGCAGCGCTCACCAACCCCTCAGCCTGAGCACGCTGCTCCTGCTGCTGTGCCCCGGCTCTGGAATGTTCCTGAGAATGTTTCTCTGGCTGTCCTGAGAAAAGGAACGCTCCTTCCTCCTCCGAGGATCCCCGTGGGTTTCAGGTGGGAACTCTGCACTAAGCTGCTCAGATCCCAGCAGCTCTGGGCATGTCCAGACGCAAAGCTGCTGCTACTGGAAGAAATGTTATCCTGAGCAGGGAGTAACCTATGGAATTGCAAGTGCTTAAGTCCTCGTTTGCATCTGGCCCAAACTTGCAAGGGAGGAAGAGCCAAGTGCTCAGAGGCAGCTTCCATTTTATGGCTCTAAATTGTGCAAAAACGTTCTGCACTCGATAACTCTGCACCTGCATTTGTGCTGGAGGGAGGGAGAGCCCCAGCCAGGCATGGAGAGGCTCTGAGCGTGTGCCCTGTCCCTGCTCTGTGATTCAGAGGGGAGGGGAGGCTCCTGCCAGCAGAATGCAGTCCCCATGTGTGTCCCACACTCCGTGTTGGTACGCTGGGTGCTGCTTGGGCAATGGCATGGAGCAGCCTGGCTTCCTTGGAACATTTCCCCTTCATTGTCCTGCTCCTTCCCAGCGTTTCACAAACCACCACAAAGAAGACGACAAAAAGAGGGGGAAAAAACCTTCTCAAAATGGATTGTGTGTCCCTTCCCTCGCTACCCCAACAGCCTTGGCAGGCTCACAGGAGCCAGGCAGAGCTGGTCTCTGCTGGCTGTTACTCTTTGCACAGTTTTATGATAATCTGGGGGAGTTTGCACGATGGAGTGGTAAAAGCACAAGGAGGGAATACTTAACTTATCCATCATTCCTAGTTCTGCACCAAGCCCTGTTTTTATTGGGATGACATATTTTGGTTGTCCCATTGGCACAAACCTTGTTTTATCTATTTGCTGCTTGTGTTATTTCCAGGGCTTTCTGAGGCTCAAATCAAAACAATAGCAAAATATCCTGATTCATCTGCAAAACAGATTATAAACCTAAGAACTGTGACCTCCCTGCTCTGATTCAAAGACAATGCAAAGACATCCTTGATCCCTGTATGCCTTGGATTGCAGTGCAGTCCTTGATCAGATGGAAACGAGAAGGAAGGCCAGTCGGAATCAAGGGAGAGGTGGAAGGACTGCAAGAGATATTAATGGGAATTAAAAGACCCCCCCAGGGGATGCTGAAAGCAAGGCTTCTGTCAAGGCTTGGCTTGAGCACACACATTTAGGGACTCAGCTTTTGCAGCTTCTTGGCTCACCGCTGGAAGAAAACAGCTTCCTGTCCTAACCTCTTAATGGGAGTTCAGTTTGTCATTCACAGTACTTTTCATACCTGAAAGAACAACTCAGTTCTGCTTCCATGGCAGAATTCCCAGTGATTTCATTGTGAGCACAGCTCACATCCTCTTATTCCCTGCTCTTCAGTCCTTTCCCCATCCTCCCATGCTGTGAGGCTTGGCTGGTCCCCTGCCCTCTCCTGCTCATTCTTGGGAGCTCTTTCTTTGACACAGGTGCTAACTCCATCATATTTGTTTCTGTAGCAACCGAAACAGTAAAAAGGGGAAATTAATTCAAACAGCGTCTCCTGCTCACAGTGACAGTGTTTCCTCCTGGCTTTTCCCATCAGCTTTACAGTCAGGTTCAGCTGTTCCCAGAGGGTTTTGGGGAACGGGCCCCTGGACTGTCCTGCCTGCCACACCTCCACAGGCAGGCTGTCCATGTGAACATCCCAAAGCACTGACACAGAAACAAGAGAAGGATGAGCCAAAACCCTATGGCTGCTCTTGAGAATGAAATGCCAGGGCTGCACTTCTGTGCACTGCTATTTCAGCAGGGAGGGCTCCAAACCAGCCCTGGCTTTGGGGTCCTGCTCTGAGCACCTGGGCTCAGTACCTACAGCTGCCCTCCCTGCCTCCCAACATCTCCTTTTAAATTGCTTCCAAACAGGGGCCAGGCTGTACATAAAACCTGGAAAGTTTATCTAAAACCAGATTTTTCTGAAGTTATTTCAAGGCTTTTATCAAAATAAACCCGGCAAAGATCTGTAACCACAATCCACTAACAACCATGTCATGTCTAACCTCATGTCATCAATGACCATCTGCTGTCATGGACGATGGGAAGTGGAAGAATTTGAACACTGATTATATAAGGAGATGCTCTGAGTTGTGATCAGAGATAGCTCTGTTTCTAGCAAGATACTAAATTGGATTCACTAGCAGCAGCGACAAGAAAGACATTTGATACTTTGATCCAAATATTTAATTTTGCTTTAAGGGTTTTTAAAATATAATTAAGCACTAAACTAAAATGGAAACTCTAAATCCCAAAGCTAAAATGTTTCACTTACAAAATGTGAATTTGTTTGCAATCTTGGGATGATATAACCAAACCAGTCAGCTGAACCTGGTTACAGTTCCCAAGGCTTTTTCCTGGACCTGAACATCGTGGCTGGGATTCTCTGATGCTAATGGTGGAGGAGGTTATTACTGAGAAGGAGCAGAGTGCTGCCAGAGCCAGGGTTTCAGTTTCAGCACGTGCAGGCACTGGGCACTGTCCCTCCCTGCTGGGCAGGGTGGGGTGGCCCCATCAGGAGTCGGTCACGCTCTGCTGCGGGTGTATCATTAGCATGGCAGAGTTATCCAGCCCATAAACTCCACCTGGCAGCACAGCACCAGGCACACTGGTGATGCCACAGAAATAAAGGGTCATAATTAGAACAGTTCTTCTTTCCCCTCCAGATTTTCTTTAGGCCTGTCCCCAGAACAAATCCCAGGCAGGTGATTTATTGTTTATCCACACGACATTTAAGCAGCGTATTTAATACAGTTGCAGTTCATACTTTAAATTCAAACACAGCATCAATCCAACAATTTTTGGCAATTAAAAGGCAGCAATGGAGTGTCAGGAATCCGAGGAGACTCCGGCCTAATTTACATGGTGTTGCTCTCAAAAGCTGGCAGCACAGAGCGCATCTTCTGAAAATGTTTCTATTAGAAGCTGATGTTTATGATCACTCTCAGCTTGGCACAAAAACATTCTTCTAAACATTTACATTTCACATACTTTAGGACAGTTGAAAAATGTTGGCTTGCAGTTATCCACAGTGCAGAGAGGCTGTGAGGAATGTTATAGTAAAGCATTAATAGCCTTGTACTTTTCTTGTTCTTTGATTTACTGTGTGGTAGTTTTTATCCTGGTTGTGCTCTTGATGTTGCCTGTGCTGAATTGAGTTTCACTCAAACAACATGAGCCGGGGTTTATTTTTCTAGCTAAAAAACCCAAAGTCAATTAATTTATTAACAACATTTTATACTCATGTTATAGTCACCATTTGGAGGCATTCCTATTGGAATATATTCCCCAGATACTGTTGCAAAACTCCCGAGCAGAGTCAGAAAAGGAGCATTTTCCAGGAGATGCATCCACGAAGGAAGGACTGGTGCTGTTCTGTTTGTCCAAACAATGCTGCCATGCTCTGGTTTGCCTCTGACTCTGATCACAACATACACAATCAGCAACAAAATTAATAATACAGCCCAGAGCCCTGGTCAGTGCCTGTGGCTCCAAGGTAAGCGCTCCCATGAGTAAGTGCCACGCTTGGGTAAGGCATGTGTGCTCTGGCTCTGTGGCACTGGGAGCTCCCCAAACAGTGCCATTAACAGCTGGATTGACTGCTCCTTCCTGCTGCTCCCTCCTGCTCAGGACTGCCCAACCACACCCAACCTAATAGCACCGCAGGAAAGCTCAAAAAAAAAGCATTGGCTTTATCCTTCCCCAGGAGAACTGCTTCCAAAGTGATGTTTTTAAAGTACAGCTGAATTGCAGATTGGATGTGTATAAATGTGCTCAGTGTGTTCCCCATTCCACAAACCATTTCAGGATGTGTATGGACACAGTTAAATGGATTAGGACTGGTGCTTGGAACACAGCACAGCCCTAACCAGTGCCAGCTCCTGGGAAAGTCACTGACAGCTGGTGGTACCTGGGGAGTGCAGCATTGAATGAGCACAAGAATGCCCCACACAACCCATTTTCTGCAAATGCCCTCCCTGCAGGGCTGGGGCCGTGCCCAGGCCAGCCTGTCCTGTGGCAGAGCCCCTCCTGCTCTGGGCATCTGCAGGATCAGGCCTGGTGCTGTGTGCAGAGCCGCTGGCACCACTGCTTCTGGGCATCTGCAGGATCAGGCCTGGTGCTGTGTGCTGGGCACAGTCTGGCACTGTCACTGCTGTTCTCTGGGCACCTGCAGGATCAGGCCTGGTGCTGTGTGCTGGGCACAGCCTGGCACTGTCACTGCTTTCTCGCATCTGCGGACTGGGCTGTGTGGGGGGGTACTGCTGTTTCTGGGCACGCAGGATCAGGCCTGGTGCTGTGTGCTGGGCCCAGCCTGGCACTGTCACTGCTGTTCTCTGGGCATCTGCAGGATCAGGCCTGGTGCTGTGTGCTGGGCCCAGCCTGGCACTGTCACTGCTGTTCTCTGGGCACCTGCAGGATCAGGCCTGGTGCTGTGTGCTGGGCCCAGCCTGGCACTGTCACTGCCATTCTCTGGGCTGAGTGAGGACAAGGATCAGGCCTGGTGCTGTGTGCTGGGCCCAGCCTGGCACTGTCACTGCTGTTCTCTGGGCACCTGCAGGATCAGGCCTGGTGCTGTGTGCTGGGCCCAGCCTGGCACTGTCACTGCCATTCTCTGGGCTGAGTGAGGACGAGGCTCAGGCCTGGTGCTGTGTGCTGGGCACAGTCTGGCACTGTCACTGCCACTCTCTGGGCTGACTGGGGACAAGCCCTGCTCAGGGACACGTAAGCACCAGTGGCTTCGAGTCAGCAGCTTCGGCTCTGGGCCTTTGTGCTGCTGCTGGAGGCTAATGAAGAGCCTTGTTCTGTGGCACTGGGGGGAAGAATAAAATTTGCTGTATGCCTTGCTGGCAGCAGTAGCAGAGAACTCCAGGCAAGGGAATTTTACAAATTGTGAATACAAATTGTAGGTGTGAAGTCTTAATTGCTGCTCATAATTAGGCAACAATACAAACAAACTGTACACATATAACGCCCCTCATCAGAGGAATTCAGGCAGCTCAGAAAGTTCATTAAAGTCTCATCACGACATGGCAGCACTAGAGGAGACCCCCTGAAGCAGCTGCAAACCACCTCAGTGGGGCTGTGGCACAGAGCCTGGCACCGGCAGGTCAGGAATGTGCTCGTTCCAGAGCTCCCAGCCAGCCCAGGGCTCGTGGTGTTCAGGGAGAAGCTTTTCTTCAGCAAGATAAAAGCTGGGACACTCTGGCTTACATCAAACTTGTTTGGGAATATTTGCAAACTCATGGAAACAAAAGACAATGTCTCTTGACAACACATTTTAGTGTAATTCTGTGCAAGAACACTCTCATTCCAGAATGAAAATGACCACACAAAGACTGACTCAAAACTAACTCCCTGCCAGCCTTTAGAAACTGAAAGTCCCATTTTAAAGTTGAAGGCATTTACAGAAAGCCCATGTTTTTATTTAGCTTGTTGTTTCCAGCCTGTTCCTCCCCCAGAGCAAGCACCCCACATCCCAGCAGTCAGAGCCCCAAGGCACCCAGGGGCAGCAGCCCCACCTCAAACAAAGCTCCCAAAATCAAGCACAGCCAACAGAACCTCGAGGTGCTCAGGGACTCCTTTCAAGGCAGGCAGCAAAAGTGAAGGAATTTTGAGGGGTTTTCAGAATTTTAGCCTGAAACTGGGAGAGGGGATGAAGCTGAGGAATTACTGCACTCCCAGACAAGTCCTGTCAGAACAGGGTTAGCAATCAATAATCTCCACTCATACAGAGCAGCATATACAGGTCTCTATAAGAAACTGGTAACACCACAAGCCATAAGTTAATGGAATCTGTGTGTAAGCAGTGTCTTGAATGAGACTAATAACTCTGAATAAAGGAACAAAGGGAGCAGCTCAGAGTGGGTGGGAAGCAGTAGCCAGCAGGCTGGCTAGGAGGAAGGCAGAAATAATAAGGCACCTGGTTCCCAGGAAGGGCCAGAGGTGTATTTACAGAGGTCACACACCTTCTGGTCAATTAGGTCTAAACCTAGAGGAACCACTGCTAAAATATCCATTGCTGCTGGCTTTGGTAAAAGTCAATTAGAGACCCATTTATATTATAAAAGCTAATTTTAGGAAATAGAAGAGTGGAGAACTTGAAAGGGTTGTCCAAAGAAGGCTGGAGCACAGTGTATATTCAGCCTGGGACCAGTGGATGCCAGTCTCTGAGCATGTCAGCATTCTTTGAGATTCCAGGGGACAGCGTTTGAAAGATTGGCCTCTGGTTGCAAAACTGAGGCCAGAATTGAAATCTTTTATATTTGTTTACTTTACATTTTACTTGTTTACTTCCTCCCAGTCTAGTATCTAAATTTTCAATTTTAATTGTTTCTAAATAAACACTTGCTTTGCCTGGCCTTGGGGGAGAGGTGAGCGGAGCCAAAGCTGTGGGGCTACAGCCCCGTGGGGATCCCAGAGGGGGGAAAGCCCCGCACACAGATACCCCTGAGCAGCCCCAGCACAGCTCCAGGAGCCTCTGCAGCAGCGCTGGGCATTGCCAGGCTGCCAAGAGCCAGCACGGGAGCTGGCAGTGCCAGGGCTGCCTCTGGGGGCACAGCCAGGGCCCTCTCTGAGGCACAGGAGCCTCCCCAGGCCTTCTCCAAGTGGAGCTGTGCAGTGAGGAGATCAAAGCCATACCACGGGTTGGTGACAAAGCTGAAAAGAATCCAGACTGCCAGCTCCCTGTCCTAAATACCAAATGTGGTCCTGCCTTCCCGAGGATAAAAGCATAAGGAAAAATATTCTAAAAGCTTTCAAGAAGCAGTGTGGATTTTGCTGTTAAAAGGAGGAAACATTATCAAAGGATCAGAAAATTCCACAAAGTAACACAACAGTTACTATTGCAAAACTCTGGGGGATCTCTTCTGTGGTATGGAGTTATTCAGTGCCTCGGACTCACAGCAGCGCTTCTTCGTCCTTCACAGTCATAAATTCTTTTTCCCATTTTGGATAAGTTCAATAAATTCAACCCTTTTGGCTTCAATGAGAGGCAGACCTTGCCCAAAATGTGATATTTTTATTGTCCTTTCCATAGAACATTTACGCTGTGTTTATCAGGTCCATTTCTCTCTTCATTAGAAGTCAATCTCAGCACCATTAGCACAGCTTTAATGTCATGAGAATCACACTCTGTAGGGTGCATCCTATGACTGCCTCAAAAATCTCTCCCTGTGGATATTTTGTCTCTGTGAAATAGTCTGGTTCCAACTATTCATCTTTGCCAAGAAGAACAATGTTACCAATTATTCCTACAGTGAAGAATAATCAGAACAATCATTTGTTTTCTTGCAGTTGGTTGTACATGTCCTTCATCAGAAGAAATTCAGCTATGAATTAGAAACATTTTCTTCCACCTTCCCAGGCTCTTCAGTCTGTGCAGGATTCATGGTATGTCTGTGCATCAGATGAGTTATTTTACCTGGGAGGTAGGAATTGTTCCAAGTTCCTACCTGCTCCAGATGTAATTCATTTTTATGAAGGAGACTGGCAGAAAGCCTATCTACAAAAAATCTCCAGTGTTATTATGGAGAGGGTAGAAGAGTTAACAGTGACCCAGTAAAGGAATATAAAGGTGGTTTTGTCAAGAGAAATGATCTGTCATTACTGAAAAGAAATGAGATGAAATTACTGGAAGAGCATTTCTGATCATGCAACCAAGGAAATACAGAACAGAACTCCAGAGCATGGAGGGGTCTGTGAGTCCCAGCCTGGGAAGGAGGTACCCCAGGTTCTTCTTCAGAAGAGAGCATCTCAGAACCCAGGGCCTGAGCTCAGAAACCCAAACATTCTCACTAAAAATCCAATCAGATCATGCTCACGTACTGGGACAGGAGCAGCTTTAGGGACTTGGCTCTGAGGTTCTGCTTGAGCAGGCAATTCATACAAATAATTCCAGGGTGCCATCCCCTCCCAGCTCTCAGGGGTCAGAGCAGCTGCACACCCAGGTCACACCAACAGCTCTCTGTGCTCACAGGTGGGAACAATCTGCTCATACAGACTTTGCATTTCTTTCATCTGAGCCCAGGGGTTGTGGAGGTGTTGTCCGAGGTGCTGAGTCCTCCCAGGTCACTGCAAAGCTGGAGCTGGCTACAGGTGCCACTGAAAAATCACATCATTGGCTTAATCATCACCAAAGTCTTATTACCAAGAATTGCAGCTGGTATCCACTGAAATCTGAGATAGCACTTAGTTCTCAGTAACTAGTAATACCAGTTTTTCTAGAAAATTAATAAATGCAAATGCTAAGTGCTCTAAATTCACTTAATAAACAGGTCACCTGGAAAGATTTGTGGCTTGCATTTGAACAGAGAATATAAATAGAAGAGGAAATGGAAAGCCTGATACTTGGGGTCCAATAAACCCCACGATACAGGGCTCGCTGGGTATGCAGTGAGCTAATTAGCAAAATCTCATTGCAGTCTTTCATTCACTATAAAAGAGATTTAAATGCTTTCTAAGTGTGCATCCCATTAGTGACTGAGGCAGTGGCTGCAGTGCTGGGCTGGGTGCTGCACTGCCCAGGTCCCACGGCAGGGCAGGTGCACGGGGCTGAGGAGCTCCCAGGGGAGAGTCTCGTCTCAGCTGGGGACACTGGCAAGGGAGGGCACTGCCAAGGGCTCATCCCACACAGCCAGCATGTCCAGGGCCCCTTCGCCCCCCTGGCCTGGGGGCTGAGCGAGCAGAGGAGCCTGGGGTTCATCCCCCGGGCTGTTCTGAGTCCTGGGGCTGCTCCCAGTCTGGCTCTATCCCCCGCACCCCAACTCCCTGCCCTGTACCTGGCAGATCAAATTCCCAAGAAAAAGTTTGCTGTGAGTGCTCAGTGCTGAAAAAACCCCTCTGCCTCTCCTGAAGTCATCTCTAGGAGACAAGCATGGATTCCCCTGGAGATGTGCCCAGACCTGAAGGTGCATATGGAAATGGCTGTTATTGCCTGCACTCTGTGTTTGTCACCAAACTCTCCCTTGCCTGCATTTTCCAGACTTTTCCTGACTCGCCTGAGATTGTAAATTGATAATAATTGAGTGTCATCTTGATAATGAATTATGGATTGAAAATGAGTCTCATTGAAAGTTTGAAAAATTATGCACTTGTCTCCAAAGGAAAAGGAAAAAGGACACACAAGGAGAACAAACCTTCTGTATCACAGGCAAAACGTCTCAGCAAAACTAACTCCAAGGGGAGATGGTTTAGTGAATCAGAGCTCCCACAGTGGCCCAGCCATGTGCCACCCTGGGCCCTCCTCAGCAGAGTCAGGGAGCAGCTGCCTTGTCCCCGTGCCCTGCACACTGATGGGCAGCAGTGAAAATGCCCCCTCTGACCAGCAGGATTAATGCATGGAAGCACCAAGTGTTTTCCTGGAGCTGTGCACTGGCAAGGGCTCTGTGAGTCACCCTCCCCATCTGCATATCCCTGTGCATCTCGGCACAGCAGCCAGGAGCCAGCGAGAAAAGCCTCGTGTTTGTGCTCTCCCATGCAAATACCTCTTCTCCCTATATATTAGTTACTGTGTGTGGGTTTTCTCTCTCACTCTGCCTTGCCATATGTGTGGGAGTTGATGGCATCAACTTTATGAAATCTCAACACATGCCAAGAACAGCTGGAGAAGTTGAAACAAGTTCTGGGTGAGGTGAGTTTCATGGGCAGGGACTGAAATTAGCCAAGGTGCCCTGGCTGTTTGCCATGTCACAGTCTCACATGGAGCATGTGGGCTTTGCTCACTCCAAAAGCAGATTCCCCATGGAAAAAGGGATTTGATTCGACTTAGATAGTGATAATGGCAGGGATAACTAAGCCATAAGAATCTGTCCACCAGGAGAGACCATCTCTGCACCTCTTCTGTGACTGGTTCATTATGTAAATATAAAAATTTAATCATGAGGCTGAGGTAATTAAGATCTTTAGCCAGCATGCACTCCTCATCTTCAAAACGCTTTACTAACATTAATAATTAATCACCACAACACTCTGGGAAGGCTATCATCCCAATCAATGGGTAAAGTGAGGCACAAAGATTCGCAGTATCACAGCAGGCCTGTGTCCCAGCCTGTGCTCCACAGCCTGCCCCAGCCACCTGATAGGCTCTATGATAAGGGACAAACCAAGGGGCATTCCAGGATGGCTGAAATCAAACTCCCTTCAGACTGCACAGAGCCTGCTAACCACTGGCTGCTCCCTGCAGGTCTCTGTGTCCTCAAACCCAGCACATCTGTCCTGCCTTTGGAACATCCCCTTGTTCCTGTGATCCCTTCAGCAGTCCATCAGTAAGAATTCCTGATGTGATAGATACCCCTGCTCTCAGCCTCAGTTAGGACTCAGGTATTTACATGTTTTTTTGTTTTTTTTTTTTTTTATAGTTTTAGATTATAAGGAACTAATCATAGATCTGATGGATTTTACTGTTAGATATCATTTAATAACTCGCAGGGTTTTTGAAGCACTTAACACATCTGTCCCAGAAGAATGTCCAGTTTTTGCCACAGTCTAATATAGAAGCATTTGAATCTGGTTCAACATTTGGTCTTAAGTTGTTAATTTTCACTCAGCAAGGCCAGTTTAGGCCAGGAAATGCAGCTTTTCCCTTACCAGTTTCTGCCATTAGTCCCACCTGGATATTTCCCCCAGGTAACATGTTATTGCTTAGGTCTGGAGTTCCCAGAGAAACCTGTGAAAGAACTCACCTCCCTGCCCAAATCAGAAAATGAAACTTCAGCTTACAAAATACAGAAATGCACAGAGTGCATCTGAGAGAACAGGCTGCTTGTCTTGAGGCTTCACAAGAGGGATCTGTCAAATGTGGCAGGCTGTCATTAAAAACAATTAACCTAATCAAAAATCCCTTTTCTCTTCTTTCTGCCTAGTCAGGTGAATATTAAATACTAGATTTTCCAGGGGCACAGAGAAGAGGAAATCAGCATCTATGTTTTCAGTCCAACAGGTGTAGAAGCAGCAAGTACAGATTTGCCTCTGTCTCCCCAAAGCATGCATGTCATTAGCTGAGTGCAGGGC
This sequence comes from Camarhynchus parvulus, assembly GCF_901933205.1. NCBI lineage: Eukaryota > Metazoa > Chordata > Aves > Passeriformes > Thraupidae > Camarhynchus > Camarhynchus parvulus. Next base: position 759,205 of record NC_044590.1, read on the forward strand.
GGTCATGGCAGCACCGGCCCCCTGCCCAGCCAGTGCCAATGCCAGGGCCAGTGCCCCCTGCCCACCCAGTGCCAGTGTCAGTGCCCCCTGCCCACCCCAGTGCCAGTGCCAGTGCCCCCTGCCCACCCAGTGCCAGTGTCAGTGTCCCCTGCCCACCCCAGTGCCAGTGCCAGTGCCCCCTGCCCACCCAGTGCCAGTGTCAGTGTCCCCTGCCCACCCCAGTGGCAGTGCCAGTGTGCAGCCCTGGCTCTGAAGCAAGCAGGCTCTTTGGGCCTCTTGGCTCAGAGCACTCTGCCTGCCCGTGCTGTCCCAGCTCCCAGCATCACCACCACGAGTCCAAGCACAGCTCTCTCCTCAGCACTCCCAAACCTCTTCTGGTTTTCCAGAAGTGGAGGAGGCAAAGAGAAACCCTGGTTGCTTTGAGGTGGGAGCTCAGCCCCAGGGGGACGAGAGGGAAGCTGACCTCCCTAGAGCATTTACTGATCATATTTATTTTTAAAGGCACTTAGCCATAAGCCTCAGCCTATGGCTCTGCTTCCTGCAGGCACACCCTGCTTGTGGCTGTGAAGGTACTCACTAAGCACCAGTAACACCCAGCATTTATATAGGGCTTTTCATCTTCAAAGCACTTCCCCAACATCGTTTAATTAATGAATCCTCACAGCCCTCTGTGAGGTATGCACAGTTATTACCCCCACATTTTACAAGTGAGGAAAACTGAGGCAGCGATTAGCTGAGGCAACACTGTGGGAATTGGGATTAGCGCTCAGGGAACTCGGGGTGCCTGGACCCCCGTCCCACACAGCGACTGCCTGGCTGTGTCACTGGGAAATGAACGGGGCCTCAGCTCACTGCAGCACCTTAAACACAGCACTGCTGACCCTCGGGTGCACCAGCAACATCCGACCTTCCAGGCACACACAGGTATTCTGTGTGGGGATCTGAAAAATGCCATCTTTTTCATCTTCCAGTGTCAAGTGCAGCTCCTGCTGTCACCCGGAGGGCAGACTGAGATAAGGACGCTGGGACTGAGGTTCTGGAGAGGACGGCTGCAGTTACCTATGGCACACCTGACACGGCCAGCTTCAGCGCCGCCATGGAGCTTTCAGAGGGGCACAAAGGGCACTCTCACCCAGAGACCCCCGAGCAGAGGGGCACAGAGGACAGGGCTGCAGTCCCCGATCCCGGCTCTGGGCCGGCTCGGTCCCACTCGGCATTGGCAGCGGCTGGAGCTCGGATGATTCACGACCCTCAGCCCACACTCCCGAAATTTCAGAGAGTTTCACTCACATCCTCCTCAGCAACTGCGGGTTCCTCCCTCGGGAAGCCCCAGGGTATCCCAGCTCCAGCTGCCAGGGCTCAGACTTCCTGCTGGTGGTGGGGAGGGTGAGAGAGGGCACCAGCCATGGGGGTTAAACCTGCATGGTTCAACCTCGTCAAACTCGAACATCCGAGAGAACCTGCAGGGCTTGGTTCCCTTCCAGCCCTCCAGGGCTCTCACGGCCCTAATTATTATTGTTGTCGTTGTTATTGTAACAAAACATTCATATACTGCCATAAAATACAAACTAGATAATACACGTTCTTGGCCTGAAGAGCTCCGGCTTCAGACAGGCTGGACACCGAACTGGTTCCCTCGGGAGGGACGGGGAAAGCACAGCCCTTTCCCTGCAGTGTCTGTCCCCTCTCAGCTCCTTCCCGGTGCGGCTGAGCACTGTGGAGGGCAGGGAGGCACAGCAGGAGCTGTGAAGGGCAAGGAGTGCCGGGCAGCAGCAGATCCAGCCCGGCCCTGCCCCGGCCCGGCCATCCCTGTCCTGCCCCAGCCCGGCCATCCCTGTCCTGCCCCAGCCCGGCCATCCCTGTTCTGCCCCGGCCATCCCTGTCCTGCCCCGGCCCGGCCATCCCTGTCCTGCCCCGGCCCGGCCATCCCTGTCCTGCCCCAGCCCGGCCCTGCCCCGGCCCGGCCATCCCCATCCTGCCCCAGCCCGGCCATCCCTGTCCTGCCCCAGCCCGGCCATCCCTGTCCTGCCCCAGCCCGGCCATCCCTGTTCTGCCCCGGCCATCCCTGTCCTGCCCCGGCCCGGCCATCCCTGTCCTGCCCCAGCCCGGCCATCCCTGTCCTGCCCCAGCCCGGCCATCCCTGTCCAGCCTCGGCCATGCCCATCCTGCCCCAGCCCAGCCATCCCCATCCTGCCCCGGCCTGGCCATCCCTGTCCAGCCTCGGCCATGCCCATCCTGCCCCGGCCCGGCCATCCCTGTCCTGCCCCAGCCCGGCCATCCCTGTCCTGCCCCAGCCCGGCCATCCCTGTCCTGCCCCGGCCCGGCCATCCCTGTCCTGCCCCGGCCCGGCCATCCCTGTCCTGCCCCAGCCCGGCCATCCCTGTCCAGCCTCGGCCATGCCCATCCTGCCCCAGCCCGGCCATCCCCATCCTGCCCCAGCCCGGCCATCCCTGTCCTGCCCCAGCCCGGCCATCCCTGTCCTGCCCCGGCCATCCCCATCCTGCCCCGGCCTGGCCATCCCTGTCCAGCCTCGGCCATCCCTGTCCAGCCTCGGCCATCCCCATCCTGCCCCAGCCCGGCCATCCCTGTCCTGCCCCAGCCCGGCCATCCTGGCCCCGCTCCCCTGCTCCCAAAGGGGCTCAGCTCCCAGCGGGCACTGCCCTGAGTGCCCAGAACCACTGGCAATCCGGGGGTCAGAAATGCTCTCCTGACTGAGGCCGGCGCCTTTTCCCACCTGGGCCATCCCGTCTGGTCCCTCCTGACAGCGCTGCCCAGTCCAGTCTGAAATGCCATCAGATATGCCAAGGGAGAAGTGGGAAATGTTGCAATTGCTGAGCTGCGCTTTGAAATGGAACAATAATACTTGTAAATAATAGTAATCTCTAATGGAAAAATAAAATATCCCTGCTTATTCCCATAGAGCCACCGCAGGTAGCAGCAGGGTGTCAGGCTGGGCAGACTCACCCACCAGCCCTGTGTGCACTGGGCACGGCCCTCAACAACTGCACCAAAGCAAAGACCAGGAGCACTCGAGGCCCTTTGTGTGTCTGACACCAGGGACTGATCCCTGGCCAGTCTGTACCAGCTGCAGGCTCTGAGCCAGAAACTGTCCCTGCCATCTATATTCATAACTCATAACACAAACCAAAACAAAAAACAAAAAACAACCCAAAACAACCCAACAAAACACATTCATAATGAAGAAAACATTTCTCAGAAGTGCTGCTGTTTCCAATCCCTGCAGAGCTCTGTGTTCCAACGCTGTAATGTTCCCTGGCCGCTCAGGCCCAGAACTGAGCAGACACTGCTGAAGTGTTTGAATGCTTAATCTGACCTACCTCAGGCCTGGCACAAACCCAAGAACAGGGCACATCTGACATAGTGTTAAGGGCTGTAAAGTTAAACTTCTGATTATTATTGAACTCTAAAACAATTCTCATCATAGAACCTACCCAGCAGTGGGGAAACCTCACTGGACACCCAGAATAAGAGCACACAGCCCCACTGCCCACCCCTAAACCACTTCTACTTTCCCCCATTCTCCCTGCTCCTTGCCTGGCCCCTCGCCAGGCCCTGTTCTGTCCTGGGGGATTTTGTTCCTACACACAGATACGCTGATGACTCAAGGCTTAGTTTATCCCCAACTGCTCTGCCCCTTAATGAGCAGCCAGTCCCAGACTGTCACATTCCCCCAGAGGGCTCAGGGCTGGAGCCCTGCCTGCTCCCCACCCTTGCCACTGCTCTGCCCACTCCCTGGCTGGCACCAAGGAGCCCCTTTGCCTGCCTGTCCCTTTGTGCCCCAGCAGCGCTGGGTGCCAGCCAGGGCCCTGTCTGTGCAGGGACACCTGCCTGCAGCCCTGCACACACCGTGCTGCATTTCCACACACCAGCAAAGCAGCATTCCTCCTTTTCCCCATCTGCAGAGGCGACCCAGACAAAATGGCCAATTTCTAACTTAGCTCCTCGTGGCTCATGCTTCCTGCCATGGCAATAGTTGTCAATCAGGCAGAGCTTAATCTTAACTCAGGCATTAACTTGAACACAACAAATTCTTGGCAGCAGACAGCAAGTGCTGCAAGCCCCATCTCTCCTGATGGTGATAAGGCTGACTGTCAGGACAGGCTCTGCATTCACTCCTCCACTTCAGCAAGAGCTAGATCAAGCCCATACAGACTAATAAACCAAATTACACTGCTGGCATCAGCAAGGGGCACTCTGAAAGAGTCAATTGACTTCTGCCTCATTATGCCAGCCAGGACCTTCCTCAGCTCCCAGAGGCAGCTGGGATTTTCCCAGTAGTTTTCAGGAAAGCAATTCAAAGTACAGCTGGGTGAGCATGAGAAGTGCAAGTCTGAGGCACAGGGCCTAGCCAGGAGACAGTGTTTGCCAGGAGCAGCACGAACACCCCGTGGCAGAGGGGCACAGGGGCGTCCTGCTCTCCTCTGGGTCAGCCTCAGCCCGCCCTGCCTTCCCCTGCCCTGCTTTGTTGTATATTCCATTCACAGTGTCCTGGCAGCTCACCCCGTCACAGGGCCAGGAATTCGATGGCCACTGTTAATTACACCACTAATTATGTGGGGGCAAATATTTTGAGAGTGATCCATAGGCAGAAGCACTTTCCTATTAGCCAGTGGGGGAATTCTGCCCAAATATATCTGACTGGGGGGAGGCAATGGTACGACCCACCCAGGGGCTAAAACTATGATATTTAAAACTGGTTGTTACATTCCACCTCCTTTTGGAGGATGCTTGGCCAAAAGGCCATCTCTTCCCACAGAAAACCAGCAGGAATTTTTCTCTGCCCTATGTTGAACATAATCTTTACTGAAAATTTCATTGGATTTGTCCTGCAAACAATCCTGAAGTTTGCCCTGTTTTATAGAGCCTTTGGATATGCTGGGAGCTAAGGTGGCTGCTGCATTATAGACTGGGTTGTGTAAGGTGTTGCCTGCTTCTATTTTGCATATTATTGCAAATATGTTTTTCAAATGGCTGGAAAAATACACCAATAGAGTCTCACTCATGGGAAAGCTTTGGAGTGGATGTGGAGAAAAACGCCATGTTAAGATTTCCTGCAAAGAGCCTTGATGACTTTTACTCTGAAAAGCACTCTCTTGCTAAAATTCATATCGATAAAAACCACATCCAGTTTCTGAACTAATTTTGACAAGGTCCAAATGCAGGACGTGCCTGCAGTGATGTCCAGTGCTTGGCTTCTGGGAAGCACAATTCTGCAAGTGGCACGATGGCCATTTCAGGGCTACTTCACTTCTGCTGAAACAATTGATGCAAAAATCACTTATGAAAAAAGCTTTGTCAGTTTTTTCTTTCACAAAATTATGCAGCACTAGCCTCAATTTTTTTTAATAGATACAAATAAACCCAAATAGACGCAAATAAACAATTTATCTTATTCAAGAAAATAATTCAGTTATGACCACTTACGTGATTTTAAAGATGTTTTGGAGACAGTTAATCCTCAAAAATTGTCTTTTTATCTAATACACCATATATATGGGAGTGGGGACAAAACAACACATGAGTTATGTAATTAACTCTTCAATAACTAGGGTACATACACAGTTCAGCTAGAAACTAGGAGAGATAGGTATGTTATATTTGCTGGTTTGCAAGCATTATCTCCAGCAAAATAACCACCAGGAAAACACAAACCCAGATTTACAGACTAAAGGCTTCATAGGGTTGCTCCCCTTCCACAGACAGGCCAGGGTTTACACACACTATTCCAATATTACAGATTGTGTGTCCAAGCAGGCATTCTGAATTTGCCTCTGTCATGGGTTCTGCCAAGGCTGGCATGGGCAGTGGTAACTGCTCCTGAGCTGGGCTCCAGGGGAGGTGCTGGGACAGCTGCACTGAGCTTCCCTCTGCAGAGGAACGAGCCCACCTGCATTCAGGAGCTCACAGACCTTGCACTGCCCCCCGAACACCTGGAGCAGCACGGGAGCTGTGCTGGGATCTCACTGCACCTGGGAATCACTGGGTGCATGCTCATCAACAGCTCAGCTGGCAGAGCAGCCCACAGTGGTCTTACTTTTACTACTGAGCTACTCTGAGGTCTTGTTCATCTTTCACTATCTCATTTGGCCCTCTGTAGCTTGGGGAACAACACTTATCTGCTGCACTGAGGTCTGTAACAATAACTCTGACCTGTTTGATAAGAGATGCTACTGAAAGACAAAAGTGTATTATTGCAAAATTTTGTGGGTTGGCAACTTATCTAGTGGCACTGTATTGCACCCAGAGCCCATTTGGCTCCTCACAGTGAAATGAGAGTGGGGGGAGAGGAAATCAGGTCAGAGTTTTTGGCAGACCTGTTCCAGGTAAGCATGATCCAGCTGATTCATTATGTGCTGCAATCATTTCTGGCAAAGCCTCTGAGGCAAAGCAGCCTCCAGCCCTATTGCAGCTCAGCTCTGCGGGGGTGTGGGTGCTGCACACCAGGGAAGGGTGTCACTGCTGGATAAACGTGAGGGCTGAGCTGGATAAAGGACAGAAAGGACCGGCCTGCTGCTCCCTGCCCAGCAGCCCACTCTGAGATGCTGTTCCTACCCCCAGCAGGCACGGGGACACCTCTGAGGAGACCCTTGTGATGACTCACACAATCTCTGTCTCATGAATCACTGGCATTGGGATGTCTTTGTGGCATAATCAGAGCTCTGGTGATTATATTCATTGATGATAAAACAAGTAAATCTTAATGAGTTGTGGGAAAGGAGACAATAGGGCCCTCTGCCAGGTCCCATTTACCTTGACAACACGCCTACAGCCCAAGCACAAAGATCCCTATTGTTAATCCTCAGTATTTGTGAAGGGGCCAGACAGTTCTCATTTCCCTCAATCTGATGGAGCTCTCTTTATCTCTGCCTTAGCATTTCTAAGGTCCCTATCACTCGAGTATCTAAGCATCTCAGCTTTAGTCCAAGGTTAAATTTATGGTAAATAAACCACTTGGACAGCCTTTGAAGGTGAAAACTGATATATAGTTAAATAGTGGTAAATTACCCCATTTACATAGTGACTCTTCTTTGACTAAAAGGACAAGCAAAGAGTTTGTTGTTCATGTTGTAAACAAATCCTCTGTGTATGATTCAGGCACGGAGTACCTGTGTCTGTTACCTCACCAGCACAGCTCAGCCACCACCTGCCATGGACTCAGGCCCAGCATGAACTGGGAGCTCTGGCCCAGCTGGACTGGGCTCCTCCAGGGACTCTGTCAGCCTGCTGTGGTCAGGGTTACAGCTCAGCCCACTCCTGCCCAGAAGAGCTGCAGCAGTGGGATTCTACAGAAAACAAAGCAGACAGGAGGAAAATGGGCTCTGGCACCTGGCAATCAGCGCTGCTGGCCTCGCTGCTCTCCTGGCAAAGCCAAAGCCCAGCCCTGCATGGGCCAGGGGAGCCTTCACTCTGTCAGCTGCAGCTGCTTGGGAACCTTCAGTGGAAAGGATTTTTCAACAGAGGAAAGAGATCTCTATCTAGCTACATTTTGGTACATATTTTGTAAGGAAATGATGGCAGAGAAAGGCTTCCCAGCTCCCAGATGGATTAGGAAGAGCATGACACTTGCCAGGGGAGGGAGAACCAACAGCAGCACCTGGCGTGTCCCTGTGCCAGGAGGGTGCCAGCACCACCAGGCTGCTCCTCTCACAGCACAGCATCTGCCTTGGGTGCTGTGCAGAGCATGAGGGGATGGGAGCTTCAGCTCAGCATGAACACAGGAACACTCTCCAGTTTCTGAGGAGCTTGTCAGGATGGCAGAACACTTCCCATCCAGATCTGGAGATAAGGGCACATTTCAAGCAAGAAACAAAAGACAGACCCTGACATTTAGATCTCCGAGTGAATTCCTTGGCACAGCAACAGGAGAAAACGTCTTTCTACTTGTGCTGTAACTGAATCAGAGCAGTTGCTGATTTATAATGCTAGGCTGGAAGAGCATTAAAAATAGTCCTTTTCCCCCCGATATTGCCAGGCTCAGGGAACTGCAGCTAAATTCAGGACTGCGGACTGCTGCCCTCCTCTCCAAGGTCTTGTGCTGCCACAAGTCCTGGCCCTGGCTGGTCCTGCTGCTGCCAGCTGGGAGCTGCTCCCCGACTCTCCCTGGGAGGGACGAGTGACAAACCTTGCCCTGAGGAGAGGGGCAGTGGCACTTCCCTGTGTTTGCCCCCAGCAGGGCTCTGTGCAGGGTTCAGTGGGAGGTTTGTGCTTTTCTGAGGCTCAGGAGGAGGGACAGGCAGGAGCAATGACCAGGAAGGCCCTGCAGCGGGGCTGAGCAGGGCACAGGAGCTGCCTTGGCGGGGAGGTTGTGTAATCAGCCAGATGCTCTCCCACCACATGGGAACTCACCAGCCCCCAGGGAGGGGGGCTAAGCCCTGCCACTTCCTTCCTCTTTCCCTTAAGGAGTCCATCAGCAGGACAGGCTGCCTAAGGTCATGTCACAAATGGGAGGGCTTGCTTGTCTCTATCCTTGCACAGAGAATCCTCTCAGCCCCATTCTTTTCACATATTGAACACAATTATTTACTGATAGGACACACTCAAAAAGTAGGAGCTGATGGAGCCAAACACTGTCCCAGCTTGCTCACTTCTCTGAGCAGCAGCAGCCTGGATTCTCCTTTCTCTTGCATGGAGGTAAATGAAGCAGCTCAGATAAGATTACAAAGCTTCCATAAGTTACAGGAGAATCAGATCCACTGTGTAAGCCAGCAAAGTAATTGTAGTGCTCTCTCATGGAGCACCATGCAAACACCAGTAGTGACCCTCCCAGAGCATTTAGCAAAGATCCAAACAGATCCAGGGCATTTCTGCTCATGAGGACACAGTCCTGGGCAGGAACCTGTCCCTGAGTCACTCAGCAGTGCTGTGTGCTCCACAGGGCCACAGGAGCATCCTGCGGAGTGCAAAATTCATCACTGCTTTCCAGGGAAAAGGCCCTGGCCAGAGCAGGCAACGGGCATGGAACTCAGGGCTCACTCCTGAGGGGAGCCAGGACAGGGCATGGCTTACAGAAAGGGAGCTGCTTGTGTCCACAGACTGAGACATTCCATTCCTGAAATCCTCTCATGCCAGATAAATTCACCAGACTACACAAAAAGCCAGGCTGAGCACTTGCCAATGTGTGCCTGCAGCTGGAGGTGCTCAGTGTGTAATTGCATTTGCCATCGGGGTAATTGTGCATGCAAAAATTGGGCAGTAACTATTTTCTACACATGCACATGCTTTTAACTTTCTTTCTTTTTCTTTTTTTTTTTTCAAGAATCAGGTACTGTTTGAACAACCAGTCAAGTAAAATAGTTAAAATCATTGAGCATTATTTTGACTTGTTTTAATTATGAAGTCAAAAGTGAACCACAATACTGTGCACTTGAATAACACAAGAGAGGCACACCACATCACTGCTGGGTCATCAGGATCTGTGTGCAGCTCTTTAATTTGCCTGCAGACAGATGGATTCCTTGGGCTGAGGCTAATTTGTTACACATTGTCTGGAATCTAAAGCCAATTAAACACTGATCATTGTTACTACACAGTCCTTGGCAATTAACTTGTTTTTGAGGATTTGTTTAATTTTATAGCTGGGGAAACCAGGGAAGAAGCCCTTCTGCCAGAGGGATCCCAGCTGGGGCACAGAAAGGCCCAAACCACTCAGGTCTGCCCTGAAATACGATGTGGCTCTGTGCACTTACAGAAATAAAACACAATACAGATGGATCCAGCAGAGCAAAGGAAGAATTTCCAGTAGGAAACTGCCAGACCGGGCAGGGATATCAGTGCCTGGCCAAGCTGGGCCCTCAGTGTCCCAGGGAATGAGCAGGGCAGCTGTGCCCCTGCCCCTGCACAGCCCCACACCCTGGCACTGCCCACACTGCCCAGCAGCGCACAAACAGCCCAGCCCTGGGGCCGTGAGCAGCAGACACCCGGGGTATCCGCACTGCAGGGCTGGACGAGCACCTGCACAGGTGCAGGCAGCAGCGCACACAAAGCCAGACTCCTGCACAGCCACATGCAGAGCACAGCCCTGCCCCCGACACCTCAGGGGCCTGCCCGCAGGTACTGCTCCACCTGGCATTGCAGCAGGGGCACACACCTGGCCCTGCACACCTGTGCTCACACACACACACCTGTGCTCACACACACACACACCTGTGTGCAGCACACACCTGTCTGTACACACACCTGTCTGTGCACACACCTGTCTGTGCACACCTGTGCTCACATACACACCTGTGCTCTCACATACACCTGCGTGCAGCACACACCTGTCTGTGCACACACCTGGCCCTGTACACCTGTCTGTGCCCACCTGTGCTCACACCTGGCTGTCTGTGCCCACCTGTGCTCACACACACACCTGTGCTCATACACACACCTGTCTGTGCACACCTACACACACCTGTGCTCACACACACACCTGTGCTCACACACACACACCTGTGCTCACACACACACCTGTCTGTGCCCACCTGTGCTCACACACACACACACCTGTGTGCAGCACACACCTGTCTGTGCACACACCTGTCTGTGCACACCTGTCTGTACACACCTGTCTGTGCCACCTGTGCTCACACCTGGCTGTCTGTGCCCACCTGTGCTCACACACACACACCTGTGCTCACACACACACACCTGTGCTCACACACACACCTGTCTGTGCCCACCTGTGCTCACACCTAGCTGTCTGTGCCCACCTGTGCTCACACCTGGCTGTCCCCCCCGCGGGCACACGGCCCCGGTGCCCAGCCAGGCACAGGCGCTCCCAGGCACCGATCTCTGCACCCAGGTCCTGGTGCCAGTCCGTTCCCTGCCCAAATAAAGCAGATTCCCCTTTGTTCACAGCCAGAACGCTGGGCCTGAGTCAGGCTCTGACACCGTTGGGGCCAAGCCAGTCGCGTCTTGTTTGTTTGTTTTTGCAGGGACTGCGTGTGAGGGTGGAGGCTGCTCTGCGTGTCCCTTCACCTCTTGTGGGCTCTGGCACATTCCTTTCACAAACACTCTCTCTGCAGTGCAGGGGACAGGGTTTATGTAACCCCTGCTCTTTGCTGAGGCCTCACCCACCCCGCACATCCCTGTCTGGGCTGCTCTGTGCAGGTCCATGTCCCAGGGCCACCCGTGACACGGACCCTGGGTACAGCACAGCTCAGGGCTCCTGGAGCTGGACCTCCCTCAGCCAGCACGAACTTCAGAAAGAACTACTTACACCTGGAATTGACAGTCTAGCACCTCATATTCCCCAACTCCCCTTCCCCTCAGCTGCCCCTGAGCCTCAGAGGATGCTCTGGGACATGGGAGATCCCAGGGCCCGCCTGGACTCTGCAGATCCTCAAGAGCAGCATTTCCTGTGCAACAGAATCTCTCTGACTGCTGGGAGCCTGTCCAAGCTGGAAGGAGCAAGCAGCAAGAGTTAGGAAGGATGTGTGGGCTCTTTTAATGCAATCGTTTCACTCTGTATTTTCACACCCATACAGCTATCTCTACAGAAAGACCCCAATCCAAACCCATAAATATCACTGAATTAACAGGCCTAAATTAACTTGCTACAAGAAGTGACATTGATAAAGGCACCTTAAAGGAATGTAATTAGAGTTATCTTTAGCTCTAAAGTGATATAAACAATCCCTCTCCCTTCATGTCTAATAGGGGTTTCTTTAGCTAAAGCTGTGGGCAGAAACAACAGTGAGGTGCCACCCCACTGTGTCACCCAGAGCAGAGGAGGATCTTAGAGGTCCTTGTTATGGACTTACCTATGCTATAAAAAGCATATTATCAGCCTTGCTGCACAATCATCAGAGCACAGCATTCGCCAGTGTTCAGTAATTACCATGAATGTTTCATAATACTGAGTGGGAAGCAAAAAACATGAAATAGTTCTAGGGAGTTTTCTAGTAGCATATTGCTAGGAAGATCTGTTTCCCATGGCTAAATTAGAGACCCAAGCCAACCACTGCCTTAACCACTCGAAGGGAAGTGAGCACAGGGCCAGCCAGCCAAGGAGATGACACCAGTAACACAGGTTGAACGTTGGCTGTCAAACACAGCAATGGAAAACAGGACAATTTTCATAGGTTTCAGGATTGTGAAACCCAAGTCAGAGCTCTCCTTCTAAAACAGACCTTAATGACACATTTTGTTGAAATAACTAAGTGCTTAGAAATAGAATACTAAGAAGTGCCATAGCCAGAAAAAAAGCAAACACCTCATCCTTTCCAGGGAGAAGAGAGCAGGTGGGTTAAAGTCCTTTGGAGTGTGATTGCTGCTTTGGTGATAACAAGTTTTCCTACTGAACTCTGCAAATCTCCTAGACCAGCTAAGCAAATTGTTCCAATTATTACTTTTTCTGAATAAAAATGTTCTAGGCCTTTTCACACTGAAGACCTATTGTCACTTTCTGTATTCACCCCAGCAGTGTGGCAGGATTGTGTACATTTAGCCTTAGGCTCTTTTGTTACTCTACCAATTCCAAGAACTGGGAATTAGTTAATTCCATAATCCATGAAAGTGCTACGAAACTTTGATTCTGAATTCTCATTCTCAACCTTCCCACTTTGGTTGCTCCTCATTCTCCTGGGAAATGGATGTTGACACACACACTTCCATTAATCTGTTTAATTCCCCAGCCCCACACAAATTCCAGCTCACCATACCTGTACAGTCCTTCAATAATATGCTTAGTGCAACAACACCAACAGATTAACACCAATAATGGGATTGCAGAGGTTTCAGGCAGCCCTGGGGTCAGTGGGAAGGGATGACGAGGTTGCTGTGCCACTGCTGCAGCTGGTCAGAGGTGCCTTGGCCTGTGTTTTGTCATTCTCACTGCACCCTGTCTGCGGGGCAGGAGAGGCACCAGGCTTAGCTTTAGCCAGGCTGAGGCTCACCTGGGGGCCTTGTTTCACTCATTGCAGCTGACATCCAGTCTGTGACAGAACCTCAACTGAAAAGAAGCACCAGAGAGTGAATATTTTCTAATATGTAGAAAAATAAAGGAGTTCTAGAGCATCTTCCAGTGCCAAGAGCAGACTGCTGTAATTGCAAAGACCAACAATCAGCCACCTGTAGCAACTGCACACCTATACATCATTTTATAATATGCTTTTTGTAAGAGTTTTTAGCTAAGTCTGATATCCCCACACAACTGCAGCAGCTGGACACTTCAGGAACTGACTTTTGCGCTCAGAAAGTCTTTTTTACTGTAAGTGAAACCACTTTCTTCCTGCCAAGTACAGGTACATGGTTTAACCCCAAACTGTGTTTCTACCATAGAATCACAGAAATGTTTAAGCTGGAAAAGACCTTTAGGGCCATCATGTCCAGCTGTTGACCCTGGCCTGCCAAGCCCACCACAGCCCATGTCCCGAGTTTCTTTCCGTGCTCAGGAGACTCTTGTCACACCTGTGGCACAGTGACAAACACTCCAGGGAGCACAAACAGAGGAGCTGTGATCACAAAAAAAAGGCTGATTTGCACAGTGAGATATTTTGATTACTAAGCAGCTTTAAAAATCTGCTTCAACTTTGGATTCTTTGGGTCCCAGCTGGTTGTTTGCACTGCTGTCCCCTGTCTGCATTCTCTGACCTTCTGACACATGGCTCTGCAGCCTGTTGCATGTGTCCCCAAGCAGAAAGCAGATTGGACAGAGATTAGATAACATCGTGGGCTATGGGGTGGGTACTTCTTTTTTTTCTTACCAGTTTCCTGTTGATAGAATCACACTGATAAGGAGTTTAGTTGGTAGTTGAAGTATGAAACTGCAAAAAGCTGCCTTCTAAAAGACATGTTCCAACTGGGATGTAGATGCTGCCAAAGGACACTCAGGGGTGTGTGTGGCTGTGCTCTGGTGCTCAGGCCCATCAATGTGAATTTTAGCCAGGGGCAAGGAGGATTTGAGGGATCAGTGTGGGTACAGAGCTCAGGTTTTCAAACCTGTTTACAAACACAGCTAGAGAAGCACTGCAGAAACAGAGGAAGCTGTTTGAGCTGTTTCTTCACGCTGGTTTCATCTTTCCACTGTGTTTCTGAAAGTTATTGCTCCACAGTGCTTGAAGGAAGATGAGTTAGCACAGCAACGTGCATTTGCCTCATCTGCTTTGGTACAAACTCATCTACCTCAACTACCTCAAGCTTTAGGTGAGGCTTTGCCCAAAGCTGATGTGCAGCAATGCCACAGAGCCCTGCCAGCTGTGCTCCAGAGGCAGGGGCTCTGGCAGTGATGTGGGAACATCACACGCAGCTTGTGGGCAGTGGAGTTTCACATTTCCACAGCGGGACCTGCTGGGATCATCACAGACCCACAGCCCCAGGGCTACCGTGAGACCCCAGCGAGAGCTGGCTGGGAATGAGCCCTGGAACAAACCAGCTGACACCCACACCTCAGCCAGGAGGCTCTTATGTCAAATGTCTGCAGCTTCTGGGCTGAGGAGCTGCTGGCTGCACAGCCCCTGAGGCTCCATCTCCCTCTCCCTCTCCCTGCCTGGCAGAAGGAGCCGTTGGCAGCTCGGTGCCATCGCGTTTGGGTTCCACCAGGGAAGCTGTGGCCTCACCTCCGGGGCCTGCACTCCCCGTGCTGCTGGCACAGCTGGCAGTGCAGCTGCACACTCCACCAGAACAGCTGCAAAATTCCTTCTGGCTGACAGTTCCGTTTGCCCACAACCATGGCAAAGGTGTGCTGCTCCAGAAAGGAGCAGGGCAGGAGCTGGGATGGCTGGCTGCAGGCAGAGAAGTGTCCCTGCAAAAACGGTCATGAATCCACTGCCTGAGGAACTGAGCCTGGCCTGGGAGATCTTGATAGGAAAGCTCAGCACAGAAAGGGTCAGTCTACACATGCAGCTCCCTCTAAGGCAAAAGGGAGTCACAGATATGAATTGGAGCTGTGCAAGCAGCAGTACAATGTAAAGCAGATTTTCTTTGATTAGCCGTGGCCTCTAATCTCTCCTATGCCCCCCTGCAGCGAATTCCAGAGTTCAACAGCCCCCACTGGGCTTTCCTGTTAAGACTCAAATCATTAAAAGTATTTGTTTAGTAAAGGCTAAAGCACTCAGGTCCCAGTGCCCAAGAGCTCTGCGAGGTTAAATGTTGTGAGCTTTTGAACACAAGCCATGTTCCACAGGGTCCCTGTGATTCTCCAGTGGAGCTGTACAGACATTTTATCTCCAGGCTTCACCCTCCAGCTGCTGGGAACAGCTCAGGAAACTGCTTGCACCAAATGAGCTCCTGTGGTCCCAGACAGTCAGGAACATGGCACAGCCTCTGCAGGGCTCCCACAGATCTCTGTGCTGGCCTTGGCTGGCAAAGGGTTAATTTCCTTCCCGGTAGCCGGTGTGGGGCTGTGCTTTGGAGTTGTGCTGGAACAGTGCTGATAGCACAGGGATGTTTTCCTCACTGCTGAGCAGCCCCTGCACAGAGCCAAGGCCTGTTCTGCTCCTCCAGGGGGCTGGGGGAGCACAGGGGGCTGGGGGAGCCCAGCTGAGCGCAGGGACATCCAGGCCATATGGCCCGGTGCCCAGCAGCGCGGGGAGCCCGGGAAGGAGGGATAGAGGGAGGGAGGGGACAAGCAGAGTGATGCTGTTCCTGTGCCCAGGCACGGCTCTGTGCCACGGAGCCCGGCTGTCCTGGCTCTCCTGAGCACCTCCCTGCCCGCGGCATGTGGGCAGCCAATTCCTGCTGTCGCTTTGCTTTCACACACAGCTTTGGCTTCACCTACTGAACTGTCTTTAGCTCAACCCACACATTTTCTCACTTTTACCCTTGCTGTTTCTCCCCCCATCCCAGCCACAGGGAGTGAGTGAGCTGTGTGGGACTGAGCCACCTTCTCCTGCCACGCCCGGAGGGACCCTCACTCAGCTGCTGGAACTGTGAGCACCGTGGCAGTTCTGTTGGCCAAGGCAGCTGGAACAAGGACACAAACCCCCCAGGCTCTTTGCCAGATAACTTCCTCAAATTTAAAATTTCATGTCTGAAACCAAACATTTGCAGCATCCTAGACCAGGTTTCTTTATCTTCACACTTTTTCTGATGGTGATGCATTCCACGTGAGCCAGCAATGTGGTTTGAGTATTGTGATTCTGACCCACATCAGCTTTGGCTAAATACTGATGTTAGGGCAGAAGGTGTTCAAGGATGGGAAGATTCAGTTCCCAGAGTGATCCAGGAGGCAATTCATCTCTAGCTTCCAAAGGATTAATATTTCTCACAGAACACTCCTAGATACACCCTAAAGAATATTCCTCAACTGGCGTCATTTCAATTTCGAAAGTTATTTCAGTGAAATTGCTGTGAATTTGTGGCCAAATTCACATTCCTGAGAAAAATGGAGCGCGGGGTTGCAGCTGAAGAGGCCGTGGGGCAGCTGGAGAGCGGCACACCCGCCCTGCAGGGCAGGAGCAGCCGGGGCTGCCCAGAGCCCCAGAGGCGCCAGCAGCGCCCGGACAGCCGGCAGTCTGAAAGCACAGCTGGGGAGAGCCCACCGAGGGCTGCACAGGGCACCCGCCCCCTGGCACCCAGGAGAGGACAGGTGACAGCCAGAACCTGGCTGGGCCTCCGGCTCGCAGCTCCCTCTGTCAGCATCCCCGGGAGCTGGGCGGGTGAGCTGGAAGGAAATCAAGCAGGTTTCCAAACCTGCCTGGCAGGCAGTGAAAATCCTACCTGCTTTCTGTCAGTTTTGCAGAAAATGTCACACTCCCTCAAGCATCCAAGCTGAGATCAACAGGAAATGCTTTTCCTTTCCTGTGAATAATTTTGAGATGTCAGAAGCTTTTCTGGTACCTGCTTTGAAATTTACAAAAGAAAATTGGGATGGACTAAAAAAAAATTAATTGGATGAGTCGATTAAAAGTTTTGTTTCAAAAACATATCTTGGTTGTTTTTTTCCAATATAAACCATTCACTGACACCATTTCTCCATCTCTCAATACCTCAGTTTTAAGAATCTGACATATTCAGAAGAATGTCCAACAACAATTGTACTTTGAATGTGTGTCTGCATCATGTAGCTATTACTGAGCATGCAGAAAGTTGTAAAAAGTGGGGGTTAGTTCTTAAGCCTTTTTGTACCAGTGTTTCTGTACAATGTCCATGGTATTTCCAAGCAAACAACCCTGAAAGCCCAGACCTCCCACAAGTATCAGACCCCACAGAAAATATCACTGGCACTTCGACTCACTCGTCTGCAACAAGCAATCCCTTACTAAAAATGTTACACATGCTATGGCCTTGAAAACAAGCTAAGAATGATCCGCTGCAGGTCTCTTTCACCCCAGAGGAGCGGGAAGCATTTGTTAGTCGTGAGCAGTTTCCTCCTCCTGTCACTTTGCCAGGCGCCTCGGAGAGGCTGCTCAGTGAAAATCCCTGGTGCAAAGCAGAGTCCAAATCCTCCTGCCTGGCCCACTCACCGCCCAGATAAGGCAGGGCTGCAGTGCTGGGAAGTGCTTGCTAGGGAACATGCCTCGCTGCAGCTCACAGCAGTCTGGCACGCCTGGGAAATCCGATCAGAACCAGGATTTTTATCAGATGTGAGCCCACATGCAGGGGTTACATTTAGGCAGGCAGACTGGGGCATTAGGGAAGGTAATGTGGCCTCTGGGAGACACAGCCAGCTTCCACTTTGGGCACATATTTGATGAGAGAAATCAACAAAGAAATACCATGCTTTTGACCAAGACTTTTCACTTCCCCTCCATCTCAGCCCAGTTAAAGACCTGAGTACAACTTTTACCTCAAAAAAATCATTACATCTCTGACCTTTACAAACAAAACAAGAAAACAAATCACAGAGTCACAGCCCACTCTTAAACAATGCTTGGGCTTGGTCCAGTCACTGGTTTCTGTTTGGAAAGGGAGAGTAATCTCTGCAAATGCACAAGGCAGATTGTGTGTAAATACAGGGGAGCACGCAGGGCGCTCCCACCAAAACCACGGCCGGCCCAGGTGCCACAGAGCAGCTCGGGACTATTATTTGAGATGACAGAACAATTAAACACATAATTGTCCTTCTAAAGGACAAAAATGAGGGTGTTGATGTGGTAGCCAAGAGCTGTAATTTGTTCTTCCTGGCCTCATCATTCTGCTGGTTTTCCCCCTGGTACAATTTGGCCTGAGACCTACACGAGCAGGACAGTGCCTGGGAGCTGTTTCCTTTGGGACCTGTTTGCTTTGGAGCTGAGTGCTGATGGTTGATCCTGTGTGCGCTGACCCAGACCCTTCTAGCACCTAGGGAAAGAGTCAAGGAATTCTCTTCCAGGGGGCAATTCAAAGGAAATGTATCTCTTTCCACGGGGGAACCTTACCTTTAGTTCCCAAACCGGGCACATAAATTTGGACAGTTTCATACACCCACCTCTCCTCTAGTCATCCCTGCTGACTTTTGTACAGTTTCTGTTTATAGTTTCCTGGATGTGACCTTGTTTGTCCTTCTGCATAACACGAGGCTGTGGAATTTCACCCAGTTTTCACTGGAATAAGCACAACATGGTGGCTGCTGCGGAACAAAAACAAACACGTTTAGAAATGCACAGCCAGGTGCCTGAGAAGGAATGGGCTGTGCAGAAGCAAGAGATGCCCACAGGTGGTGTTTAAGAGGATCAGGGCAGACACAGCTCAAAGAGCCATGGCACAGCCCTGTCCCACTGCCTGCTTGGCCAGAGGTGGACGCTGGAGTGTGGTCACAGCAATCCTGCCATGGGTCATTTAGGAAAGCACAAGAAGGTTCTCTCCATCAGCAGGAATATGCAGAGAGCATGGGAGAGGCTCACCGAGCCCACTGTGCAGAGCAGGATAACTCTGTACAAACAAAAACCAAGGAAGCCTTCCAGAACACGTGGGGCCTCAGGCACACAGAGCACCTGGTGCTGGCGTACCATGAGAGAGCTTAGATAAACAGTGCTGGAAGTGTTCTGGGACCAGGGAGACTATTCCCAGAACCTCATGTGACAGTTAAAGGATGGTCTTGTGCCATACCTTGGTGTCTAGGGAGGTGAAAGTCCCAGTTGCAAGGGGGTGACAGGCACACCCTCCCAGGGAGCGGAGCAGGCTGCCAGCCCAGCTCGGCTCTCTGTACCTGCAGTGGAAGGAGGGCTTGGCTGGAAGCCAGCAAAACAGGAGAAATGTTAAATATTGAAGGAAAATCATTTAAACCCCACCCCCCAAAAATATCCAAACCCCAAAATAAATCCCACCAAGCCAAAGTAACTTGAATCCTATTTTGCTGTGCTTTTAGGATGACCTACATGTATACCCTACATTTATAGTGTAGTAGTGGTGGCAGACAGATTGCAAACACCATGCAAGGCAGCTACTGTGCAGATAGAGATCCAGCCAGGATGTCTTTGGAGTCATATTCACTGGGTCAGACACAGAATCATGGAATGTCCTGAGCTGGAAGGGACCCAGAAGGAACAGCAAAGTCCAACTCCGGCACAGGACAGCCCCAAGAGTCCCTCCGTATGCCCGAGGGCATTCACAGGAGTTAGACAAACCCACCCCTACCAGCCAAACTGCTCCAAATCGCCTCCTGAACATGTCTTTCAAAAAGCTGTTGATGTCAGAAGCTTTCCAGGAGCTGTGGTGCAATCAGCTGCTGCGGAGTGGCTGGTGTGAAGCGGCCAGTTTGGCACCGGGGACAAAGTGCTCACATCCCTCGGCAAAGCGCTCATCTGGGGACAAAGTGCTCATCCCTCGGCAAATGCTCATCCGGGGACAAAGTGCTCATCCCTCAGTGCTCATCCGTCGGCAAAGCGCTCATCCACTGGGGACAAAGTGCTCATCCCTCGGCAAAGTGCTCATCTGGGGACAAAGTGCTCACATCCCTCGGCAAAGCGCTCATCTGGGGACAAAGTGCTCATCCCTCAGTGCTCATCTGGGGACAAAGTGCTCACATCCCTCGGCAAAGCGCTCATCTGTGGGGACAAAGTGCTCATCCCTCAGTGCTCATCTGGGGACAAAGTGCTCACATCCCTCGTGCTCATCTGGGGACAAAGTTCTCATCCCCGCTCATCTGTGGGGACAAAGTGCTCATCCCTCAGTGCTCATCCGGGGACAAAGTGCTCACATCCCTCGGCAAACAAAACCAGCGAGGCAAAAGCCCAAAGGCCAGCCCAGGACCAGCCCGGTCGCCAGCCGGCTGCCGGGGCCGAGCCGATCCCATGCTCGGTTACGGGAGCCGCGGAGCGCTGGGCGCATCCCGGCTCCGCGGCTTCGGCTCGGCTCGGCTTCGGCCCGGCTTCGGCTCGGCTTCGGCTTCGGCTCAGCTCGGCTCGGCTTCGGCTCGGCTCGGCTTCGGCTCGGCTTCGGCCCGGCTCGGCTCGGCTTCGGCTTCGGCTTCGGCTCGGCTTCGGCTCAGCTCGGCTTCGGCTTCGGCTTCGGCTCGGCCCGGCTCGGCTCAGCCCGGCTCAGCTCGGCCCAGCGCGGCTTCGGCTCGCTCGGCTCGGCTCAGCTCAGCTCGGCTCGGCTCGGCTCGGCTCGGCTCGCTCGGCTTCCGGCTTCGGCCCGCTCAGCTCGGCTCGGCCAGCGGCTTCGGCTTCGGCTTCGGCTCAGCTCAGCTTCCGGCTCGGCTCAGCTTCGGCTCGGCTCGGCTCGGCTTCGGCTCAGCCCAGCTCCGCTCAGCCCTCGGCTTCGGCTCGGCTTCGCTTCGGCCCGCTTCGGCTTCGGCTCGGCCCGGCTCGGCTCGGCCGGCTCGGCCCGGCCCGGCTGCGCGGCGCTGATGGCAGCGCCCAAAGGCGCTCCCGAGCAATCAGCGCGCCCTGGCCACAGCACCTGATTGCCCCAAGTACGAGGATTGGTTCGGGCACATAAGACCAGATCTGTGGAATTTGGGAGAGAAGGCAAAAGGAGGAAAGGCAGAGCTGTGTTCTAGTTAATGTTCTTGCTGTGTTTAAACAAAGGGTTACACGCTGCAGAGAGCTGAACAGAGAACCAAGAGCTGCCTTGCCCAACTTACAGAGCTTATATGTCTCTAAGATCTCAAAATTCAGTCATATTCTGGACAGGAGTGAATTTCCTTAATAAGAAGTATTATTTAATGATTCTCACATGAGCCTGAATGGTGTTTTCTATTCCCAACAGCAAGTGATTCTGGACAAATAACTGAGCTGCACTGTGCCTCAGTTTCTCTTTCCACAAAATGGGGGAATATCACCTTTCCTAAAGCACTTACAGCTGTTTGGACAAAGTGCAGATGCGTAAATTTAAACCACTGATATTAAATCATTCATTAGCTGGCCTGGCTGGTTTCCCCCCACCCCAAGGTCATAGAGGAACATCCTGACAAAAATCCCCTTGAACAATCAATAACCAAGTTACCCATAAAGTCTGCATTTCATAAAGGATCATTCAGTTTACTGCTCGTGGGGGGTGGAAAGCAGAGTTGGCCAGGGAAGATCACACTGGGGGATAAATTTCTTGTCCCCTGTGTAAAGTTCAGGTTTCCCTGAATTTTGGAGCTGAGCAAGCAGCCTGTCATGAGCCATATCCCTCTCAGGCTGTTCAGGAGATTCCCACCCAAACCTCCACGTTTTACTAGCTCAGGACCTGTCCTTGGGAAGGAATTTAGAAACCACAGAACACACTCATCAAAACGAAGGGAAATAGCAAAGCCATGGGGTTTTGCACTGTCCTTCTCCTCCACCAGTGACCCTCGTGACAAGGCTGTGGAGCTCATCTTCACCAGGAGAACTGAACCCTGGCTCTGCTGTTGGGGTCTGTCTCCCCTCATTCCTTTGGTCTGAACCAGAAAACACTTCCACCAAAAATGACCCTGGGAAAAGCTTTCTTCCTTTTTCCAGTCAAGAGAAAAGCTAGAAACCAATGACATTTCTGGAATGAACTATCACCAGCACACTTTCCAGAGGCCTAATGTGTGCAGATGTTACACATCTGCACGACCAGCCCTTCCAACAGTATCTGCTTGTTAATAGAACACCACAATTACAAAACCAGCTTCAATGATGGAGTTTGTTGTCTTTGATCAGGTTCCACCTCTCTGTTCAAGCTGGCCATTCTGAAATCTTCCACACACACGTGCATTTCTGTGGGATTAGCTTCTGCTCCGTGTCCTAGCTGCCAGGAGACCTTCTGTCCTTTCTGTGGGCCTGGTTCCCACAGCAGGCACTGCTCTAATGACCCAACACACACCACTCTTTTCTCTGGGAGGAGACCAAAAACGAGCGACTGCCCACCGAAAGGTTCCTGCAAGCAGAACTGGAGCTGGCACTCCCCCTGGCCATCAGAGCCCAGTGATTCTTGCCTCCTTGCTCTAATTCAGGCCCCTCTGTCTCAGAGGAGCTCAGAATTCCCGTTCTGCCGCAGAACACGGTGCAGGGATGTGCTGCAGCACCCACACCCAGCAAGCACTCGGTGACAGGGCACTGGGGGTGGGAGTGGGGATGGAGCTGGCAAGGCCAGGCCTGGCCCTTTGCCTTCATTCCTTCCAGCAGGGCTCATGCTAATCACAGAGCTCAGTGTTGAGCTTAAAGGGCTGCCATGATTCTCATTAAGGGCACACATGATGCTCCACATGAAGGGATTTTCAACTCCCAACAGGCTGACCCTAATTGAGAAACATGAGATTTTATGTCCTTTACAAGACCCATTTGTTACCCCTGGCTCTGGTAACCCTGGCCCCCCTCAGCCACACCACAGTGCCTTGGAGCTCATGGTCATCTCCTGCTGGGAATCCCAGCTTAACCACTCCTGGAGGAAGGGGAACATTTCTGTGCACCCACTTTGGAAGCAGTATTTTGTGCATGTGTAGCAGTTTCTAGAGGAATTCTCCAGGACAGAAAACATTCAGCACTTTCAAAATTTCTGCTCTATTTTACTCTAGCCCACAAAAATGAGGCACATAAATTTTTTCTGTTCAGAGGCTGTGGTTGAGACCCGATGAACTTTGTGAATGACAGTCTGAAAAATGACAGCGTTCAAAGGGTAGGAACTACCTGAAAAACAAGTTAAAAAAGGCAGTATCAAGAGTTTCATCCATGGTAGAGCAGAGTTATGTGTTGGCAGGTGGCCCTTACGGGTCTTGGGCTGGGTTTCTGATAAGGCAGGAGGGAGGAGAATGGGGGAGACTTGTACTGGTGCTCCAGAGCTAGAACAACTGCAAAGAAGCTGCACTGAGAAATCAGAGCAGGAACCCCTCACTCTGCACCTTATGCCTGAGGCCAGGGCTGCCTGCAAGGGGGACAGAGTGGTCCTGCTTGAGAGCAAGGAAAGAAGAGAAAAGGCCCGGGTGGGGTCAAGCCTCGTGAACGTGAACATGACACATTCTTGAGTTAAACAAAAAAAGAACCGAAAGAAAAAGGAGCACAGAGGAGTCAGTCCTCCCACTCAGCCATCCTTTTATACTAACAGTGTGGAGATGAGGGCAAAACATATTTATTTTTAGTGCTGCTGTTTGATTCCAAACTGCAGCTCCCCAAAATATGAGGTCACAAAGTCAGACATGGGTTACATTCTTTCAGCAAAGGCCCCATCCACATGAAACTTTCTTCCCTTCTGGGTCCTGACATGAGCACAAATTTCAGAGATTTAAAAAGACTGACTAAAATGATCTCCTTTCTCCAAAGGATTTACCTCAGAGTCCAGTGGATTCTGACAGAAATAGAAGCAGAAGTGAGCAGAACTAAAGTTCTGGATTTACTGGGCCCTTCAGCACAAAATGGATGGTAGAGGTCTCTGGGGAGAGCAGAGGGATTAAACCCAGATGGACAATGATAGGGGTGAGGAATGAAAATCTCCCCTTGAGGGTCTTTTGGTGTTCAGGCCAAAGTCTGGAGAGGGCCTTGCTGCAGATTGAGATGAGATGAGATGAGATGAGATGAGATGAGATGAGATGAGATGAGATGAGATGAGATGAGATGAGATGAGATGAGATGAGATGAGATGATGGGAGCAGGGGAGCAGGGGGCACCTCGCATGGTGTCACAGAGAAGGCTTTGCCTGAGTCCCAGAAGAAAATAATGCCATGGGGATCTGAAAGGAACCAGCTGAACTGCACCAGGCCCCAGACGTGAGTATTAGGAGCAGATTACACTCACCAGGGCTGCCACACTTAGATCATGAGTAAACGGGAAAGAGGAAAAAGGAGGGAGGCTGTGGCTCTCCTGCAGTCAGCGCTGAGCAGAGGAGAGGATGTGAGCACCAGGGAACAATTATTCACCAGACCCTTG
Source organism: Camarhynchus parvulus (assembly GCF_901933205.1). NCBI lineage: Eukaryota > Metazoa > Chordata > Aves > Passeriformes > Thraupidae > Camarhynchus > Camarhynchus parvulus. Next base: position 783,384 of record NC_044590.1, read on the forward strand.
CCAACCCCAGAGTGTGGACAAACAACAGGGAGCCCCCTCACTCTGAACTTCCCCACCCACTGAAATGCACCAGCCAAGGCACCCAGTGCCCCTGTGGCAGCGTTCCCAGAGTCACAGCCTGGGTGAAGGGGCTCTTCCTTCTCCTTTTCTTTCCCTGCAGCCCTGCCTTGGCTGAGCAGCCTTTTCCTTCCCTGATTTTTTGGGCTGCTGACCTAACGGTTTCCTTTCTTTTTTTTGTAGTGAAAATATAGCAAAGAGGAGTAGCCCGAGCCTGACCACAGGGAAGAGGGGTGGGTACTTTACCAGAACCCTCGAGACAGTTCCCCCATGACCATGATTCCACCATGTGATTGTTTCCAGAGAAGGCCAGGCAAAAAGGAGGGAGGATTAATGATGAAAATTGGGTTAGCTGGGTTGTGAAACTTCAGTGTCTGTTTTTGCTTGAATCTCAACCCAAAGTGAAGAGAGAGGGAAGGTCAAGGAAGACGTGGTGAAGCCTGATACCATCTGCCAGGGAGAAGGGCTCTCCATGGACCAGACAGACCTAACTCACAGGGCAGGGAAGAAGGGGAATGAGGAAATGCCAGCCACAGACCAAACAGACCTAACTCATAGGGCAAGGAAAGAGCAGAATGGGGAAATGCCAGCCAAGACACTCCATCCAAAAAAGTTGAAAAATACATCCACCTCTATTTCTAATTTTAGTCACTTTCTGAGGCCACCAAACACAAGATTCTATTCTGCTCACCAAACCACAAATTTAGGAAGTGGCTAAATCCTGAGAAGAGTGTGATACTGTTCTCATCTGTGCATACAGCAATCACATGCCCAGCAGGGCCATCAGCTGGGCAGTGACTTCTGAGAAGAAGCAGCATTGGCCTGTGTTACTCAGCAGGGTCTCACCCCTTCCCTTCCCACTGCTGAAGCTTCAGAGGAGGCCATGAGTGGCAGAGAACTCCTGTTATTTGTTTATCTTCCCTTTTGTCATCCTTCAGAGCAGTGGGAGGGAGGCCACTGAGCCTGTCACCCTTCCAGTGACTGGCTCTGGAGTGCTCATGACCTTGGGTGCAGATGGTCTGGATCAGACTGGAATGAGCCACCTGGGACAGCTTACATGGCATCATCTGTCATCCTCAGCCTGGGCTTGTCCTGAGCCCAAGTTGTGCAAACAGCTCATGATCTGAGGCCAGTGGCAGATCATCACTCACAGGCTGACCTCCCTCAGCACTGAAGCTTGAACTCTCTATCCATCACCTCCTTTGACAGCTCTTTTTGGTCAAATGGAGAAGCACACTGCCACAGGACGCTGTTGTAGTCCGAATTTGACGGCACTCGTACATTAGATGTGGGAGAATTAAAAATATTCTTGAGTCATTAAGGAGAAATAAAAATATTACTGTTTTGCTGCAGCGCTTACCAAGATGTTTCAAGTTAGAGAGATACTTCCTGTTTCATCCTGGGGGAGCTTCTCATTTACCACAGGGTAAAAGCAAGAACACGAGGCAAACCACAGCAGAGATGCTGTGCAGCAGGAGCACACCTCACCTTACCTTACCCCACAGCAACACACCTACATCTCCATGCCTGCAGAAAGAATTCCTTTTAATACTCCCCTGGGAGCTTTTACTAATACATTATGCTGTCTAGAAGAAATTTAAAATCAGGTGATCGATCTCAGTGGTTTAATGCAAAGAAAGCCTTTCTGCTCAGAGCATTCTGACTTTCTGAAAGCAATGGCTGAGGCAAGTGGCATGTTTCAAAGATCTGTCCCATCAACCTGTGGTGCCCTGGGACACCCACAGAACTGTGGGTTTCAAGGCTTTTTTTTTTTTTTTTTTGCAGAGGCAACAGCTCATCCTAATTAATTCCCTGTGTGGATGTAAATTTGGAATCCACTTTGGAAGTAAGAAAAATTAATTTGCATTGCAATGCTTACATCCTGCAAGAGTATCCGTGTTACAGCGTTCCGTTTAAAATTCACACATAGATTTAATATCAATTAACGACCGTACGAACTAATAATTTCTGAGGCACGGGGAGAAGGTCCCCGTGGTGCCCTTGGGTGCCTCCCCGGCCCTGCTCGGTGCGGCGGGGCCGGGCTCGGGCAGCGCCGGGGATTTCCCGCAGCCCCCGCGGCAGCAGCCGGGACGGGAGCGGTCCTGTCCCTGCGGCCCCCGAGCGGCCACTGGGCTCCGCCGGGCACCGCCGGGATCCACCGGGCACCGCCGGGATCCACCGGGCTCCACCGGGCTCCACCGGGCTCCACCGGGATCCACCGGGCTCCGCCGGGCTCCACCGGGCTCCACCGGGATCCACCGGGCACCGCCGGGATCCACCGGGCTCCACCGGGCTCCGCCGCGGGCACCGGCGGGCACCGCGCGCCACCCGCCGGCTCCGCCCGCGGGCTCCACCGGGCTCCGCCGGGCACCGCACGGGCTCCGCCGGCTCCACCGGGTCCACCGGGCACCGCCGGGATCCACCGGGCACCACCCCGGGCTCCACCGGTACGCACCGCCGGCACCGCCGGCTCCACCGTCCACCGGGCTCCCCGGATCCACCGGGCTCCGGGCTCCACCGGGCACCGCCGGGCTCCACCGGGCACCGCACGGGATCCACCGGGCTCCACCGGGCTCCACCGGGATCCACCGGGCTCCTCCGGCCTCCACCGGGCACCGCCGGGCGGGCCGGGGCTGCACCCGCATCCCGGAGGGATGGATCCATGAGGGATGGATCCCGGCAGGGTGCGATCCCAGAGGATGGGATCCCGGAGGATGCCGGAGGGATGCCGGGGAATGCAGGGGGATGCAGGGGGATGCCGGGGATGCAGGGGGATGCCGGAGGATGCCGGGGGATGCAGGGGGATGTGTGCGCACAGCAACACTCGCCGTTCGCCCCTCCTGGGGGCTGCACTCTCGCGTTCATGCCCGCACTTGGATTCTGCCACTTCCCATCGTGGCAGGAGGGCAGCGCTTGTCACTCCTCGCAAAGCACGAGGCACACATGGGTTCTGGGGCTTTTTGCGCTGGCAGCCTGGCATCCCCTCCCTCTGCAGACGTGGGAATCCCACGGTGCATCTGCTTTCACTTTTGCATTCAACTGACCTACATTGTAAGCAGCCGCTCGGAACCACATTGCCTTCCCAGCTGATTTTGAGATCAGACTTTAGCTCGGGCAGGGTGTTCAGTGCTGTGCTGCCCCTGCCTGCCGCACATGCCATCAGCCAGGCAAGCCTGCCGGGCTCCTCGCCCTGCTCCAGGACGCCCGCTCCGGCTTGGAGCCGGGTCATGAGGGAAGAACACCGGGAGTGCGCTCCAGGCAGCAGGGCAGTGGCGTGGGGAGCAGCTCAATCCCCAATACACTCTAACCCCGCCTGCCCACAGCGTGTGCTGGTGCCCGGGCTGGCCCCAGCTGTGCCAGGGGCTGTTCACGGCGGGCACAGAGCTGGTGAGGAGCCCGGCAGTGACGAACTGCACCGGGAGCTGCTCTGCGGCAGCCTGCCCCGCCGTGCCTCCCAGGGCAGCTCCGGCAGCGCCCGGCAAGGAGAAAAGGGAAATACATCTGTTCACCTGTGTATTGTGTGTTGCTCAGATGTGGTGATGCTTAGCAGGAAATGGGAAGAAGAGTCTTAATTTTCAAGTATTGTTTCCCAAACCATTTGAAAATTGGGGAGCCTTGGAGGGCAGGCCCATTTCCCTGGGGATTGTGCAGCGGTGGCACTTCAAAGGCAGGAGGTGAGTAAGCCTCACATTTGCATGTGCAAGCAGCACTCACACATCCCCAATGGGCCCCGGGTCCTGAGCGTGCTGTTATGCTGTCAACATGCACTGAAATTACTGTAATTGTGCTTCCAAAATAAAGTATGCACCAACCCTTTTAATTTGTGTAGAGATCACTGTTTAATTACTTGCACTGTGCTGTAATCTAACTTCAAGAAAAAAATGTCCTGTAACAGTAGACACAGGCCTATAACCACCTGTGCGTGTGCTGTGTGTGAAGAGAGCATTAGCTGATGTATTTGGGGGGGCTAGAGACAGTGAAGAAGGCTGGGATCTGCACAGCACTGCATGAAAATATTAAAATAAATTAGTGCCCCAATGGAGCCTTCAATAAAATATCTGATGTAGGGAGAGTTATGTGCACTCTGTCACTCAACATTTCTACCTTTTCTTTGGAAGGTGAAATTAGAGCTGAATTTACACCATTTTCTTGGCTGGAAGCACGTCTAGAGATCTGCATGATAATTTTTACCTTCAATCACAGATGCACATATTAAGAAGAAAACTGCTAAGATTTGTATAGAAAGCAAAGGCAATTTTTGTACTTTTCTAGCAGCTTCACAATCACAGAGAAATCCAGATCACTTGTTTTGAGACATGACACTAATCCATCTAAACCACACTGAGGAAAGAATCCCGTATTTTAAGCTTTGCAATTGATGCATCCAAATATTAAACGATCCCTTTCTTTGTGGCCTTTGGTCCCTTTGTGAAGTGCTCACAAGCACTAAAGGTGTTTCACAGCACCGTGGCACAGTCCCCTGGGCAATGTTGCCCAGATCCCACCTGTGGGGGGTCAGGAGAAATGTGTTTTCCATACGCTCACCAATGTCCCCCATGTCCCACACCCAGCTCCTGCTGCTGTCCCCTGGCTCAGGCACCTCAGCTCTTGTGCAATGGCACAGATGGGGAAAAGAATCCCATTCTTTCTTAACTCTTGCAGCTGAACTCTCTGCACTCTGCAGCATGAGACTGGAGCACACTGTTCATTACCTTATCTTCCTCAGCTCCATTACTAATGGTCTAAAAATCAGCCAGGCCTTCTGTAAAAATCCACCCACTCAGCTGGGGCCTTTGACTCAGCTGAATGGCAGTGCTGGGGCTGACACATTTCAAACCCCATGTTCTCCCCAGTGCAAAACAAGGCCCCCACTCACAGAACCTGCTGGGCAGGGCCAGCTTTGGCGCTCTGTCCGTCCTGCACGCAGCACTGCAGAGTTCAGGTGAGCACTGGCACTCTTCAACACGTTTATGATCCATACAAATGACCCAGGTGTGCCCAGCAGGGTCGGGGGCATTTGCCAGTCCCACACACGTTCACATGAAATGATTTAAGCCAGCAAGGTGCTGAGCACTCCCAGGATGAAGCTGAGCCCTGCAGGCTTTGCTGGGAGATGAAGCTGGTGGTCCAGCAGCCTGCGATACTGGATACCTCTTTTATTAGAGATCTAAGCTGCAAACAAGTTCATTTCAAACCACAGCCCTTCAACTTCAGCAGACTGAGCAGGGAGCTCAAGCACAACTCACTGTACTCTAAAAACCAGAAACTAAAACATCAGCTCTGTCACTGACAATTAAATACAGCAAGAATTTCAAAGCATTACTATAGCCAACATAATTAAGTAACAAAAATATCTGAGAAGACACCGAGAATACAAGGTTTGACATCTTGTCTTGAGAGTGGCTCTCCAGGTGTGTTTCCAGGTCCTTTTTAAACTTTGTGATGACAGATGTAACAGGAAAAAACAGATTGTTTCCTTTGGGCCTGGTAGCCATGGCTCTTGGAAAGCTCAGACACCTGGCAAAAATACAACAGTGCATAAAAATCATGTCATTTCAGGGGAAAAAATGCAACTGTGGTTAGCCATTCAAAAGTATGGTTGCAGCAGCTACCAGAAATCAACGTGTACAGCTTGAAGCTCTGGAGAAGGGCAGGGTTTCCATCTGGCAGGTCCAGCAGGAGAGATTCATAGCCACAGGACCCTCGGGGTCCAGCACAAGGAGCAGAGGGCTCAGCTCGAGGGGCTCCTCTGCAGGGCAGGCATCCCTCTGGGCAGGAAAGGGGCTCCGGGGCTGGGGCCGGCCCTGCTGCCCGCAGCCTCCCTGGCCAGGCAGCGCTGCCCTCTGCCCCGTGCCCTGGGGAGAAGGGGCTCTGCCCCTCCAGGCTCCGCTTGAGCAGCCACTGCCTTATTAGACCGGGCCTAGCAAAAATAACAGAGTGAACAGGCTGCAAAACTGGTCCCTGGAATTGCCCCCAGGGCTCCGGGCAAGTCACACAGCAGGAATGGTCTCCAGATTGCTCCACCCGGGACAGAGATCCCTCATTAGCCGTGCTGAACAACACCCAGCATTGCTGGGCGGCGGATGGAGCCCTCGGGATGGTGGGTGAGGGCAGAGGCAGGGCTGTGCTGGCTGGACAGGGCGTTGGTTGGTCCCTGCTGATTCCTGTAAGCCACAGGGCCCCACTTCTGCTTTCCTCCTCAAGGCCCTTGTCTAACAGGAAAGCTGCCCTGGCCCGGTTGGCACACTGCTGCTGGGCACAGGGCAGTTGCACAAGGGCACCCCTGGTACCTTCCTCTGCCCCCTCCCCCTGGGATGTGTGCTCATTGCCTCCTTTCCTTCCCCTTGCCGCTCCCTTGCTGTTGCAGGAGAACGAACGCCGAGGGGGTGAAGAAAGCGCCCAGAAAGGAACTGCAGACAGGGAAGCATGCAGCGGTGCCCTGCTCCGCGCGGCGTTTACGGAACCCGCTGTCCCCCAGAGATGCAGTTTCTCAGTGCACTGTCATACATCCCCTGTTGCTGCCTATTACTTAATCCTTGCTTCCTCAAAGAGCACCCAGAGTTGGGTAACAGGTTTCCTGAAGGTGACAGAAGCAAGGAAAAGATAGCACTTCAGTGATAAAAATGAAAAGTTTGTCATAAGGGACTGGGATCCACATCCACTACTGAAAGAGGAAAGAAGTGTCGAGTACGAGGTGCACACCCAGTAAGAACATGAGGAGAATTCCATTCTTGATCTGGAAACTCATGGAAAAGGTGCCCCAGTAACCACTGTAATGGTCTGGAGGACAAGCTCTGTGCTGGAGTGCTGTAATCACCCTGGCAGCACCTTGGCAGCATTTCCAAAGCTATTAATTAGCAGATTACTCATCAGTGGAGATAGGGCACCCTGTAAACCGATGCCCCATTGACCCTGCTGAATTATTTTCCCATAAATAAAGTGCAAACCTCACAGGTTGGTCTCTACAGGACAGATTTTTTTCCCCTTCATTTTCACAGTCAGAGCAGCTCTTCAGAATGGTACAAAAACACCTGCTCAGCCCTGAGCAGCAAAGCAGCCTGAAAGGGACCCTCTCCCTGCAGCCTTGCACGCCACATGTGCCCCTGGAACAGAGCAGATCGAGCACACAGGCAAAGGTGCCAGAGCATTTGCAGGCTGCTGCAGTCTGAGCGTTAGAATGGAGCTTGTTTAGAGGGGAAATGTTGGCAAGGACGCTGGGATTCATCCCCTGCTTATTGGAAAGGTAAATAGAGGATTTTTAATTGTACCTGAAGGGCAGAGGGGTTGATCTTGCCCTGGCAGAGCACCTGTGGGCAGCACGTTCCTCTCACCATACTGTGAGCGCTGGCAGCATCCAGAGCGGAGCAAAATTTCACTTCAACAACTGGTGGTTAATTCCGTGCCAGCGGTAATTAGCTTCTGTAAAGAGTTTATAACAAGAAACCACAGCACAGTTTTATTTACTCTGATGGAGCTGCTGGGAAAAGCCTTGTGCGTCTGTCCGTGGGGCGAGAGCTGCGAGGCTTGGCAGCACAACTGAGGCTCAGCCTTGCAGGCCAAAGGCAAACAGAGCTTCCCCGAGCCCAGAGCAGCTTCCTTGCTAGCCCTGCCTGCATCGCTCAGCATCCGTGCCCCAGTCAGGGAGCTGGGCTGCGGCTCCTGCCAGCCAAGCAGCCAAACGGGCAGGAGCTGGCTCAGGCACACAGCCTGGGCTCTGCTCTGGCCAGCACTGACCCTGGGGCTCTGCTTGTGCCAGGGACATTGCTGTCAAAGGCACAGGAGAGGGGATTTAGCCAATTATTACTAAAGACATGGTACTAAATAATGGTGTTGATCACAAAAGAGCAGAGAATGTACATTTAATCCTGCAGCTGGGATGAGTTGTATTGTTAATTTCAGTGGGATTATATCCATTTATAAAACTAAAGCAAGTGTTCCTAGTTTTTACACAGATTCTTGGATTAACATCTGCATTCATATCAAAAGTATTCTGAATTAGGGATTCTGTTCCATTCTGACTGGAATGAGCTCTGGCATTTCACAAAAGAAAAACCTGAACTAGAACTCATAATAACTTTGCCATAACTTCTGGATACAGGCATCTTTCTGAATACAAAACAGAACTGGGCAGTGTGATAAAGTCAATGTATGACTGACTGCTCAACAGGTGTGGGGTCAGTACTTGGGTTTTCTTGACCAAGCTCCATCTCTCATCCCATGCAAGATTATTTCCCCCCTTCTACATTTTTTTCTTTTTCTCACTGTTTCTGTTTGATTCATTCATGCTGTAGTTTCTCTTGACACATTCTGAACATCACATGGCAACGGGGTCCCAAACTCAGTCCAAGATTTTGGCATGGCTGTGGTAGAAATAAACAGTAATTCAAATTTGATACTCTTGTTCCTTGGAGTACATGAGCTCCCTGCCAATCGAAAAGAACAAGAAAAAAGAGCTTTTGTTTTCCTAAAGTGTCCTGTGTCCCCTGTGAGGAGCAGGGGTTTAGATCCCTGGGTTCTGTACAGGTGCCAGGGCTGATGTGTTGGGTTCAGGGCACTGCTGTCCCTGCTCACCCTGTGCTGCCAGCACTGCACAATCATCCAGAACTTTTCAATGTTGCAAATGTCCTCTAGGTGTAAAAGTTTTCTGGCCAACATCCCCAATGGCCCCATAAGCTAAGCAAGAACGTGACTTTATGTGACAGCAGTGGAGCAGAGCAAGGCTGGTCCTGGGCCATTGGCCATTGGCTTGTTGCTGTCAGATTTTACTAACAAGAGGTGGCACTGGTACCTTGTTGTTCTGAAACTACCAGAAAGTCTTTAGCTGTGATGTCCAAGCCAGAACCTGCTGCATTTCCTTTTGTCACCAGCCAAGAGATCACGATTAAAAGAGATGCATAATTAGAAATGATTTAACACGAAACTGAAGAGAACCTCTTATCACTGTAACCCTGGACTTTATTCCAAAGACAAAATAAAACAGGAGGGCTTGACTCTTCACGTGTTCTGAGCAGGGTAGCATTACATCTGGTTCCAGTGAGTGTCAAAAGCAACAGGGAAGGAGAAGGTGAGAAGCTGCAGGTGTCTGAGTGCCCAGAGGTGTGGAACAGGCTCCCTCCAAACCTCAGGAATTCCAGGAGAGAGGAAGGGCCCCATGCCTCCATCCTGCTGCAGGCATTCTGCCTGTGGAGAGGGAGCATCTTCAGTGCTGTCCCTGCAAAGGCTCTGTGCTCCTGGCAGGGATCTCTGCCTGCTGGGGAGAGCTCTGGGGAGCAGGATCATCCTGTGTCATTCGGGGGAGGCTGCTGGTTCAGCCTGCAGAGGGAGGGAGGGCGGGAGCAGCCTTTGCCCTCCAGTGGCCTCCTCCAGCCCAGCGTGGATGCTCTTGTGCATCCCAGACCTCCACAGGGAGGAAGGTGCAGACATGGGCAGAATGGACAAACCTAAAGACAGGTTTTAGTTACAAAATGATTAAATATTCCACTGACTAGAGAGCTCAAAGTAAATTATGTGGAGCCACTAGGTCCAGGTCCTGCAAGAAAGGGCCCTGGGCTGTCTGGGGGCCCGTCTCATGACCCTGGTCCAGCACCTAAGGCATGCCCCTCTTCCCTGCTGCAGTTACTTGCTACAAAATCCAACGAGCAGCCCAAACTTGGAAAGGCAGAGCAGACACTGCTGCTGAGCAGTGCAGAGCCTTGCTGGCAGCTGCCAGCCGTGCCAGGCACAGCCTGTGGCTCTGGGCTGGCAGGGACCATCCCCACTGCCCCGAGCAGGGGGGGCTCCTGCCTGCAGTGACCTCTCAGTGCCAGCCCCAGGGCATTTGCAGGCTCAGGGCTGCTCTGTGGTGCTGCTGCCACCCCAGGCTGCTGGCTGGGCCAAGGCCAGGGCTCCCAGCCACTCACTCCTCTGCCACCAGCGTTGTGCAACATGTGTCCAGGACCTGACTGCTGCATCTGCATTTTCCTCTTGCTAAGATGTACCCCTGTGCAGGAAGTAGCTTTTGGGATAGATGGGAATGTTGCTGAAAATAATTTGAAAGGCAAAGAGGGCTAAAATATACTGTCATGATGTTTCTGAGTAAATAAAGATAAGGGCGATGGAAGCTCCTCTGGCAGGGACATTAGCAGAGCCTCAGCAAATTAGTTTAGCACCAGAAAATTGACATGGAGCGGAAACAAGACATCCAAAGCAAGGATGTGCTTTCACTAGGCACTGAGCCGAAGTTATTTGAGAAGAAGCAGCGGAGCTGGTTCCAGAGTAGCTAATTCATTTCTCCTTATCTCCCCTTGGCAGAGGCTCGCTGCCTAGAGTGCTTGATGTATGCCTGCTGCTTCCTCCCTGTCCCCTCACGGCTGAGCCTTGCACAAAACAAGAATTAGTTGTGTTGCAAATGACTCCAGCTCCCCGTGGGCTGCAGAGAAACAAACCCCAGCTCACTGGGCACCCGTGTGACACCCTGGCACTCTGAACCACATGGCAGCACTGGCACTGGGTTCAGCTCTCTGCTAAAACATTTCCTGGAATACACATGCCAGTTATGAACACTTTTTTCCATAACATTTGAGTGTTGGTAAAGGCCCAGACTGATTCACTGTCACAAAACACTTCTCAAGTGTGGCTTAATTTGCTTAATGAACCTCGACTGCCCACCTGTCTTAGTGCCTGATGACATTGCTGCAGTGTAAACCCGGTACAAATTTCAGGGAGGCACTAAAACAACAGGCTTGATATCTGCAAGATACAGCACATCTTATTGTCTGCTAGTCAGACTCACTTTCTCAGCAGTTCATTTAGCAGGGCCAGGATTCTGTGGACAGAGATACTGGAACATCCTGCTGGACTGCTGTAAAATGACTCTCCATACTTGCATTAAAACCAAGTGGTCCCTGTTTATGACACTTTATAGCTTAAGTTTCAAACATGTCAGGGTTCAGCACAGGCTTTGGCCAAGCTGGGAATCGAGCTGGGTTAACCTTGCAGCTTGAGGCTCAGCAGCTTTTCCAGGTCTGAGCTGAGCAGACATCAAAAAGCTTTGCAGTGTGTAACGCTGGTGAATAATAAACATTCTGTGATAACTTTAAGCTGCTGCTGTTATGGCCCCTGTGCCTGAGGAGATCCTGGCCCCCTTTGTGCCTCTCCCTTCAGCCATCCTGTCCTGTCAAGGTGAACCTTTGCACCTGTCCTGCTGCAGCTGTGCTCCAGGTGTGGGGCACGTGGTGCTCAGGGTGGTACAGCCTGGTTTTCCCAGAGCCCCAGGGATCAGAGGGGAGCTCTCCTGCCAGAACACCTCCTTTTGCTTCCCAGCTGTGCAGCCTGGCATGTGCCAGTTCAGTCTGGTGCTTTTCTGGATGTTTGCTAGATTTTTGGAAGAGGTGGGAAAAAGTGAACTCAGTCCATCCCTCCTAGCTGATGATGAACTGAATAGTCAGCAAAGATGGTGAGATTTTATAGTCTGGTGGTTTCCAATGAATTTTCAATAACCTCTAAGAAAAAATCTGCATTGTTGATCGCTCTAAGCTCCTCACTTTTTTTTTCTCTTATCACCCTTTATTTTGTAATCTCCCAACAAGGACTGATTCTGCTACATTCGTCTGGTAGCAAACCGAATACATTTTGAGGATTAAATAAAACTAAATTTTTATAATCCCCTGGGACACAATCTTCGGCAGTTAAAGAAAAGCAAAGTGTTGGTTAGAGGTGAGTTATGAGTCGGAGAACTGTCAGGTTCTGCTACAACAGCAGCATCCATGAATGATTCCTCAGTGGGAAATCTGGGTTGTCGGCTTGTTGTGAGCATCTGTTATGCCACTGGCAGTGACATTTCAAAGTATAAAGCCCAGTTGGTAAGTTACTATTTTAGAGCAGAAGTATAAATTCAGCACCCTTTTATCAAAACCAGAGCACACATGTAGCAAACTGGAACTCGATGTCAGCAGGAAACATTTGTAACGTGAGCACAAAAGCAACAGGAGAGGGGTCAGCGTCAATCCCTTGGTGAGCCAGGGCTGGAGAAGCTGGGGGCAAGAATTGTTTCCTACTAAGCTTGACTGAAGAGACAACTCCTTCCCTGGGGAAAGGCCCGTGGGTACAAATCACAATCTGAGCGGCCTTGCCTAATGCGGTCTCAGCCAGGCAGCATCTTCCCTGGTGAGAGAGCTGGGCAGCTCGGGAAGGACGCGTTTGTTCAGCCCTGCAAGCCTTGCAATGCACATTCTGGCGAAGGCAGGGCAGCCTGGCATCAGCGCAGCTCCGTGTCACCCGTGGCTGCAGCTCCCCGGGCCCGGAGAACGCTCCTGAGCAGAGGCCAGGCCAGCTGAGCAGGGCAGCGCCCGGGGCAGCCGCGGCAGACAAAGGGTTAAAGGCTTGAGTCATGTCTTTTCAAGAACTGGAGGCCTAGCTGAGAAAAGCTGCGCTGGCTTCCAGGGAAGCAGGCTGTAAACAGCTCCGCAAAGGGAGGGCAGGGCAGCAGAGACATGCAGCGGAGCTGTCAGAGGCAGGAGCAGCTGCTCCCTGTTTACTCTGCTCAGGATTTCCCATCTGTGCAGCACCACAGCGCACAGCCCAGCACTCAGGGCCTGTCAGATGCAGCCTGTCTCGTGGCTGAAGCACAGGACAAGCAGTCAGGAGATTTAGATTCTATTTATTGCTCTCCCAGTGGCTTCCAGAGCAAGTGTGGGGAAATCACTTTGCTGCTTTGTGTCTTGTTTTCCTCCGAGATACTACTTTACCTTATTAGTGGAATGAGCACTCTTTGTTTGTGTTTATAAAGTGCCTTTTGTTCTTTGGAGGCAATGCTAAAGCAGAACTAAACAAGATGTATTTACACGGAATTTCTAAAGCTTCAGAAACAGCTGGTCAGCCTTCCTACTGCTGGGAGGTAAAGGTCTGTAAACTCTATCACAAATAACTCCAACCCAGGCCAAAAGTCCCTGTGCTCCTCTCTCACTTCAGACACTGAGGAAGGGATACTTTAGAGATCAATGAGAACACTGGAATGTGTGAAGAGAGGCAGAGAAATAAAATCTGCTCAGAGGTGAGCCAGTACAAATGACTCCACACTTTGGGAATTTTAATATTCTACCCTGAGTTTTTCAGCTTCTTATTGGCATTGGTAATTGAATAGCATTGAAAAGTCAAGGTACCCCTTTGTATAATACATTTTTTTCCCTTCAGAATGAAACTTTGAGGGTTTTTGCTGAATCAAAGCACTGCAGCCATGCAGAACTCATTCCATGTGAGATTTCATGAACAGCACTGAGGGCAGGATGCACAGTTCCAAACACTACTGTGCTTTGGGGGCACAGGAACTTCACAAATTGTCACTGCAGAGTCACATGAAATTGAGATCAATTGATACTTGCTTAAATATTCCAAGAGTTCCCTGGCTTGGACTTACTCTGGGATTGGCCCTGAGCCTTTTTCAGAATTATGAAGGCGATCATGGATGGGTCTTCACTGATAACACTTTTCTAAAGGCTGACAGTGTTGCTCAATAAAAGCAATTAATGGAGCAGGACTGTGGGGTAAATCCTGCTGTCCGTTCCAGCGGGAGAGGAATGTCCCTCCATGGCACTTCAGAAAAAGCTTTGTCCCACTCAAATTAACATTGCTGAAGTCCAACAGCATTGCAGTTCATATCTTTCTGTGTTCTCTGCCTTCCACTGAATAACTGGGATGGGTTCAGTCCAGCCATTTTTGTGTTTCATTTTAATTCTCTTGTTGTTATTGGGACCTAAATGATTTTGTTTTTGTTTTTACTGCTCTGTAATGAGTCACTGGCTTATTCAATTTAATTTTATTGTAATTGTTATCTTTTCATTCTTGTTTTTTTTCCAGTCAGTTACTCATAAGACCACAAGATATAAACAGGACACTGTTGCTTGGACAACTTCTGAGGGTAATTTTTTTCACTGTCACCCAAATGCAAAGCCATTTACTGAATGGTCCTCACTTCCTACGAACTTTCTCCTCAGTCCATGTGTATTTTTCCCCCATGTCCTGTTTCTGCGGATCCTTATGTCTCCCAGCTAAAGGAGGTCAGTTTGTCTGGTTTTGTTGTTGCTTGGAAACTTGGGCTTTCTAACGGCCTGATCAAAACTTTCCATGGAAATTTTAGTGATAGAAAATCAAGTATTGTTTTATATTATTTATTTTGTAACAAATAAATCCTGACAAAGCATTTTGATTGAAACTTTGGGAGAAATAGTTGTCCAGTGAAATGTAAATTTTCCTTTGCCATCTCCTCCATTTTCATGCCAGCCTCGTCTTTGGCAAAGCATCCTGTGGTGGCTCTTTTTTGCCAGATTCCTTATCTTTGACCTGATTGCCCAAGGAAATGGGATTTATGTGGCTGTGCTATGTTTGCATATGTTACATACACGTGTCTCTATCCATCAGTATAATTTCAAAGTAACTGGCAGCTTTCCACCAGATCTGATATAAAGACACAGGTCAAAATTATGTTAACATTTGGTGCTTCACTGTAGCTGTCAGATAGAAAATAAATGTTATGAATGCATCTGTGAAGAGAAAAGCTTCAGGAGCAGTGGCTAGCACAGAAAGCAGATGAGAGAGAGAGCAGTAAATGCCCAACCATGGGAAAACCCACAGGAGCTCACCCCCATCAGGACAGACCCACAGGGCATGGAGGCACAGGACAGCAGGACTCAGTCCTGCTGCCTTTGGTGCTGTGTTTCCTGTGAGCTGGAAATGCCCAGAACCTGTGAGACTGACTGTGAACATGCGCCAGGTTGATTGGACATGGTTCATATTTTGGGGCAAAGCCAAGTGCTTTTGTTTAGGGTGATCTGCAGCTCTGCCCTTACTAAGCAGAGAACCAGGGAGTGCCAGCCTGGAGGCTGAAGGCTCTGTCTGTGTGCCCCTGCCACCTCCTCAGAGGAGTTTAGAGCTCCCTGGATATGCCACAGTTACACCTTCCAGTCACAGCTTTAGGCATTCCCGAAGATGCAAATTGTCTGGCATGAAAAAGCATCTTTTGCATATCCATGCGCAATTCTACATGAAGTGAAATTTCTGTGGTACCCAGAACTTGAGCAGCCTCTGCAGATAAAGTGCATCAGACCAGGAGTGACCGACAGGGATGGCACAGGACAGCTGCAGAGACTGGCCACTGTCCAGCAGCTCCAACAGGCTGGATGTGCCATGCACAGAAAGCTTTTCAGATGAGGAACCTTGGAACAGCCATGGCAAGGGACGGCACAATTTAGGTGAAGGCTTTGAGAAACTCCAAGTGCTGTGGAAGCAGCTTCAGAGATTAGCACAGGGTTTTCTCTGAGTCAGCATGAGCCAGCCCACCTCCCCCTGGAAGGAGGTACCAGGATGTTTGGAATGCCAACCCCAGGACAAGAGGTCAGACTGCACTTCTGACCAGCGTGATCACTGAACAATTTGAGGCTGCTTTTGCAAGAGTTAACGCCAGTTAACTGAAGTCAGATCCCAGCTTGGGTAATTCCATTCTACCTCCCTAAAATTCCCCACTTATTTCAAACAGATGTAGTGTTTTTCACTTCCTCCATGAAAGACTGCTGAGTGGGTCTGTATGTTGTGGTGAGCACTTGCTGTGCTTCACCCCAAGGGTGGCTGCAGCACCCAGGGAATGACCCAGTGCAGAGCTTTGGTGCACTGAGCTCTGTCTGGGGCGCAATGCTGGTCTCTGTTCAGTGTGAGAACTGCTAAACATTCTCCCACAGAGCCGTGGTTGGCAGCAAACAGCCAGCAAAGGCCAGCACTAAGGAGTTTGTCCTGTAGAGCATGAGGTACACAAAGCCTCTGGTTGTAGCTCTTCTATTTATTTCGAGTAGCAACTTGGTCACTTTCTAGTAAGGCCAAAAAGCACCTTAATTTTACGTCAGAATAAGTTGTCTTGGACCCTTAATTTCTGTGCCTCAATACTCATTAGTAATAGTGAAATAGCAGTGCTCATTAATACCCATTAATATTTACTATAATGGATGCTTTATGATCACTTTGAAAAGGAGATTAATTCCTGGTTCCCATTTCTCCTGATAGAGACAAGCTGATGAATGAACAAATGGAGCTGTTGATACCATACACCGTGCTAGACAGCTCCCAGGGCTTGATGGCAGCAGAAGCACACACAGAAGTGCAGCCAGGAGCATTAATTGAAAGCATGTTCAGGGAGACAGAACTGCAGCCTGGTCTTAACGAGTGTGTGGTAGAGATAATGTAAAAGCAATTAGTTTAGCAAAGGCAATCCAAGGAAAAAGTATTTTCTTACAGAGCACCAAGTTACTCAGCTGGCGGGGCTGCTGCCAGGAGACAGAGCCAGTTGGTGCCCCTCAGCTGGGGACACTGAGAGGTGGCCGCCTGCCTGCTGAGCCTGGCCCCTGCCCTGTGCCCAGCCACTCCTCGGGCGGGCACACGTTCCCTTCCCCAGGCTCCTCAGCAATGGGTGCTCACAGGGAGTCTGCCATCCTGAGCAATGACCGGCACCCCACTGAGGTGGTGCTCTCACCTGGAGCTTCTCTCTGCTGTACCTGCACGGTGACCTGCCCACAGGAGGTGCTGCAGTCACCTGAGGCGTTGGTGCAGTCCAGGATCTCTCTGCCCATCTCGCAATTCCCACCAGTATCACTGAGGCACCAATGTGCCCTTGAAATTCAGATAACCCTACAGTTTACCAACAAGCTGGAAAGGCAACTGGAAAATGTAAATGGAGGGTGCACTTAGGTTTCCTTATCGAGGACAACTGTGAACTAGCAGTGACATAAAAATCAGCAGGAAGAAAAGATAACCCTGTGTGCTTCTGCTGCCATTCACAGGATTTCTAAATTCAAGTAACACTCACAACGTTTTCTGTAAAAAAAGTCAATGTGTAGCCTTTTGGTTGCAATTCAAGTTCTAATAAAACTGTTTATTGAACTCCTTGACCCCTTCCTGGAATCTGCTGGAGCTTCCCAGAAGTTTGTGTCATGTGGTTCTCGGTCATTAATAACCAAGGATGACACAGCAGTTTGGAGGCACAGCAGCCTCCTCTCCTCTCCGTGCAGCAGGCGCCAGGCTGGGCTCCGAGCACACAAACAGCTCAGCCAGGGCTGCAGCATCAGTCCCAGAGCAGCAGGGCCGTGATGCAGCACAGCAGAAAGGGCAGGGGCAGGAAGTGATTCATCCAGTACAGTACAACGTGTGGGACACCATCAGAGAGATCCCAGCCCCAGCCAGGACGAGTACTGTACTGGGCACACGGCTCCAGCCTGCATCTCAGATCCATCTCCCAGGCTGTTTACACAGAAATACTCCTCCAGCAGCCAGCTGTGCATTAAAAGCAGCATCTGGTGCTAAAGAGGGTCAGTGAATCCAAGACCTCTGAATACATGGCTGATCTGTTCTGTCCACCCACTCATTTACGTTTATAAAGCCCTTCTGGCTTCTGCCTGGAAATCTTTGGCCTTCAAACCAGAGATCTCTCCAGCAGTTCTCCTCCAGCTCTTGGCCTGCTTTACTGTTCCTTGAATCTGTTTAGCCATTTTCCTGCCTGTTCCCAGCCCTCAGCCCCCTGTCCTGTCCCAGCTCTTGGCTAATTAATCATCTCTTCTTATGACAACTGGCCTGTAGCTAAGAAATTCTGAGCGTCGCTTTCCAAAGAGCAGAGCTGTTGTGTCTGCTGCAGCAAGACACATTCCAGGTACATTCTGCCTCACCAGTTATATCCTTACAAGAATAAAGGGGGCAGGGATATTGCTATATGGAGAAGCTAATCACATCCTGGGGTGAGATGCTGTGCTTCAGCTACAACAGAATGAAAGAGATTCATTGTGAATTGATTCAAAAGTCTTATCTCTGCCAAATTTGGATTTAGTTACACATGTGCATTTCCTACAAATAAAAGAAATAACCTGTGTGGACTTATTGGGGAAATGGGTTTAATTTTGATCAAGTTCCTTGAGCTGACAATCACTGTAATTTCACTGGAGAAGCTCAAACTTGCTGTAGGAAGTTGGATGGGGAGAGAGATGGAAGAGAGAAAATTGAAATCTCAGTTTAGGTGAGAACTAATACATTATATCTTTTTTTTTCCTTCCTATTTGTGTCCTAACCTGCTTCTGCTTACCTCTCCTTGTCTCCCTCCACAGTATTTACAATGCAGATTGGCAAACACCGGAGCCCTGCGTGCTCACTTCAGTTAAAGTTCATTTTTTAAGGAAAAGTTTAATCTGTTAAGGGCCCTGCATCCCTGGAATCGACTCTCAAGCTCCTGAGGTCCTACTCCAAGCATCAGATGTGCTTTGACCCACCTCCTCAAGTCGAGCACAGTGTAGGAATGTCAGCTTCCAAAAGCTGAGGCTGCAGAAAGGAAAACATTTGCTTGCAAACCCAGCTCTCCCTCTGGGGAGAGATCAGGAATGAGCTGGACATGCCAGGCTGATCAGTGCTGCTTTGTGCGAGGCTGGCAGGCATTCAGAGGGGATGGTGATGGGACTGGTATTGACCCTGCTCTAGAAAGGACCAACATTCTTTCCAGAGGAAAAAACGGCTCACCTAGAAAAGGAGATAATGTTTAGTTTAATGTTTTAGTGTATCTAAGTCAGTCCATTTAAAGCAAGTCCAAGGCTCACTGTCTTATCTGCTCTACTGTTAGCTAGTGTTGGCCAAGACACCCCACACCCTGGTCTAGACAAAGCCTAGAAGCAAGGGAGACAAACAAATGACACAGAGAGCGAGGACTAAATGAAGGGAGACACAGTGAGCAAAGAGCAGACAGAGAGGAAGACAATGGAATGGAAAAAGCCAACATTATCTTTATACTGAACATGACAGCTGGGCTTTCGAGGGGTGCTCTTTTCCCTAATCCATAGCACATGCTGCTTCTTAACTCCAGTATGTGTTTGTTTATTTGTTGTGTGGTTTTGTAAAATGAATCACCCTTAGGAAAAACCCATGGACTTCAAATTACCGAGGGCAAAATCTCATTGTACGTCAGCTGCTCTGGCACGGAGGTAGCTCAAGAGGAAAAGCTACTTGGGAACCTTCTGGTGAAGGGCTTCTCTGTAGGTTTTCTTAAAGGAAAATTGCGCTACGTTGGACCCGGAATGTGTAATGGGAATGTGGCATTGGAACTGTCCTGTTTAGTACGAATATTAAACAGACAGTGACCTTGGTCTCCCACAGAAGTACTCTGACCACCTGGGGCTCAAAATGATCCCTTCATTTAGGTCCAGTGATCTGCTGAATTTTAAATCAAAATTGAAGATCACAACAGGAGAGCCCTAAAGCAGCCACTGCTCTGGAGAGAAATACCCTCACATTAAGCCTTGGGACATGAGTTTTTCTCCTGGGTTTGACTCCAGAAATCTCTCACATCTCTGCTCATTGTCCAACCTACTGGGCTGTTAATTATTTTGGGGTGATGACAGTTCCAGTAGATATATATCACTTGTATAGTGACTACAGTGGATTAGTAAATATGAAGTACCTGTACCTAAGGTCAACAAAACATCCCTCATAATTCTAGATCTCTGTTATAAACACATCTGGAGAAAATCTTCATGCTTTATTTTGCCTTTTAAATGTCACATGTAAAAATAAGCACAAACACATCATTCCACCCAGTGTCCTTGCCCAGCTGATGTGAAACAAGCACTAAAGCAGCAAGTATGAGACATAACCACTATTTCTGTGTGCTGAAACCCTACTGAAGAGAAGAGCTGGTCTGCCACCTCTGCTGATCAGAGCTCTGGCCAAATCAGTCTCCCTAAGAATACCTGGAGTCACAGAACGTATATGGGAATTGAAAATAAAATTTGATCAAACAAATGCTCACTGCTCAATAACAATGGTAATATTGAGGCTGAAATAGAAAGAAATAAAGATGTTTTCCCCCACGTTCTTTGGGGGAAATGGAACATCTGCTCTTTGGTCACGTGGCCAGGATTTCATAGAGAAAAGGTGGAGAACAGGCTGAAGACACTGAGTCAGGCACTGGGCTCATGATGTTCCCCTGGGCATGTGTCCCCTTGGGAGAAGTGACAGCAGGAAACAGGCAGGAGGGCGCAGGAAGTGCTTGGGAAATTTCACTGAACAGTTAAAACCTCTACGTGAATGAAGCCTTGAGCCTGTTTTGCTTCAAACAATGTTCCATTCAAAGTATGACTCAACTTTCGGGGCCTGATCCAAAGCTCACTAAAGACAATGAGAGTTTTTCCATTGACTTGAGCAGCCTTTGGATGAGGGCCTTGGTCCTGATCCTGAAAGCCTGGTTCACATGAGAAAGGCTGCACAAAGAAGGTCAGGTCTAGAAATCCCTGTTGAGGTTGTACCCATCCTTTCCTAGGTGAGTGCTCCAAGCCTAAGCAATGACACCAACTGAGCCTGGTGGTCTGCTCAGGGTCCTGAGCTCCACCTAACATGTGATGGCCACAGGGATTTATAAGGGTAAATCCTTGGTCCCACACTTCCACAGAAGTGTTCATGTTTGTGTAGCTGACTAAGAGCTTTTCTTCCCTCTTGCCTTTGTTTTGTCTGATGGTGTTATCAGAATGTAACTCATGACCCATGGAGTGCAGACTTCAAGAGATGCCACACAAAAGCCTAAGGTCCAGTGAAGTCACATTAAAGCCTAAGATCCAGTTAAAATTAAAAGTGTCTTCATTACTGAGACCTAAGGTGTTGAAACTATAATGAAGGTTAAATTAATTGGACTTACTGTTAGTAGATAATGCTTTCACATGCTAGTTTTCAGGGCAGGGTGTTTTAGTAGAAGAGGTATAACCTTTTTCAGCCACTTTGGATGATAAAACTTACGATGTTTGGATAAGATGTCTTAAAACGCCATTATTCAAACATAAAAGAGGAGAAAGACCAAACAATGCAACATTTGGACCCTGCAAGTTCCTCCCTGTTGGCTGTCTTTTCAAAGCAAGTGTCATCTGAAATGATTTTATACATTCCTATAGCATTCCAAGCGCTGTCCTCTGTACACAAACATCCTGTGCAGAGGCAGCTGGGGCTGCCCTGCTCTCTGCTGTGACACCTTGCTCACAAACATCTGCAGAGTCCCTGGGTACCAAACCTCTTGGACTGCTCGGCAGAGCTGGGCTGTGCCTGACCAAGCTCTTCATACAAAACCTCTTCACCTTCCTTCCAGTGCTCACCAATAATATTTGGCTGTCCTGGTGGAGTTACAACTAAAAAAAAAAAAGTGTTTTCACCCATCTGGTTTGTATTAACTTTACAAGGGAAATGCAGTATACAGGGGATTTTTTTTTTTTTTCTTGTATAACCATGTCTACACCGTGGCTGCTGCCAGGACCAGCCTGGGTCCCCCAGGGAAAGCTGCAGCCCTGGCACAGATGGGTGCAGAGTGACAGAGCAGAGGGACAGGGCCAGCAGTGCTGCTGGCGAGGTGAGAGCTCCTCACCTCCACACCCAGCCTCGCAGAAAATCCACTTGGGTGATTTCTGTCAAAGCTCCTCCTTGCAAAGCTGTGCTGCTGCATTTTTAAGCCCAGCCAAAACCTCAGATTGCCTCACAGAACTGAGTGGTCCAGGGCCCATAAACGTCATTTCCCAGGATAATCCCTGACTTTTGTTTCAGTCTGTTATTTCCCACTTAATACCCACAGCTTTTTAATTGGTTATTATTATTTCTTATTATATTTGAAAATTTTAAGAGTCTCTTAAGAAGCAAATAGGGGACATAATTAAAGAAAAACGCAGAGAATAATCAAAATGTAGTGTGACTTTACAGATGTGACAGACATTGATTCTTCTCGGGAGGGAGACAGGAAACTGTGGTGGGCCAGAGCCCTCAGCCCTCAGCTGACTGCAAAATATCCCCTCAGGACTAACTTTGTGAACTCCAGGAGCACCATAACCACCTCCTGCACCCAGCTCACAGCGCAGCCCAGGCTGCTGCCAGACAATATTTTCCATTATTTTGATGTTGCAATACAACATTTATTTACCTGATTTAAAAGCAACCATTGACCTGGCACATGACTTCAGACACATTACTTCAGGGTGCTGGTTTTTATCTTCTGATGGCCTTTCAGACCTTTAGTTCCTCTTCTAATCATAAATAAAATATAGAGAGTGATGACAAGAAAAGGGAAAGATGCAATATGAGTCCTGATCATGGAGAATGAAGAAGGTGACACAACATGTTCAATTTTTTAATGGCATCAGACCCAGTCCTGATCCAAGATCAGGCTCATCTAATATGTATGGCTGCTTCTGCACCTCATTTTGAATGTTTAGCTCTCCTGATTGGTTTGCTACATCAGTTCATACATCGCTGTTACAAGAAGTAGGTGCAAGACCAAACCTCAGCTTCAAGATACATTATATTCAAATAAACAGAGATCAACACAACGCCCCTGCCATTGACTTTAGTGGGTACTGAGCTCATCTAAAGATGTCTTTACTACATCCAGATTGGTACAAAACTTCCTCTGCTGTACTACAAACTGAACTAGAGTTTGTCATCATTACACTTAAGGATAGGCAGAGACTGTTCCTTGGCTGCCAGGGCTCCCACTCGGGGGCTGTGCACAAAAACAGGCTGGACAGCATCTCTCAGAGACCTGATGAAAACTCAAGCTACCTTTCAAAGTACAGCTTTGAGACTGACATGTTGCTTATCATGAAGAGAGGATCTGTAAAAACAGAAATGGGAAGTTAAGGAGGATGAGACTGGCAAGCACACAGTCTCCCAGTGACTCCCAGTGCTGTGGGAGTGTGTGTTGGGATGACCAACCGCAGCCTGAACAACCCAAGATGGGTGACTTGGTTATGAAAAAGGGTGGTAAACAACGAAAGATCATGCATGGAAAAAATAAACATCAAGGGCTGGAGTGGGGCTGAGCAGAAATGCCGAGCACTGCCAGCAGGCAGTGACACATTCCCACCAGGGCAGGGGCGGGGTGGGTCTGATCGCTGCCTGATTGACGCTAATGACACTCCCCAGTGGCTGTGCCTTTCCTCACACCGCTCCCAGGGGGCTCAGAGCCACATTCCTCCTCGGTTCTAATGAGAAAAACCACGTTTTGAGTCAAGTTAAGTGATGCCAGGTGCTTGCTCTGGTCGCCTGAGCTAGAGGCATTCGCTCCTGAGAATGCAGCAGTCACCTGCTGGTAGCTGCAGCGCAGCCCCACGTGCAGCTAGAGAGGGACGAGACCCATCCTGGGATATTGTGAGACAGCAACACCTGTGGGTGTGGGTGCCAGCCCAGCAGGGCATTGCCAGCTGCCCTGTTTATTTGTGTTGCCTGGAAGCCCCACCGAAGGATCAGGTGTGTGTGACAGACACAAGCCCAAAGCCCTGCGCTCTCCTGGAGGGGTTGTTTACCTCTGCTGCTTTGTCCTGGCTGTCAGGAAAAGCCTCACTCCTGCCAGTGACAGAAGTGCACCAGAAATGGAAAGAGGAGTAGCTGCACTGCTTCAAATCCCACAGCTCCAGACCTGAGGTGTCACCCGGTCCAGATCATCAAACATTCTGGAAAGCTGACACCTCATACCAAACTAAACTCACAACTTGCGAGCCCAGTCCCCCAGGCCAGTGAGCAAACCCTTCACATGGAGGAAGGGGTGCCTACAAATGCACATAACTGCACTGCTAATTTTGAGTGGAAGGTGAAGTTTCAGGTGCTCTGCGCCTAAAGAAGTCACTGCAATAAACATTCAGCAGGTCCCAGGAAAGCTACTGGCAATTGCTAAAGCTCAGAATTCCTGAGAATCTGAATCTTTCTGTGTTAGGACCCTACTTCAGCAATCACAGCTTATAAATGACTGATTCAGGGCATACCTACATTTAAGAATGCCAAGGAATGAATCCATGTACCCAGGACTTCCAGAGCCACTTTTGCAAGAGCTCTGGGGGCTGCCTGTGAAACCTGTGTGCCACGGACTCACACTGGCTGTGTTCCTCAGCCTGGCAGGGCTGGAGCTGGCATGTTCCATCCTGCTCTGCTTTCCACCCTTTCAATCTCTCACTGGGATCAGTAACAACCCTCTGGAAGCAAAACACAGACCAGCCTGGATTGTTCCAACACCTCCCAATGTGTGCTGCAGCACTGGGATGCACGGCTGCAGGAGGAGGAGGAGGAGGAGGAGGAGGAGGAGGAGGAGGAGGAGGAGGAGGGCTGCCTTTCTCCTCTCCCTCGTGCACACAGAGGTGCTGGCCCAGCCCAGAGGGACCAGGACAGGACAGGCTGCCACCTGAGCAGCATTTCACACCGCCTGAGCCCCTCACACCTGGAAAGGAGTGGGATGGGCATTCTCCACTGGGGACATGGGAAGTCCCAAATTGCATCCTGCAGACCCTGCCCACAGCACAGCCCAGGCAGGCCTGAGTCTGAGCGACAGGTTTGACACTGCGTGCACCCAACCAGAAATCTTTCAATAGAGACATTCCTCCGGGGTCTGACAACCTGGCTGAGGGGGTGAGTGCACATCTATTTATAGCAGGACAAATATTTGAGTAAACATGTAGAGGAAAAGAAGGCAGATCTTTAAATTAGAGCACACGCTGAGAAAGGGAGATTAAATAGTGAAAAAGTTCCACATAGGTATTCTGGGTTAATTTTCTAGCAAATATTTCCTAGAACAGAGATCTAGATCAGTCTTTTAACAGTCCATCTCTTTCCAGATTTTCCAAGAGCACTTTTTTGATTTTCTTCCATTTCCCTGGTGACCCAGTCACACATATGCATTTTCTCAGGATTACCACAGCGATTCCTTTGTGATGATTGCTCTATTCTGCATTTTAAAATAAGGCTGATCATTGAGGCTTAGAATGTTAATCATGAGAAGAAGAATCACAGGACAATCCGTGGTTGCTTGCAGAGCAGTGAAGTTGCAAATCAGCTGCGAGGATAAATACCAGACACAAACAGGCTTCAGAAGCAGCTCTGAAATACTTAAACACAATATATTTCCCTTAACACAGCCCGTTGAGGTCACAGTCTTTTCTCAAACGAAGGGTCTTCCATGCAGAACACACTCGACACCTTTGTCAGGCCTTTCCAGAGCAGAATGGAGATGGGGCACAGCTTCCCCTGGGCAGAGGGGCTGTGGGGGGCTGTGAGGGGCTCCTGAGCAGCCGAGGGGCTGTGGGGGGCTCAGGGGCTCCTGCTGTGAGCAGCAGCTTCAGCAGGTGACACCCAGCTCCTGTGCTCACCACTCCAAAAGGCAGAGTGTGCGTTTCCAGCCACTGCATGGCAGTTGGTCATGTTTGCTTCCCTGAACTCAGAAAGCAGCAGTGCCACTGCGTGTCCAGCCCTTGGACAGGCTCCTGCAGCCCCGAGTGTTTCCCCTCTGGCTCTGTGACAGCCAGGTGATGCACAGGACTGGGAGCAGGAAGGACTCCCAGCCACCCCACGCTCCCACACCCCAAAATCTGCTTCTCACAGCTCAGGTGCAGCTACATCCAGGGCACGAGGTCGGGGGGGTTGTGATCTGCCCCTCCTCATGGTTCTGCAAATCTGAGTCAGCCACAGAAAGAAGAGGGGGACAGGAAAAAATAGAAAGGCAGAAGTGGTTAAGGCATTCCTGTGTGACGCAAATGCAGTGATGTCAGAATTGGAGACCACAGACAGCTCTGCCAAATGGATGGGATTCCAGCAGGCTCCAGCTGGTCTCATGGTTTGTGCACTCTGTGTTGTTTCCTGGATACCAGCAATTCCCAGCTGCAAGCTGAGCCACCATTAACCCTTCCCTGCTGCGGGTTTCCAGGCAGTCGCTCACGGGGAAGTTTTTCCCTCTGGTGAAAGATTCCCATATTTCATAACCAGGCATCTTGAATGAATCAATGGCCAACTTCAAAATAACCCCTTGACCCTGAGTGTCTGGGACAGCCATGGAGCATGGAAAGGAGAACCTTTTATACAAAGCCACATGTATTATCTGATCTTTCAACTGCATCCCTGGGCCCTTGAGCTTCATTCCCCAATCCCCATGTGACTTACCACCTTTAGCACTTTTCCTTTCCTACTTCTTTTTTTCTTCCTTTCCCCCCCCTGTTCCTTCAAGCTAATTTTTCATTTTTTCCTTCCTACCTCTGCAATGAGAAGATGAAGCATTGCTTCAGTGCTGAACTAACTCTGGGAATAGTTCTGAAATCCTGCATCTGACATACAACTCCCAGAAATTTTTGTGAGGTAAAGCATCCAAATTCTTGATCTGGTGGCTGATTCCTTCCTGGCACAAACTGAAAACCTAATTTTGGATCTCAAATGCCTGAACTTCCCGAAAGTAAAAATCTAGGCATGGATTTTTTTTGGCTGAACTAGCCCTCCCACAGCTGGGAGGGAACAAGAGCTTAAACTCAGGCCAGACCAAAATAATCAAATATCTCATTTATTAATCTCTACTAATCAAATTGTATTTAAGCTGCATGGACAGGTTCCCCTGCTCTTGTCTCCAGGTACTGCCAGACAATGAAAAACTTAACACAGACACATCAGAACAAACCTCCTGGACTGAGTGAGGTGACAGCAGAACGTGTGAGTGCTTTCGAAAATTGGTAGTGAAAAGACAAATACATGCAAAATCAGAGCAAGTTAAAATGCACTGATTACATTCTTCAACAGTATAGGCTTGTCCAAAACCTGAAACCATGAGTAACCCACCAAGGGCTGAGCTGCATTTCCAGCCTGCTCAGCACTAAGGGCTGTCACAGAGGACTCTGTGATTAACTGCTCTGACAAGAAAAGGGGGCAGAGCTTCCAGCCAAGGAGCAGCAGAGGCTGCAGCTCTTCCCTTGCTCGTGGACATCCCACAGGCTCTGCTGTCCCCTGCCTGACCTCCCTGCGTGGCTGTGCTGCCTCCATCAGTGTGACTGGCACCAGGGCAGAGCTTGGGCTCCTCTCAATTCATTCCTAAGTTCTGAGCTTTCATGGTTCACCCATTCAAATTTTTCTCAACTAACATGAAAATGGATAGTTCTCATCTGGCAGGAAAAGCTCAACTTCAAGAAAAATAATAAAGTAATGTAGAACATGTAGAAATGCGGATCCTGCAGCCGCCTCTTCCTTGGCCTGTGGTCAGATCCCCACTCACAAAATGGGCTCAGCCCCCAGCAGTGGATCACAGGACAGCTTTGGGGGAAGCTGAGCACAAGGAGAGCCGTTCTGGCCCCATTCCTCAGCTTAGCTCAGGGTACAGCTGCAGCACAGCCACAGAGACTCTCAGCTTTCCATCCCTGCCTGCAAACCCCTGGGCATGGGCCTGTTTGCCAGATCAGCCCTTATCCTGCAGAACATTTTATTTCTTCCCACATTATAACATAGATGTATTATTTACCACAAGCTCAAGCAGTGTAAAGGGAAGTGTAATTCCAGTCCCTCAAGTCTTCAGAAATAGTAAAGATGAATTTTCTTTGAGCAAGGCAGTGATACAAAAAGCAGGTCAGTAAACCTAGCAAAATGAAGTGTGAAAAAGAATATGATTTGTGGCTATTAATGCATCAAGGGGAATAGGAAAGGAAGGAAAAGAACAGAATGGGCTAAATACTGCTGTTGGAGTAGGAGTAAATAGGCATGAACTGATAACTAACAAACTAAGGCTGAATGAAAATTAGAAGGCTCCCAACCAATTCAACATCCTGATTCTAGAGCAGTCAAACATGGGAGCAACAGAGACCAAACTCTGGTGTAGGAATAGAACTGTTAAGGCAACAAAGCCAATTGTATAGCTTGGCATTTCTGAGAGGAGCCCTGAGTCAATATCCCAGGCAGTCCTTTGTAGCCCCATCTTTCTGAAAGCTTCCCTTGGTTTTTTAGCTGCTTTTGCATAGCAGACCAGCATTTCCCTTTCATGCCACTTGCAGGAAGGTTTGGATTTCTGAGGCCAAAGAGGAAGGGGAGAGGTGGTGTTGCAGTCCAGGGGCCAAGACATCAAACACTTGGCCAGTTGGGTTTCTATCCCCTCCTGCCCAGCCTCAGTCACTGACTTCTTGCCTGTCCCTTATCATTCTGCTTCCACAGGTTTTGGCTCAGCTGAAAACAGATCCATATTGCATCTTTCTGCTGTGTAGTGCTGCAGAGCCAGCCCCACTCCTCATGGGGAACTCAATGCCCACCCTCCCAAGTGTTTGTTACTAGCTGTATATACAATAAGCAAATGCTCTGAGTAAGCAAAAGGACTGATCCTCCACAGTGTGATCAGGCTCCCTTGTGTGCTTTGAGACATCTTGGGCACCTTTGAATCCCAAGTGACACCATTGACACAGGTTAAATTATCTCTATGGGCCTAAAGGTGCACACACAGGGCACTACTGGTAAATAACTCACATTAAACACAACTGTGGTATTTTGTCCTGTGAAAACAGGATAAAAATCTGATTTGTAGAACGATGGGACAGCTTAGGCTGGGAAAGAGCTCAGGAGGCTCTAGTCCAGCTGCTTTGCTCACAGAGGGCCAGCTCAGATCACAGTGAGTAGGATGGGTCTGTGACAAGGCAGATGTGCCAGCCTGTCCCATTGATTGCCAAGGGATGCACAGCCCTGCATGCCCTCAGCAGCTGCTCAGCCAAAGCCTTTGGAATGCTCACTGCGATGCTCATGCAGATCTCTGGGTTTCCCAGCTTGGTTAAAATTAATTTTGTCTGAATCTTGCTCTTAGAATCATTGGTGGTCCTGTGGTAATTATCAAAGGAGCCCTGCCAGAAGAGCATGGAGTGACGGCATGGCTGCGGCTGGGAGGCTCATCTAGAGCAAGCCCCTGCTCAAGCAGGAAGATGCTGCCAGGGGCACTCAGGTCAGTGCTATCACTGCTCCAGAGCAGCCAGCCCAGCACACAGGATTAGTCACAGCAGAGATGAAACAAACCTGCCCGGCCTCCTTCCCTTTGCTCTGCTCTGATGTTCACAGATAAACCCATGTGGAGAAGCTGGAAAGAACTGAATGTCCTGTGGGAGCTCTTATCACGACCAGGAGTGAACAGCCAATAACCACTCAGCAAGTCACCTTCTAAGTTTAAAAAGCAGCCTGTTGTTTTAAGTATTTTAGTTATCAACAAATTGGCTGGGGTGTTCTTCACTCCTTCAGTTTCCCCTCTCCAGTCTCCCTCTGCTGGGATGAGCCAGCTGTTTGTCCTTATGTATTTGATGGACAAGAGCAAAAATCTTTTACATTTTTAGGATCTAAATGGTGTCACCTTGTTTGGAAGGCTGACATGTGTTTGTTCAATCATTGTTTGCTCTCCCTGCTTTGAACTGTAACCTCTGGGGACAGGGACTTTCTGTCATGCAGTGTTTGCCCAGCACCAGCACAGCCCTGCTCCTCTGAGCCTCCCTGGCACCCCACAGACACTCCAAGCTACTCAGGACTTGTTTCTGTGATTCTTCACCACTGGAAACAGCCTCAGCTCCTGGCAGCCAGAGCCATGGTGGGGATGCAGGGTGTCTCAGGAAAGGTCTGTGGGACCAGCTCCCTTCCCTCTCCATCCCCTCGTGCACAAAGATACAAGGGTGCATTTCCCGATACAACCCAGTCACTTTTCCTTTCCACATTTCATTATTTACGAGGAATAGGGCACAGGATCCACACAGGGTGGGCTCATTGAGGGATCTCCTAAAACATTTATTCAAAACTGCCAACCCCAGTTTGTGGCAGCCAGCCAAGCTGACCAGAGGCAGCAGGGCAGCCCCTGCCCCACTGCCCTGCCCTTGCTTCAGCACCAGCCCTGCTGCTCCCAGGACAGCCCGTGTTGCTAGCAAGCACTGTTATTAACCACCTGTAATTTCAGCAGTACTGATGGTTTGCTTAGCAAGTACAGAACATGGAATTGGCTGGGACAGTAGGGGGTAGACACTGAGCAAACACCTCTGCCCACAGCTCTTATCATGGCTAATTCTTTAGAGTAGCCTCTCATCGAGGCTGTGATCGCTGATTGGGTTTTTGACTTGCCAGTTTGCAGCGTTTGGCTACAACGTGATTGCAGGATCGGCTCCTCCCGGGGAAAATGCCACCACTGCCCTCTCCTGTCCTTTCCTTGTCTCCTGTCTCCATCCCTGCTTTTCCCGGTTCTGTTAACTCTGGACCTACAATCTCCTGGTGCCTGTGACACAGAAGAATGCCCAGGAGATTTTTTGGTGCCCTCTCCTTTATCCAATTTCGAAGTCCTGGGGACAAGAACTGTCCCGGCCCTGTGTCTGTGGTGTGGCACAGAGCGCCAAGGTGGTGCCAGGGCAAAGGACTGCCAAGGCAGCGGCAGCAGCGCCTGCCCAGCTCCCAGCTCTGCAAGGGCAATGACACACAGCTGGCAGCGTGAGCTTGGTGTTCCTTTTGGCGTTTCATACAATATCTACACCTGAAAACCTCTTGAAAGCTCCTGGGAGAACTTTGGCAAGCCTGTGCGCTTCATGGAGCAAGAAGATCAAGGTTTGGGTAGCACCCCCTCTCCCACTGATCCCTGAAGATTTGGGTCTGTGCTGAATACTGAGTTTGGCTGAGAAATTAACAAGTTACAAAATCTGTGAGAAATCTGAAAAATCACAGGCTGAATATGCCACAAAAAGAGAGGTCAGTGAGCATGAGAGAATACAGGCACTGACCATAAACAGAGCTGAGCACAAATACAGCTCGTTCTGACTCCTTGCATGGACACAAGGCCTTAGCTGCACAGAATCTGGGAACCACATGTAAGGAATCACCTGCCACAGGTTCCACAGTGCTGGGCCTGCCCAGAGGCTGCTCTGGGCAAGGAAAGCCCTAAAAGCACACAAGTCTCAGGCTCCAAACTCCATTAGAGAGCTGTCACACAGAGAAGACTACTGAATATTTAGGAAAATATCAATCAGCCATATACAGCCAGAGTTTCATTTTGTCCCACATAAAAAAGAGACACTTAGCATTTCGGTCTAGCCTTCACCAAAATAGTTGGGAAACAGCAGATTCCACATTCCACCTGATGGTAAAACAAGATACAGGTGTGCAGAAGGTGTGTAAAAATATGTCCCTTCTGCCTGTGGGAGGCTGGCCAAAACCATGCAGATGGTATTTCATTTCAGGGACATTCCCTGAACATCACCCACCGTGGGCAGTCGTTTCACCTGGAAGCAGAAATGCAATGAAAAAGAAGCTATTTCTGGTTATTCCCAATTGTATAAGCAGGAGATCTCAAAGAGGGAAGAATGCCAAGAGATCATTTCTGACCACATGAACACCAAAGCTCAGGGGACAGGCAGCCAAGAGAAGGCAGCTAAACCCCCAGTTGTGTTTCTGGGAAAGCAGAGCCCTGTGACACAATCCTAAACATGGTACCTGCTCTTAGCACATTAGAAGCAAAGTGAAGGGGACAGAACAGCGACATCCCAAACTCCCAGCCCTCCCAGCCCTTCAGCCTCCAGCCCAACACAAGTTCCTCTGAAGTAGATTTATAGAGCCAAATGCTGAAAGACATGGAAGGGAATATTATGGTTCTTTAATTTGTCCTGAATACAGAGGCTGTAATTCTTTCAGGCCTAAACTAACACACATATTCTCAAAATGGATCTAATTCCATTGTGATTGTTCAAAACCTGGTGAAGCCACTGCTGTCCCTGATAAACAACTACAATGTTTAATTACTACTGTAAAGTTGTATATTATTTATTTAAAAGAGATATTTTTTTTACTTCTGCTTCTAGTACAAAACCTTGTCCTGTCTTTGTCTGCACAACTGAAATGCCCCAACTATCACATGACTTTGACTGCAAAGATCTACTCAGGGTGGTCAAGTAATTTCTAAAATCCTTCCTTTGAGATGAATTTAGCTTCCAAAAGTTGTTTACCAGCTACTGGATTGTTTTTGTCTTTTCAATCCCCTTTGGAATTATTGCATCCTGGTTTGAAAGTGGACATCAGAACAAGGCATTGTATTTAACAAAGAGCATTCCTAACATGGAATCATTTTCATTTTTCTGGAGGTCGAATGGCTTTGTAGCCCATGAAGAACTGTGTAACTTCAAGGGACAGCCTGGCTCTTCAGCCACTCCTGTTTCCTGATGCTGGGTGTTGAAATTGTGTTGTTTTGGGGAGTTTCTTTGTTGGTTTTTTTCTTTCTTTTCTTCTCAGACTTTTTTTTTTTGTGAGCTATGAAAAGAAGCTCTTCATGAAAAGTTAGAGGAGAACAATCTCCCCTGGCCTTCCTCCAGTTCCTGGAGGTAAAAGCATGACAAGCAGCTTTATTCCATAAAACTGACAAATAATCTTTGCCAGATTTTTCCCAATTAGGACCTATCAGTCTTTACAATGAAACCCTTTATTTGCCATAAACAAAGTCCAATTATACCTCCCTAGGAAAAGGAGGAGCAGGTGCTTGCACAGCAGAACAGGAGCACTGGTGGGGTGGAAGGGCTCTGGGTGTAACTCCCTGCATTCTGCACCTGCGCTGCAAGAATGATGCCTTGGCTCTGGATAGCTGACCACAGAGACACTGAGCAACTCTGGTGATCCCAGCGCCCAGAACCACAGAATACCCAAACATTCCTAGCCAAGGATTCTCCAAAGGTTCTGGCACCATTTATAGCCAATAAATCCCCAAGCAAAGCACAGCTGGAAATGTCACTGGGGCAGTTACAAGGCTCTGTTGCTCCAGGCTCTTTGCACGTATTTGACTCCCTGAGGGAGGATGAACCCTCAGGGATGGACTCTCCACCCTCACAGTAGAACATAGCAGTTCTGGGTGCCATGGGAAAACCAGGGAAATGGGATTCAGAAAGTGGCCAGGCTCAGGGCTTGTCCTGAAAAGCATCTCCTTTCTGTGCTACCTAAAACACACCACTGGACTGGCCCAGGAGGGAATTCCCATGCTTGAACATTATATTCTGAGGTTTATTTATTAAACACAGGGTATCCAGAGAGCTTTGCATCATAGCTGTCATTTTAATGTCCAATAGTTCCACTGTGAAATCATTTTTTATTAAGATACAGAGCCACAAAAGTTTTGGGGATTCTCTTCTGTCACGGAATGTGAATCACAATCTATCCATACAGGCCATGATTCATTTGGGCTGGCTTTTATTATTATGAATCTTATTTTAGCAACTTGGCTGTCCTTAATCCATTTGGCTTTGATTTGCCTGCAAAACCCGTGCATGGGATAGCTATAACCTGTCACATAAAGCACCCATTGACCCTCGTGTTGGGGGATTGGTTTATATTTCAGCTTATTGAAAAACTACTGTGAGTTTTTTCTCATTTTGCATTTTCTATTGGACACATTAGAGAAGTAAACATTATGTTGCATGTGATTTTAGAATAAAACTCTTTTCCTCACTTCTATTGAGAAGGAAAGTCTCTTCAGTGGAGGTGGAACGTGTTCAGTGTTTCTGAGGTGCAAGGCCACAGGCTGGCATCACACAGCCCAGCATTTCCTGGCTCCCTCTGGCACTGCAGACTTGCGTGCTAGCCCTCTGCAGCTGGAACCACACATCTGGGAGCCAGAATTAGAACCAGAAGTTAAGCAAGTTGTAGCTTCCCAGCTATGTAGCCAGAATTTCCAAAGTGACAGGATGTTGTGGTATCTCCCTGAAAGCTGTCCTCACCTTGCCCATGAATTACAGTTCCTGTAATTTTTGGGCACTTGGCATCACAGGATCCCATGATGTCAAACAGTCTCACCAAGAGAATCACAGTGGGATAACTCATCTTGGCTTGTGGGGACTAAGAAAAAGCTTGCTAATCACTGGTTTACAGCGTGCATGTCAAAACATCGACTGCAGCTGGGATTTGTGTGACTGAGCTTCTCCCTTGCAAGAAACTAAATATAGATTTAAATGCACTGGGTAATGTACTGAGCCAAAGTAAAAGTGTCCTGAATCAAAAATGGCAATGGAATGGGAAACATACAGTTGTTCCCACTGATCCAGTTGGATTTCTGTTCCTACTAGGCCGGTGAAAGGAATAGTAAAGGAGAAGTGGTGAGATGCAGGCTGCTCATACATTGCTTATAGCCTCATGGCAAGAGTTTGCACACATTGTAAAGAGTACAGGAGTTGGCATTCCTTTGGTTCTTTGGGTTCTTTGGGGTTTTTTGTTTGGTTTTGTTTCATTGTTTGTTTGTTTATTAATGATAAAAACTAGAAGAGGAAAGGGAAACAAGGTATTTAATTTTTCACTTGTCTTAGCCAGGGTCTAACAGGCTGGTGTACCTGGTTCAGAGCCTGGCTGCTCAGGGCAGTTTGTTATAAAAACTGGACTGCAGAGCTGCTTCTGTAAGCAGCACCGTGCTGTAAGCAGTGAGAAAGGGGCTGCTCTGTGTGACGCTCCTCGGGGCTCTGGGCACATGAAAGAACTGCAGCAGCCCAGGCTGCCTTTGTCCTTCCAGCTGCAGGAAGGGATGCCTGCGCTGGAACAGGAGTGCAACACCTCAACAGTTCCATCATTTTGACAGCCTGCTTAGGAGCTGCAGCACTTTTCCACCAGGGCTTTGAAGCCTGGGCCAGGTGCCAGGTGAAGTTAACTGAATATCCCAGCTCCTGCAATCTCAGCTTCTCAGGTTTCCCATTTCGCTCTCAGCACTGCTGGTCTGGCAGCTCACCTGCACGGTGGGAGCTGCCCAGGGCAGCCCGAGCCTCCCTCCAGCCTGAGCACAGCTGCAGAGCCTCTGCCCTCCCCAGCCCAGCTTTTGGAGCTCAGGCAGGTGAACTCTCCCCAGTTCTGAGCAGGGATGAAGCTCCTGAGCACAGCTCCAGCTGGGACTCGCTGCCACCAGAGCACAGCAGCTGCAGGCTCAGAGGCTCTGCTGCTCTGTGCTGCTCTGTGCTGCCCTTTGCTGCCCTTTGCTGCCCTTTGCTGCCCTTTGCTGCCCTTTGCTGCTGGCAGCCCGGCAGCAGCAGCTGCTCTCCCCACAGCCACGGGCAGAGAACAAGCCAGGGGAGTTTGTCCCAGACAAACCAAGGGCTGCAGCACAGCACACATATCTTCCCTTCCCTTTCCCTAACAAACCAAGCTCAGATTTCATGAGGTTCCCCACTCTGGCCAAAGCAAGGTGATTATGCCATGGGTGTTCTCATTTTGTACAGAACAATGGCCAGACCATCAGGACTGAAGTGCTGGATGTCCCTGCTCCACATGACGTGGACATTGCAGAGTGTCACAGAACAGCTTGTGAAAATTCCTACAGACTTCCCAATGAAAACAGAATTTACAAAGAATCTTCTCGGTCTCAAGCACTCCAGGCGAGAGCATGGCATTATTCAGAGAGGAAACATACCCACAAACCAGACAAAGGACACTGGCTTTAATCCTGCTCATGCTATAAACACCCAGTGGAACTTCAGAGAGATCATTTAAATCTCATTTTTATTCAGTTTGCTATGGATCTCTGTGACAGGCAGTATCTGTTTGATTTGTCACTAGTTTGTGTGTTGTTTGCCTTTAAAAAACAAGTGACTGGGGCTGAAGAAATCCTGTGGAGGGAGTGAGAAATTGCTTCTCCCCTTGAGGAGCAATTGAGGCTGCTCGGGACAGAAGCTGCCAGGGCAGAAGAAAGAACATGCCAGACAAATGGAGAGAGACAGGCACAGCAAGGAGCCCTGAGAGGGACGATTGAGCAAGCACCAGGCTCAGAGGTGATGGGAACACAGAGGAGGAGCTGCTGCCCAGGCCTGGGCAGGGGAACTTGTTTATAAGTTCTTTTATTTCTGTTCTGTCTTAGCTAATTTGGAGTTTTCTTCATTGAAAAGGTTAAGCATTTTAATTTCTATTCTAACACGGCCTGGCTTTTTTGGATTTGCTTTGTTCTGGCTAGTCTGGGTCACTTGGTAACAACTTCAAAAAAAGTTACCACATTTCAGAGAGTAACTCAAAGGCTTCATTGGTGCTTCAGTGAGTCTGAGTCCTGCAGATGGAAGAGCCTGACTCCTCTGGCCTCAGCCTCTGCTGGCTGGAGTACAAACTCCGAATGCTGCTCCTTCTAAGAAGTATTAGTTTGTATCATGATAAGAGTCTTCACTTTTCATTTCTTCTCTCTGAAACTCTTGGTTTTTGGTGCTGGTTCCAATTACTGAGATGACATGAAAAAGCTGCAATGAATTTCTGACAGAGCTGAGTGGAAGTGAGGACGAGGGTCTGGGCTTTTCAAAGCCTTGCCTCGCTGCTCTGCTCTCCTGGCTCTCGGAGCTGGCGGGAGGCTCGCACTGACATGGCCTGCAGCATCCAGCCACGGCTCTCTTTTTTCCCTCAGAGACACAGGGCATCATGTTGAAAGACCCACCCTAATTTTACAATGCTGACAAAAAATGAAGCATTTGAAGAGCAGATCTCCAGCTGATGTTAACAAACGGCTGCAGGCACTGAGGAGAAGCAGCTCCTGTTCAGAGGATGGAACAAAATCCTGGGAGAGGATTCAGCTCTCCTTTTGCCACTGCTGTGTCAGATCATGTGTTCAGGCTCCCTGGTGGCCCTATGGGTTATTCCTTGTACAATTTCTGGAACAGTTTTCCTTGGTTCCACATTGTTATATATAGATCTACCACAGCTTTCCTGCAGGACCCAGTCAGACACAGTCTAGTTTATGCCACAGCTAAATAATGAAAGTAACTCAAAGTTCACATTACACTTACAAGAAAAGCCCATTGTGTTCCTCGCTCATCTGATATATAAGCCCTGTTGCAAAGTCTTTCAGGTGCCTTTTTAAAGGCTGACCACTGTGAACCAGGATGCAATGAAGCACCAAGAAATACCAGCAGGTTAGAGGCTGCACTATGAAACACCAGCAGGTTAGAGGCTGCACAGAGAGCTGCCTCACCAGCTGCCACAGCTGCTTGAAAATTGCTCCGTTTTCAAACAACAAAGTCTGGTTTTTCCTGCAAAACACAGTGCAGTCATTTCCTCCTCTAGCTTCCTAGGGAACTCCTGTGAACTCTTAGCTTTATAAAGTTCTTTTTTCCAGCATAAGCAAGCATTAGGGTGAACTTGCTAGAACAACCAGGGCTTGTCTTGCCAATCAGTATGAAGACAGCGTAAAAAATTGAGTGGAAAAAATGGAAAACCAGCACACTCCTCAAATCTGCAAATATTTTTACAACATGAGAACCAAAATCAGAGTGGAACTTCCAAAGAAATGCCCCAAGGAGAATTCAGCTGAATCCTTCCCTATCTTCACAGGAATCTTATCACAGCATTCACTACATTCCAGGTTTTTACACCACAAATGACCTGAGCTGATATTTAGAATATTTGAGTCTCTATTCAGCAGCAGCCCTATTAAATGTAGCAGTGTCAACAAATATGGCACCTGTGCAGAGCACTGAGAAGGCACAAATGCACAGACACAGCAGCAGTTGATGATTAATACCAATCTCTCCATAGAAATACACTTCACCCTTTGCTTTCTGATTAAAGATCTCTTGGATCCCTTATTCTTTTATTCAAGATGGAAGCAAAAATCAAACCCACCTTGATAAATCGAAAAATGAGCATTGGATAAAACTGGAACAACTTGTGTTTATTCTTTTATTTTTCTCAAACACCTTTAAATGTGGGCTTGATCCCCTTGCACAAAGGGAATGTTGAGAGTGCCTGGCAGGTGCCTGTGCCTGTTGCTCCTTCCTGGCAGCCAGTGTTCCCTGGGAGCCACCCACACACATGCTCCCCGCCAGCAGGTGCTTCAGAAAGGTGTGTCCGAGTCCCTGCCCCTGCTGGATGCAGCTCTGGAGAGGGAAATCCCCCAGAGCAGGGAGCAGCCCTTGCTGTCACGCAGCACTTGGGCTGTCAGGACGCTGATGTCTAACATTTTCACACAATCATTAACTCTTGTGCTTCCTCCTTGCACAAAATCTAAATGTCACTGTGAACAGTGAAACAGCACAGGAAAGTGTGCTAGCCCAGATACAAACATTTCCATTTCAGGTGGCGTTGTTTCCCCTGACTGCAGGCTGTTGTTACCTGGTTCACCTTTCACTTCTAATTCAGTATTCCATTTCCCCTGCAGTTTAACAGACAAAGAGTCTTTAGGCTCCTCCACAGTAAACCTTCCAGAAAAACTGTTTTGTGGTTTAGATTAGGGGAATAACAAGCCAGGAGAAAACAAGCAGGCCTGTACAAGGAGACAGCATACATTTGATACACATTTAATGTGCCACATCGTAAATGGAGGTTACAGGCCAGTCTTGGGTCATGAGGCATTTCATTAGGCACAAACAGGAGAAGGAGGCTGTGTGAGAGGAGTGGAACCACCAGGACTGGAGCAGGAGCATCCTGTGCGCCTGCACAGCCACCGTGCCAGCGGGCAGGGGAGGGACCAGCAGGGCACCTCCCTGCAGAGGGGACGCGGGCAGGCTCCGTGCAGAGCCATCTGCTCCCAGCCAGGAGGAGCAGCAGGAACTTGCACTTGTGCTTCATCCATCCCGGCTGAGGAGAGGCATGAACGGATTGTACAGCACAGGGAAGATAAACACCAAGAGCAAACATTCCCCCTCAGCTCTGTCCCTCTCTGTCAACTGACATGTTCCATGAAATGCTTCAGTCAGCATGTCCCCAAAATAAACAGGCATTGAAGCTAGAGCCTGATCCAACAGGATTTAGAGCAGTAAGTATTCATTACTACCCTTCTGTAACAGATCAGGACAATACCTTTCATTCTGGAAATATTTTACATCAAAAACTCAAAGCGCCAAAGCTGATCCTCAGCCAGAGTGAGAAAACATTGCTGCAGTAAAGTCAATGGAGCTAAACCACAGGACTGGTGGGAAATCTGGCCACAGCAAAGCTACAGCTGAATAAGATTGTTTTTCTGTACAAGCTATGAGAAGACTGAGATCACTATCTTTTCCTAATAGAAAGAAACAATAGCTGAGGATCCACTTGCAAAATGAAACACACAAGCTGATGAGCTATTCTGTGGAGGTGGAACAGACCTTCATGTCTGATCTCTGACCTTCACTTTCACTGCCTTCATGTCATGAAGTGCTGCTTCTTCCTTAAAATATAAATGTTTATGTAACACTTTATATGTGTGACAGTCATAGGGGCACACCTCTGCTCCAGCAGGCTGGGGAGCAGATCTGGGTGCTGCCAACCATCCTCTGTTCCTTTGAGAGCTCTCCCAGTGCTCCTGGGTTGTGAGAATGTGATTCCTTCATGTCTGCTCTACTTTCATCATTAATCTCGGGATATATTTACTGTTGACTCAGCCTTATATTTATCTTATTAAATATGGAGACCTATTTCTAAATTTAGACTTTCCCTCAAGCTGTTTTTCTCCCTTAGAAACTCCTTTCTTCTTTTCAAATCCTGGCAAGACCTCTCAATAACTCTTCTCTCTGACTTCACGCTGAGAATTTTCTACTGTTGCATTGCAACCAAATTTATTGTTTGCACAACAGCCATAGATGAGCATGTCAACAACCACAACCTCTAGGTGATAACACCTTCTCATTTCCACAGGTTCCTGGGCAGCACCAAGGGTCTGTCTGCTGCCCTGAGCGTGCTGGGCTGCCACCCCAGCAGTGAGCCCATCCCTCAGAGTTCCTGTGCCCCTGGGGCTCCCCTGAGTTTAGCTCAAACCTGCTGCTCACTGATTCTGCAGGCACAGGAACTGAGACACTGGCACCTTCTTTGGGACTGCCTGCTCGCTGGCCAGACCTGAATTTGGTGTGACTGTTTCAGAGATAAGTGTTTGGTGTGACTGTTTCAGACATAAGTGTTTGGTGTGACTGTTTCAGACATAAGTGTTTCTCCATGGGAAGCTCTGGGTCCTTGGTCCTTGGGCCTGATGCTGCTGTGGCACTGGCACAGAATATGACACAATATGATTTTTCACATGTTTTGCTGGTGGGACAAGCAATATTTGCACTTTCTAGACTATTTCCTATGGCGCACATGCCAGACCACCACAGATGCTCTGGGATGAAGCCTTTGAAAGGTCCTGTGCTTCAGAAAGAGTGGAGCACACAGGACAGACACCGAAGCACCAGTGCTGGCCAAATCCTGACTGCAAGAGTTCCACAGAGACCCAGCCTTACCCAGAAGATGAAACAGCTGTACCTTGGGGTTTGGCTAACTGTGCTCTGGGAAAAACAACACTCCAAGAGCCTGAAGTTGAACGTTTTCAACTTTGGGAGACAGAGAAGCTGCAATGGGTGTAAAACTGAATTCACTATTGAGAGAGCTGCAGAAGGCTGGAAGCTGGCTCAGGGCTGCCCAGGCCCTGCTGCCTGGTTTATTCTTTCTTAGTTTGAGCAAGACCTTCCACCCCTGTGCCAGGACTGAACCAGTGCATGCCATGCCTGAAATGAAGGAACCCTCCATTCCCACTGTCTCTGCTGAGAGAGGAACCAACAACCCTGACCAGTAATATTGAAAAACTATGATCACAATATTTAAATAAGATGTCTTATAGCACAATCTCAAGCATCAATCCATCCTTGTTTAAAGCAACTGTGGGTAAACAATTGCAGCATTTGCTGGGGAGCTGCAAGGAGGAAAAACAAAATCCAAAACTTAAAAGCCAAAACTGAAAAGGCTTTTTTTTTAAACAGCAATTTATAAGCACGAATTCTAATTAATAAGAACCACAGAAAGCCTGAAGGAAAGGGCAAGGCAAATTCAACTGCTCCCAATAGGATCAGAAAAAATCCATAGAATGCAGAGTGTCAGGTCTGGCTTTTGATTACATTTGCTGTTCTGGTTCTTTGCATCAGCTTATTTTTAATTGCTGGTTGCTGTGTTACTGCGGCTTCAATGTGATTTCCCACAAACCAGGATTTCACCTAAAAGGCTTTTTAGCCAGGTGAAGGAGAAGGAATAGAACTATACAATTTTAAGGAAATATGCTTTCAGTAATTGAAGACAAATTAGGTATAGTTTGTGTGTATGTAAAGGAGATGTTAAATAATATAAATCTAAACCATGTGTATAATAAGAAAGGCAGAGATCAGGGCTTTAGAGTGCTGGGAACTGTAGATAGACACGATACAGATACACATTTAAATATACCAAATGTATTTGAGCACACACAGGATGGCACTTCAGAAATCTCTGCTGCTTTTTATCCTTTTATGTTGCCTTAAATGCAGCTTCACGTTGTAACTCTGCACAGAGTGGGTCATATTGAAATACAGATAAATGAGAATAGAACATTGAGAATATGGCTTTGAATCCCTGTTGCTTGTGATGGCTTTTAAAACCTGCCTAAAGACAGTAAAACAAAAAATTCTCCATTGCTTCAGTATGTCTGCTTATATTCTTCCCATTATTACAGCAGAATTTTCAGGAGTGACAGGAATTACAGCAGCAATTGTCAGAAAGGTAAAAGCAATACTCAGATCCCAGGCGCTCACAAGAATGATGCAAACCCAGGAAACCACTTTTGTTCAGCTTCTAGTTTTGATCTCTCTACCTTTTGATTTTTAAAATCCACCCCCTCACCTTTCCAAGTTTTGCATCCCATTTCATATTGTCAGCCCCCCAGGAAATTTTTTCATCCCATTTCCTATTGTTGGCCCCCCAGGAAATGCAGAGGGAGGGCAATGTTACTCTGCAGGTGTTTGTTCACACCTCTGTCTGCTTCTGGATCTCCAAATCAATCCCAGCTCTGCATTTTCCCAGAGAATCGGTTCTGCTGTGTTCCATCACATGCTCCCCTTCCCACAGCTCTCTGTCCTTTGGGTCCATTAACCCTCTCCACAACAAGGGTTGCAATGAGGAGGAACATGAAAAGGGACCCCAGACAATCCCAGGAATAGGGAAGGGGAGGAGTGACCTGGCCCTAGATTCTGTTTTCCTCTCTTTTTGTAAGGAAGTTCCCAGCTGGGACGTTCCCAAAGGAATGCCTACCTCTCATTAAGCTGAGTTTACCCCAGGTAGGTCTGATCCATTCCAGAGGGCAAAAGCTTCTAACATGGCAAGCCCTGACTAGGCCACTCACAAAACAAGACAGTAAATCATCAGCATTTACAGCAGGGCTGTCATCCCGGGGCAAGGACGCCGTGGATCATAAACCGCCCTGCTGGAATCACAAACCACCGTTTATATCCAGAGCCTGAGCAAACACAGCAGCCTCAGAAATGCCAATATCACTGTTTCTATCAACAGAAACAAGAAATGCTTACAAGAACAAAAGTTAAATAAGCGATGTTAAAAATAATTGAATTGACTGAAGAATGCAGCCAGATGAGGAATGAAGACACAGCACACATGACTCAAAGCTGATGGAAACAAATTAGTCAGAGGAATACTTGCCAGTGGTATTCACCCAGCTCTTGGCCAGATAGCTCAGGATTTTGTTCTGTTTGGCAAGATTCGAGCGTTTCTCTAAACGTGATCCCTCAGAAGTGTCCAGCTGGTTCCTGGACATGAGCTGCTCTCCCAGCTCAGACTCCATCCTGCACAAGGTCTGTCCAACGTGTGATGAACACGGCAGGGGCACAGCTGCCCCTGCCAGGATGATGCACGCTCTGCCCATCTCAGCCATTCTCGCAAACCAGATCAAACTCCTTGCTCACACACATGGCCACAGAGGGCTAGATTGGCCTCTCCCACCCTATAAATGTAGAAACCAATAGAAACCCTCCTGTTTCCTATAAGAAATCCAGTCTTCATGAAGGAAAGGTAACACTGGGAGTCAATTTTTAAACTCAAATCACAGACGGTAAAGAACAAAACCCCAAAATTGCCATCACTGAAACATCTTTAGGCTTTGAACCCAACCAAAATATGATGAACCAGGTCCTTCCAATGGGAATAGGGGCTGGCTCCCCATATTTCATGCCTGCCTTGGCTGCACCACTATGGGGCAAGAGCAAGTCTTGACACACGTCTCATTCCCGCGGCTGTTTTGCCCTCCCTGCTGCCAGCAGGTCCAGGCATGGGTTGTTTCTTTGTGTACACAGGGTGGTATTGATGGAAACAAACAGTTGAGGCTTGTGGGACAAGTTCTTCAGGTGGCTTATGGGAAGGTGCTTGGGATTTTCCCTGTTCCTCTTCCTCCTCATTGTTGGAACTGAGTGCCAGCGTCCTCAGCAGAATTTACCCGAGCGTCACTCCATCCCAGAAGCACGGACACTGTTCCTCCTGCAGCTCAGGGGTGCTTTGTGACACTTAGTGTTGTTTATCCAGACATGGCTCATTTAGCAATTTAAACCAGATGCCCACTAAACACAGTTTTCTCTTTCTTCTTGTCAGGATTTCTCTCACTGTAATTCTTCTATCTGGAATTTCCACAGATTTGATTTCTCCTTCCCCAAATGAAACCTTTTGCATAATTACATTAAATAATTACATTAAATAATTACATTATTTGTACCTTTAAATTGTTTTGCTGTAAATTCCAGCCTCTAGTTTTATTAGTTTACACTGACATGACTCAAAGACAGAAAGGGCTATTCCTGTTCTGGTCTGATCCCTTACAAACCATGGGTCCTTTGATATCACGCCAGTAACATCTAAATGTGTCCAGTAATGTTGTTTGGCCACAACATGCCCTTCAGAAGGGTTCCAGTACTCCTCAGAGGACAAGCCATGGAGAATCTTCCCCTGTGTTTGACAGTTCCAAAGGTTTCAACACTCACTGCTAAAACTGTATTTCTGTCTTAGACCTGGGTGACTGATTTAATCTTTTATTCAGCTCTTGTTTCAGTTTACTTCCCATCATAAATATTCTCCTACTGGCCCTTTTTCCCTCCAAATTCCTCTTGTGCCCTGTTTGGAAAACAGGGCAGGGGTATCCTGCAAGAACCAGAGGCAGCCTGGAGTGCCAGCCCTTGGCAGCGGGGGAACCCTCAGGGCACCACATCTGTTGGGCAGAGTCCTGGCTGCCCCCTGAGCAGCTCTGCTGTGAAACCCTGCCCCAGGCCCAGAGCACCTGGGGAGGCAGAGGGAGCACACATCCCACGGGTGGGACCAGGAGAAGCCTGGCCAAGCCTCAGGGGTGTGCAGGAGAGTCCCGGGACACCCAGGGACACCCAGGGACACCCAGGGACACCCAGGGGCACTCAGGGGCACTCAGGGACACCCAGGGATACTCAGGGACACCCAGGGACACCCAGGGATACTCAGGGACACCCAGGGGCATTCAGGGACACCCAGGGACACCCAGGGACACCCAGGGGCGCCCAGGGGCA
Organism: Camarhynchus parvulus; assembly: GCF_901933205.1. Lineage (NCBI taxonomy): Eukaryota > Metazoa > Chordata > Aves > Passeriformes > Thraupidae > Camarhynchus > Camarhynchus parvulus. The sequence goes on from NC_044590.1 coordinate 827,462, forward strand.
CCCAGGGATACTCAGGGACACCCAGGGACACCCAGGGACACCCAGGGACACCCAGGGATACTCAGGGACACCCAGGGGCATTCAGGGACACCCAGGGGCGCCCAGGGACACCCAGGGGCACTCAGGGGTGCCCAGGGGCACTCAGGGCACCCAGGGACACTCAGGGACACTCAGGGACACCCAGGGATACTCAGGGCACCCAGGGGATACTCAGGGACACCCAGGGGCACTCAGGGACACCCAGGGGCGCCCAGGGGCACCCAGGGGCACCCAGGGATTCCACAAGTTAGATGATGTTTGACATGCCAATAGAATATTTTTTTCAAATACAGCCCTTAGAGAATACAGAGACTGAAACATTTCAAATGGGGGTTTTTATGCTCCTACAAGGTCTTCCATATCTCCTGCACTGAAGATATTTTCAGTTATTAAATGATTCTTAATCATATACACACAGTTCTTTGCTGATAATGTTTATTCACTGGGAGTTACTTTGGAGTCCTGGTATGACATCATATATTCCAGTTTAAGAGACAATAGACCATGCATTTTTCCTTTCTCTTTTTTTAATGTGGACATGAGATGTCTAAGGTCAGGTCCTCTAAGGAGAATTTGGCCTTTAATGTTTTTGTTTCAGACTCTGATTCCAATTATAGTTGTAGTTCCACCCAACTTGAGTATTTTTGTGTTTAAAAAAAGTTATGGGCTAAATTAATTTCTGGTTTAAATCAGTGTACATGCATTGGGATAAATTTGGTTCAGTGAAATAATGATGGCAAGGCAACTGAACCACATGATTTACTATGCTAAATACAAAGGCTGGATCTAACTGTTTCTCCCAATCCTTCTTTCTAGACATGTGAAAGTTAGGAAATAAACAAAGACCTGGCTGGCAGAAGAAATAGAGCTGTAACAGAGATGTCACATGCTGACGGCCAGGTGATTTTCACAGCCTTCGTTTCTGTTTTTTCTATTTGAAATGCATGTAAAGTATGGTTGTCTCTGCCTTAATCCCCAGCAGATTATGTTAAATTATCCATATTTCTAATAAGCAATATAAATAATTAGGCAACAGTACATGACAAGAAAATTACATTTTGAGCTACTGCTGACATGCCTTTGGTGGTGCTGGCAGAAGCCCATGGTTGTGAAATGGGAGCAAGGCTGGAAAAGCCCAGTGAGAAGCACTGAGGGAGCACAGCAGGTTCAGGGCCAGGTACTGCTGCTGCCAGGGTGCATCTCCTGGGAACCCATCCCAAAATCCAGTGTGCATCTCCTGGGAGCCAGCCTGTCCCAAAATCCAGTGTGCATCTCCTGGGGTCCTGTCCCAAAGCCCAGTGTGCATCTCCTGTCCCAAAGGCCCTGCTGCCCCAGCAGCAGCACAGAGCCCAGCAGAGCTGCCCTGGGTGGCACAGGGGGACAGGCAGGGACAGCCCCTGCCACAGGAGCAGGACACAGCCATTCCTGTCACTGGCACTGGCCGCTGCAGTGAGGTGGGGTGAAAATCCTGCAGGCTGCAGAGAACAGTGGAGATGGGACAGGAGGGAGAGGTGTTTTCCTCTATGCTGCTTCTGCTTCAGAGTGCTGCAGCTGTGCCCTGAGCAGGGCTCCTGCAGTGGGCATCAGCACAGACACAGTGCCTGCCCAGAGAGCTCAACGCTCAGCAGAGGGCAGGAAATCTGAGAGAGAAATGTAGAGCAAGCATTTGCTTCAGAAAGTTCTGTTCTGTTTTAAACCACAAGGCCACATTGTAAATAAATAGTGAGGACAAGCCAAGGCCATCATTACATGAGTAAAAGTGTATAGAACTGGGTCCTTCTACTCATGACCTTACATAACATCACCACCTCCCCAAAAAAACCTAACTACCCAAACAAACAAAAAGAAAAAAAATCAGAAACTAACAGAAAAGTCATAAGAAATATGAGATCAAAGACTGCAGCTGCCAGTCAGCAGGGCAGGGGACAATCACCCACTGATGGTGTCCTGCTTTCAGTCCCCAGCAGTGCTGTGAATGCTGGCTGCAGTGCTGTTCCACTCCCCAGCTGATGCTCCAAGTGTGGCCAGCAAACGGTCCCAGCCTTTCCTGCCCCCAGGACCAGAGGGGATGCTGCAGCACAGAGGTGTCTGTGAGATGGGACATGGCATTCCGTGCTTTCCTCTGCTAGCAAAACATCTCCCTGAGGCTTTCAACACAGCAGGAAAGGCTCCATTCATCTTTTCTCTGCACTGGTGTGAAAAACAGGCAGAGGGACGAGCCAGGGCTGCCAGAGGGGCAGGATGCTCTGTCCTGGGTGCCCAGGGAGGGGAAGCAGCCCCGGGGCTCCCCAGAGCCTGGTGAGCAGCAGCAGCAGCGCTGGCCTGAGGCAGGGGCTGGGCTCGTGTCCCTGCTGCTGTCACAGGGCACATCTGCGTGCCTCAGACAGTATCACATCACACTGACAAACTGTTTCCGTGGGTTTGGGGGAAAAACAAAAGCAAACTCTTGCCCGTGGAAGTGCTGGGGGGAACTAGCTGACACTTAGCTGACACTCTTCCCACCCAAACTATTCTGTTTCTATGGAATTTCCTCATGCTAAGTGAAAGAACAGCTCAGGAGCTGCAGTCCTGCCTGCAGCTGAGTATTTCACAAGCAAGCCCTTCTGACAGACACCTTCAGGCACCCAGAACTTGCCAGCTTGGTACTTTTGTCTGTTCCAAACAATCTCTTCCACTGAATGTGCCAAAACATATTCATCCCACAGGGATTAAATAAGGCAGCAAAAACCAGGAGAAGAGATTTGTTCCCTTTTCATCATTATCAGTTTCAAGACAGACCAAACAGACCAAGAATAAGATTGGCATGGAGGAAAGGAGTTCATAGCAGCCATTGTAAGTCCCTGGCTGCACTGGAGAAACAGCCATAGTGGTGTTGTTTCCCAAAGGCAGAGCCAGTCACTGCCTCACCAAACCACACGGATAACCTCAGCCACTGATGGCAAGTTCTGCTCCTGAGGAGGTCCAAAATCACCCCGTAAAGAGTTAAAGTGGGACTGATTTCCCATTTACCATCCTCCTGGGAGAGGCTGCAGAGCCAAGCTCACTCCAGGTGCTCACCAATCATTTACCAGTACTGTACCACACTATTCTCTGGCTGATGTTTCACTTTGCCCCCACCCCTTCCCACCTCCAACAAATTCCCTGTTCTTCACAGAGAACACGGTATCACGCGTTTCCAGGAATTAATGATTTATGTCAAACAAACAAGAGCATGTCACTGAAAACCTTATCAGAAGACCTGGAAAACGCCATGCACATGTCAGATTGCTGCAGAGATCTGCTTGGATGCGCTGGGCCTTTGGCATCAAGGGTGGCCTTAGCCAGAAGTCACAGGAGCTGGCAGGCTGTGTGACACAGCCTTCTGGAACACGCTGCAGCCTTGACATTTGGCACACTGCTCACCTGAGTAGCCCTTGCCCAGTTTAAGGAGTGGCTGAGGGAGTGCACTTCATTCTGTTACAGCCAACTGATTACCAAATCTTATTTCCCAAACCAAATAAAAACAAATGTTTCGTTTTCAAATCATTACCACAAGTGTCATGGCTTTCAAACAAATTTCACTGAGCTTTTACTCTGATCGTTGTGATTAGTGCTAAGGACCTTGGCAGCCAGCCTGAAGCTGAGTTTGAGGAGAATCTAATCTAAACCCAGGATCAAGATCCTCACAGGCTTCAGTGATGTTTCACTACACTCAGATGTACGTGAGGTTTAAATCTGCTTTTATTAAGGCTCTCTGTGAACAACAGGCAGATTGAAACTGTGTTCCACAATTCCTACTTTCATTCCACTCTTGGAAGACAAGACGTTTGTCAAACACCTTCATAAAGTCACTGTCAGTTTGAGGGTTTGTTTTTTGTTTAATCTGAGTCTGTGGTGAGGCTCAGGCAAAACAGGTCTAATGAATCCACAGCTTCCTCTGGCACTATCGACCGCTCGTCAGCCCACAGCGCTCACAAATGTCATTTATTTACCTAGGAGGTGGCCCCCAGAGGGTTACATCAACACATGCTGTGCACACACGGCACCAGATTATGTGAACCTACGTCTCTGTGGTTATCTCTGGTGGAAGCTGACTCCTGGTATCACAAGCTGACACTGCCCCTCTCTAGTACAAGGTTCCTGTGTTGATACTGATGGTTTCAGATTTTATCCCACATTAACATTTAAATTCTGAACAGATGCCACCTCGAGATTTACAATTTACATCGAAACAATACGAAATTGAAAGGTTTCTCTATTGGTTTTCCATAGCTTCACTCTTTAGTTTTATTTTTTTCAGGTTTTCACAATGAATCCTTAAGACCAGTATATGAAAACACAGCCACATAAACAGCTGGAACTCAGTATTAGCTGTCACAAATTAAGTAAACAGAAATATTTGTAAACACATGTGAGCAGTCTTGAAAAGCCAGCTCAGACCATTTGCTTATCTCATGCCTGTGTTTTTTTTAACTGTTAAATATGTTCTTCATTGCTCACTAAAAGTCCGACTTCAGATCCCAGTATTGATTCATATTGTGTAGCATATCCAGCAGTGAGGGGTCCTAAATCAGATCTGGTCTGGTTTGGGGTATATAAAACTAAACTAAAATAAAACTAAACGTATCACTATGAATTTCACCTTTCAAATACTTCAGTCCTCTTCTTAGTTCTTTCTGAATTCTCTGATTTTTTTCAATCTAGAGCTAGACTTAGAAGGCTGATTTTACAATACAGATACCATTAGCCTCCAGAAGAGAAATGAGTCCAGTTGTCTCATTCTGGCCCTAAAAGAGCTGTTCAGTTAAGATTGCCATTTAGGCAATAACTGCCTGTTGGAGTAAAATTGCTAAGCTACATACAAAACCACTTTCCAGTCCATTATCAGGACTACTGGGTCAGTTGTTCCCCAGCAGAAATTCTATGTTTACTCTGTGAAAATATTTTTCCTCTTAAAACTTCCATTGGAAAAATACTTATTTGTGAACTGAAACAACTGAAATTGGAAGAGACAAGGTTCCAAGCTGACCATAAAACTGTCTTTAATTAAGAAATTGGTTGAACTCCAAATCCAGGGCATGTTCTTTGCATCCGAGAGAAGCAAGAGAAACAGTTTTAAAGCCACATGCCTCTTGTGACAGATAAGCATTTCACTAGAAAGAGCTAAGTGCTTCCTTCCTTTGTTCTAATTTCAAACCAGAGCAACACTAAGAAAACGACCTGATCAGTAGCTCCTACACTGAGGTCATGATGAGAGGCTGTACCTCGTTTCTGACCTGAAAAGATGTCACACATGTACTCTGCAGTGAGCAGGAAACTGCGTGAGTGCTTCCTGTGGGTTCGAGCCTCGCCTCACACTTGTGGCAATGGAGCAAAGACAAGTTGTCTTTGCATTATTTGGGGTTTTTTCCAGTCAATGGCCTATTTTCCATAACAGGGCACCTGAGCAGCTTTACAGAGCTCCTGCACTGCAGTCAGAGGCACCATTACAAGTGCAGTGAGTGACAGCAGGGGGACAGCAGAGGCCTGGAATTCAGTGTCACTGTCCCTGGTGTCCCTGGTGTCCCTGGTGTCCCTGGTGTCCCTGGTGTCCCTGGTGTCCCTGCCCCAAGTCCCCAGCTGCTCAGACAGCCCTGGAAAGCTGCTGCTGCCATTCCACCACAGCTGCTGTTCCAAGGCAGCTCACCCAAGCCCGTGCATGCTCTGGGTTGCTGCAGACGTACCCCCAGGGCTTGTTTGAATTAGGATCCCAGCCATGATTGCAGCTGAGTAAAGTCCAAGCACCTCGCACAGATGTGACCTAAAATGCTGCTGTGCTGGCTCCAGGGGCTGCACAGCCCTGGCACAGCTCTGCCTGCAGGTAACCCCTGGGGCAGGGCCAGAGCCCCCTCTCTGGGGCTGCTGGAGCCAGCTGCCACGTGGCTGGGCACAGACTGAGGCTGAACACGAGTGGTTACAGTGGGAGCTCTTTCTGAACAACCCCCAAACAGTGCTCACAAACTGTTTGCATGCTTTTACTGGAAATAACCAAGTCATACCCTTGGCAAGGTTTGCTACTCTGCATTTTCTCATGTTCAGAATAAAATTCGAGAAGAATATCCCCATCCCATGCTTCCCTCCTTGCTCATAATTCTGTGAAAGAACACTCACTTAAGACTCCACTCTCATATTATTCTTTGTTGCTACCTCCCTAAGGCCCCCATTCCCACGTCTCCAATTCTGTATTCCTTGTGTCTGAAGACAATTCCTACCTCACAGAGAAAGCAGGAATTCTCAGGCTGTGAATCCCACATCCCACCTATGGATGATAATGTCCATTTAGTCAGTAAGTCCCCAATGGAGGTGAACTCTCCTCTCCCTGCCAGGTGCAAACTCAGCCCCTTGCCCCCTGTGCTGGATCCCAAACACGGCCATTGCCAGCTGTGGGTTCAAGGCAAGAGCTGGAGGACTCTGTAGAAAATACTCTGTGGAAGATTCTGTGTAGGAATCACATAACCCAAAAAGAATGCGATTTTACAATTTTTTTTACCAGTAGGGGAAGAATTTACTGGCATCAAGATTTGAACCCAGATGTTTTCATCAGGCACAATTTTGTTTTTCTTTGCATTCAGTCATGACACTGAGCACAGCCTACAGTTGTGTTAGATTAATGCACTTACAAACAGGCAGCATTCCTTACACATTTTCATTTACTCTGCAATATGCATTTACTTAGTTCCAGCAACACAACAATTCCCTCTGGCACCAGCTCAGCTCAACAGTTCAAAAAGACTCAACTTGAGCTGATGGGGGATTTACAGCACAGTAATTTCTCCTGCCTTTCCCTTTATGTCAGCCCCACTGGTGACCACATACAGAGGCATACAGATGTGCCTACACATTCAAGGATTTCTAAACTGGTCAGGTATTTAAAACCCAATGAAAAGGAATTCTTGTTTCAAAATCCAGCAGCTGGCCAGAGTTAAGAAGATCTGATATACCAGAAAAAGAGGCAGGCAGGGGGATTACCCTACAAAGCTAAACACAAACTCTCTCAGTCCTGAGAGAATAGACTTCAAATTCAATTTCCAAATGCGCTCAGACTAATGCATTTCCATAGAAAATCTTCTCAGGAACTTTTACTGAATAAGCATAAACCAACCAACTGAAAGACATTTAATGACCAAACCAAGTTAATTCTCAAGTGTCGGGGAAAATATGTGCAAATACTTCATAGTTTTGCTTCAGCTAATAAAAAGTCAGGACAAAAATGTAAATAATTAAATATGTAAATAATTAAATATGCAAATATTTTTTTCTTTTTTTTTCTCACAGAACAGCAGAAATTTGTATAGAATTCAAGGTGCCTTTAAGAAACACAAACCAGTGAAGATAGCCAAGTGCAGGAAGCTGCTGCAGCTCCTACAGAAAGCAAAGTTTACCCTCCCATAGCTGTAAGCACAAGGTCACAGTGGATGTTGGACCTTCTGCTGCAGTTTTCCTGTGCTGTGTGAAACATTAAACAGGCCCCCAGAGAGGGATCCACAGAAAAATGATTTTTATTGAGGAGCATGAAGATGAGTGGAGTTGATCATCACCCGCATCTCTGTCTCCCACTGGGTCTGTATTGTGAGCAGCAGTCAATTAGCGGGTAATTAACAAAACCATTGGTGCAGGGCACCCTGCCAGTGTCCTTGGAAGGGTGAGATGGACAATAAAGCAAAAGCAATCTTCATTTTAGACAGCTGGGAACTTGCCCACCTTTAGCCTGAATTACCCAGCTGGACTTTGCACGTGGTATGATCCCAGTTTTCCATCAGCTCTGCAGGAGGATGTTCCAGAGCAGGGCACTGCTGCCCCAGGATTCCCTGGACCTCTGGGGAAGATGTACCAGCTCTGGGTGCAGCACTGCTTGTGCTGCACCTTCATCCCAAGGAGTATGAGCTGCTCTGATGGCTTCCTCAAACTAGCTGCAACTAGTCTTTCGTGAGAGAAAAAAATAGGCCTTAATAAATCTAGTGTTTGGGCAGAAAATAACTTCCCTCTTACTCCAGTTGTGCCCTGGCTGATTCCAGAACTGGTCTGTGCTTGTGCTAAATGCACTGAGAGCTAATAAAAACTGCCTTGGATTAGAAATAGGATTCTTTATTCAGCATTCCAAATGGAAACACTGAGATGGCTGAAGAGTTCATTTAGCATTTTGATTTTATTCAGAGGCATTATTTCCATTGCAGGCATTTATGAACTGGCAAAAGCCTCCATCCCAGGATCCTATAATAGTGCTTTCACTGCTGTTTCATCCATTCCAGCAAAAGTGATCTCTTCAATGCAAATACCCACAATACATAGTGGAAATGGAAGTATTGCCATGTGCTCAGCTGGATCATGGCCTGCTCCCCACCGTGCTGGGACACCTGATGGATTCCATGCCATGGGTATACAGTCAAGGGAGTTTTCTTGAATTTAGTCTAGAACCAGACTTCCATTTTGCATAAATGCAGATTTTTAGCACTATGTTTTTCATTTTCTTTTATGTTTATTGTAGAACCACCTCTGCCTGCAGACACTGAACACCCCTGTAGACAATCTCAATATTTCATGGTAAATTTTCCAAGCAATCAAAGCAGCCCATTTCTCCTCTCATTTATAGTGGTGTAAATGAGGGTGGCTTCAAAGTAGCAGCTGAAGCAATACATGTAGAAAGGCAGCAGAAGGGGCTGGAAGACAATTCCTCACAATTTGTAACTGCTTGTAAATGAAGGACTTCTCAATTTATATGGTTTAGAGTAGAAATCTTTGTCTCAACTGAGAGCTCTGTCTCAAGTGACAGAAGCACTGCTTATACTTCCCCCATGGCAAAAAGCAACATAGAAATGGTGCTTTACCCTCAGGGAATTTTATCAGTCAGAATGGATTTGTATTCACATAAATTAAAGCTCTGCTCCCACCCAGCTCTGTCAAGCAGCTCCAAATTTCAGCTGTACGCAGTGCGGTGTACACAGGGCAGTGACCCAGCTCGCCCTGCTTCAAGCAAAACTTTGAACAAGTTTTCAATAAAGGTCCCCTCCAACAGTATCTCTGTTAGTCTCCCAGATAAACACTACACTGACATCTTGAAGAAAGCCCCAGATGTTCCCGTGTCAATAGAAGGAAATATTCATGTGTCAATATGCCAACCCCAAATCAGGTGGGCAGTGAGCATGAAGCCTGATTTCAGTCAAACCTGGAGAGTCTAAAACCACGTGCTCTAAACTACTGGCATCTCCCATCTGCTCTGAGAGGCAGCTGCATTTTTCCCTCTCTCAAGGTTAGCTATGTTGTAAGTCCCATTACTTGCACTTTGCATAGGCAAAAGTCCCTATTACTATATTATTATTATTATTACAATATTCCACAATTACCATAATGATATATGTGGGTATTTGAGCACTGTGGGCTCACTTTGCAGCAAACCTCAAAGCACCCAGCTGCTCTGCTCTGCTCTGCTCTGCAAGCCCTTGCTGTGTTTTCTAAAATCACTTGGGGCTCAGTCAAATCTTCCCAGCACAGCCCTCTGCTCATTATCATCCTACTTCTTAAACATTCCCTCCCTCCCAGCCCGGCCCTGCGCTATCTTCCCACAGGGGACACACCTCACAACTCCCCAGATAGGGAAGCCAAGCAAACAATCATCCTGCCGGGCCCGAGTCCCAGGGTACAGCGTGTGCAGCTCAGGCTGACAGCTGGCAGCGCTCACTCGGACACATCTGCTGATGAGGACGAATGGGTTTGTGCATTTCCTCAAAAACTCCGCGTCCCATTAATCAGCACCTGAGAGGAACCGGTCTGGCAGTGATCCTGACACTGACTCCTCTCCTCAGCTTCTCCAGGAACATATTCCAGAGAGCCGTGGAGTTATCCCATCAAGATCACAGGAATGCTCTGCTTGGATACCTTTGGTGCTGATCTGGCCTAACACAGAGCTCAGCTTCTCATCCTGCAGCATCTGCCATCAGAAGGGGTTGGGAGGTTGTAACACAGTTCAGGTGTCTGGTCTAATCTATAAAGGTCTTGTGTATAAAATTAGTTCACAATTTTAACCACTGCAGAGCTCCAAAGCCAGAAGACTGTTTTTTTCATTCATAATTAAAATAATCAGTGCAGTCCTTGATAAAGCAAGTTCACAAGTATTTACCTTTCAGTGTTCCTTTTTCTCAGGACAAACCTCAATATGCATAGTTCACCTCAGTTCTACAGCAGCAGGAGGAGGTATAAGACAGGAATTGTTCCCTATCTCGTTCACCATCTCATTATCATTGACATTTACATTTTTCAGTGGAGGTTGTTAAAGCAGGGCATGTTAAATGCTTGGGCCTTTTGCAGGACCTGCCCAGCTAATTTTTGCAGTTTGTTTGAGCACATAGGTATGTGAGGTTCATGTGGTGATAAGAAATGAATGTTACACTGAATGATCAAGGCAGGAAAGAATTCAAATTTGCATGAGAGGAGGTAAAGCTGGGACACAGTGACAGAACCCAGGGTGGAGAAGCTGAATTGCTCTGCTGGTGTCCCTGGAGAAGCTGAATTGCTCTGCTGGGCATCCCTGGAGAAGCTGAATTGCTCTGCTGGGTGTCCCTGGGCTCTGACTGGGTCCCTGCAGGACATGGGCACACTGGGATCCTTGGCTGCTCTGCTGGACAATGCCATGCCCCACAGAGACTCTAGGAAATTCTATCCAACCCTGATGTGGAGGTGTCTGAAGTTTCTGACAGAGGGCACATACAGAGTAATTTACCAATCAGAACAACCCAAACTCTGTCTCCTCAGCCTGACCCCCCCTTACAGCATTTCATTTCTGCAGAACCTTCCCTTGGGTGGTACAACCTGATTGTTCCTCCTCACACTGCAGTGCCACAGGAGAGGGAATGCTCCTGGACAGTGTAACTCAGGTAACTCAGCCCCTCCTGCAGCGAGTGGCAAGTGAGCTTTTATACCTGCCCCTGCAGGAGGCTTCTCTAGGGCTGATTTCCTGAGCTGCTGCACTACTCAGGACTCAACTTCCAAACCACAGAGCACTCACCAAGCAGCCATCAGTGCAGACTGACACAGACACTCATTCTGAACATGGCAGCCTCAGCTTCATGGGGCTGTTGCTAAATTTGTGAGAGAGGCATTTCAAAAACAGAAATAATGGTACGTACACTCGTAAGGACTGTCCCACTGACAGTGAGCAGCAAAAGGATAAATAACAACATGAGTATCTTTTACAAATACAAATAATGAGACAATGTAGAGTTAATGAATTCTCAGTCAGCTATCTCTCTTAAAACATGTTGCAAACACTTGAATTTCTTCTTTTCCCAGCTCTGCATTCTCTGAAGAATTTTACAATTTATTGTCTCAAGCCATATTTGGTATTTAGTGCCTCAAGAAGCTTGTGAAAAAAGATCTGTTTGTTACATGAAAATGAAAACATGTTGTGGTTTCACCTCAATTTCTTTCCTTCTCCCCTACTTCTAAAGAGAAGAGACAATTTTAAGAAGCAGGAAAAGTAAACAACTCAGATATAAAAAATATACAAACACAAATACAAACAAAAACAACTCATAAGTTAGGAAAAAACTGGAACTTGTGCCTGGGGTAAAGCATGTAAAAAGTGGTGATTTATTCAAGGGCAGAATTTTGGCATTTTCTTTAGCTTCAAGTAAATAAATAAGACAAAGCAAAGTCTTTTCATCTGATTGTTTTACAGTGCCTGGGGCTATGTACGTTGGACACTGTTTGCAACTGTTTTCATTTAGGGATGAGTGAAGTGGTTCAATTAAAACATGAGCAGCTCTGAACCTTTGCTATGAATAAATCAGAATATTTCTCGGAAGGTTCAAGGAAGTCCAGTTAATTGTCATTATTTAGCTCTTTGTAGTCATGTGTTGTGGCACTGTCTGGATTCAGAAGTGCCACCATGTAGTCCAGCCCTAGTATCAGCTGACCAAACCAGATTGAATTGGTTGGGCCAGCAGCACGGAAATCTGGGGGAACTAACCCAAATAAAATACAAAGTTTTGAGGTCCACAAAATTCCCACACCCCCAACTGCTCCCTTCACTTCTGTGGGGAAAAAGGAGCTGTGGAACCTCTGAGGAGAGGAGCCCTGGAGCATGAAAGCCAGAGGCCGGGTCTGCAGCAGGGCCTCTGGAGGTGAGAGGTGGGAAGAGGGGCATGAGGAGTGCTTGCAGCAGCCCATAAGGGAGAAGCATGAATCCTTTCAAGGAACCATGTAAATACATCCAAGAATACAGGTGTTTTTCTACAACGGGGTATTGTGCATCTCTTGGATGCCAAAATAGTTATAATTGTTATACTGCTTCCTACTGAGAGGAAGATTTAGAAGTGCACCTTTATATTCATCAAAGAGTAGCAGCAATTAGCAAAATTAATTTAGAACTGTGAATTCTTTTTCAGTCTGGATTACAGGGTCTTCAAATTATGGAACAGTAAAACATTTATTGTAATCCTCTGAGTGCACAGATGTGCTCAATGCTGTTCTTTACTGTGTGCCATGAAGAACCCTGACTACTACTAGACAGCCCTAAATGCATCAGTTCCTGGTTTTGCACATCAGAAGGGCCCAGCTGGCATGTTATGCCACAGCATCCATCCGTGTAGCTTCCATGTGTGAATTCCCTTATCCCTTATAAATCCAAGGCTGCGCTCTGTTCTCCTGCCAAACCTAAGCAGTAGCTAACTTCTGAGGATGCTCTAAACGTTCCATTTACTCTTTCTGTGCAAACAGCTGCTGAAGAGCTCCAGATTCTGAAACTGAAGGCAAGCAGGTACAGTATTGTCACAGGAAGATTATTTCTTCCATGCAAGGCTGGGCATTAGAGAGGACATGGAACCTGATTGCAATAACTAAAACTTCATACAGGCAATGATGGTGAATCCTGATTGGAATTTTGATAATTTTGACCCCTCAGTTTTGCAAATGTACAGGTAACAGAAGTGTATTGTCATGCAGAGATAAGGATGCTATTTTAAAAAGAAATGCATTGTTACTACATTAGCTCACAGGAATGTTTACAATTTGGAATGTGTGCTCTGTTTCAGTTTCTGAGCACTAGACAGCAACTATTCCAGGCTCAGGCTTCTTCCACTTCCTATATTTAGAATTTAGCAGTCACTTTGCACTGAATCACATCTTTCTTCCTTCATTCTTCTCCTGACTATTCCCAGTTCTGAACCTGAAGTTTATGACATTTTTCCTGAATTGCTGTCCATATTGTGAGTCCCCACTGAAGCTCCTTGCAGCGCTGTTAAGGAGCACTGATAAATGTCCATTAGCCAGCTGACTGAGCATTGCAGAGGATCCCTGGCTCCCAAAGAGGCAGCTCCAGTGTGAGCTCAAAAATCCATTCATTCATTCCCTCCTTCCCAGCAGCATTCCTTGGCCTGGAGCCAGATGCCATTTGACGTCACGGCTCTAACCAGGAACATAATGTGCTGGCACTGGGACAGGAGCTCTACCATGGAAAAAAACAGCAACAAGTAGAAACCTATCACCCTGCCTGGGAAGAGGGAGTTTAGAGAACAAGGCTGAGGGCAAATCAGCAGAAAATTCAATGAACTATGTCAGGTCCAATATTTGGCTTTTGCTTTTCTGCACAGCACCTTCTTAGGTTACTACTCCAAAGCACCAATCTTATTAACACAGACAGCACACAGCAAAAAGATGTCCTAAAATACTTAACACTTTCCATTCTCCTCTTTGCAGCACTCTTGCTGAAGTGCTCCAAAAGGTCCATTCTTTCTTGCTTTTTACTTCACATTATTTGAAACATAATCATCCAAAGATTTATTTTTTGGTCTGCGATTGATTTGTATTTGAAAAAATCTCTGTTCTGTTTATTTGAGTTAAATATTAAACAGGTCTTTAAGTAGAGACTTCGCAGTGTTAGTATACAAAACTCAGAAGGTGGTTTAAGGACAGAAAAACAATCTTGTAAGTTTCTTCATAACTGTAATTGAGGCGCTGGGTAAAAAACAAAGACCAACAAGCTTCCAAACTGACTACTGAGCACAGAAATAAAATAATAATAAATATTTAAAGGACTAGGAAGTATTTCAATAGCAACAAGTGCAATGGGTATTGCTGATATGAATTTAGAATGCCTGATTGACAACCCACCAGAGTTCCATCACTGATACCCACAGCTGTAGCATTGCAGCCACTGACTTATAGAAGCTTATAGGAGAAATTTCCTGAACTGTCTATGAATGTTAGATAGTCTATCATGGAATTAATTTGGGAAACTAATGTATATGTCAGTAATTTAAAATGTAATTCTCAATAAAATCTTCTGAAGATGTCCATCACCTTCCTGATTGTTGGAGTTCTTGGGCTCTTCACAGAAAATGCTGAGTTTCAACTACTCTGGAATTGGAGGCTGCTCAGCAAATGCCACCAGCCATGTCTCTGAATTTCAGTGCCTCTTCAAGGACTCCTTCCTGCTCACTGCAGGCAGGAAGGACATCTTGGGAAATGAGCTGTGCACTTCCTGCCACAGTGTGAGGCTGAACTACACTCATGAATATCTCATTACATTCCAGAAGCCAATTTCAGCAATTCCTTTTGGCCCAGGTCATCAGACTCACAGCATCAGTGAGTGTCCAAACCCCTTTCCAGCTGAATATACCCAGTCATCAGGGACATATGAAAAGAGTTCACAAACATTATGTTTCACTGAAATCTGGAACTACTTAAGCTGAAATGAGACAAATCTGGACAATAGCATCCCCACTCTTCACAGAAAAATGCCCTGCCCAAGCCCACATGTCTGCTCCATGGAGAGTTTAACTGGGGTGCCAGTGTCTAATAAACCTCCCATGCCTTGCTTACCTCACTATCCCACCACCTGCCAATCAGCAGGAGCAATACAGGCATAGTTAATAATGACAGCTGATAAACTGAGCACTCTGAAATACCATGGGCAGTGTCTATAGTGAACTGCAAGCTACACCTACCCACATCTATACATGGATTAATGAAAGGGAATTTTTGTCAAGTCACATTATCATTGAAAGATTATCCTGGCTCCATGTTCATTTGAGTTAAAACCCCGACATGGAAAAACTGTTGCCTATCCATTTGACATTACTTCATAATGACTAAATTAGAAGTTATTTTCCTTTTCTAATCTCATAACATTTAAACCATAATTGTAGCATTATTTTTCCATCCCTTTTGTGAGTTGTTCTTATTGAACAACTGCTCTTAGTTTAAGTAATAAAGAATATTTTCAAAGTAGCCACAGATTTATCTCTTAATTTGTAATGGATGCTCTGCTAGCTTCACATCTCACTGAGCCACTTCTCTTTGACCAAAGCTTCATTACTGAGCATTTACTACTCTTTGGTCAACATCAATTGCCCTGAGGCTCATACATTCATCCTTCTCCTGTGCCTGGCTTTGCATTGGTAAAAGCTGCTTCACAAGAGCAAAAAAAAAAAAAAAAAAAAAATGTGACAATTATTCAATTCAACATTTTCCATACTTTAAAGCTCTAATGCAAAATTTTGATCTCACCTCAGCTGGATTTTGCCTGCCAACAGTTTGGATTTTCTCTAATCCCTAAAAAACTGCTGTAGTGCAAAAACAATTGGTTGGATGCCTCTTGTGAAATCATTAATTTGACAAGTTCTGTGATATTTTTGAATAACTTATCTAATGGATTTCCTCTTCTTCATTATTTCCTTGGGATCAATGGCTTATGTGCAGAATGTGCAAACCTAAACACAAACAAGCCCCAACTGTCTTATTGTCCCCACACACAATTTTGGTTTGGGGTGTGCAGAGCCCCACCTATTCCAAGCAGGGACAGGGTGCCAGAACTCCAGGCCACGAGGTGGATCATGCATCCCGTGGCTCTGCTCATCTGGGCAGCACATGCGGGACAGGCAGGGCACAAACGCTTCCCAAAGAGGAGGAGCGAAACCGAGATGCACAGTGAGACTGAAAAAGGCTGAGAGCCGCTGGATGCAACCACTGCCTGAACCACCTGAGGCTGGCCAGGAATAAATACCTGAGAAATATCCTCAAGTATCAAAATCTGGCTGTGTTCCAAACTGGAACAAACTAAAATCTTCCAAATCTTTTCCAAGAGGAGAACACGAGCACGTAACCCTTGTAAGAGGCAGACAAATCTCAGAGAGCCAATTCTCTGAGACACTTCTCAGAGGCACGGGAGGCAAAGCTGGGGCTGCCAGCACTGACCACTGCACCTCTCCACCTTCCAGAATGGGAAGGTCTCTCACGTTCTCTTCCTTTGGCTACAAATTCCATCTGAGGCTCAGATGTCTTTTCTAAAAAGGACATAACCACAAGTGTTTTCTCTCCCAGAAACAGCATTTTTAGACAAAGGATGCTTTGCTAAAACATTCCCAAGCAGTGCTCAATCCCTACTCTTCCAAGCTCAGCTACATATTTCTATTTCAGACAAGGAAACTAAACCTTGAACCCCAGACTATTGTGATTCACTGAAGTGTTACATGGTGGAATGCATTTCAGAGATGCTGCTTCACTGAAAAATTGCAATTTCCTGTGAAGACACCGCCTTTTCCTGCACTTCAAACTATGCTCTGGCAGCAGAGATTTTTCACTTCATAAAACAAGATGTTCTAATTGAAAACATTGAAAATGCTTTGCTGTAGCAGAAATTAAGCCCCTTGTTTCAAGTTCTTTGTGGGAAAAAAACTAACTACAACAACTAAAAAGCTAAAATTTCCCCGAAACCAACTGTAAAATAGTATAGAAATTATCCTGTTGGGAACAGATCCTCTGTGGATAAAGGTGGTTTCTTTTTTTTAAGGACCTTAGTCCTTAAAATACATATTAGTTTTGGTTGCCACGCATACCTGCTCCCTGAGAGGTCACTGTGACCCATTCATATTGATCTACATGCAGATAGGAGTGAAATGTTGATATTTTGTAAGTGTTCCATGTTTTCACTGACAACATTTTTCACAGGAACCCGAATAAATCAGTTTGGTTAAATTTTCTCCTATTTTATCAGCTACAAAAGAGAGATTCATTCCTGTTAGAAGGGTTTTCTTTATAAAGAAAACCCTGTGATTCAACTCTTTATCAGGAGCACTCAGAGAGGATTCATATGTGGTATGCCTGATGCCACAGACAGAGAAAGGAACTGATCTTTAAAGACACTAAACTGGCACAATCGTTCTTGGAGCTTCCTTTGGAACAGAGCAGCTCTGAAAGCCAGTGGTGACAGAGAACACAAGCCTTACATTCAACAGACAGAGTGTTAATAGGCTGAAAGAGAAATTACAGGTGAAATACAACCATTTCCCTTTCCATTCAGCGTTAAGGTAGCTGGATGTCTGGGCTGAGAACACCTGATTCAGGTGGGAGAGTAGAGGCACAGAGCAGATAACTCATCTCAGTCATCAGTGCACACTGAGAAGGGGTTTGGTTTGGGGTTTTTTAGTACTTTAAAATATTAACAAAGACCTGAAAGCTCTGCTTCTGTTTCACACATTTCAGAAGGCATTTTCCAGGCTTTGCAGAACCAGATAACTGTCACTGAATAATGACACAGTTGTTCTCTAATTTATACTGACAATTGTTTCACCTACCTGGCAGGTCAGAGAGAGCACCAGCAGCTCTCCACCACCACAATTATGGATTGTGCAATTTCGTTTTCATTTGAGAAAACAACGCATAGACCCAAGAGGATTTTGGAAGAGCCAACGTGGGTTAAACCATCCCCTCCCCAGTCCCACCACCCTGCCCATTCTCCACCCCAACGCCTCCTCCTGCACACGCACAACTTCTCCCTTCTGTTTATTTTTGTTTTAAACACCCTAAGCAGAAATTGACTTTGGCTGCTTTTCCTGAACTCTGAAGTGTTTGAGCAGATAAGATTCAGATAACTCATCAGAAGGAAGTTTCATAGGTCCCTCTTCTCTGGGCAGGTGGTCACCAGGGCCAGCCATGCACTGAGGTTTCTTTGCCCTGCAGAAGGGTTTTTCTGTCTCGTTTACTTTTCAAACTGGGCCAGACTTTTTTACTGTATCTCACTCGTAAAAAATGTTTCAGCTGAAAGATACTTGTTTATATACAGTGCCGGTGAAATACAATGTGTAAATCTCCCGGCTGCCATCCCAAATGTGGCGGTAGTTTCCCAAGCAGTTTTATTGAGCCCCTCGGACTCAGCAAAAGGGAGCTGATCTGAACTCCTTTTCCATTATGGGAAATAAATAAAGAGTGGCAAAACTCTCACTGTAAAAGCACTAAGATGTGTTTCCAGAAATAACTGCTCTTTAGAGGACAATATAAAAATAGTCACACTTGTTTCAAGGAAATACTGGTTAAAATTGATAAGATTTTATTTTCCTATCACTATTTTTCCACTTAAAGACTTACCTGAAATGAGAAGGCTTTTGTTCTCCTCCTAGACAAAAAGGAATTCAGGCTGTTCTTTCCACACAAGATATTTGTTGTAACTACAGTCTTACTTATGGCTGGCATGGATTTTGTCACAAACATAATAATAATAATAATAATAATAATAATAATAATAATAATAATAATAATAATAATAATAATAATAATTATTATTATTATTATTATTATTATTATTATTATTATTATTTATACAAATAACATTTTAGAACACTAGAAATATCGTTTGTGTGCCATGTGGTTTACTGTACTAGAGACCTCATCTTGCTTGAAAATAATCCAGGAAAAACTCTCTTCTTTTTTTTTTTTTTTTTTTTTTTTGTGGGGTGTGGTTTTTGGTGGTGGTGGTGTTTTGGGGGATTTTGGTATTTTTTAAAGTAGCTGTGTTCCCACCTGCATTCCCAAGTGCAGCTGCATAAACGCTGGGGCTGGCAGAGCTGCAGGGGTGGGATACCACAGGAACCAGCAGCAGGTGGCAGAGGAGGTGAGGCTCGGTCGGTATTGCTGCCACACACTTTGCCTTGGATACACAGCCCCAAGTGCAGTCAGCAAATCATAAATAGAGCTCACTTTGCCCCAGGCTAAGGCTGCTGGCAGCCAGGAACTCGGGGCAGACTGCAAAACCCTGCAGGAATCCCAGGTAAATCTGCAGCAGCTGCTTGCCCTGCCTGCCATGCTGTGCTCACAGTGCCACCAAGGCCACCCCTGTCTCAGTAAAAACCTGTGCTGTGACAGTGACCACATAGCTAATGCTCCCCTGCATTTGTAAAACCAGCAGCCACAACTTGGAATGAAATGCAGACATTGAACATTTGTATCTTCAGTGTGAGGGGAAAAATATTTCTGCTTGCCAGACTAGAGATGTGCAGAGTGGAGCACTCACCATTCTGCAGCCCTGGAAGCGGAGGTGAAGGTGATTCCAGACTCAGGGATGCTGCATCTGCTGCAAGGAAAAGGATCATTTAAGGAAAGGATTGCTGACAACATTCTCTCACTAATCTAAACCACTGCATAAAGCATAAAACAGTGACTGAAAGCCCGGGGATAAATTACCTTACAATCAAACACACGCACATCTCTCCTGACACTAGAGAGTCCATCACACCTGAGTCCCTTGTGACAGAACCAACTGCATTTGGAAATCTTTATTTAGAAAACTAAACAACCTAGCGGGATTTCAACACAGACCCCCTAAAGCCTAATGCTGTGAAACTAAAGCCAGCTCTGCAAGTGTAATTGTACTCTATTATCACATTAGCCATAAAAAAAGTCTTCCTAATCGTTACTACTTGACTTAAAAATCCTGTGTACGAGTAAAATCCAGGCTGTGACCGCTACGAGCAGTAAGGACTGGAGTGCCACCCAACGGTGAGACAGACATTAACAGCTCTGATTAAAGATTTCTGCCTCTACCTGCTCCTGCCACTGCAGGGTATGAACCACCCTGCAAAGCCATGGGGGCTCTAAAAGATCCGAACCAGCAGAAGCTGCCCAGGCACACACACACACACACACACACACATACACACACACACAAGTTATTTTCCTTTAACAGAGGCAGTAGTAGAGTTTTTGATCCTAGTCCTGTTTACAGCATTCAGGTTCCATCCCACCCCATGCAGAACTTGTTTCCCAAAAGCCAAAGCCTGAGAGCTGGCAGAGCAGCGAGCCCTGGGCATCACACGCCCTGCCACTCCACAGTGCATTTTGTACATTTGTGTATTCACAACTTTCTCCATAAGTTGCTTTGAGCTGTGGGGGATGAAGAGAGGATATGAAATGTAGGATTGTGCTGGGACAAGCACCTGCCTTTTTTATGAAGTAGGAATAAGTAACACGATCCAACCCTTTCCCCTGGATTCTCACCGACATTTCAAGGGCCAGGCTCTAGTGGACAATTTGAGAACCAAAACCTCTGAATCAGACTATACTGGGATGAAAAACCAGTGTGCCTTAAGTTGCACAGGTTGGAATTATTTTGGGAAGGGACTGCCTTCCTCTGTGCAAAGTGCAAGAAGGGTTGTGTCCTGAGACCACAGATCATTTTCATTTACCTAATCCTCCATTATTATATGGATCTAAGTCACCAGTAATACTTTTAATCTCTTCTGTGTTTTTTTTTTCCTGCAATACTTAGCAGATTTTGCAACTTTTAGTATTTTGTAAGGTAGATCATAAATTTCATAAAAGCTGTTAGGAAATTTTTTGCTGCTCTGCACTTGTGTGGAGGCTCAACTTGAGGATTAAATATGTATTAAAGGGTGAACATGTTTGTAGGGCACAGATGTCTGATCCAAGTGGCTGTTTCCAGCCCATATTCTTGGCTGGAATATATTTCAGACCTTCAACTCTACTGGGACGGGTGTCCAAAAGTGTGGAGCCAGTTGAGTCCAATTCAGCACTGGGGTAAACCCCCTCTGGCTTCAGGTGAAGTTATAAATCCAGAGATTAATTTACCCTTTTTCCATTGCAAGCCAGGACTGGAAATGTCGGGAAAACAGATGTAAAATTCCAACACAGACATTCCTATTATCTTTCTTATTCTATCCTAACCATCAACAAATTGTATTGTAAGATGTTTAGGGCTTTTTTGTTTTAATTTGTACTGCTTCCTACGAAGAAGGAGATAGTTCAGAAGCCACCAAAGAAACCTTACAAAACAAGCCAAACTTTGCCAGGGCCAATTTCCCCTGCAGAAGCATTTCAGACTGAAATATTCGGCCACTGGCAAAGTACATCTTCACAACGAGGAGTGGAAAGGAATGGTGTAAAACCTTGCACGAGGAGGAGCTGTGCCCTGCCCGCCTGGCCCCGGCGCTGCCGCGGAAGGGGGCGCGGGCGGCGGGCAGGGCTGGATTCCAGCGCTCCCCGCGCTCCCGCAGCACCACGATGGAGCAGTGACACCCAGCGGTTCCTGCCATCGCTGCGGGACTGCGGGACTGCGAGGTTGCGGGGTTGCGGGGTTGCGGGATTGCGGGGTTGCGGGATTGCGGGGTTGCGGGGTTGCGGGGTTGCGGGGTTGCGGGGTTGCGGGATTGCGGGGTTGCGGGGTTGCGGGGTTGCGGGATTGCGGGACTGCGAGGTTGCGGGGTTGCGGGGTTGCGGGGTTGCGGGGTTGCGGGACTGCGGGGTTGCGGGGTTGCGGGATTGCGGGACTGCGGGACTGCGGGGTTGCGGGGTTGCGGGGTTGCGGGGTTGCGGGATGCCGCTGCCGCGGGGGCTCCTGCCGGGGCTCCTCACCGGAGCTCCGCCGGGACAGCAACCCGGCTGCGGGCTGGGGAGAGGGGCCCGGACCGCGCAACCTGATGGACCCCGGCCCGTGCACACCTGAGAGACCCGGGCTCGCGCACACCTGATGGAGCCGGGCCCGTGCACACCTGAGAGACCCCGGCCCGCACACCTGGGACCCCAGCCCGCACACACCTGTGTAACCCCGTCCGCACACACCTGATGGACCCGGGACCGCACAAATCTGAGGGACCCGGGGCAGCGCACACCTGATGGACCCTGGCTCGCGCACACCTGTGTAACCCCTCAGTCCTCACAGACCTGATGGACCCCCCCCCACCCAGTCCTCACACACACCTGAGGTGCCCCCCCAGCTCTCACACACCTGAGGTACCACAGGCCTGACGTGGCTCGCTGACCCCCGGCCCGGCGTTGAGTCCCAGCCCGGTCTCTGATGTCGCATCTCCTTGTCGTCACTCTCATCTCTGCTCACCTGCTCCCTGGCAGGTCTGTCCCAGCGGAATGCCTCTGCCCGGCTGTCCCCGCTGCCGTGTGACACTGCCCCGCTGTCCCCGTTGCCGAGGGATGCTGTCCCGCTGTCCCCGCTGCCGTGTGACACTGCCCCGCTGTCCCCACTGTCCCCGCTGTCCCCGCTGTCCCCGCTGCCCGGCTCCTGTCCCGCTCCCCACGCGGACACTGAGGCCACACGGGCCCGTCACAGCTGCTGCTGCTCCCACGCTGCAACAAAGGGTGCAGCAAACCAGGCTGACCAACCCTGAACATCCCAGTGTCCTGTCCCGGACTGGGCACCTGAACATTGTGGGCACAAGGTGCCAAGGAGATCAAGCTTTTATGCCGGAGCATATCCATAAAGCTGGGGAAGGGTCTGGAGTGTCCTGTGAAGGGGCTGAGGGAGCTGGGAAGGGGCTCAGCTGGAGCAAAGGAGGCTCAGGGGACCCTTGTGGCTCTGCACAGCTCCTGCCAGGAGGGGACAGCCCCAGGTCGGGCTGTGCTCCAGGAACAGGGACAGGAGCAGAGGGAACGGCCTCAGGCTGGGCAGGGCAGCTCAGGGTGGGCACAGCAGGAATTGCCCCATGGAAAGAGGGCTCAGGCACTGGAACTGCCCAGGGAGGGTTGGAGTGCCCATCCCTGGAGGTGTCCCCTGGAGGTGGCACTGAGTGCTCTGGGCTGGGGACAGGGTGGGGATTGGGCACAGCTTGGAATGGATGGTCTTGGAAGGGTTTTCCAACCCAAATGATCCAGGGATTTGGCATAAATTGGTATCTGCATATTGTGACGGTCTCAGTTTTCTAGCCCTGGATATCATTGCATGTAAAAGGAAAGCCAGAATTCCATAGCACATCCATCAATTTGCTGTGCTTCACCAAAACAAGAGTCACAATGTGTGCCACTCCGCAAATTGCTTCTTACTCTTTTATATGGGCACATACAGATAAAAGCAAATATTTATGAAGTAGTCTACCCACTAAATGATGGTAAAATCATTTCTTGAACCAGACTGACACATTTAAAACGTTACTAGTCACACATATTGCCACTGTGATGGACATTGATTTATGAAGAAATGTAAGATACACTGATTTTCTAGGTTACTCTGTGAAATCTTCAACCGAGTATCAATTTGTTTGTGATACACGGCTTGGGATATCTATGTCTGTATGGTTGGAACATCTGGATTTCAAATTCAGGACTACGGATGAGGGCTTTCTGAGATCTGTAGGCTACAACTGCATTTGGAAATGAATGGCCTTATGGAAAAGCTGAGGTAGACTGACAGGTTTGCCTCCTCGGACAGGACTACAGCACCTGGATAGCAATGGCCATTTCGGAGCAGGAATGCAAGTGCCGAGAACAGATGGTCAAATACCATCCGGAGCTGGTCGATTTCCCTAGATCAAAAGATATGGGGAAACTGACGCCACTGATTTCATTCTGCAGACCGCGTAAGAGCGGAAACCCTCTCCATCTTCTGTCTGCAGCAAGAGACAATGTCCTGCCCGCGGACCCGCATCCCAGCCCTGCGCACGGCCAGACCCGGCGCTGCGGCCCCTCCGCCGGTGCCCTCGGCGCCCGTGCCCCGCTCCGCCCTGCCCGCGGGAGCACGCCAGGACCGCGGGCCGTCCTGCCGCGACAGCACATGACCCGAGCCGACCCGAGCCGTTCCTGGCGGCCGGGACAGCGCGGCCCGGGGGCAGAATGGCCCCGCTCCGCCGCGTCCTCGCCACCGCCGCCGCTCTGCGGCCCCTCCGCCGGGCCGGGGCTGCCGTTGCCGGGGCCGGGCCGGGGCCGCGGGGGCTGAGGGGCCCCCGGGCCCGCCCCGGCTCGCAGCCGGCGGCGGCCGCGGGCCCGCGGGCTCGGCGGCGGCCCGGGCGGAGCGCGCTGCCCCCGGCGCGGCCCCGCAGCCCCCCGGGCCGCAGGGGCGGGCCCGGCCCCGCTCCCACCGCCCCGGACGTCGCGTCGCCGGGGCGGGTGCGCAGTTCCGGCGGCAGCGGGAGGGCGGGGGCCGGGCAGAGCCGCCGCGGCCTCGGCAGCAGCTGCAGCCGGAGCGGCGCGGGGGCCAGGCCCCCGCCATGGAGATCGAGAAGGAGTTCCAGCGGCTGGACCAGGCCGCCAGCTGGCCCGCCATCTACCAGGTGAGGCGCAGCGCCCGCCGCCTCTGCCCGGCCCGGCCGGGAGCGCTCCCTCCCTCCCTCCCGCTGCCCGCGATGCCGCCGGTGCTGCCCCGGCCCCGAGGCCAGCCCTGCCCTGCCCTGCCCTGCCCGGGCACCGCCGCCCCCGCTCGTTCCCCGCTCCGGGGGGCACCGG
Source organism: Camarhynchus parvulus (assembly GCF_901933205.1). Lineage (NCBI taxonomy): Eukaryota > Metazoa > Chordata > Aves > Passeriformes > Thraupidae > Camarhynchus > Camarhynchus parvulus. The sequence goes on from NC_044590.1 coordinate 851,969, forward strand.
GAGCTGCCCCGCTCCCCGGGCGGGTCCCGGCGGGGCAGCCCCGCTCGGCGCTGCCCGCCCGGAGCAGGAGCAGCTGCCGCGGGCGCATCCTCAGCCCCGGAGCCCCGCGGGGACATCGCTCCGCAGCGCTGCTCGAGCTGCCCCTCCCGGGCCGGGGCAGCCAATCCGCCAGATTTGTCTTTGGGTTGGAACAGAGAAGCAGCGAAGGGGGCATCAAATGCGTTTGGCTTTTCGGTCGCCTTAATCACAGAACAGAGCCTGAAGCAGCGTATTAGCAATACTTGTGCAGCTAGCTGGTACTGGGTTTTTATTGTGTCGTTTACTGCATTTAGATTTTTTTTGTGATATTTAAAACAACCCTATTGCAAACGCGAATGCTTGCAGCAGTATTTGCCTTCTGGATCCAGCTTCACATACAAGCCAGAGAAGTTAGTGCTTTTATCTTTAAAAGTTCTTCACACCTTTATCTAAAATGAAGTTTAAGAGAAGCTGAAATACATGAATGACTGGGCGGATGTGTTCAGTCAGATCAGGCAGCGTTGCTGTAACGTCCATTTGAATGTTTAAGCTGGTATATTGCATAAATGAATGACTTGAAGTTCACGTTTGCAACACAAACGTTGAGCTTCGCTTCTCTCAGTGTGAATTTCTCTGGCAATAGACCATTGAGAGAAGGAGGTGTGTAAAACTGAAATAAATGGACTTCAGTTTCAGAATCGCAGCAGGCAAGTTTTAACAGCAGTAGCTTGCAGGGTGAACATCTTCAGTTGCCTGGCATTTGGAGAATAAGCATGGCATGTTGAGCCTGCTTTTCGGAAGGTCCATTTCCTACATTTCCCTTCCCTGCCGAGTGTCAGTGCTTGCTGACTGTATCAGTTGAGAGTCATGTGGATATGTGACGTTATGTTTTTGCTGAACTATTCTGGATGATTTGGTGTGTTGCAGGCTTAGTGCTCAGGAAATGATTTTGAGTAATAGAGCTTTGTAATTGAAGTGGTACATTTCTACAGGTACAATTTAATTACAGAAGTGAAATATCTAAGTAGAATGAGAGAATAGCCCATTTTCAATGAGGGATCGGCATTCAGTGATATTTTTGTCCTGCTGTCTTTGAATGACATGACTCAGTGGCCTGCTCAAACTGTGGCACAGCATGAGCTTTGATTGAGGACTAAAATTCAATTTAAAAAAGGACTAAAGTGATTCTTTGATTTGCATCCAACTATCGACAAGCACAGGGGGTGGGTTTTTACTTGTTTTTTTCCCCCTGATTGATTAGTAAATATGTGCATCTATGTCATGAAATTCAGTTTCTCAACTCCATCCTGCTTTTAAATAAGCTGTTGGAAATGGCATCTTGGCAGGTCACGTACATCTGGAAGAGCAGTGTACTTCTCTGTAAGCTGTGCTTTTGGTGTCTGAGCTGTGACATCAACAAAGCACTTTCCCTACAACGCTGGTTTTTGCTTGAAGAATGCCGTTAGTAGAGCAGTGTATGTGGTTGGTGCAGAAAAACATCTTCTCACAGGGTAATTGTACCACGGGCTTCTGGTACCTCAGTTATGGTTGTTACAGCTGAAATCCAGGAACATTCACCAGTGCTGCACGTGAAGCATCCTGCAGCTGGCCCGTGTTCCTTGCCCAGTCTGTTATCTCCAGATACAGCCCAGCATCTCCAGGAGGAATCGGCAGCAGACGGGAGGTGTGGCCAAGGGAGACGTGTCTGGGTGCCACATGACTGGCAAGGGTTAAAATTGTCCATGCTGCTTTTTTTTGGACGAGCGGAAGCTGTGTTCAGCTATGATAGTACAGTTGTGAAAGAACAGAATTTAGATTACCTTCTTTTTTCAGCAGAAGTAATCACAGGATGGGGACACAAACGTTTCAAAATGCAGACCTTGTCTAGGTGATTTTGTGATGATCGTGTCTTGGGCACTGCACAATATGGAGCCATTCTCTGTACCGCTGGTCAGAACAGGCTGAACAGTGATGAACTTCTTCGTGTTTTCTTACTCTGGGTTTGTTTTTTTTTTTTTTTGAATGTTTATTTGGTTTTAATACCTATTTCTATCCCTTACTTTTCTCTAGGTTTGCTTGTTACAAGAACTATGAGCCATGAGATCCTGTGGAGGTTGTTCAGGGACCCAAGTGAGAAAAATAATTGCTAGGTTCTGGCTGTTGCTTGTATTTTAGAGAAACATAAGCATAAGAAAGGCACATTCAAATTCAAATCCTCTTCCATGAAACAGTGAGTTAGAGGAATGTGAGCTTTGCCATGTACTAACTGTGGTAAAGGTGTGCAACAGAAAACAAATGCTTAAGGGTAAGTAAATGATATGCACCCTGCAGAAATATCATTAGAAGTATCTATTGGAATGAGAAGCATTCACTCTGGAGATGTCACAACAAAAAACCCATACCCCAAAGCTAAGGAAAGCCCAGTTTAGGCTTTTAAAGCAGGGAAGAAAGGTAAATATTTGTCCAGAATACCAAAACAACTCTGGGTTGTCATTTGCTCACAGTGAGTGCAGTATCAGATTTTCATAGTAATTTTACATGCAGAAGTCTTTCAGAACTTTAGGAGATAGTTCAGTTTCTAACTTCTTACACAGGGTGATAGAATGAGATATTATCTTAAAAACACATCCCTCAAGTACAGGTAGAGTTGCTTCTTGTGTTTATATAAACCAGATATGTTGACTTTAGTATGTTGGCCAATGATATTAACTTTGATGTGCTTATCAGGAGCAGTAAAAATACCTCTGAATTATTTACTGATGTACCATTCAACTGGGGGTTCCATTCACTATGGATGGAGGCAGAGCTATCATTTGGGGACAGCTCATGCAGAGTTTTCCATGTGAAGGTAGCAGAATGGAACTAAAATGGGCATTATTTTCTAGTTTTTATAGTTAGTGGAATTTATAATAAGAACTGGATATGGTTGAGATTTTCCAGCATGTTTGGAAGTGAATATCCTGAAAACAGAACTACCTATCTCTGGAAAGCTGAAGGGTAGTTGGAGTTGGGTTTGAGGCCTGTAAATAGCTGTTCTCAATTTCTTTATTATTTTTTGAGGGTCTTTTAACCAAATATTAACGTGAACATTAGTTTTTCAAAACTCTCTAAGCTAAACTAAAATACGAAAAATTATGAAAATTAATGAACTTCATTCAAATTGTGGGAGGAAGATAGAAAGATATCATGGACATTTTGGATATCCCTCTGTCAAGGCAGAAGAGGCATGGGAAGTTTTTTAGGCATTCACTGTCTCTGGAAAAATATTTGTAGAATATTTTGTTATGTAGATGGATTTTGATGCTGAAAGTAAACTGTGAAATGGTTGACCCTGAAGAATTGTAACAGTGTGGCTGTGTTGTGTATTTAAAGTCAGTGGACAGGAAGCTCTACAAGGGTTGTTGGTTTATAAGCTGCAGCAAGAGTGCAGGCTGCAGTCTGAAAGCATTTGGGTTACTCCTTTGCTTGGGTGCCAAGCAGCAGATAAATTGTGGCATGAACATGACTTCTTATAAATGCATCTTTGTGCTTTATTCTGCCAGTTCTAGCTGCAGGTCTCTGCATGCAGTGCCTTGCCACTGCTTAATTCGTGCTCTGTTGATTCATTTGAGGCTCAGCATAATTGGCTCTGGTTGTGGAAAGTTGGTTTTAGACTCAGGGTTGCAGGGAGCCTCTGTTCCTTCTATCAGCTGAAGATATTCCACGTTTTCCTGTGCTGTACACTGAGTCTTCCTACACGTGGCGGGGTTGTTGATGGAGAAGCAAAGTGTCTGTGGCTCACAGAGCCAGGATCCTGCCCTCCCTGGAAAGCAGAGCTGCTGTTCAGCTGCAGGGCATGGCACCTTTGTGCCCCTGGGGCTGGCTCAGGGCACTCAGTGCCTGGGTTAGATTTTACTGCTGCCTCTTTCAGAGCAGCGCCACTTGTGTCTGCTGCTGGCAGATTTGAGATTGGGTAAGTAAGTCCCATTATGTAAAGCTACCTGAGCCACTTACTCTTGCTTTTTCTCCAGAGTTTAAAATCTAAATACTTGAACCCAGAGCTTCTGTGATAGTCTTGCTGGTAACAGAGCATGGAAAAATGGAGCCTATTATGGTTATCATTTGCTAAAAATGTAGAAATCATACAATGTACGCACGGTGCTCACCTGCTTCTGAGCATTTTTGGTGTTAGTGTGTTCTTCCACATGGTTCTGTTGCCTCCTCTGTGTGCTGAAAGCACAGATGCATGGAAGAAAACTGTTAAGGAGAAAGCAGTGTTGGCCACATGCCAAATGATGGTAAATTTCAAATAGAAATAGCCCTTGTAAGCAGAGAATAAAATGTGGTAGTGGCAGACCAAATACTTTTCAAGCTAAAATAACTTTCTAAATGTGCTGGGTAGGTTTGAAATAAAAGTTCATCCTATAGTTAACTAACATTAAAATTCAATGTTTTCCTGTAATACTTGCTTTGCAATGGACTTTGTCCAAAGGTTCTCTTTAGCTGAGTCTTCAAAAGATGTGGCTTCCACTGAAATATCACTGCTACTTTCTTGTAGACATGAGAATTACCAGGTTTTAGATCAGTGTCACTTGCATGACCCAGGTATCTGTTTGGGTTGTGAATTTCGCCTCATTAAATACCTGAGGATACTCAGTGATTCTTTACTCAGTGATTGCTTCTCTGCCGTGTTCATAATGAGCACAGACTTGGTCTGATCCCTGAGCTGGGATGTTTGCTGTGCTTACCACTGAGGTTTTCTGGGGTTTTTTTAGTCATTGGTCAACTTGTTTCATGTTGATTTGCAGAAGAGGTGGTTTTTCTCCCTGCTGCCAGGAGACATGCCCTTGCTGGTTTGACTGGGAGAGGCACTTTGATAGAGCATCCAAATGCCTTTGTGTGTTCACTTTGTAGATGGTGTAGTACAAATGCCAGTTCATTTTCTACCATACTCTGTGAATTCAGATGTGCTTTTTCTCTCACCCACGCAGAATATAGCTAAGACTCAACAGCTTGCCTGTCATATTATACCAAGAAAAACTGGTAAAAGCGATTCTTGGAAATGCATGTGATTCTGCTAATAGTGATAGCTGATCTACTTTCAAATTGGGTTGCATTTTCTGCATTTAAGAAAGCAGGTTCATAGAACAGTAGAAAAATTTACATTCTGGTTCGGAAGGAAAATGAGCAGGCATAATATGAAACTTTTAGAAATCTTTTTCTATTTTTTCTTACTTTTAATTCTGTACACTTTCCATGTGAACAGTTATCTCAGCTCTTGGTTGTTGTGGATGCTTTAGGAACATGTAGTTTAAGGGGTCAAAAGTCACCTTCAGCACTGAGGGCAAAGAGATCAGTGATGAAGATTTACCCGTTTCACTAATGATGAAGAGATCATTTAATCAGATTTACACTGTTCTGTGCAGACTTTTTCTTCTCCTTAGAAGGTTAAAACAGTTTCTACATCAATAGAAATAGAAAATAAAGCAAGAATACAGCAGGTTTTGCATTCTGCCAGTTTAGGCAATGACAGAAGAACTTCTGTGGAGTACAGGGGTGAGTGTGGAGCTGGGCAGACCTCACTGCAGGCAGAGGAAACCCTCCCCTCTGGGCTGACAGCTCTCTGTACTTCATGGACTAAAACAATTGCTAGTTCAAAATGCTACTACGTAGTACTATTCTGAACCTAAAGCAGCTCTTACATTTGTGATCTGTCAGGTGCTTTTGCTTGTATCTGAAGTTCCCAGAATTTTATGCTGCTTCTGTCAAGTACTTGATTCATCAAGTACTTAATGCTGAGAGCCATCCTACAAAAGACACTCTGTTTCTCAGATTCTTTATATTTATATGGAACAAGTGTTCTACACATAAAGAGGAATGTTCTCATAACCTTCTTCCCCTGTGCACAGTTCAATGAGAATTGCTTGTTTATACCATTCCTGATCCCACAGTAACAGGTTACAGTAACATAAACAGCGTGACCTTTTAATGCGATGGCAGGAAGTAAAATGTGAAATCTATTTTAAAAATGCATCTTTGACTAAGGAAGAGTATACTTCCTTTTTCTGACAGGAAAAATAACCCATGCACGTTCAGAAGATCTCAGTTCCATTTTACTGTGTGTGGCCTATTTTTTCCAGTCTTCTGTACAGCCATTGCAGCTGCTGGAAGTAGGACTGAACCTCTGCCATCCTTATGTGGAATTGTATCTCCTTTGTTAACATTTACACAGCCATCAGTGACTAAAGATGGGGGCTACAGGAAAAACACAGCTCTGACACAAGCAAGAGGCTTTAGTAAGAGGAACTTCTTTTGGAAAGAAGGAAAGGGTGGGTCATTGGAGCAAGAACTGGAAAAATACTACATAGCTTCTTCAACAGCTAAAATACATATTGACACATTGGACAGAATTTCCCCATATTTCCGGAAGTGGAAGAGATATGGGGAATTCTACCCAGTGAAGGAGTGGGGGTGGACAGCTACCCAGCTCTGGAAAATGTTTTTGTTCTCTTCCTTAAAGTTTAATTAAATTGGAAATCAACAGTCACTTCTTAAACTTCTGCCAGTGGAGGATTTTCACAGTGAATCGCAGTTGCTACCTAGAACTTCGTGGTCTCTGGGGTCTGAACAAGAATCATGTTTCAGCCTGTACTTTTTTTCATTCCCGGTATTGAAACCTTCTCAGAACTGGCCTCAGGTGTTTCATGAGCAGAGCATGAAACTGCCCTGGTGCTGTTTCACAGACAGTGTGTGTTGGGAACCAAGAACCCCTTCCTCTGATCCCTGCCCATCCCCTGAGCTGGGGTGGCATCAGTAGAGCACTAAAGTGGCGGGGCTGGGGCTGGTGTGAGCACTGGGGCAGTGCTCTTTGGCACTGAGCAGCCTTACCTGCCTGGCTCATTAATGATTTCCCTTTGCCTTCTGCTCTCCAGCAGTCCCTGATAACTGACACCCCTCCTGAGAGATAAACCAGGGGAGCATGTGGCACCTGGCTCCTGTTGGGAGCAGCAGGGCACAGCAGCTGCTGACTGGGCAGTGCTGGTGGGGAGAGGGAAGCTCCGATCACCTGGAGGTGCTCAGCCCTTCTCTGGAGCAGGGCTCAGGAACGGGGCTGTTTTCAGGGGCCCTCAGCTTCTGCAGCTTCTTTGCCCTGTGTCCATCAGACTCACCTGGTGCTCAGCAGAGGCAAAAGATCGGAACAGGAGGTTGAAAATATGTGAAATCTTTAGAGCTGCTGAGTTGCTGGATTTATTAGCCCACGTGAGAGCATTAGTAGAGAGGTCTAATCTTACCAGTCTTTTTAGAGCCTGTCAGGAAGCAGACGGAGCAGAAAGGTTTCATGGAAACTACTGACTTATGTCTTATCTGTCATTGATTTTGTGTTTTAATTTGTGTAAAGCTGACCATCAGGAGCCTCCACTGGGAGCCAAGCCCGTCAGACAAGGCTTTGCTTGGTCACCCACGCAGTCCAGTGTACAGGATACCCCTCTGTGACTGACTGGCTGACAGCAGGAAATTCCTTGTGTGCTGCTCTGCCTGCTGAGTTCTCTACCACATGGAATTTGGGGTGCTAAAACTGTTATGTGCTTATTATCTTGTAAGAATAGCTAAATAAGTTAATATTGCTACCCAGTTAGGAACAAGCAATCAAATATTTATTGCTTTCATGTAACAACATCCACATCTTTTGGGTTTTCTTGTTCCAAAGTCTTTGCTAACAATGTGTTCTGCATATTAAACTCGCTCTCTACAGGCAGAATTGTCTTGAAATACTTACAGAAGAATATTATAATCTAAAAACGCTTTGCTCTCAGCAGTGTTGATACTAAAGGAGGCATTTGTGTGTGATTCTGATCGTTGATAACCTTTATTTGTGGATTAGTGCTCAGAAGCCTTTGGTGTAGCTGTCTTTTGGAAGTGGGGAGTGGAAAGGGTTGTGATAGATGTGAAGGGTTTATTTAAAGATATTTACTGCATTTGTCAGTATTATTTTTTTCTGTAAGTGTTCCAGGTCTGTTCTACAGTTGCAAATGAGGATTTGAGGTAGACATCAAGTGATAAAGCATGTTTAGTCACAACTGATAACTGGCTTTGGCTGGCAGGAAGTGGAACACGATGAGCAAGAGTCTGGTGGAGCCTGGGGTGTGGTGGGTTCAGTGCAGCACTGTCTGAGCTGGCAAGGAGTGCTGGAAGTAATGGGAGTCATGTGTTTCCAGAGAGGACACTGCCACTACAAGAGGTAGAAGTTGTGAGGGTTGCTTGGCTGTGCTAAATCAGCTGGTTTAGTTCTCAGAATTAATTATGTTTGACTAGCAGGATGAGTAGATGTATGAAGTGGCAAAACTGTTTATCTCATCTGATGCACACAACTGACTCTCACAGCAGTCTGTTTCATTAGCATAGGGAGCATTCACCAGTCCTTTGAAGGCCTGGCTTGTCAAGTTTTGCAGTCTTTTTCATGTGCTGGAGTGCAGAGTGTGAATCTGTCCTGTATTAGGATGTCTGAGAGCATTTCTCTTGATTATGTGATGTCCCTGTTTAACACTGACATTTGTTTTTATTAACTCTCAGTTGCTTTCAGATGAGAAGATGTCCTGTACAGCTGGGCATGAAAGCTCTCTGTCCCTGTAGTGACAGTTAAAACATCCTCTAATAACACAGGATTGGTTCTGTCTGTGTCTTGAAGCATTGCTTTGCAGCTTGGAGAAATAAAAACACTGAATACATTTTAGCTTGTAAGTTCTGGCTGGTTTGGGGTGGTGTTTGACCCCAAACTGTGTTTGGGCCATGGACTGGGAGCTGAGCAGCTCAGAATGCTGTAAGGTTTAATATTAACCTAGCTTACTTAGATTGCTTTCCTAAACACAAATTAGACAGTCATGTGGAAAAGCAGGAGTATCCTAATTCTGCTTTATCTAACATCTGTTTTCAGCAGTACTGTTTGTTCTCAGCAGGTTTTTGTGTGCATTGCAGTAGCTTGGCAACCTGTAGGTTGCACCATTCAGTGAATTCAGTATGGTTTTAATCATCACTACGATTTTCCTTTCCAAATTTGAATATTCTAAGTACAGTGGAGTGGGCATCTGTAATTAAAACTGCAACCCCATGTTAAACAGATCCCAGCTGAAAGAAGCTGTTCATGCAAATTTGTAATCCAGCAAGTTCCTTCAATTGCTGTCTGAAAGTCTTTCTTAAGAAAAGATACTTAAAACTTCTTTCTGGAAATGGTAGTTCAGCAGTTAGAGCTACTTTAGGTTCCCAAAGAGGGATTTGGGCCGTGTGCTGAGAACCAAAGCTGCTGGAAGCAGGGCTGCTTGCTGGTTCTGCTGTAGGAGCAGAGCTCGAGTTTGACCTTTCCCTGCATGCAGAGGCATGAACCTGCATTGTGCAATCCTGGTAATTGTACATTCTCTTTAAACTCTTGGAATCTTGTTAGGTTGGAAATGATAAAAAGCTTTTAGTAACAGTGTAATGAGCATGCTTTGGCAGAATGAATCCGTAGTTCCATTGCCTGTCTACTTACTAATGGCCACCATGGTGAAACATTCTTGTGCCATAGATTAGAACTTGCTGGAGTTTGGTCTTATACCCTTAATTGTAGGGAACAGATAGAATGCAGACCCACTTACATTATGGGGCTGGTGCCTGTGTAACATATGCTTCATCATTTTGAATGCATGGGGTTCCTTGATATTAAATAAATTCAGTTTTCCCCTTTAGACATCTGACTTAAAGTCTGCATCTCAGGAAAACCAGTAAAGCAATGCATGGTACAAACAGCTTCAAGGAAATGAAGTTTGCCACTGAATAAGATGTAGATAATGATATTTTTTCAATAGGTAAAGCAGAGTTCACCATTTCCTATATAACAATTCCTCCACTCCCCTTCTGGTGTGTTTTAGTACTTCCGCTACATACGACCTTATATCTTGGAGAATTTTTATGGAATTTGTAGAAAGTTGGAAATACGGCTGTTGCTTGTCCCACAGCATTCTAAATAGAAAAATAACACTGACATGGTCTGAACATGTGCCCCACTGTAGTAATGGTGTGGCTCTTTCATTAACCTCTGCATATACATTAGAAAGTCCAGTTTAGCTTTTAGATTCACATTGCAGTACCCAGTGTGAATGCAATTATTTATGCAGAGGAACACCCCTTAGCCATGAGGGAACAGAAATATGCTTCATATTCTGACTTTGCCTTGTGTTTCAAAATAATGAACAGTTTACTTGTGTTAGAACCAAGACCTTTCTTTCTCATCTGAAGCAGCTGGGAACTGGACCTTGTCTTTACCTTTCAAGGCAGGCTCTTCTGAATGCTCCAGGTGGAGGGGAGTTGGCCTTTACCTTATCAAATGAGAATATTTGCCTTTATAAATGAAACACTTCAGAAAGAGTAGTGGGAAGTTTCTGAAGTCTGGATATTCTGTTGCATCTGGTGTGGTAACAGCACTGTGCTGTTAAGGCTAATGTAGTAGGTTTTGGAGAGGGAAAAAATCTTTGGGGCTCTTACCCTGCGCAAACTAATTAGAGGTTACAGTGAACCCAGCTGTTTCTGGCCAAGCTGACTAAGCTAGGAATTCAAATTACTATTTTTAGCCATCTTGCAAGGTCTCTAGTTTTCAATGATACCCATGTTATTACTTCTAAAAATTATATTGTTGTGTGTTCATCACCCTGACAATAAGCATTTTTAGTGCAACCAGTCCATTGCTTTTTAAATCAAAGTGTTTGCAGTTCTGTGAGATATTGTGAAGACAGCTTCAAAATCACATTCTGAACTAGTTTCTTTTTTCTGATAAGCTTTGTTTGAAACTTTCTGCAAAGATTACTGGATGAGAAAAAGCATTCCTCAAAATCTGAGTGTACTGAGTAGACCTACTTCATGCATAAATTTGTTCCTTTAAAAAAAATCAGTCTAATTTTAACATAGCATATGGCGAGCTGGTGTCTAAAACTGCTTCAACTGGCTGTACTTTCTAAATGCATATATAGCTCATTTAACTCCAGATAAGTATTAAAGAAAAACCATTGTAATTCTTATTGTCTTCTGTGAACACCAATAGCTTGCTTACTCTATCCTATAAATTACAATAGATAAAATCTGAGTTTAGTTTTAGTCAGTGTTAGGGGTAGAAAATGAGGCTTGCAAATTTACTCTGTTTTCACAAAATCCTGTTTCCGTGATGGTAAGAGACTTTCAAACCAACTCAAACCAAGAAAATAAAAATGAGGCAAACTCCAGAAGTTCTGATTCCTAGGTAAGAATCCTTTTTTTTCTGGCTTTGTGTCATCATGGAAAATACAGAAATACGCCACTGAGAGTAAATCTAGAAGTGTTCCTGTATTTCCAAGGAGTTTCTCACCAGGATTACAAGAGGAATGCAGGATTCCCTGAATGGTGCTCCCTTCCAGGGCCTGTTCTTTTTTCCACGGTGCTCATGATGGGGTAGGGGAGCTCATCTAAAGCTTTCTTCCCTTGCCTCCAGGAACCAGGGAAGAAAAAGAGCCTACAAAGAGCCTAAACAATAGCCCAGAGAAATGGCCTCCCTGCTGAAAGGAGAGCCCCAGAGTTGTCCCAGCACAGCCAAGGGCTGGGTTCCTGAAATGCTAGTGAGACACTAAGTTAGAAACTGAGGAGTTGGGGCCTCCCAGCTGGGAATGAACCCACTTGGAGAGCACAAGCAGCATCCCTTGGAGCAACCAAGAGGAGTTGCCTGTCCTTGCTGGGGGCTGCCTTGGGGCACCACTCCTCAGGGAGGACACAAGGGCTCTTTGGGAGAGACAGTGGAGATCAAAATCCCTGCTCCAGAATAAGGTCTCATTCTCATTGAAACCCTGTCATGTTTTAGCAGTCCAAGAAGGCAGAGATGTTTATTTTGGAATGTAATGACAACAACAAACTTGACATTAGGGTATTCAAAGGACAATAGCAGTGATGTGAAAAAATGTGTGGTATTTTGCTTTGTAAACTCTAGAAGTATGTTTTTGTAGCTCTGTGTCTCTGATGAGCAAAGGATTATGTGTGTGCACGCTCTCACAACCAGCCCATGTTTTCCCTTTGCAGCAAATGCTGATGGTGTGTTAACAGCATAACAAAAAGGAATTGATGATAAGTCTTGGAGTGTAACAAAGTCTCCTGCTTCCCCTATTACTCACTGCGTTGCCTGTGGTTTTGGGAGGTGTTGTAAGGTGCCAAGTCAAGTTGTTGAATTTGTATAGAGCTTGATAAGTAAATATGGGAAGTGTGGAGCTCTTTGACAACTCAGATTTTTTTATTTTGAGGCATGTGTGGTTCTGTAAGGCCTCTCTGACACTGGTGAAGGTTTTGCTCTGACTTTGTCTCTATGTAGACATCTCTTATTCCACCTAGTTTGTAATACTTATTTTGAGCACCCACCAGAATTTCTGAGCCTAGATGATTTCCTGTTTTCAAGCAGTAATGTAAACTTCTTTGGCCTTCATTACTGGTAACCCCTTTAGTGTAGTCAGTGGCACCTTACAGGAGAGGTGTCTGTTTTCTTCTGTTGGAGCCCCCTCACCCCTCTGCAACAGAAGCAGTGCTGCAGAACAGGCTGAGAAGTGTCAGAAGCATTGTCCTGTTTGCTAAATCCAGGGCTAGAGATCCTTGTGATCTTATTCAGGGAATTGTCCTGGTGCTAAATGTATGGGTATAAAACCAAACTGAAAAAACCCCAACATCACCACTAGGAGACCATTTAAAAACCTTCTCTTTTTCTGACTTGTTAGGAATTGCCTTGAGAATTAGAATTATAGAATGTTCCAAAGCTTGACAAATAACTTTCTCTGCTGGATAAGCAAAAATGATGGATTTAGGAGAGATGATGACTTTGCAGTAGCTGAAAGGAAGTTTTAGGCACACCACAGGTGCTGCTCAGGTCTTGTGTATTTGTAGGTGCTGTACCTGTCCCTGAGGGAGTCACATTCTTACTCCTGACTAAACTCCCTGGTGCTTCATGGCTGCTCCCTAATTAGTTTCAATTAGGGACGAAAGGGAAAGCTGATGAGTTGGTGAGGTTGTGTTCCCAGGAAGGTGTGGCTGGTGTTTGGCAGTGCTTTAGAAACACTTGTCCTTCTCCTTCAGCTCCTGTCCCAGCAGAGGCCTCGGGTTGAGCGGTGGGCTCTGCGTGGCAGCCCGGGCAGGGAGCAGGATCGTGTGTCGTGGCAGCTGCAGTGTCTGGGGAATCACCCTGTGCTGGGGCCTCGGGGCTGTGCTCTGCCCCCATGGCTCATTTCATAACTCGGCAGGAAGGTGGCTGGGAGCTTGTGTGGGCTGTGTTGTGGGAATGGCCCCGGTGCTGGGGCTGCCTCTGGAGCACAGCCCCGCTGGAGTGCCGCCCTCAGCCCGAGTTGGGTTTTCTCTGTACCTTCTGGTCATGCTGTGCTAGGCAAGCAGCTCTCTCACATATGGTACCTCATGTTGAAAATTATCTCAGCAAGGTTACGATCACTTGGGAATGGCAAACTGCCCTTTTTTCTTTGATAGTTCTGGTATTTTAGCAAATTCTGCATGTCACAGATGAGCAGATGTCACTACTGGACTTGTCTCATTATCTGTTATTGTGACCAGTATTTTTAAGATACCAGTTGGTAACCTAGACATGTTAAACTCATGTAATCTCCAAAAGGACTAAAAATAATGCCGTGGTAGTTCTGTGTCTATGTGAGTTTAAACGGCTGATGAGACAACTACACAATTGTTGGCATTTCTTTTTTGAAAAATAAATCGAACATTTGCAATCTTATTTTGTTTCTTTAAAATATTTGTCCTTGGTGAAATGACTGCGGTGTTTGTCTGTTAAGCAGCTAAAGTGCTGTGCTGTTTGTTTGGCTTTTAGTCAACACACTTTCCAGGAAAAGGTGAAAGGACACAAACACCACAGACGAGTTTCGGTTGTAGCTCAGTGCTTGTGAAGTGCACGTCTTAATCTAAAGTGAAGGCTCTTTTTAAAAACCTTCATTGAGACTTAGTAGGAAGAGTGGAACTCAGATACCTAGGGCTGGTTGTTTTCAAACTCACTTGTGATATTACTCATGGAGTGCACAGAGCTTGCTCTGTGTGTGTGCTCCTGCTCCTTGCAGCGGGGCTGGCGCAGGTAATTAGATGAGTGTGTTAATGATCTTCCCAACTGATTTAGGGGCCCTCAACTGTGACAGTAGATCCAGCACTAAGCAAAGTGCTGGAATCTCTTGAGGCAGAAGGTGATTATGTCCTCCACTGCTGGGACAATACCTGGTTCTGCAGTGGCCTTTCAGATTCCTCCTCAGCTGCAGGTACCACCAGATATTCTGCAAATTTATATTCTTTCAGTGAGCAGTGTGCCAGCATGCCCAACCTAATAGAAGAGCAGGATGTGTTCAGAGCCAGGAGTCTTGGAGCAGATACATACACTGGGATCAAAAATGGGAGAAAAGGGAAAAGAATCTGTAAAGATCTGTTCAGCTTTTAAATGGTAAGACCTTGAATGTGTTACCTGGTGAGGAAGGAAGACTTACATTTAATTATCTTATTTACTTATTAATTAAATTAGTTCATTTATCTTAAGATGACATGGTGGTAATGGATTACACAAGATTTGGGGAATGGTGATAATGGATTATGCAAGATTTGGGGGAGATAGTACAGTCTTGTTTTCTTAACATTAACTGAGGTTATCAGCACAGTATCTCTGAAGAGAGTAGAGGGCTCTGAGTGAGTATGGGTAAAAATTCTGTGGTAAATCATTCCATGGTTCCTATTTCATGAAGCCAGAGATCCCCTTGAGAAACTGTAAGCCATCTGCAGTGGGGGCATTTCTTATCCTTTTGTTTCCAATTTGAAACATGCCATTTGCAGCTTGTCTAAATTCTAGGAAATACCTTGGTTATGCAGCACATGGAAAGGTGTGAGAAGTGTTTCTTATCCCTCCCTTAGGTCTAGCATTTGCAGGGTTCGTGTCTTTTTTTTTTCTCCTCCAAAGCCTCCAAAGCCTTGGGTTTTGTTTGTGTTTTTTGGTGGTAGCTCTGTAAAAGCCATAATGCTCTTAGATGGCTTGTGAGATGTCAGAATGAAAATATTGGGTATCTAGGAAAGCAGGACTGTTTATAACCACAGTTGTCAGTCTGTGAAGCCTGGAATGCCCTATGGGCCAGCAATGATACATTTTTAAACTCACACAAAACCACACTGCAAACAAATTAAGGTCTGGATTTGCTAGGCAGACTGAATTCCTTTAGGAGTTATGTGGATATCTGGTCTGTGGGATACACCAGTCTATTTGAGATGAGCTTAAACCAGAACTCTTTATGTAGAGACCCCTAATGTTTGGGCAAATCAAGATGTGGGTCTCATTGCAGTGGTTACTTTTCTTACAGAAGAAGAGCAACTGAGTTAGAACCTCTTGACACTTTAATGAGAGTGTGGTTTATTTCCTGGCACTGACTTTGTTTGATGATACAGATAGCAAAGCTTTGCTTTTGCACAGCAGCTGTCAAGAAAAAGCCATTTCGCATTCTCAAATGTCTCTATCCTTCCAATAATGTCCAAGATGCACTTCTGGAGCAGATTGAGTATCTGAGAGGAAAAATAGAGATGGATGTGAAGAAGAAGAGGGGAACTTGAGTTGTTTTCTTACGCTGACACTCCGTTCAGTTGTTTCCTGTTTTGGCAGTGAGTACATGGCTACAAAACAGCAGAAGTAGAATGTTCCTGCCAGCAGCTCTGAACTTCTTCTGTTATGGGTCATAAATTTCAAGGACAAACTATATTTTGAACTTACTGAAATTTGAGAAGTCTCATGTAATTCTTTAACCTGATACTAGAGTTTAGCTCTTTGATTTCCCCGTGTTGCAACACTCATAAGAACCAGAACTGAAAAATCAGTTTTTACCCATTGCAGGTGACACTGAGGCAATCTGAGAATCTGAGCAGCTGGGCTGTGCAGTGTTACTGTGGTTTACTGGCAGCAGTGCCTTCCTTCTGGGAACATGCAAGATAAATGCACTGGTCGGGTTTGGAAGTGGCACAAGTCTGTGGCTTTCTCCCTTCTGGAAGTGCTGCCAGGCCCTGCGAGCCGCTCAGGTGCCGGTGTTACAGTGAGCATTCACAGTGTGCAGTTATCTCCCTGATGAAGTGGCTGCAGTGGGGCACTGCAGGGTTTGCTGTCAGGAGCCTCCCCAGTGAGGCGTGTTGGAACTGGTCAGTGCTGAGGGACCGTCTGGAATACCTGCTAGCTGTGATAAATACGGCCCTGGGAAAAATGAGCCCACTTTGCCACGTGTTGATATGATTTAATGTGGCAGCCATGGCCAGTTTACATTCTCCTGGGGGTTATTTCCGTGCTCCCAGCAGCTGACTGGTGCCACAAACCCTGTGGCGGCCACGGCCGGCTCGCGGTGCCCGGGCAGTGCTGAACTGGCAGGGGGCTTTCTAGGAAACCGTGGTGCAACTGTGGGATTCCTTATTTATTTATTTATTCTAACCTCCTGTAAGAGTGGTGTTGAACTTTAAACAAGCCTGTCCTTTCCTCTCTGCGCTGCTCAACCTCAGCAAGAAGCTTCACATGGCAGACAACTGGTTTCTTTTTTTTTTGGAGGGAGATTAGTAAGCAAATCAACACTACCCTATCTTAGTTGAAAGCAAAATTAGGAGGCCAGATAAAATGTTTTTAAAGGGTATTAAAATCCACATTTATTTCACTTAGCTGGCTAAAATTCTGCAGCTGCTTGTTAAGATTTATGTTGTGTGGTGCAGCTGCCTGTTCATTTATCTGATCTTTAGATGACCTTCCTCTTACCTACAAGGTACATCCTCATTTCTTGTTCTTGCCCAAACACCCTGATGTAAAGCTTAATGTAGGATAAGAAATCAAATCTGCCTTGTCAACGTGGGCTACCTGAGCAGTTGTGTGCTTTATATCTTCATGAAACTCTTCTGTTGGGGAGTGAGTTCAGGGCCTCAGACTGCTCTCTCCCATGCTGAATCTGAAGACCTTTTCCCATTTGTGTAAAGTAGGTGTTTGTTGTGGATCTCTTGGTACTTGCTGGTTTTCTTGTGCTCTTCTCTACAGGTCTTTGCAACCTCGTTGGATTGTAGGGGTATTTCCATTCTGTAACCAGCCTGAGTGACATCTTGGGGAAAAAGCACCTTCCACTTGACTTTATTGTAACTTCTACTC
The DNA here is from genome assembly GCF_901933205.1 of Camarhynchus parvulus. Classification (NCBI taxonomy): domain Eukaryota; kingdom Metazoa; phylum Chordata; class Aves; order Passeriformes; family Thraupidae; genus Camarhynchus; species Camarhynchus parvulus. The sequence goes on from NC_044590.1 coordinate 869,145, forward strand.
TTCCACCTTTTCCAGCAGTATCATGTGTCATCATTTTCTTCAGTGGCAGCTTTAAGAGGAAACCTGTTTTTTAGCTAAGATTACTTTTTTATGTAAGTCTTTATATATAATTTTTGTGAAGTGCTGTCCTTAGTGTGAGTGCCTCAGTAGATGGATTAGGAGCAATTCTGTAGCCCCTGATAAGATCTTGGCATTTGCTGCTTCCCGTAGGAGCAGAACTGCTAAAATGACAGTAAATTGTTATCTCTGAGTCTGATATGCTCCAGGCTTTATGGTGCAATTAAACAGTGTGATCAAATTGAGCCCTGCTGCAAGGCTTCCTGGGAGTGAGTCTGGTGAAGCTGAAGACGTTGAGACTGCACCTTTAGTGTCTGTTCTAAACACTGATACACAAATCTGCACAGTGTGCTTGAATGGCTGATGGCATGGCCACCTCTTCCTGTGGACTTACAGAATATTTACTTGGAGATTTTGAGGTGCATCTTCTCTTTCTGAATCTCCTGCTGGCATCTGAACAGGATGGGGAAAGTGAAGCCCGATGTGCTGCTGTGCTCAGAGCTCAGGAAGTTCCCTTTTGAAGAGCAGGGCTTCAGCAGACTTCCTCTTTCCACCCCAAAGTATTGGGGAAACAGGGCTTAAAACCAGGAGATGAGTGCCATGAAGTGACTCATGCTCCAAACCCAAAGCATTTGACTTTGGAAAACTGACTTCAGTTCTAGCCCTTCCTCTTTAAAGTTTTATATTGCACGACCTTTTAAATGAAATGTCAAGCTTCCTTTTCGACAGGCAGGATCTCTGCAGTGTGACTGGGTGTGATTCAAGAAGGTGTTTTGTAACTTCATGAATCCCTGCCTTCACCCGCTACCTCCAGTTTTCGTGACATCTGTGGCTTCAAGTTCCTCAAAACACGATAATTCCCTGCTGTGAATGAGTCTGATTCCTCCAGCGTGGGGACCTTGTGGTAGTGTTCTGAGCATGTTCTGAGCCTACCCTACCAGCAGCTGAGTGGTGTCAGTAATGATGTGGCTCCAGCAGTGACCAGGAGCAGCAGTGTTTGACAAGGCCCCTGACGTGGCCGCACAGCTCCTGTGGGCACTGGGTTGTTTCTCTCCAGCCATGTTCTCTGTTGAAGGCAATTGCATTTCCACTACAGTCAGCTTCATATCCTGGAAGTGACCTTGGGTGAGAAATTTTCTTTGGTCACTTTAGATGTTCTAGCAACTTCTATATCCAAAAAAAACCCCAACCAAAGTTCCAAACCACTTTCCCCCCATTGCTGAGGACAGTGTGCCCTGTCTGATGTGCAGGCATGCCTGCTCTCCAGGATTTTCTATTTTCCCATGTTCCTCATGCTCAGCAGTGGAGTGCTGGGTGCTGGCTGGCTTTCCACACCAGGCAGCAGCTTGCCTGTTGCCATGCTTCCATCCCTCTTTTGTTACCATCCCACCCCCAGCCCGTGGTTTTTCCTGTTTCTTGAAACATGCTCCAGAAATACGCTGCTGGTTTTAAATAGTCTGCTGAAGGCACACGAGTGACTTGTTTCTTTCCATTTTCTCTGTGCCTGTGGGAGTTCAGCATCTCTAGAACTCCATTATTCTCCAAGTACCTTCAGGCACTGTGGCATCTTGAAAAAGATCTGATATTTGCTGGTGAGGTAATAGCCAGCTCTCTATTCCCTGCACAATAAATTGCCACTTTCAGTTCCTGAAATACTTGATGTTGGTATTGGAATCTGTGGAACTCCTGGGGACTGCCAGTAGTTTGTGTGCACATACATGTGGATGCTTCAGTGTAAAATCTTCCTATTAGAGTTCCTTTGTATAATTCCATTTTGTAAAGAAGCATTTGATCTATTTAGTTTTAAAAGAGGGGACAGTTTTTTTCAAATCTGTTAATGCTGTGAAATGAAACTGTGTATTAGTGCTGCTGCTAAAATAGCCCAGTATTTACAGGAAAATTCCTTAGGGATCTTGGTTTGGTTTTCATTTTGATGCTTTTATAATATGAATCCTGAGTGGAGGGGGAGTTGTGTTGGTTTTGGGTGTTAGGGATTTTCAACACACATTTGGGAAATGTGGTTAGTGATCTAGAAAACCATTTTTCCTAGTTCTCTGTTTTTTTTTCTCTTGTTAATCCTGTACAGTCACTATGGAAGAATAAATCCCTGTAAAGTACAAAGTCACTAACCTAGTGTCAGAGACAAATTTCTGAAAACACCCATTTTAGCTGCCTCATGTTTGAGATATTAGACTGTGGCAGTCCAGATCATATTCTCCAGACTGCATTCTTCATAAGCAGAAATACTGGCAGCCATGTGTTCAGTTATAAAAAGCTGGCAGCTGATGTCAGCCCTTATTTCAGGTTTGGAATACTGTGCTAATTTTGGGCAGGTTTATGTAAATCAGAACTCTTCTCCTGACAAGTAGCATTCAGGATAAATTGGTACATACCTGAATAATGCAGCACAAGAGATAAACAGGTAATGTGCTGCAGTAGATGGCCCACTTGAAAAAGTCTCGATTCTTTATATGCAGAATTGTGCTTACACAGTATTTATTTACAATGTTTCAGCGAATTGGGACTAATGTCCAAGGACAGCAGAATTCTTTTTATTTTAACTTCTGAGATGGTCTCAGATAGCTGAGCTATTATATGCACCTGAACAAACCTATCTGAGAGAGCCCTGGTGATCTGTTTGAGGTGCTGCATGTGTTTTAGCTGAGCACAGCTGACTTCTACCCCTGCAGCTCTGTGACGTGGTGCTGATAACTCAGGATAATGACGAAAGTGGTCTTAGACAAATCACTCTGTGTGTGTGTGGTGCCAAGGGGGGTAGACAAGTTCTTTTCTATCACAATGAATGTTTTCGCTGCTGCTGAGTCAGAAGCAGGGTTGATATTTTCACTGATGCTGCAAACAAGGGCTTAAAGCAGTTTATGTGGAAGTGCCTTGGGGCAGAGACCCTGCTCCTTCAGGAGCTGAAAGGCATCATGTCTGGTCAATGTTGTGCTGCTTTATTATGCAAACTAATAATATTTTAATAAATAATGTTAGTGTTGCATTCTGAGAAATTTAAACTCGATTCTTAATTGGAGGCCCAAAGTGCTTTCTGTCCAGAATTCCCTCACATGAAGATGTGAAGTCAGATGGGTATTTGCCTTAAAATAGCCAATGGTATGAAATTAGATGGATTCATACATAACGGGTTTGGTTTTTTTTGTTGCAGGACATCAGGCATGAAGCCAGTGATTTTCCATGTAAAGTGGCCAAACATCCCAGAAACAAAAATAGAAATAGGTACAGAGATGTCAGCCCCTGTAAGTACACTTTCTTTTCCATTGTTTGTAAGACTATTGACTTCTAATGACTTATCCCAGCTAAATGTTCATTATAAGGACAAGATTCTGTTAGGTGGATAAGCACCCAGGACAACTCTTTGTTATTATATTTATTTATTTGTGACACTGGTGTCACAGGATGCTTTTATATCCTTAGAGTTATACAAGAGCAGCACGCAGCAGAGTCTGTATTTGTGAGCAGAAGTCTGAAGAAGGAAACTTGCTTTACCTTTGAGTTCTTCTGCTAGAGAAGACTGGTGGCTGAAGTAGCATTTCTGAGGTTGCAGGGGTGGTTCCTGTGCAGCTCTCAGCCAGCAGAGCCTCCTGCCAGGCAGCACAGGTGGCAGCAGTGCCTCTCTGGGAGCAGGGTGGCACAGAACTCTGCCAGAGACAGAGCTGAGCTCCTTGGAGCGGAGCAGGAGCTCAGGTGATGCTCCCAGGCCACAGCTGGGTTGTTGAAATGGCAGTGTCCCCTGTGCTGGGGAAATGCCTCTCTGACACGGGTCCTGTGCAAACACAGCTCCTGCTGCCATCCCAGGGACAGGGACAGTCCCAGTGCCACCTGCCCACAGCTGGCATCCAGGGCCTTGGGCTGCAGTCACTGCATGGATCCAGAAATAATATTTAATGAGTCTGACACGGCAGGGAGCTCCCAGGAGGTCCCTGAGCTGCCTCCTTCTCTGCTCAGGACAGTGCCAGTCCTGGGCCACGTGTCCCTCAGGGCGCAGCACTCCCTGAGCTCAACAGTCCTGTCCCAGGCCAGATGCCCAGCTGTGATCCCAGGGCAGATGCCCAGCTGTGATCCCAGGGCAGATGCCCAGCTGCTGTGCCAGGGCAGATGCCCAGCTGCTGTGCCAGGGCAGATGCCCAGCTGTGATCCCAGGGCAGATGCCCAGCTGCTGTGAGGCAGATGCCCAGCTGCTGTGCCAGGGCAGATGCCCAGCTGTGTGCCAGGAGATGCCCAGTGGATCCCAGGGAGATGCCCAGCTGTGATCCCAGGGAGATCCCGCTGTGGTCCCAGGAGATGCCCAGCTGCTGTGAGGGCAGATGCACTCTGTGAGGCAGATGCCAGGTGATCCCAGGAGATCCAGCTGTGATCCCACGGCAGATGCCCAGCTGCTGTCCCAGGGCAGATGCCCAGCTGCTGTGCCAGGGCAGATGCCCAGCTGTGATCCCACGGCAGATGCCCAGCTGCTGTGCCAGGGCAGATGCCCAGCTGTGATCCCACGGCAGATGCCCAGTGTTGGCAGATGCCCAGCTGCTGTGCCAGGGCAGATGCCCAGCTGTGATCCCAGGGCAGATGCCCAGCTGTGATCCCAGGGCAGATGCCCAGCTGCTGTGCCAGGGCAGATGCCCAGCTGCTGTGCCAGGGCAGATGCCCAGCTGTGATCCCAGGGCAGATGCCCAGCTGCTGTGCCAGGGCAGATGCCCAGCTGCTGTGCCAGGGCAGAGTGCTGCTCTGGGCCACAGAGCTTCTGCCTTGGTGCTTAAAGCTCCTGAAGCCTTTGGGCAGTTAACCAGAACAGTAATGCTTGACTGTAATTGCTTTACTAAGCAGTTCTAATGTTTGAGGTTGTGAGTAACAAATTCCTTCTTGCCTTTAGATAATCCTGTTGCCAGTCTGTTTGCTTTCTTGCAAAATGTGGGAACCCTTGTGTGTATTGAGTTTTTTTAGTTGGTGGTTTCATTTCTTTAGTCCCAAGTTGAGCAAGTAACTAACAAAAGAGCAAATAATTTACATTTGCTGTATTTCTTGAATTTTGATCATTTTTTTTCTGTACGTGAAAGGGTGGTCAGGTTGGGAACAGTAGCTAAATACCTATAAGAATAAAAGGTCTCTGTCCTGTTTGCCCAATATATGTTTAGACAAACCTTGAACAAGCTGTATTTGAATGTTTAAGCTGAAAAGATAAGCAGTTGTGTAATTAGATTTATTTAAAACCAGCAACTTGATAAGTGAATGGATAGGTCAGTGTGATCTGGTTTGCAGATTGCAGTGGGGATGGTTTCAGATGCCAGGGCCTCCCCCTTGCATTGTGTTCCTGGGAGTGGAGTGGGAGCTGTGCTCCCTGGCACTGCCCTGCTGGGCTGAGCCCTGCACTGCCCAGCTCAGCTGCTTGACCCCCCCTGCTGATGGGGATGTGCCTGCACTGTGTTCCATTCTCATTAACCTCTGTTTTCTAATTGTGCTGCAGTTGATCACAGTCGAATTAAGCTCAACCAAGGTGACAATGACTATATCAATGCTAGTTTGATAAAAATGGAAGAGGCCCAAAGGAGCTACATCCTTACCCAGGTAATTGCTGGCAGTGCATAACAAAAACATTATGGTGGCTGGAGTTGTTTTTAATGGATTTTCTGTTTGTTTTCTTTATTGTAAAGCTACTTAAGTGCATACAAACATCTGTGTGTGTATAAAAGTCACTGCTTTTCCCTGAATCTGTCAATTCCCCACCTATCTGTAGAACAAATTAAAAGTACCCACATGCCCTGTTGTCTTATTCTGAGAGCCAGCAACGGTGCCAGGCTTCTTGTTTGTGCTAAATGTTCAGTTCCCTGGAGACTGTCCTGATCTCTAATCTTGGCTCTTTTTTTACCCCTTCCTCCCACGCTTTAGATAAAGGTAGACTGGGATTAATATTTTCAAGTGACAGCTCTTCCTTCCTGTTTCTAAAGAACAGAGATAAATCTTCTCAGGAAGAAACGGGCAGAGCAGTGTGCGATGTGAAAATGGTCCTTTGAGCACAGCTGCCATTGCCCTGCCTCAGCATGGGGGTGGATCACAGGGGTGGGCTCTGTGGGGAATAGTCAGATGTGTAGCTGACTGATGCTGGTTACTGTCCTGACCCACATTTAATGGCTTCATTTAAATCCAGCCATTCTTTCTGAGGACCTGCTGTTCTGTTTGAGCCCAGGAGTGGATCAAACCCACGCTTCAGAGCAATAGCTTCAGAGTAGCAAATAGCAAAGGAACATAGCAGAAGTAGGAAGTTTCAAGGAAATCTGCTTTGGGAATAGATAGCCTTTAAAAGGAATCACTATTTCATTCAGTCCCAAGGCAAATCTGTGAAGATTGTGGAAAAGCATATAATTTGTTACTGATTTTGCATCCTTTCAGTCTTCTGGATGTTTCAGTCAAGTAATTTTCAAGTACCATGAATAAGGATGAGGGATTGCAGAGTAGTTTGACACAGATGTTATTTTTGCTTTTAGTCAGTGGGGTTTATTTCCCCATGACCTTTGTATATCTTTCCTAAGAAAATGCAGCACTTTTCACTCCCAGTTCTGTTCTCACAATGAGACTGTGTCTCTCTTCCTCTTATGTATGGGAGGAAAAGATTAACCTTGTTTTCATGGGTAAATTCATAATATGGAACTTAAAGCTGTCTCGCTGCATTTTTTTACAGTTTTAAATGAGAAGTTGCTTGTTACTTGTTTAAATCTACTGCCTTGTGCAGGGACTGTTACTGGGGAAGAATGCCCTGACATTTACAGAAAATAATGCTTATTTCTGGCGATTCTGTCTCTGCAGGGACCTTTGCCAAATACTTGTGGTCACTTTTGGGAGATGGTTTGGGAACAGAAAAGCCGTGGTGTTGTCATGTTGAACAGAGTGATGGAAAAGGGATCCGTAAGTACTCACCCAGTTCTAGCTGTGTGTTCATCACATTTATGGTTTTCTGTAATAAAAAACCCTAGTAAAACCAATCCAAAGAATGGGATGGGATGACTGCAAGTAGTTTTGTCTAAGGAATTGTACCTGGAATTGAGTACTTGGTGAACTGATCCTACTGCAGTCAGAAAATCGCTGGGTTTGTAATTGTGGGGCCTAATTTCTTGTGAATTTGGCTAAAATAAAACAAAACACACCATGACTGCACACAAATGGAAGTCTCTGCTGCTCACCAGGGGCTCTGGAGCTGTTCTCAGTGTGCACAGACTGCGCCTCTCAGGGCTCTGCAGTGTGAAGTGGCTTTGCAGCAGAGAGAGAAGCTCTGGGGCTCCCGGTCTCCATCACACACTGAGCTCTGATCGTGTGTGCCCCCCGAGGCTCACTGTCCCCTCCAGTGTCACTGGTGTACACAACAAAGGATAATCATGTGTAAAGACATTTTGGAGGAGGGCAGTGAGGGTGTTGGGTATCCACCAGTGATAACTGGGTGGTACATGCTTTTGCATCATCAGGAAAACATTCCCAATAATCAGGAAAATTCTTGGGCAATGAGCTGTGTTTTAATAAACTGCAGTCTGGATTTTTCAGCGTTTTGCTGGGTTTTGTACTACAAGTGAAATCTAATCTTCAAAAGAGATGCGGTAACCAAATTTTTCAATAGTTTCTTCCTTTCCAACCATTCCTGCTCCCTCTCTACACTGCTCTAGTTTTGAACAAAACAAATTACTGTGATCCCTTAGGCAGTGCTTACACTCCTCAGCAAACAGCAGTGGGAGACTTAGAGTAGAGCACGACAAAATATTGTTTGCAGACACATTTGTGGAGAAATTAGACACAAAGGCAATTGCTATAACTTTTACAAATCCAGACAAAAAGTGCAGAGAATTATAACTGCATTCTATACCCTGATAAACAAGGGGATGTATTTTTAAAATAAATTAGAATTAGTTTGAGCAAAACCACTCTCAGTCTGCCTATGAAGAAAATGCTGCAGGGGTTTTCTGTTTATTAAAATGCTGTCTGAAATCACCTTAGTCTTGAGTCTGCTCTTGGTTTAGCATCGTTCTGCCACTTTTGGTTTGGCCACATTGTTCGCCCTTTAACAAAAGAGGCCTGAGCCATGTGCAGAGCCTGGGAGAGGGGAAGGTCAGGGGGTGACCCTGATCCCAGGGCAGAGGAAGAGCTCAGGGGCAGCAGGAGGGGCCAGTTCTCCCAGGCACAGGATCCCACATTTCAGTGTCAGGAGCTTGGGTGCAGACTTTCTTTTTCGTGCTGCTGCTGAGTATTTTAGTTCCAGGTTTTTCCTGCACACTTGAAAATGTGCTGCTTTCCCATTTGGTTGGCTCATTAAAGTCCCTGGCATGCAGCAGTCTCTGCAGTGCTCATCTCTCTGGGAAACCTTAATTAGAAAATTGCAATTCAGTCAGGAGTGGGTAATGACATTTATGTGTCTCCTGCTTGGTTTTAGGTAAAGTGTGCGCAGTACTGGCCACGGAAGGAAGAGAAAGAAATGTTTTTTGAAGATACAAACTTGAAACTAACCTTGATATCTGAAGATATCAAATCCTACTACACAGTACGACAGCTGGAATTGGAAAACCTGACCGTGAGTACCGGGTCTCATGCAGTCCTTGTTCTCCTTGGGGTGAGACTCATCTCCTCACCAACAAGGGCTGGAAATTGGTGGTCATGAATTGTCCTGGGTTTGATGATCCTGCATGAGGTGTTGTGGAAATGGAGCTCTTGGGTATTTATGAGACGTTCCTGGGGACCCTCCAGGCAGTTCCATGTCTCAGCCATACCCAGAGTGACACAAGCTTTTGAACTGTACTGAAATAACTAAACTTGAAACAAGTAAATTCCCTTTGCTCCCAGTGGGACCCTTCACAACAAGAGACCATTCCTTGTAATGAGTTTCTTGGCTGTGCAGCTATAAAAGCTCCCTCAGACCGGTGAAACTTTGGAATTCAGTCAGCTGTTCCCAGTCCTGACTGGTGTACCCAGACTAAGAGTTCCCAACCTGTTTCTGCAGACCCAGGAAACTCGAGAGATTCTGCACTTCCACTACACCACCTGGCCCGACTTCGGGGTGCCGGAGTCGCCGGCATCGTTCCTGAATTTCCTGTTCAAGGTGCGGGAGTCGGGCTCGCTGAGCCCCGGGCACGGCCCGGTCGTGGTGCACTGCAGCGCGGGCATCGGCAGGTCGGGCACCTTCTGCCTGGTGGACACCTGTCTGCTGCTGGTAAGGGCGCTCTGCAGGGCCTCTGCTCTGCTCTGCTCTGCTCTGCTCTGCTCTGCTCTGCTCTGCTCTGCTCTGCTCTGCTCGCTGCACAGGGCAGCCCGGGGGGCTGCAGAGGGGCAGGGGCTGGGGAGGGTTCCTGTCATCTGCCTTTGCTTTACTCTGCATTCCAAGGCAGGTCTGGTTCCTAAGTGGCCATTCTGAGTCTGGGGGAGGGAGGTCTCCAGTTTTCAGGGTGATTCACAAAGACAGGCTTTGCCTTCAGGGAAAGCAGCATATCTGAGGCCCAGTGTTTTCCCCTCAGTGTTTTTGGACACCCAGTAATGAGCTGCTGATAGCAGTTGTGTGTGAGTTTGTTCATTCTGTAGTGTGGAGGGTGCTATGAAGGCCCTACCAGAAAATGAGTCACTAGTGAACCTCCTCAGAGCAGAAAACATGTTTCACATTTCTATCTGCAGATGGACAAACGGAAAGATCCTTCTTCCGTGGACGTCAAGCAGGTTCTCCTGGAGATGAGGAAGTACAGGATGGGGCTCATCCAGACTGCAGACCAGCTCCGCTTCTCCTACCTAGCTGTTATTGAAGGGGCAAAATTCATCATGGGAGATGCTTCCGTGCAAGTGAGTGCTCCTGGCAGCTCCAGAGAACTGCAGCAAGTGGGTGGGAGGAACAGGATGGGAAGAAGCTTCAAATTTGGTGCGTGCTTCAGCTTCAGAACATGCTTATATTATGGGGTTTTTAGGTACACTGCTTTACAATCTGTCACGACCTATAGTGCTGTATTTTATTTGTTTCCAAAAGTACCTGTTTTGTAGCAAGTGCCTCCGGTGCTTTCCTGCACAGTGACTGGGGTGGAGCTGCTGCATCAGCCTCCCCTGGAATTTCAGACAGTACAAGTTTTCTAATATGCCTGAAGTTTAAGTGTCATGATTAAATTCATCAGGGTTTTTTATGGTAAGCAGAACTCTAGCAAAATAGATTTTATTTTGTGCTTGAGTTTTTAGAAGCAGATTGGAATTTCTTGCTTTTATGGCAAATATGTTTTGTGTAGTGGATGTAGCTTGGACTTGGAGTTCTTGTGTCTGGTTTTTCTTTCTTTTTTTGCAATGCAAATGAAGAGCCACTGTAAGAGTTAATTAAAAGGTAGAATATAAAGATTCTGCCATGGTAAAGTTTAAAGTTAGAGCAGCTTGGAAGAGAAAAGCTTAACAGAGTTTGTCCTTCCCTGAAGGAGCAGTGGAAAGAGCTGTCCAACGAAGACCTGGAGCCACCCCCTGAGCACACCCCCCCGCCTCCCAGGCCCCCGAAGAGAACCTCAGAGATGCACAACGGGAGGATGCACGAGCACCCAGAGCTCCTGGGCAAGCCCCAGGCAGTGGAGGAGGAGATCAGGAGCTCGCTCAGCAGCGTGGAGGAGGCAGCTCCAGACAGCAGGGCCCGCTCGGCTGCGGCCCCCAGCACAGACAGGTAAAGCACCCATTGCCTGCCCCCTGACAGCTGGGCTCTGTGCACAGAGGGAGGGACAGGGAGTGCCAGAGGGGAGGAGATGTTCACTTCCACCTTGAGATGCTCTTTGATGGTTAGGGCTGAGTGAGCAGCCACATTCTGTCCCTTCCTGGCTTTCTGGGCAGGTGCTCGAGTTTAGAACTTTGGTGTTCCCCTGACCCGGCTGTGGGTGTGAGCTGGGTTCCTTCACTGCCTGTCTTGGTGCAGATTTGTGATAAGCAGTGAAAGCAGGTGGTGGTTAAAGCTTCTTCTTTAAAGGGCACAGAATCCTCCCAAGCTCTCCCTAAACCTCTGCTGAGCAGCCAGATGTCTCCTAACTGGAGACCGGCTGTGCTTTGGTGGCTGCTGCAGCTCCAAGAGCTTTCCAGCTTTGTGGTGTTCCCTGTCCTTGGAGCACCTGCATGGCTTCTCTCCTCCATGGCCAGTCCAGCATGGAATATTCATTCCCACCCAGCCCTGAACGTCCCTCCCTCTGTCCTCAGCACTAGTCACGACACTGAAGCCCGGAGGAGACCGGTTGGGGACAACGCGCGGCTCTCGGCCCGCAAGGAGGAGTCCGTGAAGGAGAACTCGGAGGAGGAGGATGAGAGCGTGGTGGCCACTTGGAAGCCCTTCCTAGTGAACATCTGCATGTTCACGTTCCTGACGGCAGGAGCTTACCTCTGCTACAGGGTGTGTTTCCACTGAGCAGCGGCAGGAGCGCCGCTCGCGGCTCGCGCTCGGCTCCGCGGAGCCCCTCCAGGCAGGGCAGCCTTGGCTCAGAGCAGGTAGATTTAGGGGAAAGGCCAGAACTTTGGGTAGGGCTTCATGAGAGAATTGATGCACTAGGGTTTTATCCAGCCCTGTGGTCCCAAGAACATAATATTGTAATCTCAGGGCCTTGAAATATTCAGGAGTAAGCAGAGAAAATGCCAAATAGTCTGTTTTCCTTTTTTGTTTTCTTTTTTTTTTTTTAACTAAATAATAGAATTACAACACATTGTTGTTTTTAGCCTTTTTTAAAAAGCCAGTTCATTTTCTTTTGTTTCAGAAAAACTAGGCACAAGTGAAACTTGCTTGTACTCTCCAAGTGTTGTAACCAAATACATGACTTACATTGACAAGTTCCCAAAAAAAGAAAAAGAAACCCACATACCTGAAGAATGTAAACTTTTGGAAGGGGAGGTGTGTTTGTGGTTGGTTTTTGGCTTGTTTTTTGTCTTTTTTTAAATTTGCTTCATCTTTAAAGACTGAGTTGTGGGCAGTGCCTGTGGTATTGATATATTTAATCTTGGCATAACTGTTCTTAAAGAGCTGATTGTTTTACTTGTGTTGATAGAACCAGGCTTCTGCATTTGCTCAGGGTATCCCAACACGTCCAGCTCTTTGATTTTTTTTTTTTTTTTTTTTTCTTTACTAAGTGTATCTCCTCATTGACTTTTGTTGCACTCTACTTGCACATATGCCTCTTTACATTGCACCATCCTTTCTAAAGCTGTTTTTACTTTTATATTCTGGGTTGGGAGAGGTCGAGGGGAGGGAGAGAAACAGGAAAGGGAAATTCAACCAAACCATGTCCACCAGCAGTGGGGCCATGCCCATGGCCCGTGGAAGGACCAGTCCTTAAACCTCAGCATTTGGAATGTAAAATGCAGTTTCACTCTGCAGCTGCTCCCTCAGGCCCAGCGTGGCTCTGAGCAGGGAGGCACTGGGGAGAGCCAGAGCAGCCCCTGCTGGGGCAGCGTCCCTTGGCCAGGAGCAGGCCAGCAGAGCCGAGCTGGGCTCCGAGCAGCCCCTTGGCTGAGATGGCAGTGCTGGTGTGTCCTGCTTTGCTGCAAGCAGGGAGCCCAGTCCTGGCTCTGGCAGCCACGGCTCAGCCCCGTGGGCTCCCACAGCAGCCGGGGCTCAGGGGCTGAGTGCTGCTAGGGGAGGGCTGCGTGTGTGGGGAGGACTGGCACTGGAGGCAGCGTTGCACCAAGCAGCCAGTGCTGTTCCTCGGGGTAATACCAAATTATTAATAGTTTCAACAGTAATAGCAAAGAGTTCTTTGCTTGTGTCATGGTGCAGAGGACAGGAGCAAAGTCACTCCTGGGAGCTGTAGTGATTGAGCTGCCCCTTGACAGCTGCTCTGCAGCAGTGTTACTGATTTGTTTTATTTCTAAAGTCTTTCTAGCTCTATAGCACTTAACCACCCTCAGTGCAGCCCTCGCTGTGGAGGAGCCCAGGGGAGCCCCTCCGCTCCGAATTTATTTTTGCCAAGCTGGCTGTAGGTGTAGCTCTTCTTCAGTGGGTGAGTAGGTGAGGGGGCGGGTGGGGGTGGGAGTTACTCTATTCTGTGTTTTGTTAAGCTTGCATCAAGGGCTTTTCAAGAGTACAATAATAAATCCTCAGGTAGTACTGGGACTCAATCCTTTACCTGTGAGACTGTTGGTCACACCAGTACTTGAAAGGAGGAATGTTGTAATCAGTCAATATTTAGTTATATTATTGGAAACAGGAAAAATGAGTATAGAAAAATGGTAATATATAATGGCTCATCTGTGTATTTAAGATACATTCTGTGATTGCTTTGTCCCCACCGTTCTCTGCAGCGTGGGCAGGCCCCTGCCCTGAGGCACCATTTGTACCCCTTTGTATTCAAGTGCATGTGAAGTCTGCGGTGTCCCGATGAAACACCACCTGCTTGAAAGGTGACAGAACTTATATTCCTGCTTCCTGATGTGCCCAAATGATATTTGCATGACCTGATCCTTAGTGGCTGTGGTTCAGAGGGTGTTGCTGAGTGTCTCTGTTCAGCACTGGACCGTTGGTGTTTATCAGAGCCCGTGTACTCGCCTAATCCTTGGCATGACTTCCCGTGGGATCCCGTGTGCTCCGTGTGCCCGGTGGTAGCATGTTCCTTTCAGCTGAGTGAGTGTAGTACAGACATTCCAGAGAGCTCAGGCAGCCCTTCCACACCTCCCCTGGCCCTGGGACACCTGGGGAGAGAAACAAACCCGCCTCACCTCCGGCCGCCTTCCCAAGAGGGAATATTTTAAATGCTGGGTATGGCAGGAAAAGAAAGGCTCCTTCCTTTGAACACAGAGTTATTCAATTGAAATGATTCTACCCAAAGTTCCTGCAGATGACAGAAGAGCTTTGAGCATCCTCTTGGTGCCTGTTTCTTTCCTGTGTTCCAGGCCCAGCTCTGACCCTGTCTGGGACACAGTGAGTGTGCCTAGAGCCCAGGGAGGTGTGGGCAGGGCTGGCCATGCTGAGCTGTGCCCATTTTGTTTGCTGTCCTGTACTGTCTGTGGTAGTTGGGGGGTGTATATACCGTAGCACAGTGGGGTGTTGGGTAACCTGTTCTTGGAAATGGACAAACATCCATGTTAGACTCGTTAGAAAGTTAGTGAGCTGCTCTGCTATCTGCCTTAAGCAAATATTTACTCATCAGGTCTTTCTTTTTTACAGATTGCCATAGAATAAACTTTTATAAAAAAAATGTAAAAACTCAACAAAAAAGCTGAATGTTTTGGTATAATACAGTTTCAGGTATCTTGTCTTTTGTGTAAGCCGCTGCTGGGCCTCCCAGGTTAGAGTACAACTGTACAGTTTTTCAATCTCCCATACAAGTTTTCAGTTCTCATTTTAGTTGTAACAATAAAACTCTTTTTTTAAGTAACTCACTTGAATGTGTTATTGCTTCAGGGCTGGATCCATGGGCTCCTGTCTGACCCACGTGCACAGGAGGGCTGGGGGGGGTAAGGTTGTAGAGTAAAGGGATTTAAAAGTTGCTGTAAGAACTTCCTGGAGGTAGAGCTCCAGTGAAAGATTAGAGATCCCCATCCCTCCCTGCCACCTCGATTTCTCTCTTCTGGTCTTTCACGTTGAACAGTTAAAGTTTAAGGGTAAGAAGTGCAGGAACTCAAGCACCCTGGTTGGTTTGTGCAGGAGCTGATGCTGCACATCCTGGAGTTTGAATCCCAGTACTTACCTTTGGTTTATATTTTTAGGGAAACCTACAACTGGAGGGAGAGTTCACCAAAGTGGAGCAGGACAGGGCAGATCAGGGCCCTGGCCCTTGGGCATTTAGTGCCTCTTACCTGTCCCCAGGGCTGCACAGCAGTAGAAAACACTCCCAGGAACTTGTCTCAAGTGGTTTATTAGAACTTTAGAAAACAGTATGAAATCCAACAAATAAATACCAAATAGAAAAGTTTTATGTGTATATATATATATATAAATATGTACACACAATCCCAACCCCCTTTCAAGTATTGCACCTGAAGCCAGGCTGCTCCCCATGGGCACCCTGCCAGCCAGGGCCGGGGGATGAGGAGGAGAAGTCTTGGTCTGTGACTGAATGCAGAGTTTTAAAGGAACAAACCTGTCCCTCCCTCAGTCAGAGCTGCACATGGCAGGTGCCCTGCAGTGAGCACACACAGCTCTTCCAGAGCCTGCCTGGCCCTGCTGGCCCTGGCCTGAGCTGCAGCAAGTGCACAGGGACTCAGGAGTGCCAGCTTCTCCTTCTGCAGCTAAATGGCCCCAGCAAAGGAAACCAGCAAGCAGTGGTGCTGGATTTGTGCTACTGACAGGGCAGCTGGTCTGGGACAGTGAGCATTTCTCTCCTTGGAGAATGCCAAATCAATAAATCACTTCCTGGGAAAACAGATCCTATTGGACAGAGTTGGAGCAGGGGCAGCTAATTCCTGCAAGATGGAGATTTGAACTCCAGTTAAGACCTGGATCCACATTCTGAGAGATCCCAGTTTTCAACTGTCCAGCACTCGGCATTTCATCATGCGCTGAGAGACAGAGAAAAGACATTGCAGGCTGCATCATGGAGATGACAAACTGTCCCCTTTAGAAATAGGAGATGGCAGGGACAAGACAGAACAGAAGGAAACCAGACAAAACCAAACCCTCAGGTACTCATGGGGCTGTGAGGACAGCAGGATCCAGCTCTCCCATTCCACCACTAAAACACTGTGATTTCAATCTCAGCCTCCTGAGCAGTTTCTCTCAGCTCACAGCAGATCCTGTCCATCTTCTCAAAGGCTTGTCGGCCCCGTTCCCCTGGGGAGAGAAAACAGCCCCTGCTGAGGGACAGGCAGGGCACCCCAGGAACCCTCTGGGGACACTCCTGCCAGCCTTGCTTGGAAGGAAGGAAGGACTCAAGGGTGACAAACACATCCCTCAGGGAATAGTTCTCCAAAACCTGCTGGAAGCCACCATGGAAAATCAGGCCTCCTGCAATGATTTCCATGAGTAACAGTTTGGGGTGTCACAGCTGGAAAACCTGCCTCACGTGGGCCTGAGTGTTCTGTGGGGCAGGGCTGGAGATGCCAGAACTGAGCCTGGCTCAAAGTGGGCTCTGGAAGAGCAGAACAGGGAAGTCAGTGTCTCTGCATGACCTGGCCATGCTCTGGCAGCATTCCAGCTGTTGAGCCCCCAGGAAAAGCACAAATGCAGGGCAGGAGAAGGTGGGGAGCACTGACATTTTACCAGGTCCCCTCCATGTCAATCATTTGTCACTTGGATTTCAGTGAAGTAACAGGTAATGAACCAGCATCAAACTGTCAGTCCTTATCTACAACCTTCTCAAAAAGTTCAGTGGTTCCTAAAGCACTTAATCCTTCAGGATCTCCTTGGTCTGGTTCTATAAATTTCATCAGGGGCCCTTGGCTGTTATGTGTGATGTAAAGTTTATCTTCATGGTATGAAACAGCTGTTCATGAAATATTTCTGTTGTCGTGGATGTGTTCAGGCTGTACTTGAGGCCCCTCCTGGTCCTGCACTGTTTCACATCCCTCTTTCAGACCATTTTAAAGCTGTACAAAAAGCCTTACCAAAGGACAGTGTGGTTTCCCTGGCTGCATTCCTGACTTCCTCTGTTTCAGACTGGCACAGGTGGGCAACCTGCTCAATGCTCTCCACAGCCTGTTGGAAAAAAGAAGAATTTGCCTAAGCAGCTTTCCAGCAGTTTGGTGGACGTTTGCTACAAAGCAAACACAGATACAAACTCCCATCTCCTGTCACATCCAAATCCCACCAGGACCTTTCTCTTTCCCCAGCATACTGGGTTGCAGTTACATTTCCTGATATGATCTCATCTCTGTTCCCTTCTCTCCTGTTTCAGGGCATCAGAAAGTGTAAAAGTTCCAGGGTACAGGTCATGGTGGTGGGACCATTAAATCAGTACCAGCCAACAAGGGCTGAAAGGGTTAATCCCAGCTGGTGCTTTGCAGATCGACCCCGATTTGCTGTTGTGCGAGTACCTGTTTGCAGACACTGGTTCCCTGCTTGTGTGCAAACCTATTACAGCTTGGGGCTCTTGGGAAGGTTTAAATCTGTGCTGTTTCTTATAATAGCAATGCAAATATTACTTTTATTTTCTGTAGTGAGCTTTTGTTTAAAATACCCCCTGATTTAACTTCAGGTTTCTGCAGCTAAATGCTTAGAACTGACTGATAAAGAAATGTTGCTGGTTTATGCTCGTGCTGGATGTCCCCAGTGGGACACTGCCCTTCAGCACGGAGCATCACTGACATCTCTCATTCCCCGTGCTGTGCCTGGCAGGCCAGGCGCTCCCGCAGCCCTGGCAATGGTGGCATTCCCAGCCTGGAGCCGTGGCAGGCTGCAGTAACCCCTGCCCAGCACGCTGATCCCGGCCCTGGGGCAGGGCCCGAGTGCTCACCCTGAGGTTCTTCAGAGCCAGACACGCAGCCTGCTGCAGCCTCGTGTCACAGCCGGATAGAGCGTCCGTGTAAAACAGCACAGCCTGGGGCACAACACAGCAAATAAAACACAAAGTCAAATGAATACCCGACCCAGGTGACAGGAGCGGGGTTACCCGTGAAATGAACCAAGGTAGGCACTGGAGCACCGCTGCCTTAGCGGCTCGGTCCCGGCGAGAACACGGCCGGGAAAGCGGTGCCGCCCCAAAGTCTTCACTGTGCCCCAATCCCCGCTGTCCCCGCGGTGTCCCCGCGGTGTCCCCGCACTCACCCGGGCCCGGAGGCTGCCGCTGCCGCCGGCCCGGGCCAGGCAGGCCGTGGCCGCTTTGCCCACGCGGTGGTTCTCGTCCAGCTGCAGCAGCCCGAGCAGCCACAGCGTCCGCGGCAGCGGCTGCAGCCGGCTCAGCCTCTTCCCCTTCAGCCTCTTCAGCGTCTTCAGCCGGCCGGGGCACTGCAGCTCCTCGATCAGCATCACTGCCGGAGAGAGCGGCACTCGCTGGGGAAACGCCTCGGCCAGGGGCACAAACCCGGCCGGACCCGGGACACAAACCCCGGGGCACACACACACCCCGGCCGGACCCGGGACACAAACCCCGGGACACACACACACCCCGGCCAGACCCGGGACACACACACCCGGCCAGACCCGGGGCACACACCCCGGACACACACACACACCCGGCACACACACACACACCCCGGCCAGAGGACACAAACCCCGGGCACACACACACCCCGGCGGACCCGGGCACAAACCCCGGGACACACACACACCGCCGACCCGGGACACAAACCCGGACACACACCCCGCCAGACACACACAAAACCCCGAACACACACACCCCGGGCACACACACCCCGGGACACACACAGATCCCGGCCGGACCTGGGACACAAACCCCGGGACACACAAAACCGGCCGGACCCGGGACACAAACCCCGGGACACACACACACCCCGGCCAGACCCGGGGCACACACAGATCCCGGCCGGACCTGGGACACAAACCCCGGGACACACAAAACCGGCCGGACCTGGGACACAAACCCCGGGACACACAAACCCGGCCGGACCCGGGACACACACACACCCGGGCCAGACCCGGGACACACAAACCCGGCCAGACCCGGGTCTCAGCCCCCTCCACACGGGTCCTCTGCATCAGCACAAGCCTGAGGATGCAGCCAATACCAGGACTATTTTTAAATCATTCTTTCCCAGTACAGAGAAAGTTGTGGAGTACTTTCACATGTTGGACAAGACTCCAGTGAGGCACTGGCTACCTCAGGCTACGAAATGCAGGTCAGAAACCTCTTTAATTTTATTGTTCTTTTCTGTGTCTGAGTCCCGCTACAGCAGTGACCCAAACCACAGACTGTGCTCAGTCCTGGGATCCAGCTGGAGGCTGCTCCTGACTGCGTCTCCTTCAGTTTTGGAATATCCCAGAACTATTTTCAGGGCACTCAAGATAAGCCCATCCTTCACAGGGGGTTTGTTTGCACATGCTCGGATACAGGAGTCAAGCATGCTTTTCCTGTTCTGATTAAAACTACACGGTCCTAAGGGCAGTAAAAGTGGAACCCAGCTGTCAGTGCAAGGGCTGGGCTGTTTCCTGCTCCGGAGCCGTATCTGGAGCGGGAGCCCGGAGGGCGCTGCCCTGCAGGAGGAGCCAGGCGCTGCCGTTACCTTCCTTGGCGAGCTTTGCCAGGTGCTTCTCCAGGCTGCCAACGCGGTGCCTCTCCAGGTACCGATAGAACTGGAACAGAGTGACCGGCTCCGTTTGGAAATGCGAGGAGGGCAGCAGCCCATCGCAGGTGAGGATCTGCTCCAGCAGCCTCTGCAGCACTGCGGGGAGCAGCACACACACAAAACAGCAGGTTGGTTATGTGGAAGGTGCTGGAAGCAAGCAAGAGCTTTGGCTTTGGGGTTTTTTAAAGGCACAAGGACAATTTTAGGATTGGGTTTGGGGTTTTTTAAAGGCACAAGGACAATTTTAGGATTGGGTTTGGGGTTTTTTAAAGGCACAAGGACAATTTCCAGCCCTGCACTGCACTGGAATGAAGGCAGCCTGGCCTGGTGCTCACGGGTACCTGTCTCCAGGTGGCTGGGGTACTTCTCCTTCACTTTGAGCATCATTGTGTATTTCAAAGCATGACGGAACCTCTCTGCTGAGGTCACCAAGATGCTGCTGCCGGGCTCTGCAAGATCGCTCCAGATTTTCAGATATTGCTTCTTCTTTTTAGCCTTCTGGATAACTGAAACCCAACATTTTAAAAAGTCAGCAAGCTCTAGCAGCTTTGGGATTTTACATGAGAAATTAGGCAGCAGATGGCCTATCTGCACATGGGGCAGCACTAACTTGTATTTGTATTCGAGATGGTTTTGTTAAAAATTAGACATTTGCTGCCCAAATGTTCACAGCTGCAAGCACTGAGCTCCTGAATTGCCATCAGCAGCTCCTCTGCCTCTTGTTCCCTTTATCCCAGCATCTGAGTCCGTTCCAGAAGAACATTCTAGAAGTTTAAGGGGCTGCCCTTCTGTCAGCCAAGGAGGTGCCACTCCAAGGGTTTTTGCCTCTGTTCCTTGCCCAGGGCAGAGCTCTGACCTCAGGGCTCTCAGACCCTTCACAAGAGCGTGTGCAGCTCTTCAGGAGCCCTGTGGCCCCTCATTTGGACCCTGCATCCCTCACTTCCACCTCCAGACATGGAGCTCCTGCCTGTCAGCCTGCCACACTTGCCCTGTCACTCTGCACCAGCCCCTCTGCAGCCCTGCTCCAGGAACAGTTTATTCTCACATCTCCAGGATCAAATCTGGCAGCAAATGCTTCCAACTAAAATCTGCATTCTTGCTGCTGCATTTACCAAGATAAGAACAAAAGCCTTCCAAGCCTCTCATTGTGCTTTAGCATTTTGTCATGTCCAACAGCCAATGGAAGAATTTAGTAGCGGGAAGACCCGAGACAAAATTCTGTGCCCACCAAACTGTTCTGGCAAGTGGGCACAGAATTTGGGCTGTTTGCTTACCAAGGAAAATCACAGATATTAAAGAGGATTTTATTAAGGCTGCTCTGCTGCTCTTTGACTGCAAACCATCTACAACATCTCTGCTTAAAACATCTCAGCTACTCTGAGACCAACTTTTCCAAACTTTTTCCTTCTGTGTAGAAGAAAAAATGAACCAAAGAATGAGCCCCGGTTTAATGATGAGCTGGTTTAATGATGTCCATGTTTGCAAGGAATTTAGAATGAAAGCCCTGGGCCTGGGGAGGCTCGAGCAGACACCCCGGGGGTGCAGCTCTCCCGTCTCTGCACGCCTTGGGGAAGGGCAGGTACTCACTTTTCTCTGCAGACAGATCCAGGACATCCCCCAGGACCCGTGTCTGCTCTGACACTTCCTCCAAAATGCTCTCCTGGAGCACCTGGGCTACGTTTGGGGTCCTCAGTTTCTGAAAGGCAACAGACATAACTCAGGAGCTGAAACAAGGGCAGGATCAAGCTCCAGATAAACGAGGATTTATTTCTCAGAACCCAACTTTTAGGACAAGTGAGAAACGCCCAGCTGCTCTCATAAGGCCCCTTGCCCAGCTGCTCCCTGCTGTAGCAGTTCTCATTCATTAAACACGGCCCAAGCCAAGCCAAGCCTGTGTGTTTGCAGCCTGCTTTGGGCACAGCTGCTGCTTAGAGCTGCAGCAAAACCCAGGGGCTGAGAAGAGCAGCAGAGTTTTGCATGACACTTTCTGTGTGAACACACATGTACACTGCATTAATGCACCCAGTTTCCATTCTGAGTCTCTCTGCTGTTATCAAACAAACCAAACACCAAATTCTGCTGTAAACAGCATCAACAATGGCAGGCAGTGCCCTGGGAACCCCCAGGCTGCTCTGTACCTGCAGGAGACCTTTGCACAGCCTCAGGTGTGTTACCAGCAGCACATCCAGGTTCTCATCCCCAGTGGTTACATCCTGGGCTTCTGCTCTCGTGTCACAGCTCAGGGACTGCAGCACGTTGTCATTGTATGTGCTGGTGAGAGGAGGGGAAAGAGTTACAAATCTCATCACTGAACAGGATTGAAATGGACAGTCTGAACAGGAGCTGTGAAAGAAACCAGGAGGCACTGAACAGAAACCAGCATTTTCTTTCACTATTTATATTTATAAGTCTCTATTATATTTATAACCCTGTCCAAAACATGGGCAGGCATTTCTGTGCTGGATTGACCCCACAGCTGTTTCCCAGCCCAGTGAGGCTGCAGTGGGACCCTCTGCCTGTGCCACGAGGTGCTGCAGCACATACCTGACACTGCCTGTCCTCACACTCCCAAACAAGGAGAGCTCGTCAGCACTGCAGTCATTGTTCAGGAAATCAAAACTCTCCAGCACGGTCTCCACCATCAGACTCTCCATAGAGGAATGTTTGTGAAGTGTCTTCAGCTGTGGATGAAATGGAAAAAGAAATACTGTTATTTGTAGCTGGCCAGCCGTTTTGCAGTTGTTCTTTGCTGGTTCTGAAATCATTCCTAATAAGAAGTCACTTTGCTTTTCTGATTTCATTCTTAACAATCAGGTATACCTCTCTGACTCCCAAATAATGTTGCTAGTTAAACTCAAAACATGTTTCAATATTTTAATCCTTGTGGATTCTTTATCTCCATGCCTGCCAAGGCTGGTGAGAGCTGATATTCCCTGCATCCCCAGTCACTAACAGAGTTTTCACTCATTCCCTGTTTCTGAGCTCAAAGCAGCAGCCTGGGGGCTGTTACATCCCAGCACAGCACCCAAGAGTTTCATATCAATACTGAATTTCATGGAGCCACTGCCTTTGTCCCCCTTGGAAAGGCTGCTCTGACGGTGCTTGGTTTGGGTTTAAATGCTGTTTTTCCAGGGGTTTCACTGGAGCAGGAGGCCGGGGCAGCTGTGCTGTCATCAGCTCCTGGATCCCCTCCCCAGCCCAGCTCCAAACCCGCAGTCCAGCCCCTGCCGGCTCTTCCCCGGGACCTTTTCGAAAGCCGCTAGCCGCGGGGGAGGGGCAGGGGCACGGACCGGCAGGAGGGGGCCCGGCCGGCAGGGCCGGGGGCACGGACGGGCAGGGGCACGGGGAGCTGCACGGACCGGGCAGGAGAGGGCAGCACGGAAACACGGAGGGGCAGGGGCACAGAGCGGCCTTTCTGAGCGGTTACGGTCACCTCGGGACACGCCGAGCTCGAACGACACCGAAAGGTTCAAAGCCAGCCCAGACAGCGAGAGCCAGACCCCAGCCCGGGCTCTGCCCGGCCCGAGCTGCCACCGGGGCTGCCCTGGCTCCCCTGGCCCCTCCGCACCGGGGCCGCCTCTGCCCCGCCGCTCCGTGCCCGTCGGAGCCGCCTCTGCCCCGCCGCTCCGTGCCCGCCGAGCCGCTCCCCCGTGCCCTCGCGGAGCCGCCTCTGCCCCGCCGCTCGTCCGCCGGAGCCGCTGCCCCGCCGGGCCGCCCTCGGGCCGCCGCCCCCGCTCCGTGCCCATCGGAGCCGCCTCTGCCCCGCCGCTCCGTGCCCGCCGGAGCCGCCTCTGCCCCGCCGCTCCGTGCCCATCGGAGCCGCCTTTGCCCCCCGCTCCGTTCCCTCCGGGAGCCGCAGAGCCCCGAACGCCCCGGAGCCAGCGCCGCCCTCACCTTCAGGCGGTCCCGCAGGGCCGACAGCTGGCCCTGCAGCCTCTCCAGCTGCGCTCGGCCCTCCTCTCGCCACCTGAGCAGGGCCAGCAGCTCCTGCAGGCTCCTGTCGATGCCCCTCGCACGCCCCTCCGCTCGGAGGTCGCTCGCAGCGTTCCAGCTTTTCTGGCTGAGGTTTTCCTGCTCCGCCAGGCGGCCCCGGGCCGGCCCGAAGGAATCTCCCCTGCCCTTGTGACGGGGGGGAAAACTGGAGGGGCTCCTCGGGAATCCATCCCCGCACGGGGTCTTCTTCAGGATGTCCAGAGTGCTGTGGTCTGGGAGGGGATGCTGCAGCTCTTCTGCTCCGGTCTCTTGAATAATCACCAGCGGCAACATCCTGTGGTCCAGGGCTGGGGTTGTGCTTCTGGATTCTGCCCCCTTCTGATCCTCAGAGCTGAACGAGTCCCCCTCGCTAGTCTCTGCAGGGTTGTGGGGCTTGTTCCTCCCAGGGACATCGAAATCACAGGCAGCCAAGTAGCTCAGGATGCTGGGAGGCTGGGCTTCCTCCCCTCCATCCCCTGGGCTCTGCCTCTGCTGCAGAAGAGACTGCAAAGAGATGCCCAGGTGAGCCTGGTGGTGCTGCAAAGCCCGAGGTCCCACCTGGGAGAGGGGACTCTGCTCTCCTGGCTCCCAGCTGGATTCCCACCACACACTACTGCAGCAGGCACCCCCACCCCTGCCACCCCAGCTGCTGAGCAGAGTCTTGGTGAGGGTTTTAAAAATGTTTTACAAAATCTAAAATAGAACTTTAAAAGAAAAAATTACCAAAGGCCCAAAATAAGCTGCAACGGGGGCAGAGTGCTGTTTTCACATTCCTGAGTGTGCTCCTGGACAGCCTGCTCCAGCCCAAAGGCAAGCCCCAGGTCTGTGCTGTGCCTTTTGCCTCCCCATGTACTCACCAGGTAATACCTCTCTCTGAAGCTGGGGGTGTTTGGGGGGGTCCAGTTGTACAAGGAGCTCTTCCTGCTGCCCACAGAAAACTTGGCAGTGCTTCCAGGGGACAGAAACAGGTTCTCTGTGTCAAAGGGGCTGCAGCAGAAACAAAGGCCCAAGTGTCAGTGAGAGCCGAGCACAGAGGTGTTGGTAGGAGTTAAACAGGGATGTTCAGTCAGCAACACCCAGAACAAAGCAAAACAGAAACTGCCTCTCTAGCCAGAACCTTTGATTGCTCCAGCAGAGAACGACACAGGCAAAAAGGCTGTGGTTTGTACACGGATTTGTCAACACCCTTTGGACAGAAACCTGAGCCAGAGCCTTGGGAAGAGGAGCCCAGTGAGCCCAGGAGCTTTGCTCTGCCCTCCTGGCACCAGGGCTGGGCAGCAACAGCCACAGAACCACAGCGAAGGAAATACAGCACATGTAATAAAGGAGAGCTGCCAGCTTCCCTCCTGCAGAGCACACAGCACCTGGAAAAACCAATAAAAGCCCTCGTTATCCTCCAGCTATTAATAAGCAATTCCTGGGCTGGCAGAGGAGGCCTGTGCAGCGCCACTTTGCAGGGTCTGTGCTCCACACAGGCAGGGATGAGCCAGTCACAGCCCCAGAGCAATGTGCCTGTGCTCTGCAGGGTTTGTCAAGGGCTGCTCCAAAGGCTCCATAATTACCTACTCCACCTCAGCCAGTGCTTTCTCAGCTCCTTTGCAAAGCAGTCCAAGGAAACTCACATGAATGGTCCCCTGGGATGGAGCTCAGCGAACCAGGAGACAGAAAACACACTTCAAGTTAAGTAAAGTTTGGTTTCTATTTGTGTTACTTTTTGTTGCCTACTGAGATGGCACCAAAAGAAAGTCTGCTTTCCCACTTGAGTACTGGCATTTTGAAAAAAGTGAATTGTTTGCAACAAATCTGCAGCCTCAGTGACTGAATATAACAACCAAAGAGCAGGATAAAATCAGCTGAATTCAGCTGTTCATTGCAGGACATGCAAGTGATAACGAGGACTAATCAATTGCAGGGAAGTGAATTTCTGCTCTCTAGCAGAAGTTGAAAGCAGAGTCCCAGCCCAGTCTGGCTCCTCAAGCTGCACAGGACAGAGCATCCTGCAGGCAGCACTGCTCCCCTGAGCACAGGGGGTGCCTGGAGCCCCCAGGCCAGGGTCCCCCAGCTGGGCTCCATCACCCCGCTCTCAGAGCTCAGCCATCTGCACGGACTCATGGGCAGAAATAAATCGGGTTTCTGACAGCAGGAGCCTTTTAGCCAAAGCCTGCTGTGTTTACTAATGAAAGCAAATTACTCCTACCCATGGCATTCTTAACAAAAGTCACAGGGATCCATTCCTCAGATTCTTCATTTTCAGCTTTTAATACAGCGATACAGTGATGCAGTAATGCAAAATGACACTTCTAGGAGAGGAACAAGAACAAACGAAATCTGCTCTGCCCCTTTGACAATTCCTAAAAGCCTCCAGCAAAATGCAGCCCTTCAGCTGGCTCCAGACCAGCAGCAGCCCCTGGTCCTGCAGCAGGGACTGAGAGCAGAGCAGAGGGACAGCAGGAACGGACTCTGCTCTGGAGCTTCTCTTATCTCTGGGCTCCCTGGGCATGATCCATCGTCCCCCTCCACATTTCCGCAGCAAACAAACCCGCACACGGGGACAGCTCCACGGCTCCATCTCTCCCAGCCCTGTGACACGCAGAGAGAGCCCAGCAGGGGATGTTCCAGGCCAGGCAGAGCTGCCAGGGCATGGAGTGGGCTTTCCCCAGCCCATGGCTGGGAGCTGCCATGCTGCAGACTTTGCAAGCAGACCATTGTCTGTAATTGTCACTGGCTTTTCCTCAGTTTGTTTAGTCACTTCCTGAAATCATTGACATTCTGCATAGGTAGAAACTATGCAGGAATGTCGTTGTTTAACCTTAAACTGTGGAGCGAGTACTTCGATGGGGGTGGGGGTTGGCTGTGGCTGAGCTGAGAGAAAGAGTGGCTCCACATTTCCTGTCCACGTTTCCCAGCCAACATCCACATGCCTGCACAGGATTATCCAGCAACAGCTTTTCAGGACTGAAAAACTCTATTAAAAAAAAAAATATCTAAAGTGACCCACAAGTCTGATCATCTTTGCTGTCCCCAGTCACTCCCTCCTGTCCAGCCACTCCATGGATTCAATGTCCCCAGAACAGAAGTGTGGATAGAATTCCCTGCCTGAATCCCACAGCTCAGCCTGAGCCCCGGCTAACATAACACCCCAAAAAGGCCAATTCTGGTCAAGTGGACTGGACTCACTGTCAATGATGGGATTTTTCTTTCCCCCGTGAAGCCCTGGGGAAATGCCCCTGGAATTGAGCAGGGAGGGGCTGTTGGGTCTCACCCACCCTTTCCAGCCTAACGAGAACCATCTCCAGGTTACCCAGCTCAGCACCAATGGGGGCAGGGATGCTCCAATGGATCACTGCCCGAAGGTCCTGCAGGAGGAACTGCCTCCCCACCTAAACCTGCATCTCTAAGAGCAGCACTGGCAGTGGGCATGCATCCCAAAGTCAAAGCCAGACGTTCCTCTTTTACTGTCCCTTAAGGTTTTGTCCCCCTGCTGCAGGAGCCCCTGTGAGCCAGCACTGCTCAGAGCCCCCAGGGTGCCCGGATCCCAGAGCAGGGCACTGCTGCAGCTCTGAAAGGAGAATACAGCTCTCTTTATCCTGCATGTGAGACACACAACTCAGACTGCTGTTTAGGTTGGCAAAAAACCCAAAGCCTTTTGCCAAACTGGCCAACAAAGCCGTTCTGCAAGGGCCCAGGCTCATTCACACTCCTCATGGCACCATCTAAAAAGGAGCTGAAGGCACTTTTGTTTGAGCCCAGAAGACCAGAGGCCTATTTAAAGAAAATGTACATTTAGAAGCACAAGAGAGATCTACATTTGGATCCCTCGCAAAGCAGGTCTAGACTGAAAAATTGCCTCTCAGGGAACTTTGGGTAAATCAGATGGATTTGTTTAGTTATTCTTAAATCAGAGGAAAAGGCAGCTGTTCTTATGAGTGCTCTATCTCTGAAACAGAAACACCCTGAGTTATCACACACAGCCTCTCTCTTCTGTAAACAGCCCCAGCAGACAGGCTGTCAGAGAGGGGAGGCCAGCTCAGCTCTGGAGAATCCACTTGGGGGGACCCCAGCACATCCCACAGACTGAGACACAGCAGAGACACAGAGCCGGGCTCTCAGCTCTGAGAGGTGCCAGGGGGATTAGCTCCCAAGGACAATTAGCTCCCAAGGACAATTAGCTCCCAAGGACAACGAGTCACCAGCAGCCCTGCCGGCTCAGCTGCTCCAGCCCCAGGGCTGTGGGATGCTGTCCCACGTCCCAGGGACTCCTCCTGCCAGCCCCAAGCTGCAGTCTGAGCTGGACTCTGCAGCCAGGGAGAGCCAGCAGCACTGCGATGGGAGCTCTGTGCCAAGTTCTGCCCCAAATTCAACGTGCTGAGGAGATCCACGTTGGGAGGAGCTCAGCCACAGCCCAGAAAGGGGTGGGAGTCTCCTCATCCAGTCCTTTGTAAGGACAGCTCGTGTGCCTGGTGAATTCTGGAGCTCTGCACAGGAAGGGGGCAGACCCAGCAGTGTGAGTGAAGGACTCTGCCTGTCAGTGCCACTGCTGGGGTCACAAGAAGAGAGCAGAAGTGATTCCTTCCAGACTATAAACTCCATATACTGCCAGATCTCAGGAGGAAAAACATCAAACAGGGGCAGGGAAAGCTCTGCCAGGAGAGCTGGGTCAGGCTACTGCTGAGGTGCCACGGCTGTGGTGACACAAAGGAAGAGCTGGGGGGTCCCAGGAACAGCTCCTGTCCCCTCCCCTGCCCAGGGCTGGCTGCGAGGGGCAGGGGCTGCTCTGTCCCCTGGCTCAGGCAGAAAGGGAACCTCGATGCTGAATGCAGCCCAGGGCCACCCTGCAGCCCTGCACTGCCCCCCAGGTGTGTGGCTGCTGCTGCCGGGGCTGTACTCACTTCCAGAGCACCTCCAGGCGCAGCTTGATGGTGCCCAGCTCGGTGATGTCCACCACGATGGCCTGGGGCTTGGGGCTGAAGAAGCTGCTGCTGTCACACGTCACCACCCCCACCAGGATGGTGGCCAGGCCTCGCAGCTCTGTCACCTGCAGGGACACAAACACAGCCAGCTCCAGCTCAGGCGGCAATCCCAAAGCACTGCACAGAGAGGAGAGCAGCCCAGGTCACCCCTGCTCTGGGCCACTGCAAACCCAGCCTGGCACAGCCCTGTGCCCCCAAAGCTGAGAGCCACTGTCCTCACTGTAAACCCAGCCTGGCACAGCCCTGTGCCCCCAAAGCTGAGAGCCACTGTCCCCACTGCAAACCCAGCCTGGCACAGCCCTGTGCCCCAAAGCTGAGAGCCACTGTCCCCACTGCAAACCCAGCCTGGCACAGCCCTGTGCCCCAAAGCTGAGAGCCACCGTCCCCACAAGGGACACTGATGGGGGGGTTCAGGAGCTGGGACACACAGCTGTGCAGCTTTTCCTGATTTTAAACCTGCTCTTTTCATCGTAGAGCACTGAGTGGAAAGAGCAGGAGGTGAGGAGGACATTTGTCAGTGACTTTCATCAGCAAACAAAAATCCCTGAACACAACCACATAGCCCAGAGCATGGGAAAGCAGATGGGCTAATAGAGGTGCTAGTGCCAAAGGAAAATCAGAATTAATGGTCCTTCACCACGGATTAACTGCCATTTTTTACACAGTTAGAAAAAGAAAACTATCTAAGAATGTTAAGAAACCCTTGGTAGCCTATGAGGGAAGTAGCAGAAGACCTGTTAACCCTGGTTCCAATCCAACCATTATACACCACACCTTGATTTCAAACTTCTCATGCAGGTTGGGGATAAAAATCTTCTCTTCCTCATCCCATGTTTGGCTGTCATCAGTCTCAATTTTGCCTCTCAGCCTCCATTTCTGGCGCCCCAGCCGCACAAACACCTGGAAACCAGAGAGGACAGAGGATCAGCATGTCCCAGAGCATCCCCTTCAGCCCACAGGAGCAAAGCCATTCCCTTGGCACTGCACAGAGCAGAAAAGGGGAGCCAGGAATGGGGCAGCAGGTTTAACCCCTAAAAAGCACCCAGAGGCAGTGGGGAAGAGCCCAGAGCACACTGCCCTGCAGCTGGGGTGGTGCTGAGGCACAGAATGCACTGCAGGAATTCCCTGGGAAAGGTGAGGACAGGAGAGCACCCAGGGGGACCCTGGCTGTGTTCACACCGTGCCAAGGGCAAGCTCCAGGCAGCCCCTGGTGCTTGATCCCAGGGCAGCTCTGGGGCCTGGCACTGGGCTTTGGTGGGTAATCTGTGGCATCACTCAAAGCCTCCCATAGCACCAAGGCCACACCACTTAAAGCCTCCCATAGCACCCAGGCCACATGCAGCCCCTCTGTGCCTGCCCAGGGCACAGGCAGTGTGCCAGTGCTGTGCTCTCCTGACAGCACAGCCTGCCTTGTCACAGCCTGGCTCCTGCTCTCCCTCCACACCTCCCAGCCCTGCCCCTGTGCTGCCACTGCCCCTCACTGCAGGGAAAAGCACAAAATGCACAAAAGCTGTGTACTGCACCTCATACTGGTCTCCTGGGCACAGACGAGCAAAGCCCACCAGCCCTGGAAAGAGAAGGAGAACTCCCAGAGTTTGTAGAGCTTTACAAAGCCCCCAGAAGCTCAGCAATAAACCAAGTGACCCTCTGGGGAACAACCCCCTTGTCCCCAGCCCTGCACAGAAGCTGCACCACCGGCCCAGCACAGTCTTAAAAGGACAGCATTTAATGAGCTGAAAAATAAACCTTGTCAGGTCTGTGTTCA
The DNA here is from genome assembly GCF_901933205.1 of Camarhynchus parvulus. NCBI lineage: Eukaryota > Metazoa > Chordata > Aves > Passeriformes > Thraupidae > Camarhynchus > Camarhynchus parvulus. The sequence continues at coordinate 899,055 of NC_044590.1, forward strand.
AATATAAGATACCAGGACATGTAATTGGCCTGAAACAGAAAGCTTGTCAGCTCTGTATTCCAATATAGGACACCATGGCAGGTCTCTGATGGCACTGGAGCAAACCAGAATTCCACCCAAGGTCTCTCTGAATAACTGGGCTCTCAGGGGGTCAGACTGCTGCCCAGAAACCCCAGACCAATGAACCAGGGCAATCCCAAATCAGTGAATGCGGAAAGGAGAGAGGAGCCTACCTTTCATCTTCACATGGAACTCGCCCAGGTGCACCTCCAGAGCCCCCTCGATGAAGCACATGTCCTGCAAGAGAGGCTGCAGTCACAGCTCTGCAGAGCAGCTGCTGCCCCACACGTGCTATTGCTTTTAAAGGACTTCATCTCTTTTTCTTTTTTTTCCAAAGGACACACAAACATTTTCAGCAGTAAAGGCAGATAAAAGCAAAGTGGATGGATTGGTACAACAGAAAATCTTCCACAGAAGAGTGGAACCCCTTGAATCAGCACTGTCAGTTACCTCCCATTACTGGTTTTGTAAAAGTAGCACAGCTTATTCCTTCAGTTCTCATCCCACACTTCCATGGAGGCCATAAGAGACCCCAGCACCAAGGGGTATGTATTGGGGCTGAAGAAGCTGCTGCTGCCACATGTGTTTTGTACAATGTACAATGTATTTTTCCTACAATGTATTTGATTCGCACACATGAAGTTTTTAACGCCCACCATTCACAAAAGGCAGCAGCAGCCCCCAGCACGGGGCTGTGGAGGAGCAGGCAGGTCCTGGCTGTGGGTGGGAAGGATCTCCTACCTCTGTGCACTCCTGCACGTTCCTGTAGAGCTCCACCAGGCTCTCCCTGGAGGCTTTGGTGGCAGGGGACAGGGAGAAGGCTTGTTTCATGTTGGTGGCCCCGTCCCGCAGCCTGCACTGGATGCAGTAGGCTTCATAGAGCTCCTCCACCTTTGGGACAGGGCAGAGAAGGCACTGGGTTAGCCTGGCATGGTTCAGGAAAGGAACTCCAGCAGTGCTTCCTGGCAAAAAACCCAACAACCAGCCCCAGTCCCTCTGCCAGAGCTCTGCAGATGCTGCAGCTGCTGCATTTACAGCTTGCTCCCAGATCTCCTGTGCTTTTTCCAGAACACGAGCAGCTCTGCTGTTTCCAGAGCAGAAGACAAGAAGCAGAGTGACGCCGTGCTCACAGAACTCCCAGAGCAGGGGCCCAGCTCCCTGGGCACAGCCTGCCAGCCCTGCAGTGCCAGGGGGGAGCCTCTGGCAGCCCTGGCAGGCAGCAGACACACAACTGCCCTGTGGGAACCGGGGAGAACACGTCAGGCTTCCCAGAGCGGCATTTTCTGAACAAACGGGCAGAAAATGCAAACTGGTTTCACAGGAAAACTCAGGTTGGGCCGTGCCCAACATTCAGCCTGAATAGAGCCATTCAGGAAAATAAATAAATAAATAGAAATCCCCTCCTGCTGCAAGAAGAGAGGCTACAGCTCTCAGCAAGCCCCCAGCACTCTCCCCTTCAGCTGAACTGCAATCAGAGTGTTTTCCACGTGGATAAATCCCTTACAAAGCAGTGGGAGCCTCACAGTACACTGTATAAACCCTCACCTTGCTGATGTGAAACTCCAACTTCCTGATGTATCTCTCCACAGAGCGGATTTGCTTTTCAGGAGGGCCAAGAGAGAAAGGGATGCAAGAAATTATTTCCCAAATGAGACATTAGGTAACACAGCAGACAGAAAATCACCCATTTCTCCTCTATTTACAGCATTCCATCCCATCCCCAACAGCCTTACCTTGTCCAGGTCGTAGTAGAAGGCCTGAAAGAGAAAGGGCACAGGCTGAGGAGGAGAGCACCTGGATTTGTACCACTACTGAGACTCTCATAGGTACTGCAAGAGCCACTGGGAGCATCCTAATTGACACTAAATTAATATTACAAGCACTGGTCAGGGAGCAGACACAAGGAGATTCAGCCCAGAACAGAAACACAGTGTGAAGGGCACTGCTGGGTACTGAGAATGAGACATTGCGAGGTCAATTCTCACAGCTGGGACTGCCTTGCTTAGGACAATTCTGATCGTGCTGCTTTGAGGATCCCACTCAGTGTGTTAACTGGACAGCCCTGGGACTCCCAGCTGGGAGAAGGCAGCTACTCCTGTGCTCTTCATTTCAGTATTTAACATTGAAACCACCTTACCAGTCGAGAGTTCCTTTTTGTGTCTTTGTGCCGCCCAGAGAGATAATCCAGCTCAGCCTGGTGTGCTTCCAGGTATTCACTGGGGAGAGAGGAAGCCATGTCAGATCCTGGGCATTCATCAGAGATTCTCTGGGGAGCTGCTCCAGCAGAACCTCACAGGTGATGGAGGAGGAGAACACCAAATTCTAACACACTCACAAACCACAGATGTCCCTCTCGGGTTTCCCTAGCTGCTCCTGCCTGACCCTTTCCTGTGAGGCAGCAGAAAGGTTCATCTGCCCACAGGTCCATCCATCAGCAGAAGGGTTCATCTGCTCACAGGTCCGCCCATCAGCAGAAGGGTTCATCTGCCCACAGGTCCATCAGCAGAAAGGATCATCTGCTCACAGGTCCATCCATCAGCAGAAAGGATCATCTGCCCACAGGTCCACCAGCAGAAAGGGTCCATTTGCCCACAGTGCCCGAGGAGGAGCCCCCAGGCAGCCCCACCTCAGGGGCAGAGCCTCTCCACACGGAGCCCTCCAAGCCCAGCTCACAGACCCTGCCCAGGTGAGGGGGGCAGATGCTGCCCAGGGCTTCAGCAAACAGAGCAGAGGGCTGTGTTAAGGCAATTCCTTAATCCTTTTTCCAGGATGAGATGCAGTTTGCAAGGTGTGAAGCCCTGGGTGCCAGCTGGCCTCTCCAGAGCTGCTTGCATGCAAGGCTTGTGCCTTTGGACTTTCCACAGGGCCCGAAACCTTTTCAGCTGGGACTCCTCCAACTCTGCTTCTAATACAGAGCAGACTTAGGCAACTTTTTCCTCCAGTGTTTAAAAGGGACCAGAATCACCTGGTAAACGCTACATTCTTAGACACAGCCTCTGAGCAGTCCAAATAACTTCATTCTGGCAGTCCAAATAGCTCCACTTCCTCACACTCGCTTTGATGCGTTTCATTTTCTCACTGCTCCAAAAGCAGCTCCCCCAAGACATCCCACGTCTCAGCACTCAGCTGGAGCTCCCAACACCTGCCCAGAACAGCCCAGGGCTGGAGGCAGAAAAGCACAAACTCACCTTTCAGAAAAGCTTCATCACTTTTAGCTTTACTATGTTACAATTAGCAGCTTGCTGGAATGGCAGCCAGATGGTTAACAGAATAAAGAGGTATTTTCTAGAGCTATAAAGAAACAGGCACGTAAAATATGTTCTGTACTGAAAGCTCGAGTCTCTCCAGCACCGAGTGGACTCGGTCTGCATTTACTTAAAGCTTGGCCTCTGCTTTGCTATTTGATCCAGTTGTTTTCTGTAGGTTCCTCCAGTCAATTAGTCACCACTCACTGCTGGCAGGAGCGTGTGGCACCCGCTGCAGAACTGGGAACACGTCCTGACCCACGTTATAGTTCTCCTCCCCAAGCTCAGATAAATTCTCAGCTCTGCAAAAACATTTGGTTTCCTTGTTTCTTTTAAATCGAAATCCTCTATAAGACATTGGTGGGTATTTTTAGGGGGAAGACTTCATAGTCTTTTATTGGACTCAAAACGTGACACATCAGACTCTATAAAGTGTTACTACATGCATTTGATGGTCTTTGCTTAAGAAAACAAACCATGACCAAAACGAGCACAGTAGCGAACTGTGGAGGACAGCAGTGCCACACTGCAGGGCTGCCAGCAGCTCCAGGGCTCACAAACCCAGGGAAAGGCATTTTATCTTCTGACAGAGCTGCAGGCTGCAAATGAAGCTCCTGTGGTAACAGACCCAGAACATTCTGGGGAATCAAAAAGCTGAAGTTTTCAGGTGAACCTGCTTAGACCTTTGCCTTACGAGGCACCCAGAGATCACAGAGTTATTTTGAACTTCAGAGTTTAATTCTATTAAAAGAGGGAGAAGAAGAAATAAAAAACCAAAAGACCCATCCTGACACCCTGCTAGAGCAGCTGACTCTGTAATTAGTTCAGCAATTAGCACAAGGAGAACTGAAGTGCTTGTTGAGCCAGCCCCCCCTCCCCAGTCTGCCTTTGCAGGGCACACCCTCACTTCCAGACTCGGTTTTAAGTCACTTTTTGAGCTAAAGCAAACCCCACACAGTCCCCTCTGCAGAGGTTTGTGCCAGCCACTGCCCAGGTCAGGCTGTCCCGTGCCCTGTGCCACCCTCAGCTGCCCCAGGAGATGGGCAGCGCTCACTGTGCCCGTAACACCCAGGAGCTAACACAGCACAGAGCCCTGGGCTTGCCAGCAGCCCCAGAGGGAGTGAGATTCATTTCCCAGGGCCCCAGGAGCGGGCAGTGAGCACAGGAGTTCAGGGGTGCCCGAGGGGACAGAGCACAGTGCCACACACACTTCAGCAGCACCACCAGGGAGGGCAAATCGCAATATTGAAAAAGTCCTTACTTAAGTCCTTTCTTCAAAGCTTCAAAAATTTTCTTCACCTGCAGTGGCTTTGGATCCCAGACGAGTGCCCCCTTCTGCAGGGAGTTGTAGGCCTTGGGGGGCTTCAGGGACATCCTGGATCTCACGGAGCTCCTGCTGAGGGACTTGCTGCGGGAGGAGAAGGAAACTCAGGAGAGTGCAGAGCCCATCACCTGGGAGCCCCGAGATGCCTGAGGCACACAGCTCAGGGTGCAGCTCCACAGTCCCAAACTCACTCACTCAAACCCTGCACGTTCCTGGGCACCTGGCAGCAGGAGAACCCCCAGTGCTGGCTCTGTGTGCCAGCAGGGCAGGGCAGGGCTGGGCACAGCCTGGGTCACCCCCGAGCCCCCCAGGGGAGCCCTGCTGAGCCCCTGCAAGCCAGGAAACAAACCTGTGACTGCTCAAGGTCCAGGGCAGAGCTCCCCTAAGGAGCCTTCAGGAGCTGCAGCTTCCTGCCCTGCACTCCCCATCCATTTAAACCATGGCTCAGAGCACGCTCCGCTTCCAAAAGCCAGGTCCAGATTGCACACAAGATATAACTATCAAGGGTTTTTTCAGCATCTAACACCTCAGCTAATTACTTTTAAAAGCAACTGCAAAATCAAAATTCAATATTGTTTCTACCAGAAGTACCTCACTTTTTTATTATAGACTTTTTTCTGCCACCCTAAGGAGTTGGAACACCCTGAACCATCAGTTAGAAACACCTTTAAAGCAGAAAATGAGCTCTCTGCAAATAATTCCTGCCTGGCTTCCCTCTCTCTCTAAATCCTCCCCTAAGTCTTGGCTATTTTTACATTGGTTTGTTAATAATCCCTGTAAGTAAAGCCTCTAAAATAACATTACCTGCAGAAGTTTCCCATCTCCCAGGGCAAGCCACACCAGCCAGTTGCTCTCTGAAAAGCTTTTCTACCTTCTCCACAATTTGCACCCTAAATTCCACTCACCTGGGGGGATGGTGAGCTCCATCAGGCTCAGCAGTTACCCCTGGCTGGTTTCAGTTCCAGCCTTTGGCTGAGGCTGAGCAGATTGTTGTGCTGGCTGATGAAAGCCAGGCCCAGCACACCTGAGAGCTGTCCCTAGTCCTATTAGAGAGGCCCTTGAGTACCTGCTTTAATTATCCTTGTCCTAAATTTCCACTGAACTCCAGTTTTTAACAGCTGCTCTGCGAAAGATCTCACAAACTAGGGGTTGCCAAACATTGCTGGGTGCCTAATTTCTTCACACCACTGATTATCTTGGTTTTTTATGATGCCTTAATGGAAAGTATTAATTAACCAAACCATTTGGAGCTCAGGTTACCCACAACAAGGAACATAACTGCTAAATTAGAACCTTACATTAATATCACTTTTATTTACTATGATAACGTGTCTTTGGGAATTCCATGCAAAGTGAGAGAGTTTCAACAGGAATAACACTGGAAGGGGCAGTCTGACCAATAAAAGCTGTTGAAAGAATCTCCTAGAATGCTCATTGCTTGAAATTCTTTCATGCTAAGAAGAAATAGCATCTAATTCAAAGCTCTAGAGTACTCCAATTAGCAAGATACCAAATAGAAGAGACAATTCTGTTCTGAAATTAAAAGCCCAAATTAAAATTATTTTTGAAATTAAAATCCCAAATACTCCTGGGTTTTATTTCATTGTGGAATTTACCTTCAGATTTTTGGAGTGCAGACCCTAAATTCTGGAGGTGACTTCCCTTGTACAGCATCTCAGTCCTGCACACAGGGCTGGGATTTCCCTCTCCCCCTCAGCATCCCCCAGTCCCTGCAGCCCATCTGAGCACTGATGTGAATCCCATTTCCATGCTTTTCACACAAACGTGGAGGAGCTGACATGGCCTGGAGGGCCAGTAGCTGAAGGCTGGATGTTCCCATGCTGCTTTCCCTTGTGAACCTGGTAATTTCAGGATCAGATTTCCCACTTTACAGATAACAGCAATAACATTTGCTTCCTGTGGAGACCGTGGTGGGGAAACACAAAATCGAGTCTGACTGACAGACCCAAGGGGAAGCTGCTAAAGGAAAGCAAAAGTGTATTTAGCATGTGCAGAAGAATGTCCATGTGGGCCTGATTTGTGTTCATCCTTGGACAGACCTTGCCAGCCAGAATGGGGTTCCAGGCTGGCAGCAGGAATGGGTTCCAGGCTGGCAGCAGGAATGGGATTCCACCCTCCCAGCAGGGATGGGATTCCAAGCTGTCCCTCCCTGCTGGCCCTGCAGGCAGTGCCCACCCTGGGAGCACAGCCATGGCACCCAGCAGCTGCAGGGCAGTGCAGAACCAGCGCCCCAAGCCCAGTGGGTGCAGTGCCAGCAGCAGCAGGGCTGTCCCTGTGTCACTGACCCCAGTGGGTGCAGTGCCAGCAGCAGCAGGGCTGTCCCTGTGTCACTCACCCCAGTGTGTGCAGTGCCAGCAGCAGCTCTGTCCCTGTGTCACTCACCCCAGTGTGTGCAGTGCCAGGATCAGCTCTGTCCCTGTGTCACTCACCCCAGTGTGTGCAGTGCCAGCAGCAGGGCTGTCCCTGTGTCACTGACCCCATGTGTGCAGTGCCAGCAGCAGCAGGGCTGTCCCTGTGTCACTCACCCCAGTGTGTGCAGTGCCAGCAGCAGAGGGCTGTCCCTGTGTCACTGACCCCATGTGTGCAGTGCCAGCAGCAGCAGGGCTGTCCCTGTGTCACTGACCCCAGTGTGTGCAGTGCCAGCAGCAGCAGGGCTGTCCCTGTGTCACTGACCCCAGTGTGTGCAGTGCCAGGATCAGCTCTGTCCCTGTGTCACTCACCCCATGTGTGCAGTGCCAGCAGCAGCAGGGCTGTCCCTGTGTCACTGACCCCAGTGTGTGCAGTGCCAGGATCAGCTCTGTCCCTGTGTCACTGACCCCAGTGTGTGCAGTGCCAGCAGCAGGGCTGTCCCTGTGTCACTCACCCCAGTGTGTGCAGTGCCAGCAGCAGCAGGGCTGTCCCTGTGTCACTGACCCCAGTGTGTGCAGTGCCAGCAGCAGCAGGGCTGTCCCTGTGTCACTGACCCCAGTGTGTGCAGTGCCAGCAGCAGGGCTGTCCCTGTGTCACTGACCCCATGTGTGCAGTGCCAGCAGCAGGGCTGTCCCTGTGTCACTGACCCCAGTGTGTGCAGTGCCAGCAGCAGGGCTGTCCCTGTGTCACTCACCCCACTTTCCTGCTCTGCACGGTGCTGAAGCCGGTGAAGGAGCAGCTCCTGCTGATGCCACCCCCGTCCCCAGGGGACACGAAGGTGAGTTTCACTGACATGGCTCCCGCTCAGCGAGCCTGCTGCCTCCTGCAACAAAACACAAAAACACATCAGGCCAAAGCCCCTTGGCTTGGCTCTCGTGCTGCTGCAAGCGGCGAGCTGCAGGGAAGTGGAAAGTCAAAACAACACACGGCAGAATAAATTGGAAAAAAAGGCTTGTCTGCAATTCACGTTTCCTGTGTTGCCATCCACAGTACAATTAATAAAGGATTGAATAGTCTAAAATGAAATCTCTCATGCCCTCTTCAATTTCTGATTGATTTTACAAACTCACTATGCAAAAGCCAGAATAGCCTCAATTCAGAGGCTCTCTACATTTCTGACTTCTTAAAACGCCTGTAATTGTCCCAGTGCTTCAGGAGTGGGGGCCAACCTGTACATTTCCAAACCAGTGTGGCTGCCAGAACCATACTTAAGCTGCAGACTCAGCTGGGTCCCAAAAGCAGCTCCCTGCATCTGTGCAGAGCCCACTGCACTCAGTGGTGGGATTGGCTGTGTGGTGCTTAAGCCCAAGGCAGAAGTCTGGTTTCAACAGTAAATTTCAGGTTCATGCTCCTCCTCTGGCAGGGTTTCTCTTGGATTGCTCTCTTGTTTTCCATCAGTCAAACTCCTTTGCTTTGTGGAGAATTGTGTTCTCTGCCATATGTCTCCAGAATCCAAGTCCCAATATAAGTAACAGACACATCCTTCAAAGCAGCTGTAGAAAATCACCCAGACAGTTCATATACAGAAAAATTCCCTTCCTTTCCCCCTCAAGCTGGTGTAATGTAAACACCCCCAGTGAGTAAATCTGGGTATAACAAAAAGCTGGAGGATGTGTTTGGAGGGAGAAGGACAAACTCCAAGGAGGACTCTGAATGCTGCATGCAGAGGTTTGTCCCACATCACAGGATGTGCTGTGAAGGGACCAGGATCCATCACTCATCATCCAACACTGAATCCATCAGAGAAGGTTCTGGAGAGGAGTTCTTCCCATGTGCCTGCCCCAATCCCTGCAGCATGGCCACATCAGCCAGGCTCCATCACTCACCATCCAACACTGAGTCCATCAGAGAGGGTTCTGGGGAGCAGCTCTGCCCTTGTGCCTGCCCTGATCCCTGCAGCATGGCCACATCAGCAGGATCCAAGCCCAGGAGGGTCAGGGCAAGGCTCTTTCCTGGCTCTGCACTGCCCTGGAGAGCAGCCTCCTCCCTGCCTGCTGCCTGCACAGAGCTGCTCAGCACATCCCAGGGGGTTTGAGAGTGTTGTGCTGATTCTGGGCTAGTCCACAAAAGCAGGAGCAGAAGCACTCCTGGATTTCCAGGAGCCTGTTCAGCAGCAGCCTCTCATCCTTCCCTGGGCTGGGTTTGAGCTCCATCTCCTTGCCCGAGCTGTGGGCTGTGCCAAGCTCAGGAATACACCTGGGAAAAGCAGGCAGAGCCCTGCAGAGCAGGATGTGCAATGGTAGCAGAGCCAGCAGACAGCCTGCAGGCAAAGAGGGGCTGGGCATGGCCAGCTCAGGGGAGCAGAGTCCATGGGACCCCAGAGCCTCAGGAGGACCCACAGCAATCTGTCACACAAAACTCAGGTGCCTCTCCCCCACCTTAATCAAACCACACAGCACTTCTGTTGTCTTGCTTTGAAAAGATCCCCCTTGGCCCTTCATCAGAGCTCAGACTGGCATCAGATCACAGCTGAAGTTTCAGAACATTTTCCATCCTTCCCTCTAGATCTGAGATGTTTGTAAGTCTGTGAACTGTCACCCCATCAAAAGGATCATTAGCCTGAAGAAAGCATGCAACTTACTGAAAAATGTAATTGCATAACAAGCTGTTAAAGGAAGAAATAAAAGGAATAGCCTTGTGGTTATTGACCACATCCCTCATCAAGGCTAAACCAGATTCCCAGGATCTATTTTTCAGCTCTTTAACCTGGGAAAGTCAGTTCATGGGTATAAGGGAGGGGGAAAGTGCAGGAGCAGCTGCTCTGGAGCTACCATGGCTCTGCAAGCCTTTGGAGCACACAGATATGGAGCAAACCCACCAGGCAGACCCTTGGCAGGAACAGAAAGGGGAGAACTATGAGAAGACTCCTGAAGAAAAATCTGTGGCAGTGAGCTCTAGATGTGAAGGACTGTGGGAAATGTAGAGACCCCAAAACTCTGAAATCGCCCACATTGCCTGGACCTGACCACGTGTGTTTATATCCCAGTGTCATTCTGCATTTCCAGGAGCGGCACTGCTGCAATGCAGTAGAAGCCAGAGATGCCCTGGCCCTCACATGGGCACGGCCAAGGTCGTGCCAGCCCCTCTGGGGTCATTTCTTCTGTGACTGCCCAAAGCTCAGTCCCAAGGCCCCTGCCCTGCTCCAATGCACTGCCCCACAGGCACAGCTTCCACCTCCCTCAGAATGAAGAGAATTTAAACAAAGCACCATTCAAGGGGTTATCACTTCAGAATCATGCCAGCAAAGCCAGTGCCCCCGATACACACTTGCACAAGGATTTTTTGTGGTGACCTAGAAATCTCACAGCTCATTTCACACTCCTGAGCAGAGGGCCATAAGCTGGATGTCAATATAACATTTTATTTGTAAGGAAGACTTATAAATGCAGTTGTTTAAAGAGAGGGTTTGCTAGCTGGAGTGGCTGTATAAAAGTGCTGAGCTACACAAGTGCCCCTGAGAAGAAGCATCTGGACCCATCTCAGACTCTAGCCTCCCCTTAGGGTGGAAATAAATCAGAAAAGGACCCTGACAAAGCTCAGCTCAAATCTGCCTTCCAACCTGAAACCTCTGCTGTGCAGGCCAGAGGGTCCAAGTCCCACAAAAGCAGGATTGTGCCCTGGGGAGCAGAGGAGCTGCCTCCCTCTCCCTGTGCCCAGGAGGTGGATGGAGCGCTGGGCCAGGGCTGCACAGGCACAGCAGGACAGAGAACAGGAGGGATTGCCAGGGACAGCTGGAGCCCCAGCTGCTGGAGAAGCCCCGGGGTCTGGTCAGGGCCCTGCAGAGCTGCTGAGCCTTGGGCACCCTCCCCCTGCCAGGGACTCTGACTGGGGGGCTTCAGCAGGGGGGTTTGTACAATTCAGGGCTCAGGAATGGATCTCGCAGCCAAAACTGACTGTTTCCAGATTAAATGGGTGGGTGTGTTTGGGCCTGGCTCAGTGCTCCATTTGCCAGGACAGATTCTGCTGTGTCAGCTCCGGTGTGAGCCCGTCCAGGCAGGCTGGGGCTCCCTGGGCAGCCAGGACACACAGACTGCACGGGACACACTGACTGCACGGGACACACTGACTGCACGGGACACACTGACTGCACAGGACACACAGACTGCCCAGGACACACAGACTGCACAGGACACACAGACTGCACAGGACACACAGACTGCACGGGACACACAGACTGCACAGGACACACAGACTGCACGGGACACACAGACTGCACAGGACACACAGACTGCCCAGGACACACAGACTTCACAGGACACACAGACTGCACGGGACACACAGACTGCACAGGACACACAGACTGCACGGGACACACAGACTGCACAGGACAGACAGACTGCACGGGACACACAGACTGCACGGGACACACAGACTGCACGGGACACACAGACTGCATGGGACACACCGACTGCACAGGACACACAGACTGCACAGGACAGACCGACTGCACAGGACACACAGACTGCGCAGGACACACAGACTGCACAGGACAGACAGACTGCACGGGACACACAGACTGCACAGGACACACAGACTGCACGGGACACACAGACTGCACAGGACACACAGACCGCACGGGACACACAGACTGCACGGGACACACAGACTGCACGGGACACACTGACTGCACGGGACAGACCGACTGCACAGGACACACAGACTGCACGGGACACACAGACTGCACGGGACACACTGACTGCACGGGACACACAGACTGCACAGGACACACAGACTGCACAGGACACACAGACTGCACGGGACACACAGACTGCACGGGACACACAGACTGCACGGGACACACAGACTGCACGGGACACACAGACTGCACAGGACACACAGACTGCACGGGACACACAGACCGCACAGGACAGACAGACTGCACGGGACACACCGACTGCACGGGACACACAGACTGCACGGGACACACAGACTGCATGGGACACACCGACTGCACAGGACACACAGACTGCACAGGACACACAGACTGCACGGGACACACAGACCGCACAGGACAGACAGACTGCACGGGACACACAGACTGCGCAGGACACACAGACTGCACGGGACACACAGACTGCACCTCCTGCTCCCCCTCCTGAGCCAATGACCCTCACCTCCTACAAACAGCATCATGGTGTCTGTTTGTGTTCATGGCCAAACTTTTCCAGCCCTACTCACATCTTTAATTGTTCCTGGGTACAATGGTTTCAACAGTTTCATGAGGAAAATATGACTCACCACTTGCAAAACGTTTCTGCTCGTGTTTTGTGCTTTAAGTGAGTGGCCATGATTTGGTGTCAGCCTCTCAGAGAGGTCCACTGGGCGAATCCCTGCTGGAGGAAAGAGCTCCTGTTTCCCTAAAGTGTGTGATGCTGCAGCTGGAGCGGGCAGTGGCTAGGGGACACTTTCTCCTGGCTGTTTCTGCACAAACTGCCCCAGCTCTGCTGCCCTGGCAGCTGGGCAGGCTCCGGAGCTCACCGTGGGCACCCCTGCTCTTCCCTGGCACCACAAAAGCAGGCTGAAATCCAATTATTGTCACTATAGAAAACAACAATGTAAATATACAATAACAATATCAGTAACAATTCCTACAGACACCAGTGGCTGAGGCTCTCCTGTGTGACTGTGGGCACCTTTGGTGATTGTGACAATTTGCCTTCCACTGCCTGCTCCAACCTTCTCCTCCTGCTTTTAGGCCCTTGTTATTTTTGTACATCATTTCATTTGTAAATATTGCACTCGCTTTGCTTGGAAAGACAAGAGAGCAATTTTATCTTCGAGCTGTGGGAACCAAGCAGAGTTCATTTCATTGTGAACTATCACAACATGGTACTCCATTCAGTAGGTGGGAAGGCCAACAGATTATTGGGGACTGGAGCCTTCCTGCTGGAATCTGGGGCTTGGGCTGGTGCCTCTCAGGAGAGCACAGCAGAGCACATGGGTTTGTTGCAGAGTTGCCACCTGGAATTTATGTCTTTTACAGCATGGTTTGATAAAATTAGCCAAACAAAGGTGACACTGGGCTGTGCTGGCTCTGCACCACCTCTGCTGAAACCCAGCTTGGACTGCACAGAGCCAAAACCAGCAGTGATTCAGTGCATGGACATTCAGGGCCTTCAGAGACCTTCCCTGGACTTCAGGGATGAGCTGTGAGTCCCAATAATCATCAGCTCTTTTTTAAAAAAAAGTCACTCAAAGCTGCTAGGTTCCCATTCTGCTTCCCTGAATTTGTTATAAATTCTAACAGAATAACAGCTTTGCTGCTGGAATTGCATCAGCATCAGGGTTTTAGCTGGAAGGAATACACACTGCAAGCACTTCGTGGGTGAAAAGACAGCCCCAGCATAATTACACCAAAAATTACACTTTAGCTCTGAGACTGACTTTGCAAGCTGGGCTATGTTTGCCTACATCACATTGATGTAATCACAATTATTTTCCTTCCTGCTTGTTTCAACCCACAGGGACAGTGGATTTACCTGCCCCTTCTGGGTGCTGCTGAGGGGCAGCTGGCAATGGCACTTGTCTTTTGTGACTCTGATAAAGGGAAAATCAGATTGCCCCCCTGGAGCAGAGCCCTGTCAGAGCCTCAGGGCGCTCCGGGCCTGGCCCACTGAGGGTTTTGTGATTGCAGCCCCTGCCCTGGACGTGGCAGTGCTGGGCACGTGCAGCACCCAGAGCACAGCACGGGTGGGAGGCACGAGGGGCTGAGGCAGCCCTGGGGCGTGATGGAGGCAGCACTGAGTGACCCTCTGGGCTGGATCCCCTGGGAAAATACACCCTGAGTTCAACCCCTGCTCTGCAGCATTCCTCAGCAAAACCACTGACCTCGGGAGCAGTGTCTGCTGTGCTGCATAAACATTCCAAATTTATCACTCAGACCCCTTACACTTCAAGTGGTTTTGTTCAGCTGTTTGACAAACATTCTATTTATGCAGCTATGGGCAGAACTAAGAAAAAAAATTTCTTTCAAAAGAAGAAAAATAATTTGAATTAGGGAGACACAGAGCACCCTTGATCTCAGGATACATCTCAAAGTGGGTATTTTAGCACAATATCACACCCAAACAGGGATCTTTTCTTCAGACAAATCCAGGCTGTGGCAAGAGCTCCCGGCACCAGGATTGCCAGCAGAATGTGAGCAGGTCTGGTGCAATTCCTGCAGCAGGGATTCAGGGACTGGGCCCTGTGGCTGTCCCTGCTGTGGAGCTGCTCTGAGCTCAGCTGCCCACCACACCCAGGGGAGCCCCTGCAGATCCAGATGGGAAATGTGGGCTGGGGATGGAGCTCTATCTGCTCAAACAGGTCACTGAAAAGGGACAGGAGGGACACCAGCGGCTTCCACCCATTCAGCAGGCATCTCTGCTGGGTTAACACTGAGCAATATGAGCAACTACATCACAGCTCTGCTCTAGATGGAAGCTTTTGCTCCCCTCTGTAGCTGCACATGTTCCACAGAACTTCTTGACCTGATCCTGTTGAACTCAGATTATGAGATGGGCCCTTTATTCTGTGCCAAACTTACATCTGTCAGGTCCTATTTGGAAACTATCAAATGATTCAGGAATATAATCCCCGCTCTCATAGGCACTTCAGGCTCTTAAGAGCAGCTTCAATTGATTTGTAATAAGAATTACATTCAGAGCTTGCATTGTTTAGAAAGACAGGACTTCAGAGTGTAACTAGTTTTGGTACTTCTGCCAATTTCACCTATGCAGATTCAGCTCTTGAATATATATTTAAATACTGCACACCTGACATACTTTCCTCCTAGCCATTGAAAGAGAATCAGATAAAGAGCTTTGATCCAAGTTCTTGCTTTACTCATCAGGCCCTCCCACAGCTCCCTGCCAGCTTCTGGAAATGCCATTCTGGAGTGCAGGCTTCCTAGGCAGCAATACATTTGAACATCACAGGCAGAGCTCTCAGACAGCTGGTCCCATGCTGGAGGTCAGGTCTGATGGCCCCGTTTCTGGGGGCTCTTTGAACACAGCACTCACATTTCAAGCCCAGGGCGAGCTGCTTTTCAAGGCTGCACCCCAAATGTTCCTGTGTTTCCAATCACTTTCCATCCCAGCACTCAGCTCCAAGTTCTGCTCTCAGTGGCAGTGTGCACATCCAGAGGACATTAATCAGCCATTGATTCCAGATTCCCAGCAGAATCCGGCAGCAGGAGTTGGCCTGACCCAGTGAATGACCTGGAAATGATTTTCCAAGGCACGGCGCCGTGGCCTCTGGGTGCCTCCAGCAGTAGCAGCAGCTGCCAGGGAGCCCTGGGGAGCTCAGCATGGCTCACCCATGGGCAGGGCCCTCTCCCTCGAGGAAAGGTGGTTCTGGGGGTCCCAGCTGGCTGTGAGCCCCAGCCTGGGCTCAGGAAAGCTGCAGGGAGTGCCCAGAGCCCAGAGCTGTGCCCAGAGCCCAGAGCTGTGCCCATAACCCAGAGCTGTGCCCATGCCCAGAGCTGTGCCCATAGCCCAGAGCTGTGCCCATAACCCAGAGCTGTGCCCATGCCCAGAGCTGTGCCCATGCCCAGAGCTGTGCCCATAACCCAGAGCTGTGCCCATAGCCCAGAGCTGTGCCCATGCCCAGAGCTGTGCCCAAACCCAGAGCTGTGCCCAGGCCCCCAGAGCCAGAGCTGTGCCCATAACCCAGAGCTGTGCCCACAGAGCTGACCAGAGCGTGCGAGCCCAGAGCTGTGCCCAGAGCCCAGAGCTGTGCCCATGCCCAGAGCTGTGCCCATAACCCAGAGCTGTGCCCAGAGCCCAGAGCTGTGCCCCCATAGCCCAGAGCTGTGCCCATGCCCAGAGCTGTGCCCCCATAACCCAGAGCTGTGCCCATAGCCCAGAGCTGTGCCCATGCCCAGAGCTGTGCCCCCATAACCCAGAGCTGTGCCCGGAGCCCAGAGCTGTGCCCATAACCCAGAGCTGTGCCCATGCCCAGAGCTGTGCCCATGCCCAGAGCTGTGCCCCCTCCTCTGCCAGCCCATTCTCAGCTCCCCAGGTGCTGGAGCCCTCAGGACTCTGCCTTCCCTGCTGGGGAGGCACAGCCCAGTTCCCCCAGTCCCAGGTGATTTAGGAGCACGGCCTGGCTGTGCTGGCCTGGTTTCATTCCCAGCTTGCTGCCCCCCTCCAAGGCTGCACTGGAGGCTCAGGAGCTGCCAGGCTGGCACTGCCAGCCCTGCAGGTCCAGCCCAGCCTGCCTGGCAGGACACTCCAGCCCCAAAGTCCCAGCCTGGGAAGCAGAAGGAGCCAGGGCAGAGCAGTTTACAGTGATGCACAGGCTCCTCCAGTTGGGACAAAGGAAAACTTGCCAGGGACTGAATCCCAGCAGCTCTGGCCTCGAGAGATTCCTCCTCACTAGTGATGAGCCCAAGGATCCTCCCTGTGTCCTGCAGACCTCAGTGTCCCCAGTTTCCCCGGCCTGTGCCTCGGGGTGTGCTCCAAACACTCCCAGGTGTGCTCCTGTCTCCAGCTGCCTTCTCATGCAGGAGCCACTCCAGGTTAATCCTGACACAAGGAAGGTCCTGCACCTCAGCCTCAGGGCTGCGGAGAGTCCCAGGGCTAAGTTTCAATGGCAGCACATGATGGACAGATAAACGCTTTGATTATTACACTGAGAAGGGTGTTTAAGCAAATCGGATAACAAACTTCCAGCAGGAGTGAAAGCTGATGTCCAACAGCATGGGGGATGTAATTTGTTATCTCCAAACCCTGAATTCTGTGGATCACAGCATCCTGCTGCTTCTGAAGTGGGCCAGACCCTTTACCTGTCTGACCAGGAAAACTGTCCCTTTACCCGGAATTGAACCATCCAGCCCATTCCTGCGGCTAACATGGTTTATTCCCATAAACATTGCCAAGATAATCTTGTGCCACAGAAATCAAGAAGTTGCTAAGTTAGGATCAGTATCCCAAAGAGCACTGGAAAAAGAGGAAAAGTATATAAAACTTCGTAGAAGAGATAAATAGAAGGGACAAAAGGTTTACGCTTTAAAGCCAAATATTTACTTGTGGGACAACCCAAGAATCTGAATGGATGTGGGTACTTTTCCCTTCACTTCTTACCAGTTCCTAATACACATGCTCTGACATTCATGGCCCACATTTTTGACACTGTTACTCTCTGCTTTTATTTGGTTTGGGCTTGTTTTTAATGAGGTGAACTTTGCACAGCCCAGCTCTAGCTCCTATAAAATCTGGGTCTTAAATGGCCAGATTTAGTGGTTTTTCTGTGGAGAGAAAAAGCCCCCATGCTGACCACACTGCTGTACTTGGAACCAGATGTCTCACCCCCCTTAAACTGAGCTAATGGGGACGGGAGGATGGTCAGGAGAGCTCCTGTCTGGGTCCTGCCTGTGGAGTTATGGAAAGAGTGCTGCAAAGCCTGATGCCTGCACAGAAGGGAAAGGGAGGAGGATGGGAATTCCTGCAGGAGGAGGAAAATCTGCAGTGCTGCCCTTGCACCCCACAGCCCTGCTCACCCCGAATCCACTTCCACCCCTTAGCCCACCCAGGAGCCCACAGGGAGCAGCAGGGTCCCCAGGGATGGGAGCTGCTCTGACCCTGCTGAGCCCATCAGGGATGGGAGCTGCTCTGACCCTGCTGGACCCTTCACAGACCCCAATAATGGGAGCTGCTCTGACCCTGCTGAGCCCATCTCAGACCCCAATAATGGGAGCTGCTCTGACCCTGCTGAGCCCATCTCAGACCCCAATAATGGGAGCTGCTCTGACCCTGCTGAGCCCATCAGGGATGGGAGCTGCTCTGACCCTGCTGAGCCCATCTCAGACCCCAATAATGGGAGCTGCTCTGACCCTGCTGGACCCTTCACAGACCCCAGTAATGGGAACTGCTCTGACCCTGCTGAGCCCATCTCAGACCCCAACAATGGGAGCTGCTCTGACCCTGCTGAGCCCATCTCAGACCCCAACAATGGGAGCTGCTCTGACCCTGCTGAGCCCATCTCAGACCCCAACAATGGGAGCTGCTCTGACCCTGCTGAGCCCATCTCAGACCCCAGGGCTGGCTCTGCTCCCCTCTGCATTCAGCAGCTCCAAAGGGACTCCAAACTGCTCCTCCCAAGACTTCTGTAAAACATAAAGCAGACCAATTCTTGAGGGTCAGACACTGTGAAAACGATAACTTCTGCTAGAAATCTGACTGAACAAGAGTATTTTCTAAGCTAACTTTGCCCACCAGTGTGTTTTTGAAATATACAGAGTCCCCTGCTGCTGGGACAGAAAGAGATAAGGTTTTTAGGGCCATCACTTCTCTGCCCTCAGAGCCACTGGGAGCATTGCCATCGCTTCAGAGATGATCAACGAGACCTTGGAGGTCATGACTTGGCACTCGGACTGGAAAAATACATAAGTGTGGCTTTTTTTCTTTTTTAGAAAAGCTGCATCAGATTCTCCCTCTGGTGCCAAGCTTAAGCTCCTTTAACACAATGATTCTTGATTTGTTTTCATGTGCTCTCCATCAGTCCTTTCCCTGCAGTGTGGAGCAGGCCCCTTGCACTGAGCCACAGCAGCAAGAAGGAATCTTCTGCTGAATAAAGTCTTGTGAGACACAGTCATTACATGCAGAGGAAACTGGCTTTAGTGGGGCCCTGGTTCCCCCGGGGACTCCCATAATATAAATTATTAATAATAAAAATAAACATTGGCTAGCTCGAACTTCTCTTCATTCCCTTAGAGCTTATTTTTGTGATGGAATTAGCTAAATAAAGCCCACTTGAAAGAATGTTTAATTGCAAACTATCCAAGGAAAACAAAATGGAACTAATTGGTTCTTAGATATTAAACATTCAAAAGGAGATGGCTTTGGAAACAGCTGAAAGGCTAATGTGCATTAGGATACAAATGGTGCAGTGAGAAAATGCAGGCTAAACTGGACTACATTTACTTTTAAACCAGATATTCAAGTTTAGTCAGTCTGGCCCTGCCTAGAAGAAAGCTTTGGATTGTTTCAAGCCTAAACAGAATTACAGCAGCACTCTCTGGAAAGGTATAAAATCAGAGGGGGCAAACTTGTGTATTGACTTCTGGGCATCATTTTCCCAGGAAACCTTACAAAACCCTACCAAACCTCCAGGGATTGCTGCTTCCTGGAGTGCCCCGAAAGCTCCTCCAGCCTGAAGAAGCCATCCTAGCAGGGGCTGTTCCATGTGGCTTTTTAAAAGCAGCTGTTCTCCTGCAAGTCTGCTAGGGAGGGCTCCCAACCCCTTCTGAGAGCGCATCTCCAAAGGAGCGCGGCTGTGCTTGCACTGACTGAGCCCTGCCCTGGCCTCTCCACACCCCCTGCCCTCAGCCCCGGGCTTGTGCCACTGCTGTTTGATTCAGGCGCTCCACAGGCAGCCAATGGAAATGTGAAAACTCCCTTCTCATACTCATTAGAAGTTAAAGAGTTGCCACACTTATTTCAGAAGTGTTTCCAGCACGGCTGGGAAGTGATGGCTCTAACGTGGCTGAAATTTGCAAACAAGAAAAATCCCTCTGCATTAAAAGGGAGCAAGAGTAGATAAGTTATAAGAATAGATAAGTTATAAGAAGAATCATACAGCAAAGACAATTTTAAAAACGAATGAGTGGCAGAAGAACATTTCTCTGGAGGAGCACGGTGTGCAGTGGAATCGGGCTGGTGCTCAGCCTCTGAAGGGGCACTGTCTCATCAGCAGCATGCTTACCCTCCCACTTATCAATGAGCGACAGTGACGAGGCCTCTGCCAGAGATAACGAATTCCTGGAAATGTCAGGGGCCCCAGCACACCCAGCCCAGGCACACCAGAGCTGCTCCCTGGAAGAAAAAGGCAGACACAACTGGAAGTGCGAAGCAGAAGTTGCTCAGCAGGATCAGTCAAGATCAAACCACTTCAACATTTAGGCCAAAGGCTAAAGTAATTTAAGGTCCCTTGAAATGTTATGAATACCATCAACAAACACGGCAAGAGTCACTCATGAAAATGCATTTCAGCTTTGTGCACAAAAAATCAGTCAGCTCTCTGTCTCAGACTTCTTCAAAGACTGTGACCCCAATTGTTTGTTCCCTGAGGACCCAGGGCTTTCACTGCAACTAACACATCTGCTTAGTGTTTCCTATTTTTCAGCATCACAAGGAGTTTTTCTTAGACCTTGGATGGTTTACTCGGCATCTATGGGCCAGTGATCTCCTGAACCCCACTGGAGATGCTCTGCAGAGCTGAGGACAGGGCACAGGGCAGGGACCCTCCGGGCAGAAAGGCACCCTTGGGTTGTCTTCCAAATTCAGAAATGGCCATTCAGGTAGAAAACATGTTGACAAGTGATTCCAGCAATACACTAATGCAGAACCAGGACTGAATCCAGACTGACCCACTTACAGCAGCAGGGGCAGGCAGCGCTCTCCATGTCCTGACAGAAATGTGCAGTTTTGCTCCATGTGACTTGGCTTCCTCAAGACAGATAGTTTATGGGAAGATACAGTTTTACTGTACTGTAAACATAATTTGACAATTACAGGTCAAAGTGTCCTCACTTATTGCTGTAAATGAAACTAAAAGTAGTCAAATTCATACATACACACACAGGGAAAAGATTAATTATGTGTTACTACAGCTCTGGGGAGCACAGCACAGAGATTATGTCTGGAGTGGAGACCTTACCAGAGGATGCAGTGTGTGTTCTCATCCAGAGCCTGTTCTCCTTACAGTTGTGGTTTTGTTCTTGAAGAACCAGAGCTCAAGCAATTCTGAGATACTTTGCATTGCTACTTAAATGTTTTGCGCTTCTGCTGTTTGTTTGCACGCAGCTGGGATGCCCGAACTCATTTTCTAAGGTTATTTAAATTCTTATTTATTTGTTAACAAATTATGTTGTTGCACAACACATTGGCATGTGAACCCTTCAGAAAAAGGGAGAGGCACAACTCGGCCTCAGTGGAATTAGGAAGGAGCTCCAATGACCTCAGCAGAGCTACCCAAAGGACAGCTCTATTGTCCCAGGGCCTGCTGTCCTGACTGAAGGAACATTTCTGCATGTCAGGGCTCTTCGCAGGGCCTCGCCTTCCAGGGCAGTGTCTGGGGCTCCATTTCAGACAACAGTGACACATTTCCATCCATCTGGGCACTTGGTGCTGCACTAACAGCCCCAGGAAATGTGCAGTTACATTTACAACAAACTTACACAACACTGTGTTACTGCAGGACTCAAACCCAGGTATTTCCACACATGATCCACCCAATGAAAATGCTCTTCTCTTTGCCATTCCAAAAATCCAGGTCACTCACTTGTTACAAACCCCTTGCCTTCAAAACTTCAGCAAAGGCTCTGAGCTTTCTGTGCAGATCAAGTCTCAGCCACATGCCCTGGGCTGCATTGGGAATATCCCTTTGGAAAACCCCAGCCTGCAATTTTAACTTTACAGAGCTCCCCGAACAAAATCCTTCCTTACAATCTGGAGAAATCTTCTAAACTCTCTCTGTGAAATTTCAGTTACATAATGGAAACATCTCAGAAATTCAGTGCCCAGGGAAAGGGAAGGTTGTGGAGGTGGTGTTTGCTCTGCACCAGTAAAAGTACAAACCTACTCGCACCAACATTAAAGCCGAAACATTCAGATTTTAAAGCACACTGAGGCCTTGGAATTGCCTCCCTGTTTATCTGTTCAGGCCCAGTATTGGAAAACTAAATTTCCCTCTTCAAGTCTGTAGCAATTTCAATAATAAAACAGAGGTTATGTAAGTGCAGAGAATTATGGAACAATGTAAGTGGAAAATACATAGTTTTAAATTTATTTGAATAGCTCAAGTAGAGCTGAACTGACATTATTCACACTTTCCAGTCTTAGTCAATACTGGATTGAAACCAAGCACAAGACATTTCAGGCCCAAAGGAGGTTTTTAAGAAAATTACAAGTACCTAAATTTCCAGTTTACAATGCCTGTCTGGGAAAGCTCCACTGCCTAAGGAAACAGCAAGCTGCCTTCTCATGGGATCAAACAGCAGAGATGTGAACTAATTAAGGGCACCTTTGGATCAGCCTGTAAACACAGGGCTGGCTCCACCCCAAAGAGCAGAAACCTGGATGCAAATGGCTGAGGTGTCCCAGGCAAGCAGGGCTGCAGAGCCACATTTCCCTGGGCAAGCTCATTTCTAACCTGGGCAGACCCAAGCTGCAGGCCCAGCTCTGCATTCCTTCCACGCCCAGGGCTGGAGCTGAGCCTGCACAAGGAACGCAGCAGAGAAATGAGCTTATCGGCCTGGCAGATCTTGTTGGGTGATGTCGATGCCTGTGGAGCTGCCAGGACTCCAGTGTGGGACATGGCATGCAGCCCAGCTCCAGAGCTCCAGACTGCAATCCAGGACACTTGGAAAAAGGTTAAACTGCCTTCTAAAGCATAAGCAACTGCTCCTGACTCGAGGATGCCTGGATATATTTCTGTTAGAAAGCATTTTCATCAAAGGAAAAGTGAAGATCCCAGATTCGTACAAGAATGAGTAAAAAGGGGAAAAAATCTGTATTTCCAGACTGAGGGGCATTTGAAAGTCTGGCTATAAGAAAACAGATTTAATAATCATAACTCTCCCAGAGGGGAATACTAAACACACAAATAAGGACAGGAGGTTTCTCAGGATAACCCTGTGTGTCCATTCCCTCCCAAATCATGGGCAGCACCATGCATACAACTGCATGTGGCAAATCTTTGCATCACTCCAAAGAGAGCCAAACTTCACCTTGGCTGTTGGTGAGATAAACCAGTTATGGCCCTTTCAGTTCCACAGCCAGCAGTATTTCACATTGTGCTGGGACAAAGACCTCCCAAATGCATGAAGCACAGAGAGCTGTGGAAACAAGGCTCTGGATGTCTGGATTGTGGCCTTTTGAAAATTTTGCCAGGGCTGGGACCCTCCTGGATGTTCCTCTCCTTACTCTCCCCAAACAGAATGCAAACCTGCAGGATAAAGATGTTATGCTGTGGTCAGCAATGTCAAAAGGACATGTTAAGGTAATTCACATTGCATTTTGTTCAGACAAATATTTTCATAACAGCTGAGAAAAGAGTGTGTTCAATAGAGCATCCACTGGTTTGAGAAAAAGAAATACTAGCTAAAATCAAGGGCTTTGGCTACTTTAAGCCTCCTAGGCAAGATTAAATCAAAATATTTCCTGTAAACATTCCCTCTTTTCATCAGCATGTCAGTTGTAGTAAGGAGAATGTGATCCTAATTCTCAGCATCCAAATCTATAAAGTCAAATGTTTTCTTACTTTCACAGAAACAACTGTGACTGGAAATATTTTCCAAAGCATGTTGCAAGTGGAGGTAAGTAAATCAGCTAGCACACAGCACATTTTTAAAGGAAAAAAGTTTCTAAAAATGAATCAGGATTTAATAAAAAATGTCTCTGAGGTACGTAAGTCATGCCCATAATAGAATATTTTTCAATTTTCAACCCTGTATAGAGAATTTTAAACCAATAGCAGATGTAGGAAACAAAAGCAAAATTGTCCCCTATTCTCTGCTGTGCACACACACACAGATAGAAACAGGGAAACCAAGGAGAGGCTCTCAAACATTTTCCACAAGAAAGACAATTTGCTCACAATTCCTTCTCCCTTTAAATAGTTTCTGTGGCAACACATCTGGTGCTGTAGTTCTGGGCCAGAACATGAACTACCCTGCAAGAAGAAAGTGATGTTGCTGTTCTGTCTGCAAGGACGTGAGGCAGAGAGGGGTCTGTGAGCACACGTAACCAGGTCACCCCTCCTGCCTCCCCTGGCACACAGAACAGCAGCCATGGATGCTTAGGCATAGCTCAAAACTGCAAGTTTTAAAGCATTTCAACAATGGCCAGAGAAAACTCTCATGGTAAACACAGTCTATAAGCCAGGGGTTTTTAAAATAAAATGATGAGTGCTTTGCTACTGCTGTGTGAAATAAAT
Organism: Camarhynchus parvulus; assembly: GCF_901933205.1. Classification (NCBI taxonomy): domain Eukaryota; kingdom Metazoa; phylum Chordata; class Aves; order Passeriformes; family Thraupidae; genus Camarhynchus; species Camarhynchus parvulus. The sequence continues at coordinate 923,031 of NC_044590.1, forward strand.
CAGTTATCCAGCTGAGAGGAGCAAGGTTCATTCCCTAATCATAAACACAACATGCAATGGAGCAGGACTGATGTTGATCTCTTATCCCCAGCCCTGCACAAACACTGCTGGATCATCACCATTCACACCTGACCTGTCAGGAGCCACGAGGCCAAAACCCCTCAAGTGTCTGTAAAACTCAGCTGCCCCGGGATGAGCAGATGCACCTCCCAGAATCACAGAATCACTGAAGTTGGAAATCCCTCCCAGAACACCAAATCCAAGCTGTGCCCTGTCCCCAGCCCAGAGCTCTGAGTGCCACCCCCAGGAATTCCTGGGGCACCTCCAGGGATGGGCACTCCAACCCTCCCTGGGCAGCCCCTCCAAGGCCTGAGCACCCTTCCACTGAAAAAATTCTTCCCAAAACATGCAGCCCTTGGCTCTTCAAGCTCTTGAGGACCAATAGATTTTACATTATGGAAATAACGGAAGTGGATTTTTGCTACTTCATCCAGCAGATCAGGGATGGATTCACGGAAAGAACATGAGCAATAAAATGTCACTGACACAGTTACTGTCCCAATAATAATTGCATATGTTTTCCATAAAATAGTTTTTATTATTTCATTTGAAACAGCTAAATTCACATCTAGAGCAGTTACATAAAAATCTGTTTGCTTACTACACTTAGGGTATTTCTGTATTAATGACAAGATAATCTCAGTGTTCTGATCTTCTGAATTACTGGTGATTAAATGCCTTGTCTGACTGAAAACCAAGTTTTTGCCCTGAAAAGTTGAACTGAATAAAAACGACAGTTTTCAGGCATTCTGTCTTTGAAGACATGCTGGTTTAAAGCAGTCTGTCCTCAGGGAGAATAAACTGGCAGCAGAAATGGAAAAGTTGAAAAAAGTGGATAAAACCTGGTATTTCATAAATATGTATGTCCCTTTTGTGCTTCTGGAGGCAGCATCCAGGGCTGGGAACTGCAGCCAGGGCCCCAAGCACCTGTAGCCATTAAAGGCTGGCTGATATCCTCTGCACAACTCACTGTCCATAATTCTGGATTGTCACCAGCCAATCACCTTCCAAAATCCAGTGCTGGCCAACACCAGTCTGGATAATTCAGCTCTGTCTGCTCCCTCTTTCTCAGCCTTTTGGCTAAGATCAAGTGTGCAGATTCAAATAATATTAAACCTACTATTTTACACAAATTATCTCCTTCGATTCCAGTCTTTCTATTTATTCCATCCACATGGAACAAATTAATAACCCTTCAGAGACAGTTCCTCCTCCCTTGCTTTATCTTGGATAACTTTCTATACCCAGAACCTCTGCCTTGTCCTGGTGCTCTGTGACCCCACAGTGTCACTCCTCAGACCCCTGGGAGACACATGAGGATCACAACTTTCCCCTCCCCTCAGACTGAGCCTGGCTTCCCTTTCTAGAGTGGCTCCAGTCCATCTCTCAGACTCTTTATGAGGATATTGCAAAGGAGCAGTTGTGAAGGAATCAATTCGCTTGGAAGGCAGTAAAGTGGCACTGGTGGATGTGCTGTCACAGGATCCCAGCTCCCTGCCTGGGTTGCTCCACAGGAACCCAGGCTGGGGAGAACATTGTGGAGCAGCTGTGCAGCTGCTCTTTGTCCCGGCAGAAGGAAACCATCCCATCTTCCCCTGTCCCTTGGGGAGCCCATTACATAACTGCCTCCTGGCCTCCCTCCCCAGAGCCCTGCCCGTGCTGCTGCCAGAGCACCCTGCAGCTCCTGCCTGCCTCCAGCACCGAGCCCTGGCCCAGGATGAGCCCTGCCAGCTCGGGGAAGCCCTTCCATTCCCCCAGAGGGTACCCAGGCTCTGACTGCAGGAGGATGCTGCCAGGTTAATGTGCACCACCAGCTCACACGTGCTGCATCCCACAAGTTTTTCTCCAGACCTGGGGCACAAAGAGGCTGGGCCTGATGCTCCACAACAGCTCCAGCCCATTTTGGCAGGGTTTGTGCAGCTTTTCCTGTGCTGCTACACGTGGTGCTTGTGTCAGTCACTGTGCAGGAGTCAGAGCAGCAGCAGGGAAGGGATGAACTGTATGACACAGGAATACAGCAGAGAGGAGCTCCTCACTGCACACTCCTTCAGCCACAGCATCTTTGGTGAGCCTCTCCATTCAACATGCAATATTCCCTCAGACACAGTTTGCACTGTTTACTACCCTTGCAAATGATCTTCTTCTGCTTTTCTTGGTTTTAATTAAGGGCTTTCCAAAAAAAAAAAAGAAAAAAAGTAAAGCACCTCATCAATAGGTGTAGCTCCCATTTTGCAGCTGTGAAAACACAGGTATGGACAGATTAAGTCTTGATCCCAACAAAGGAAATGACTGAATCAGGAGTTTGAGTACTGGTGCTGGTTCAATACTCAAGAAATGGCTCCAGAAATACATAACCTTGTTTTTCAAACTCCTTCAAGTTTCTTTGGTTGACTAACAACTCTACTTCCATATGGCTCAACTTATTTAAAACACTTTTTAAAAGGGGAAATTAAACTCTGTCTGAATCAAAATGTAACTGGGCTGTGACCCAAAACCTCAACTTGTATTTACACGAATAAGCAATAAAAAAAAAAGAAGAAGAAAAAAGAAGGCAAATAAAATGTAGTCTTTGCACAGACAAAGAAAGTTAACTAAAATACAACCAGCTCATGCAACAACACCTCCAAAAGGCAAACTCTACGGGATGGCATAAACCTCATCCTGCTCCTCTCGCTGTTCCACCTGGCCCAGCCAGGTGCTGTCCTGCCGGGAGTTCCTTCACCGGATAAGAAGCTACCGAGCCTCTCTGCGGGGCCGCAGCTCTGCAGGAACCTTGGCATCCTCTGAGGCTTGCCCGCTTACAGCCCAGGCGACCGCATCCCCCGCAGGTGACCCATCCCGGCTCCGGGGTCCCATCCCGGCTCCGGGGTCCCATCCCGGCTCCGGGGTCCCCGTCCCCGCCAGCTGATGTCCCCTGCCGGCACGGCAGCTCTCCCCTGCGGGCAGTGCGGGTGCCCCGCGCCCGCCGAGCCCGCTCCGTGCCCAGCTGTGCCCAGCTGTGCCCAGCTGTGCCCTACCTGTGTCCCACCTGCGCTGGGGCGGGCGGGCGCGCAGCGCGGCTCGGCTCCGCTGCCGTGGCGGCTGTCGCGGCTGTCGCGGCGGGTGCGGAGGGCCCGGACAGCCGCCGCTTATCGCCGCTTATCGCCGCCCAGCCGGGCTCCGCTTCCAGGAAGCCGCGGCTCCGGAGCGCTCGTTTGCCGCTGGATGCCGAGCGCTCCGCGCCGCTCGCTGCTTCCCTTCGCTCCCCCTCCTTCCCTCCCTCCTTCCCTCCCTCCTTCCCTCCCTCCCCCGCTCCCCCTCCGACCCCCCTGGCGCTGGCAGGGGGGCTGGGAACGCGCCCGCGGCTCCAGCACATGCCGAGCCGGCGGTCACGGCCCGGACCCTCTGCCGTTCATCGCCAGCATCCCGGGCGCCCTCTCGCTCCTCCAGCCGCGGCTCCCGCGGGGCAGCCCGGACCGGGACACCCTCCCTGCGGCCCGGTCACAGCCCCTCTCCCCCAGCTCTTACCCCTCTGCTCGCCCGCTTCTGCCGTGCCCAGATCCCGCCTGTCCCACCTTCCCCAGCCATTGTGCCCTCCTCCTCTGCCTCACCCCACACTGCCTCTTCACCGTCTCTTGAAAGGTTCCCTCCTCGTGCAGCCCTCGGTCATACAACGCTAATCATCATCATCATCATTATCATCATCATCACCATCATCACCTTTCTTCCTCTCATTGCCTCCTGCCTTCCCCATCCCGCCCTTCCACAGCTTTGCTGGCACTGGGCGATGTCATTTGCTGCTTTGATTCTCTGCTGAGCAATCCTGCTCGAGTCCTTCCTGCTGCACCCACTGCTGACCTCCTCCTTCCTTCTGCTCAGGCGCTGCTCCTCGGGCACGGGCTCCCCTCTGCCAGCCTTGGAGACGCCTCCCGGGCAGTCCTGGCAGGAGGAGGTGAAGCTGCCGTGTGGAAGCAGGCTGGCATCTCGCTGCTCCTTGGCTCACCCCATGAGACTCACACCTCTCTCCTGAACAATGCCTGGCCAGGCCTTTTGCAAACGCCCCACACGAACCTGTCCCTGCCTGGGCACAGCACCTCGGCTGCTGCTGTGCCTCATCCATCTTCCATTCTCCCCTGGTTCCTAGCAGCACTTCCCCGTGCTGACTGACTGACAGCACAGGCAGCCAGACACTCCCCACGGGGAAAATGAGCTGACTGCATGGAATTTGGCCATGCCCTTACCATAACTTTATTAGTAATGCTGTTTTCTTCCCTTTGCACCATCCAGCTCACACATCCTGAAACCCACCCCACTGCAGGAGGCTGAAACACAAAGTGAAGCTCCCAAAGCTCCAGCTGACCAGAGATCCCATACAAGAACCTCTCAGGGCAGGGTTACTGCTTTCCTTCCCAGCTCTTTATGCAGTTGGTCAGGATTTGTGTTTTCCTGTGCACATGTTTAAAGGAAAGTCTGGAAGGAGGCAGAGGAAGATCTCTTGCACAGCTGAACATGCTTGTGAGGAGAGGCATGAGGGATGCTCTCACATGAAAGTGAGAGCAAAACCAGATGGGCAGATGGAGTTGCCTGAGCCCACGATTTGAGCACCCTGGGTTTTATTTGTGTCAGAAAGAACTGTGCTGAGATGCAAGCAGAAGTGGGTTTCACACCAGGTCTTCAAAATGCTTGTGACTTGGAGCCCTGCAAAGGGCAGTGATGGAGCACCACGGGTGTCACAGCTGGGGCACCTGGAGCACAAAGCGAGGAGATGCAAATCCATGGCTCTGTACAGGTGAGTACATGACAGTACAGCCACTGGAACTCTAACTCGTGGCTTGATTTTCCTGGCGTTTGGGGGGTTATGATCACACCCACTGAGTGCCTGAAGAATCCTGCCCAGCAAATGCCACTGCAGCTGTCCTGCTGCTCCTGGGGCGTTCCAGGCTGCCGCGGCAGGCAGCAGTGCTGTGTGTCCCAGCCTCAGGCAGCTCTGCAGCTCAGGACAGTGCTGGAACCCTGCTGTCACTGCAGCAGGGCCCTGGCCCCGGTGCTGGCCCCACGGCAGGGTGGAGCACACTGGCACAAGCTGAAATCAGCTGGATTTGTAGGAGGACATTTGTCACAACACCAAATCTCTGCAGGAGCCCTGTGCAACCAGTTGCCCAAAAAGCCATTGCTGTTAATGCCATTTCCTCCTAACCATGAGCCTTTTAACAAAATCCACAGAGCAGCCCCTCAGCAAACAGCAATGACCACGGTTCCCTCACTCCTGGTGCAGATGTCCCCTTTTACTTCAGCTGAGGAATGGCTTTATGTGTTTTTATTCCAGTTTACTTTTTATGATCTTCATTTGCTGTGTCTTCATCTGGTGTGTTTATGTGGCTGGTGCTTGGTTTTCATTATTTTTAACTGCATTTCAGATCATTTGCTCTATGGTTTTGTTCACATTCTCCTTTTCCACGAAACTCTAATAAAACACTTGGCTACAGATTTCCCAAATTGAATGCTGATGTTTAGTGCAGCTAATTATGCAGCAGGGTTCAAAGTGAGTTCTATAATGTAACAATTTACATATTCCTGAAAACAATGGACACAAACCTACAAATTATTGCTACAAGCTAGTTTCACATTCCTCTGGAATGTCCTTTAGAAATACATATGTTTAGTATTCTCACGCATATGAAAAGCAGTAAATACTGCATTGCTGGCACCATTGTAATATTTACAGTGAAAAAATAAAACACACTCTGATGTGTCTCAGACCTAAAGGGACATTAAAAAATGCCAGTATGTTTCCTCCAGGATTTCAGCATGCCTCACAAAAACCCTTCCCAAATTCAACCACTCAACCTCCACCACTGTAGGCCAATGATACACAAAGATCATTTTACAACAAAGCATTCACCGTGGCTGCAACAACATTAAACATTCAGTGCTTCAGCATCACCAGTGTTCTGGCATAATCAGATTAATCATAACTTTATTGTTTAAATCCCGAATAAAGTCGTTTTTGTTTGTTTTCCAAATGGACCAGATTACAGGCAGCCAACCAGCAGACCAGCCCAGCCTTCTCAAGAAGATCCAGACTAAACTGACGTTTAGAAAGGCTGCTGTAAACCAGAGCTGTGTTTATAAAAGCAAGAGCTAAAGCTCAGTAGCTGGGCCCGTTGCTGTGATCCTTTGCACCAGGCTGACTTGCAGAGACAATAATTCTTGCTGCCCCTAATGCAAGCAATATGTATGCCAACATTTGCCTGTGGCTCCACCCCACCCCTTTCTAGTTTGTATTTTTTTAATTTTAGAATGTTACTTACATCTTCATAATGTGGAGTGCTCTGCACAGAAGTGGATTGTCTCTCAGCGCATTGATACATTGAGCAGGCACTTTCATTGCTGTAACACAACACACTGCAGAGCATGCTCCAGCAAACCATCCCTGCACAGAGCATTTGCTCTGAGCCTCTGAGGGGGGGTTATTGTGACATGGAACTGTAAATACACATCCCCAGCTCCAAGCACATGATTATTTTTCCCTCTTTGTGCATCTATCTGTGCTGGAGTTTTTAGTTCCTGGTATTATAGCTCAGGAGGGAAGCTAAGAGACCTGCCAACAGAAGCAGAGTATCTTTAAAACCTCAACACAACTGGGACAGTGGCTGAACTCACAGGATTCAGTATTTCCAAATGTGACATGCATGGAAAACTTGAATTACTTTTCAAGTCTCCTTGGCTTGTACTTTTGTAGTTTTACTTACGACCACTGCCCAGAACTATCTGGTTAATAAACAGGGGCAGTTCTGTTACATTAATGTGTACACACCTGACTGTTTTCTCTCTGGGGTCTCACAGGGGATTGGCTTGTTTGTGTATGGACACATAAAATACTGAGACAAAAAAACCTAAATTAATCTCATCATCTAATTACAATAAAAGTTTCATATTTCCCTAAAAAAATTTGTTCCTTATAATTGTTTTATATTTTTCTAAAGTGTTGATAACTTCATTTTATGATTGCAACAAGAAGTCTCTGACAAATCAAAGAAATTTAATGCGTGTACACCATCCCTGGCAACATTGTCCCATCCCTGGAAATGTCCCAGGCCAGCTTGGATGGGGCTTGGAGCAGCCTGGGACAGCGGAAGTTGTCCGTGGCAGGAGGTGGAATGGGATGAGCTTTAAGGTTCCTTCCAGCCCGAGCATTCTGTGATTTGGTGAGTGACATTTTAAAGCACGGTGACAGTAATGTGACACAGCCATTACAAACACAGGTAAGGCTGTGGGAGCAGATAATGTCCTGGGCAGTCTGGTGCAGCCAAGGCCGCTGTTGTAATTAATTAACGGCGTAATTAATGGTGTAATTAATGGTGTAATTAATGGTGTAATTAACGGACGTCGCTCCGGTGGCAGCCGCCCGGGTGACCGGGACAGCGCGGGCACGGCGCCCTCTGGCGGCGGCGGCTCCCGCTGCACCCGCGGGGGCGGACGGCGGCGACAGCGGCGACAGTCGCGACAGCGGCGACCCCGGCTCCCCGCGCCATGGGCTCGGCCAGACCGCAGCGATTCCCTTCCCAAGTGTCCGATGCCCTTCTCAAGCACTGCGGCGCTGCCAGCTCCTGCTCTGTGCGAGCGCTCCTGCCTGACTCCTGTGCCATCCGATGATAATGCAACCCCAACAAGCAATGGTTCATTCCTTCATAAAAGCTATCATCATTTTTGCTATCACTATATATGCAGGAATCATTGGCTAAATGCATTCATTGTCTCAGCGAGGCACGGGAGCAGTCCAGACTCACAAAGGGAGGCCAAAAGAACAGCCCGTGCTCACCTGGCACACCTGGGGGACAGGGGACACCTCACAGCACGGGCCACTCCAGCTGGGACACCAGGCACTGTGGAACAGGAGCTGGTGCTCATAAATCTGGGGAGTCTGCAAAGGCTGCTTCACTTTAATTTTGAGGTCTATCAACCACCGTTCATGTAAAAATGTTCCTTTGTGGCAAAAGGTACAAGGGCTCCTTATTCAGTGCTGGCACTTAAGTGTCACTTATGTCACATTTACTGGGTGGCAGTCACTAGCAGAGGGCAGAGCTTTCTTCACAAGTAGCCATAATATGTTTTCCAGATAAGCTTAACAGCAAAGGCTTTATTCCAAAAGGCTTATTAAGCAGAGCTTTTTATCTAAGAATATGACAAAATTTAAATCCCAATCCCAAACTTCCCAAGCAAAGTTTAAAGTAATTTTTGCAACAATTATTGTTTTAATTTGCCCTTCTTTTTCCTCCCCAAAATTCTGGACCAGGAATACTCAATGAGTAGTGGAAAACCAGACAGGAAATGTTCACAAATCCTTCTGTGTAAAGAACCCCTGAAGTGTCACCCATTGAGCCGGACAGCTCAGCACCAGCGTGGCTTCTCTGAGCTCTTCGGGCAGGAGAGTTAAATCATTAAAAACCCCACAGAGCGCAAGTGTGAGGTGTCAGCTGGGGTCACAACTGCCCTGTTTAAACAAGGGGGGATTCCAGAGGAATTCAGAGTCATTGGACACAAATGGATTACTAGATGAAGGGGAAGAAAAAGCTTTAAAAGCTTTTCATTATTTTAGTTGGAAACCTCAGAGAATTAAAATTAATGTATCAGTATCGGCTTTTGACTTGCTAGCAAAGTATTTTCAGAAAACGTCATGAGTTTATTGCTGGACCTAGTTTGTAACTGGATTTATAACACACCTGAAACAAATGTTTCTTTCACAGGCAGCATGGTATGAAGACAACCTTTCCCATAAAGGTAGACAAAATAAAAGTACAAAACAAAAGAAAACCCCCCAAGCCCAGGAAACTATAAATATTTTATTGGAAAAGATCTCATATATGAGCTTTAAAAACAATCAATTCATTTTGTCACAGACAGGTAAGTAAATATTGCATCAAAGTAACAACTAAAGGTTCCTGGAGGAGGAGTGGGGAAGAAAAAAAAATGCTGCTAGTGCTCCTGACAGGAAAGAAGAAAGCAAAGGCAGCAACAGAACACAAAAACTCATTACCAACCCAACTATTGTTTCCCCCTCAATAAAATAACATTTTAAAAACTCAGACAAACAAATAAACTAAAAACCCACCCCAAAATTAAAATCCTATAGCTGTCACAATTTCAGGCTAAGCAATAAAATTCCTATTACACGAGTGCTATTTAAATACTCCTGTTATTATAAGTTAGCTGCGTTGCCATGCCCTGGGGTTTACTTGCTGAGTGTGCTCCTGTGTTTGTGTGGAGCTGTTGGTATGGAGGGTGTTCCATGGAGATCAATTGTAACAAGCTCCCCTTCTCGGATTCTTCCTCTCTGAGGCAGCATTTGTGAACTCACACCTTCTGCCTCAGGATCAGCCCGATCAGCAGAAAGGTACTCGGTGAATTTCCCTGGATTCATGGGCACCTGGAAGTAGTGCTCTACAATGTTTCTGCATTTGTGAACATCAGATGCCTTCATGGCAGCACTGGTTTGTCTGCATCCCTCACTTACCAAGGGGAGGGCAAAAGCAATTTGAGGTCATGCTGGTCCCTAATATTCTGAAAATGGAGTATCCAAGTGTATACACTGCTGTTGAAAATGCTTCTTTGTAGGGAAATGTAACTGGGACACAAGATTAACATATCAAAATTGCAGAAGGTATCAAAGAAAGTACAGAATTTATTTTTTAAAGAAAGCAGGACCTTATTATAATTTTAAAAATAAAGCTTCTCTTTTTCCCTTTTAGTTTTCTCTCCCCATCAAAAAAACTCTCCAGTCTCTCATCAACTCCAAGACAAGATCAGATTACAATCTAGTACATCTAACAATCACTCCTCTGAGCTGGCACTGACAGTGTAAATAAAGACTACTTCATGTAAAATATGAAGTCAGCATAAGCCCTGACCTATGCAATAAAAAATTAGGTGGATCATCAATAACAGTCAACTAATGCTGACAGAAATTTTCTGTGCTTTATTCTTGGAAGTACTCTGTGAACTCCCAGCAGGGCTGTAAGGAATACAATTCCACTTAAAATGTAGGATATCTGGGACAGGGAAGTAACATCACAGCACAATCTCACTATACTGCACGGTGGACCTAAGTGATGGAATTTCTACACCAAAACAAACATAGGGAAAAAAAAGGCCTCCCAAAAAAGCTCCCCCAGCTGCTCAGAGATCAGGAAACCCAACCTGTCTTTCAACTTCACAGAAACGGAACGTGCCATGAATAGCTTGATCAGGTCTGAATCACAGGTTGTACAGAACTTGTGACTAAAATAGCTCTATGAGCTTACCTTACAGCAGGCACAAAGAGCCTGCCTCCCTCCCCACCTTTATCTGAGATCAAATTGTTTATCACATTCCTTCCTCATACGTCAGCTCCTTGTGATGAAAGCCAGCCAGTGATTAATACATTTTATTAGGTTGGTTCCAGTGACTTGAAATGAATTTGCCCTGACTCCTCAGGCTCGCTCCCACACCCACTGCCTGGCACTCCAGCCATGCTAGGAATGCACAATAGAAAACAAATTATCTTAGGCGATACCTCATAAATCTATAGCAGTAAAATTAACTGCACAGCGGCTCCAAGCAGAAATCAGCTTCAGGAGGTTTTTCCTCCCTTTCTCCAGGAGAAAAGAGCCAACCCAACAACTTTAAAGCCCCAGAGAAATCACTGTTCCCTTGTCTCTTGCACTCTTCTCCGGGCTCAGCTCATTAAACAGAGCTGTAGAAGACAGACATGGAAAGCAGTCCAAACTCTTTGCAATGTTATAATTACAAAGTGACAGAATAAGAGGTTTTATTCTGGTCTTGCTCTCATAGCTGTAATCTGCCTTCTACTGCCCCAGGATCACAGATTCTATCTGAATTTACGGGCTGAATTCTCCATGCATCCTTCTGCAGTGTAAAACCAAAACACGCTGGATAAAGGATGAGAAGACTTGAATCAGCCTAGACAGCGTCTGGCAGCAAACTATACTTAACTATTAACAATATCCTCTGTGCTAATTACAGCTTGTCTTGGCTCGAGTGAGAGCTGCAATTCCTTTGCCTTTGGCGTGATGGGAGGAAGATCAACTGTACAAAAATCAGCACCGACTTAGAAGTGATTCAGCACTGGATGCTTTTTATTTAATTACTGATTACCAAGTGAGACTTGAGAATGGCTAGACACCCGCGGCGTGCCTCAGGTGCAAGGCATTGTTTGAGCTCCCATCACTGCCATCCACACAAGATCTCAATGATGAAACCTCACACTGCGTTCTCTTCTACCAGATTTATGGATAATGGAGAGACCTGTAATTCAAAGGTCTGTTGACATAATGAGATTAATGTACATGCTTTCTTCTTGTCCATACACGTGACAAGTCTTTTATTTTTAGACAGTTTACAATGTCTGGGGTTTGTACTTTTGTCAGGGTAGCTTAACTGGCCTTTAAATGAAATTGATCTGTCTCAGAATTAATACAATAAGGAAGGCTAGCTCTGACGTTACCAGATCCCGCAATTTTATTTGTGACTAAAATGAAAACAAGCTCCATGAACACCTTTACAGGTGGACACAGAGCCACATCCTGAGAGGAAGACTTCCACTTTTGGCCTGACCAAGGTTTATTTATGTAATGCGCAAACATCAACTAACACTGGTGTGCTTTGTGTACTACATGCATGGTATCCCGAGATCCCTGAATCACAGAATCTCTGGGGCTGGAAAGGATCTTTGTCCCGAGATGGCTCAGCCCATCCCCAAGCTCGATGTCTGTGGGGTCGGAGCCTCCAGGGCAGCCTGACCGGGGGGCTCCGGGGCTGTGGGGGCGCAGGGCCGCAGGATGGCGGCTCCTCAGGGCTGTGGGGTTAGGGCTAGGGCTGGCTCCTCAGGGCTGTGGGGTTAGGGCTAGGGTAGGGCTGGCTCCTCAGGGCTGTGGGGTTAGGGCTAGGGTAGGGCTGGCTCCTCAGGGCTGTGGGGTTAGGGCTAGGGTAGGGCTGGCTCCTCAGGGCTGTGGAGTTAGGGCTAGGGTAGGGCTGGCTCCTCAGGGCTGTGGGGTTAGGGCTAGGGCTGGCTCCTCAGGGCTGTGGGGTTAGGGCTAGGGCCGGCTCCTCAGGGCTGTGGGACGGTTAGGGTAAGGTTTAGGGTCGGCTCCTCAGGGCTGTGGGAGGGTGAGGGCTCGGATCAGGGTTAGGGCTGGCTCTTAAGAGCTGTGGAGGACCCCGAGCTCGGCATGGAAGCTCCAGAGGGCCGCGGGAGGATGCGGAGCCGCGGGATGGCGGCTCCCCGGGGCGGGAGGTGCCTGAGGAGGCAGCGGGAGCCGAGCCGCGCTCCAGCCCCGTGCGGGACAACGGCTGCGGAGGCAGGGCCCACACCTGCAGCGAGACAGGAGCACAAAGACCACAGAGCCCACAGAGCCCACAGAGCCCACAGAGCCCACGCCGCCGCCGCGCCGCCGCCTCCATCTTGCGCTGCGGCCGCAGGTGCGCGGCCCCGCCCGTGCGCGGCCCCGCGGAGGCGGCGCAGGCGCGCGAGGGCCCCGCCCCGGTCCCCGGCAGGTGCCGGAGCCGCGCGGCCCCGCCCCGGCCCGGCCGCGCTGAGGGCGGAGGCGGCGGAGCGGCCGCGGGTGCCGGGGCTCTTGGCTGGGCCGCACCGCTGCCCGTCCCGCCGCGCTCCGGCGGACACAGGAGCCACAGCAGCGGACGCAGCGACCGCGCGAGGCATGAACCGGGCTCAGCGCGGGGCCGCGGGCAGCCGCGGCCTGGGCACCATGGAGGTGAAGAGCAAGGTGGGAGCCGCCGCCGCCTGAGGGCCGCGGGCGCGGGGGAAGGACTGGGCCGGCCCTGCGGGGCCGTCGAGCCGCCGTGTCGCTGCGGGGACAGGACGGGAACCGGGACGGCGTCAGCTGCTGACTCACCTGCCCGAGGGGCCGCCGGGGCACGGCCCGCCGGGGCCTGAGCGCTCCGCAGGCCACCGGGCTCGGGCGGGCGGGCCCCGGCGCTCCCTCCCCACCTGTCCCCGCTGCCCCGGAGATGGTGGGGTCGCTTGCTGGGTGCGCTGTCTGCGGGCGAAAATATAAATGGTTTTGAAGTGGTTTAAAAGAAAACAGGTAAGTGGAGTTGGCCCCTGAGTTTCTGGACAGACTAAACGACGCACAGATAAATATGTGCTGTGGGGAAAGTGTGGGATCACTGGGCCAAGGAGGTGTTTAGAAACGTGCTTGGGGAGTGGACTACATGATCTCCAGAGGACCCTTGCAACCCTAACAGTTCTGTGATAATTTGCAAGCCTCAAGATCCTCTCTTTGTCCGAATTGCAGTGAGTGCGTTTGTTAGTGACCGTTTCTGTAGTTACCTTTTTTCCCTAATGATTATATCGTTCTGTAGCTTTTTGTGCGGTACAGCATAGGCTCACAGTAGAGGTAGAGGTGAGCCCTGGCTAGCTTATCCAAAAGTGGAGTTTGCCTTCTCTTAGAGGCCTCGAGAGACTTTTACCCTGGCAGTGTTGCAGGAGTGTGTACCTGTGTGTTCCCGCAGAGATCACTCTTGTCAGGTGCTCACAGCTTTGCCCAGCTCTATAAATTCTCCCATGCGTGTATCCATGTCTCTTCTATGTTTTGATTTTTATTTGATGGTTAGGCAAAGTTTTTCTGATAAAACTTAGATATTCTGAGAGAAATTAGATTTTTTTTCTTCTGCTTTATGTTTGTAATAATTTCCAATTGTAAAACTGCTGGATATACTGTGTGAGGTGGAGTGTCTCTATTAGCTAAAGAGATGTTGAGTTAAAGTCCCTTTTTCATTGCCTAGGCGGATTGTAAGTGCCTCCACGTGGGAATGTGTTTTCCATTGGTGGCCACATGGCTTTCTTGGGTTGTTTTTGAAGTGGGGAGCAGCCTGTGTTCTGTCCCCTCCTTTCCTGCTAGTGAGTGAGGTGCTACAGCAGCAGTCAGGACTTGAGCTGTGGGGGTGTTTAAGGATAATGATCATAGTGCTGGAACTTCTGAGTGTGAGGTTGGTCTCTACAGCCTGAATGAGGATGGTTTCTTTAAAGTGTTCAATTTCCATGTGCCCTAAATCAGCAAGATTCAGGAGTATCTGGTAGATGTTATTTCAAATACCAGTTAAGTTAGCACTGTGATGGTGAAGTCTATTATTTATGCTCTTATAATGTTGAGAATGATCAGTATGATGTGCTTACAAACCCAAATCACTTGTTTCCTCAGCCCTACTGTTTCCCCGCTGTGTGTTTTCCTTGATTTAAAATCTGTCTAGGGAATCAGCCCTGTGATGTGTTCCTGGTGTTTGTACAGAGAAATGTAGCCCTAATGAATAGGGATTGTCCCTCAAGTGCCTATTATGGAGCAGGATTCAAGGCATTCCTAGAACTGCTTGTTGCTAATGCATTATTTAACAGCACCTCAATTTAATATCGCAGAGGAGTCATCTTCCTTCTATGAAAATGAGCAATTCTGGAGAGAAAGAAGAAATGCCTGTGTGGGAGGTGGAGGGAGCCATTCCTGTAGAGTGGCCTGGGCTTTGAAGGCTGCTCCATGATGTACAGCTCTTTATTTAGATATTCCAAATCAATAATTGTGCCTCAGCTGACAAGGCTGGGCCAGCACAGCCCAACTGTGGTTGCAGTTACATGAGCACAATCCTTTTGTTAGTTTAGTTTATTCAGTTTGGGTAACTGCTCTGAGCTTGCCCTGGCGATTCCCCATAGTACTTGAATTCCAGACAGCCCATCTTCTTGTCATGGAAAATAAAGCCTTATAGCCCAGACTAGAGTTCCTAGTGATGGTATGGAAACCCCAAGTTTCTAGTTCTATATAGTCTAGTTCTCTATATATTAAAATTCAGGTTTCCCCCCTTTTTCATGACTTGGAATAACATTTTTTTCTGATTAAAATCTTAAAAACTGGTAAGCCAGAGAAGATGACTGCAGCTCATGTTCTGTCAGTGATGGAGACTTGCATAAAGCATCTCTGTGCTGTGTTTCAGAGGACTTAAAAAGGTGACCCATAAATGAGTGTTAAGTGAGCATCCCGGGTGCCTTCCTGGTGTGCTGCCATGGCTCCCCTGCCTTCTCCCGGGGGAGTTACAGGGGAGCAGCACAGCCTTGTAAAGAGCTCAGGTGGCAAGGAGCCTTCTCTGCTTAAGTTACTCCTCCAGTGTCTCACCTCCCCTACAACATCAAGTGCAGGCCTGTTTCGTGGGATGGAGGGCAGCATCTGATAGAAAATTCAGACATTTCAGGGATTCAAATAATGGAATTGCACAGTTGGACTTGTCTTTTACCTGCTTTCTAATAGTATTGAGCAAACTGTGTTAGGAAATACGAGTGGGTTAGGAGTATTTTGGTATTTGCACCAAATATGTATAAAATAACATGGAAAAAAATAAAAATCACACGTTTGAAAATCTGGCCCTTTGCTTGCTGTGGTAAGATTCAACATTTATTCCAACCTGAGGGTGAGGTTGTTGGCTTTTTAAAACTTTTATTACTGAATTGTGTTTAAGCTATGTAATCCTTGAAAGCCAAACAATTTCGATGGCTGCCGTGCACGGGCAGTTCCTGCGGGGCTCACACCTCGCAGCTGGGGCAGGACGAAGTCCTGCGCTGATGTCACCATTGAGCTGTGCTGCCTCTGACGTGCTGGGAGTTCCTCCTGTGGGCTGGGCTTTTGTTTGTAAGCAGGTACGAATCATCCCTTCTGCCTCATTAGTCAGTGGTAGGGTAATTGCGGGTTTTTTAGAGCAGGAATGTTCCCAGATAATTCCTTTATTTGAAGCTTTTGGAGAAAGGTGGGGTGTTGAAGGTGTAGCTTGTTTTGAGTTAGCGTGGTGTTAACGTCCTAACAACGAGGTCCTTGTCTCCTGATTTTCAGTGCTTTGTTTGTATGTGAGAGCTCCAAGGCTTTTGTTCTCCAAAAGATTGTAATCAGGTGTGAGGTGAAGTGCACCTCCGCATCTCCTGTGTGTAAGATACACCAAAGTATGTGATACTGAGGCTCAAACGTGCACTCCGAGCATTTTGTTCCAGTGTGCTTCTGCTCTACTTAAAACTAAACTAGCTAAAGAAATTATTTAAAGTGTTTATTTTCACTGTAGGTCAGCAATAGAATTCACACAGAAAAAAAACAGCCAACTGAGGTTTTTTTTAATTATTAGCTTATTATCCTTTTAATTCGTATACAAGCTGTTCTGGTTTTTGTAACCTGGCTGCTGCTATCTCTGAATTCCTTTTGACGTCTCTGGTATGTTGTGTATGTGCCTGATACGGAGGATTTAGAGTAATTTTTATCCAGTATTCTGTTTGCTTTGGGTCCTGCCCTTATTAGGCAGAACACCAACATTTTACTAGCTATGTGTGGTAAAAATCACATTTTGTCTAGTCTACATCAAATGCTCATCCTTTTCTTGGCACCCAGATGAGTCTCTGCCTGTCCCCACTGCATTATTGCCTTAATAAGGAACGTGTTTTAATAAGTGTTTGCTTTAGAGGTGATGTAGGAGACTAAGTGCATTTGTGAGCTGGGTTTTTTGTTGAATGATTATGTTGATTACTGGCAAATGCTACCCCTTGAAGTAGTGTCAGTGACTAATTTTTTTCTCCGTTTTCTGAACCTTACCAGATTTGGAAAATCCAGGTTCTATATCCTGGGTAGAACCCTGATTTAAAAGACCGTTGCAGTCAAGATTTGAGCCTTGCTCATGCACACAAATCATCTGAATGTTCTTAGAGGCGGTGGCTGTTGCCTCTGTTATCTCTCTTTAGGTGGGAGCAGAGTGGAGCTGAGATCAGCTCCTCAGAGCCGGGCTGCACGCGGGTTGTACTGAAAAGCAGCAGCACTTAACGTGGTCTTCACAGCCAAGGGACATTTTCACTTCCTGCCCAAACAGCCGCTGTGTGAAGGCTGCTCAGCCTTGCGTGGGTGACCCACGGTTGTGTAACAATCTCTGCACACTGTTCTCAAGGGCACTGGTAGTTCTCAGAACCGAATTCCAGGTAGGCACATACCACAGGGTGTTAATCACAGCCCTGCTTTGAGTGCCATAGCAGTGCTGCCTCTGGTCTGTCCCTTGCCCAGCATGGTTGCTCCATGAGCCTGTGAGAATCTGCAGCAATCCCTGCGCCGGTTTGTCACCTGAGTGCTCCCGTTAAATGGAGCAGTGAAACAGCCTTGCCATGCTCAAAGGTACACGTTTCACCAGGTACAAAACTAGTTATAACTTTGGGGAAAAAACCCAACTGTTTTCACTGACTCTTTTATACCATGTCAAAATTGTTTGTTGTAGTTTATAGTGCACTTTTAATTCCATAACATTTCTGGTTTAACATAAAATAATTGTTGCTTCCATATTAATGATGTAGGATATATTTTGTTGTAGTTTGGGGCAGAATTTCGACGATTTTCTCTGGAGAGATCCAAACCTGGGAAGTTTGAGGAGTTCTACGGATTACTGCAGCACGTGCACAAGATCCCAAACGTTGATGTTCTGGTGGGATACACGGACATTCACGGAGACCTACTGCCTATCAATAATGATGACAATTATCACAAAGCAGTTTCTACAGCCAATCCTCTCCTCAGGATTTTCATTCAGAGAAAAGGTAAGAGCGCTTGAAGAATGTGAATCATCTGTTCATCCAGTTGCAGTGTGATGTATGGAGGAAAAAACCCTTCAGTCCTATTTCTTCATGTCAAATTCCATAATAATTATGAATCATGGAGGGTATTCACAACTTGTCTGTCTTGCAAGGTCTTCCTCAGACAACCTATTTATACTTTGTGCTGTTTTGCTTATATTTAGTTGAGTTAAAGTCAAGTTAAATCTCTAGCAAATGCTTCTTTCTGGTTTTACGTAAGCAAATGAAAATAAACTTTTAACCTCTAAGATTTTCTGCTCTGTATGTTGGATACTTTTCACTTAAAATTCCAATCTTGATCAGACAAGAAGATAGAACATTACAGGATGGAAAGTAATATTAAAAATGTTATTACATGAAGTATTAAATGCAATATTAAAATATAAATTCAAGACTAACTTTGTAATATGCTACTCTTATTACACTTTCCTAATAAAACATCTTGAAGTTTTCAGTTGACAAGCTTATATCAGTTAGCAAACCTCAGGAGTGTGGGCTGCTTGCTTTGATGGTTTGCCTTTAAAAGTACTGTGTCTGCTCTGGTTGTATGTTCCTACTGTCTGCTTTTGTTCATGAAGAGAAAAAAATCCAATCAGAAGTTTGTATTTGTTCTTGTGGTGGTGTTCCTGGTTATTGTGAAGATGGACATCTTTTCCTTAGAAAATGCTTGGCATCAGAACCTTCTATCAACTCCCACTCCAAAAAGTGAACAACTCCACAAGAGCCTGACACAAACCCAATATTCATAACCAGCGTGGCTGCTTGGCAGCTGCTGAGCGCTGACAAAATGTTTGTTTTGTTTGTGTTGACAGTATAGACTGGTAAGGCCTGTGTTCTCAGTGCTGAAGTACCAAAGGCATGAAGCATTTGCTTTAGCAGAACCTGGAGGGAGACAAGGCCTGTGATTCCATCTAATCCCCTACAGTAGCCATATGACAGGAAGGGATAAGCCACTTTGTCAGACTGGGATTATTGAGTTTATATTTTAACACCATATGGTTTTAGATTGTTCCTACTGTGACAGGTGTAACGTTGCCTGTTCCTAGTTGCGCTTATCATGCATCTTTAGTTTCCTACAATCCTTTACCTTGATTTGATCCAGGTGGGTTATTTGTTACTACTCTGGTGCCAGGAGTTGATATAATGTGCAAAAGTAGAAGATGATGATTCCATTTTAGTTTATCATAACAAGAATTGGCAAGTAGGAAAAGCTGTGTAGGAAGTACCAGGTGTCACTGCCTTCCCTTGGACATAAGAGCCTAGGCTGGCACCACAGTCCCCACTGCACTTTGCTGGGAATTAGTTGTCATCACACTGATCACATCTGTTGATGAAATTGAGGCTTTGCCTTCACTGACATCTTTGCATACAGAGTAGATGTTTGTTGGATGGAAAATACAGAAACAACTTTATTCTGTATTTTAGTTGTGATGGTTTGCCTGTAACCAAGGCTGGATTGGGGGAGTTAGGGATGGTTCATATTTTGTGCAGTGTGATTTAAGTGTCCTTAATTCACAGATTGCAGCAACCTTACTGGCTCTGCCTCTGGAATGGAAATGTCTTAGCAAATACCTGCTGTTGATGGGGCTGCTTTGATCTGGGCTGGTTTGGAACTATAATAAGTGGCACAAGTTACTTTTCCACCTGCAAGGCTACTTGTGGCTTTCATGCATTCTCTTAAATCAGCTGAAAAGTTTTTGTGGGTTTTCTAATGGAACTTTGACTTCTTTTGTATTTCCAGCAGCGGTAGTTGGGAATTTAAGATCTTTGGAAAAAAGCCAATGTGGGGAAAGAGAAAGTGTTTTGATTCTTTATAATGTATGAAATTTTTATCATACTGTCGTAACTATTTAGAAAGTTCAAGTAATTTGTGCGAAGCCAGCTTGAGGTATGAGCAGACTGCAGTGAAATCTAATGTAAATAGTATTAACTTCTTTGTTGTGGTGTGATGTGTATCTAATTCCAATACTTCTTAGTATATTGCATCCAAGGAACACCTTGAGGGGTTGAAATGGGAGCTGCAAGATGGTTTTCCTTCTACTGATAAGCAATGGTTGTGATAATGAGACTCCAGAATTCGGGAAGTGTTATGCCAGAGTAACAACTCTCTCCTGTTTGATTTTGAATTCTCATTTCTGAAAGCTTTGTTTGTCCTGAACATGTGGCTTGGTTGATGAGGTAAAAAACCTAGAGATCCTGTAATGAAATCACAAATTATTCCTCTTAGGTTCCTCTAATTGTATTTCACAAAATACCTTTAAAATACTTTATAAACTGCTCCAGTGCTAAAATCCAAACTGGAGTTTGATGTTGCACAAGTCAGGATTGGCTGTCAGCTTGCAGAAAACATTCCTCACTGGAATTTCATTCTGCAGTTTAACAGATTAACAGGTACTGTTGACATCTGGTATTTAAAGGTTAAACTGATGTATTGTGATTAAATCCAGATGTATGGGAGTCACTCTGTCTGTGAGAAAAACCCTTCTGAAGAGAAAATGGAGGGGAACAGTCTGCATAGGCTGAAGAGCAGCTTGGTATGGGGAGCTTTGCATTGTAAATACGAGAACAGCAGAGATAACAGAAGATACGTTTCATTATAATGTCCTTAACAGTCCCTCGAAGGATTCTAAATTACAATATCCAACTCCTGCAAGTTGTGCATGGATGTAGCTGTATTTAGTGAGAAGTGGATTCTTTGGTTAATCCACTTGTGCCTCTTGAGAGACACTTTGTCACTGAGAAGCTTTGCTTTGCTGAGAAGCAAGAGCAGTTGGCTTTTTAAACAGCTCTTTGTGGACTAGCCTAGCTATTCTGAGGCCTCTTCCTAAAAACACAGCTTGGTTTCCTAAAACCATATTTTGTTATATTTCATGACTAAATAGGAAGGGATTTGTTGGGTCATATTTAAAAAATGCTAAATTGCATCTCTGCTCAAATACACGAACTACTTGGGGGCTTTGAAAATTTAATTCTTAACGGGTAACTCTACATTGATTTGCAAATGGGTTAGAAAAATATTTCAAAAATCTGTCTTCAGTAACATTAAATTGAAACCAGATTTGGCATTTGTAGGCTTTTGTTTTCAATTTCATGTAATAAGTCTGTACAGATTGGTGCCACCTTGAGCTTGAAACTGCTGGGGGGAGAAATCCTTCCTGCCTCGTGTGGACGTTCTCCTTCACACTATCTGTAGTTAACACCTTGTCCTTTGGCTTTAGGCCAAAATATTTTTGCCGGGGCTTTAAACTGATTAGTGCGGTGCCAGAACAAAGATGCCTTTGTACTTGAGAGTATTGCTTTAGAAAACTTGTTTAGCAGTGGAAGAGAGGTTACCTAGAGTGTGCTGTTCTGCTGAGATTTGGGGAGATGAGTTTATCAACCTTCCACTATTTTTTTCCTCACAAATTCTCTAACCTTAACTATTTATCTTAAGATTCATGCTAGTTCTAAATTATTTAACTATTAAGAGCAGTTATAATGAAAAAACTTTCCCTCTGGTTTGTCAGAGTTTCTTAAATGTTTTGACATCTGGCTTGCAGTTTTGGGATGCTTTTCCTTCAGCCATGTGTCCTGTAGCTTAAGAAAGTTACTGAAAACAAAACCACCAGCTCAATTTAAGACTTCTGATTTGTCTTCTGAAAGAGACTTTTAAAGTTCCTTTCTTTTCCAAGAAATGTTTTTCTACTCTTAGTTTTTGTTTAAAAAGTCCTTTGGAATCTGTTATTTGCATACAGAGATTTACATAATAATTCTTCTAATGCCAGTCCTGTTGCAGCTGATCTTTGTGCTTCTCTGCTAACTGGAAAAATTTGATTTGGACAGAAGTTACCAGCTGATAGTTGTGGAAGGCAGACTGGGAGGTGGTTTCTGTGAAGGAAGTTGGGAACAGTTCTAAATCTAACTTGAGTAAAGAGCACAAACTGTCTTGATCATTTACAGGACATGATAGATCTACTTGGATGTAATAAATTTGTTTGTATATCTAGCTCATGCCAGACTTCCTGCAGGGTGTGTGTCCTGCCATGAAGGTGAAGAAGCCTTATAGCCCCTGTGGCAAGCTGGAATCATTGAATGCTTTACATATTTGATATGACAGAATAGGTAAAATACCACAGTCTGTCTGATTCTCTGACTTTGTGCACTTTGAATTTAAGGAGAAAACCCCATCAACTGAACACCTTTAAATGTTACAATGACATGGGAGAACACTTGTGGCAGAATCAGTCGTGACAAAGTTTTGCTGTCCTGTTTTCTCGCGTCTTTCTCTAAACCAGCAGTTATACGAAGAGCAGCAGGAGCGGTGCTTCAGTGGCACCAGTCTGCTGGGACCTGTGTCCTGGGGCTGCCATCAGCAACTTGCACATCAGCAGGAGTGAGTGCAAGTGTTACCTTGTATTTAAAGCAGCAAGAGGTATTTAAAGTAAGACCTGTCTAGGATCGCATTTCACAATTTTCCTTTCCAGGTTGTTTTGTAAACAAATGTAGTTCTAAATAAAAAAAAAAGAAGTTATTGCACCTCATTGAATTGCAAAAATCCTTTCAATGAAACACCAGATGTCTAACTGGAATCTGGTTGGATGGGTTGTCAGGGGAGATAAGGGCAAGACTTCTCTCACTTTTCCCTTTGATCATAAATTTTTAGCAAACATGAAAAGAATTGTTCCATGTTGTCCGAAAAGTCAGTATGTTGTCAGCAGTGGATGGAGTACAGGGTTTAACCAGCTGATCTTAGTCAGTCAGACATTCCAAAGGGCCCTTTGCAGAGAAAAGGCTGAGTTTGCATTTCTGTAGGTGTTTCACTTCAGACACTGGTCACCTGTTAAAATGCTTTGGCTGGAGAGATTGAATTGTTTTTTAATGCACCAGCTCTTCAACACAGCTGACCTAACACTCTTAGACATGTGACGATTAGATTTTAGGCTATTTTTAAAGCCTTTGTGCTTGATGTTAAGATCTAATGTTATATTAATTAAACCTTAAATTACAAAGTAACTGAGATTGCTACAGAAGTGCCTTCAGGCTATAGTAAGGCTGTGAGAATTAGGTATCTTCAGAATAACGCCTGATTGTGTGAGTTAAATTGTTGAACATCTTTATCTATAAACATCAGTGCAAAAGATGCTCTGTGTTTAGCAAACAGCTAAGCAAGAGCTTTGCCTTCCTTATGGTGTAGTTATTTTTTTAAAACAAAGGAAATAAAAAAGAAATGTAAATGAGGCCATCATCAGGACACATTTTTCTAAAACATGTTGATGAACTATTGTGTACACACAAGCCAGGAGTTGACAATAAATCCCTTTGAGGTTTTTTTTTGTGGGCTAATTTAAATTTGTTTCTTTTCTTCTTGTCTTTTATCTTTTAGAGTACCAGGTCCAAGACTGCCTTCCTAGAGCAGCCAAAGCACTGTTCTTGTTTTCAGCAGCCCTAAAGGCTGGGAAGGGAGGAGTTGGTGTTACATGCTGCAGTAGTGTTAGCCTGTTGCTCTAGGAGTACTTTCTCTGGTCTATTTTGCTTGAAGCATCTGAGGAGTCCAAATCTAACTGGTTCATGTCTGTATATCAGCCTCAGAAGCAAATGCGCTCATTGATTTCCTCAGCAGCTGGCAGCTGTCCTGAAATGCCACCAGGGCAGCATTGCCACAGTCAGCCCAGTCCACAGATTGAAATGTATAGCCATTCTTCCACTTTCTTGGCTGTACCAATAGCATCTGAATGGGATAATACAAAGAAATCCCAACTTCTCTGGGTCCTGGCGTTAGTGCAGTCCAGTTCTGCATGATTATTGGGGCTTTTCCCCTGCAGAACAAAGATGTGTGTAGTCTGAGTGATTACACTCAATTTACAAGTGTAAGTCTGAGGAAGCTCAGAACTGAATGTATTTAGGTTGATTCTTTTTGGTGAGTAATTGCATATTAAAAAGAAAAAATGGAACCTTCGGTAAATAAGCATTTCAGAAATCAGTATTGCTTCTGCAGAACACATTTTCTTGTCCCTTACAAGTAGTTGTGGGACTAATATGTTTTCTTTTGGATTTTTTTAAGCTCTAACCCATTTGCCTGTTCCAGTATCAAGTTGTGGCAGTTACAGCATTGCTTGCATGAACAGTTTTGCTTGAAGTATTTGTGTGCGAGGTCTCTTTGTTTCAGCTCCACAGCCATTTTACCTACATGGTGTGGGGGCAGGGAAGAGTGCAGAATGGAATAAGCTTTCTGGAGTTTGAATCCAGGTCACTTGGCTGGCTCCCAGTAACTAGGCAATAATAGGCACGCTGGCTGCTTTCCCTTTTTCATTCTTTCTTTTCCAATGATCTGAAACCTGAGGAGAGAAAACTAGCAAGTGAAATTACTCTGAATAAAATTAAAATGTTTCTAGGAATGGACTCACTCTTTCCATTCTGCCCTTTCTCAGGCAGCTGTAGCTCTTTGCGTCTGCTGCTAACTGGTTTTAATTTCTTTTGTGCACACTCTTTCCTTCGGTAGTAGAAAACCAAAAGTATTCCAAACTTTCTGTTTCATAACATTAAAGCTTTTGTTTCATGAGTAGGGAGAAATTCTTCTATGATAGTAAGGCTCACACCTTGTAGATGAGCTGTTTGCCTCTGCTGAGCTAACACATGGGAGCAGTGTGACCTGGCTGCCTGCAGGCCCTAATCCCCGTGTGCTCTGTCTTACAGAGGATGCAGACTACAGTGCCTTCGGGACGGATACCATGACGAGGAAGAAGAACGTCTTATCCAACGTGCTACGTCCGGACAACCACAAGAAGAAGCCCCACATTGTCATTAGCATGCCCCAGGACTTCAGGCCCGTGTCCTCCATCATAGACGTGGATATTCTGCCCGAGACCCACCGCAGGGTGCGGCTCTACAAGTACGGCACCGACAAACCGCTGGGCTTCTATATCCGCGACGGCTCCAGCGTCAGGGTCACCCCGCACGGGCTGGAGAAGGTGCCAGGCATTTTCATATCCAGGCTGGTCCCCGGGGGGCTGGCGCAGAGCACAGGCCTGCTGGCTGTCAATGATGAGGTGCTGGAGGTGAATGGCATAGAGGTGTCTGGAAAAAGCCTCGATCAAGTTACAGACATGATGATTGCCAACAGCCGCAACCTGATCATCACGGTCAGACCTGCCAACCAGAGGAACAACGTCGTGAGGAACAGTCGGACTTCGGGCAGCTCCGGCCAGTCCACTGAGTCCAGCCTTCCCAGCAGCACTCCAAACATTCTGGGCAGTCTGCTGCAAGGAGAAGAGGAGAGCGATGAGGAGGACATTATTATTGAAGACAGTGGCGAGCCACAGCAGATCCCAAAAGCTACGCCTGCCAGCGAAAGCATAGAATCCTTATCACAAATTGAACTCCTCCACGAGTCCACACAAAATGGATTCCTTCCTTCCAGTGAGATGAACTTGAATCACTCAACGGGCAGCATTAGCATGGAGTGTGAAGCCCCAGAGCCAGGCCGTAAGTCCTTAGAAGAAGATGGAACTATAATAACACTATGAAATGACATCGGTGTACTTCGTATAAGTAAGGATGCCATACATGTTTTAATTGGGCTTAATACGTAACACACTTTATACCTCTCCATCTACCAAGCACTGCAGTTAGATTAAAAGGAAGGAAAAAAGTAAAATCAAGAAATTCAAAATTACATAAGTTGACTAACTTAATTAATTCTGCACTTCAATGTAAATAATTCACAAAGCTGGACTATAATTGATAAATAGCTGAAATTGAATGATGAAAATTTAAATTGAAAATGAAGGATAGCTAAGAGATGGCTGTGAGCTTTCTTTTAAAGGTACTTGATTTTTATTATTTTTTTATACTGTATACTACTGGTTCTGTAGAAGTAAACTTCCTTACGTGTGCGGCTGACCTTCTCACGGGCTGTGGTTTCATGTTCCTCTGAAGTGCTGCTTACGTGTGATGGAGCTGCATCACTCCTCTCCTGGCTGCTGCTCCGCTGGCAAAGCTGTGTGTGGGCTCTGGGCAAGAGGGAGCTGGAGAGGGCCAGAGGTGGGCTGGGAAGAGATGGGGGTGACTGGTCTGGCCCTGGCTGACACAGGGACAGCAGGGCTCTGTGGGCAGTGGGGCTTTGGAGGTCACTGTTCCTTTGTGAGTGAATGTGCAACCACAGGCGTGTTAGTCAGGCACCATTACTAGTTTTAATGGCCATGCTTTCTTTTAATGACTCTGATTTTGAAATTCAGATGTGAAAGTCTTAACACTAATGCATCAAAGATCTGGTCTCATTCTAGTTTGCAATATTTAAGGATATAATTTGATTTAGTTATTAATCCCAGTAAATTACAAACAAATAAAATGTAATCTTAATGCTATGGAAATAGCATAATGTAATCTCTGTTACACTTGCAGTCCTAGTAGAAACTGTAATGATTTCTACTAGCAAAGGTTTGTTGGAATGAGTCTGGATTATATACAAGTGACTTTCTTCCAACCTGAACAATTTAGATCAGTCTTGTTACGTCCCTGAATTAAAAAATGTTTTAAATCAGAATGAGGCTTTCCTACCCCTTGTTTGAGCCATGTGATATTAACTTATTCATTACTAGGAACTACTCTGTAAATGCAGATTGTTGTGTGCCCCTGGCTGGATGTTGTGGGTATTACAGTGTTGCTCTGTGTGAAAACACTGATGACAAGTCCTGATGCTGCAAGAGCAAAGATGTGTGTTTTACCACTGCACTCACTGGGACAGCTGCAGGGGAGGCTTCCAGCATTGTTTTTATCCTTCCCCTTTTTGTATCTCCTGCTTTACCCCTTTGGCCCTTGGTTCCCAACCTGACCCTCCTCTGGGAGCAGAAGCTGTGGCAGGAAAATGAGCTGGGACCAATCGGACTAGGGAGAAGGATCTCCCCAGGGATGTCACGGCCTCTGTCAGGAGGAGTAGGGTGCTGCCAGTTCTGTCCTTGGTCCTGTGCTCCCCAGAGCAGCAGTCAGGTGCTTGGGAGTGTGTTCCACCCTCTGGGAAGATGTGATGAGTGGGAAGGGAGACTGACCCTTTTCTTTTTTCCCCCTCAGTCTATTTGAGGAAAATCTACCTCTGATAACTTTACTAACAGGAGACCAACTCAACTGTAAGTTTAATGGTAGGGCGTCTGTAAAAGTCGTCACAGACTATCAGAGCCTACACCTGTGTTTGTTTCAGGTTTTTGTGATGATGCAAACACTGCTGCAGAAACAAATCCCTGCTGTTTGATGTTACAAAGTGCATATTGGAAATTAGTATCTGATGAGCAGTTTTCTGAAACCTCCAATGCCATTGGAGTCCAAGATGCCAAGAGAGGCATTCATCCCCCTTAGGATTTATGGAGAATAGGCACAGCAGGCAGTGGTACTCTGCAAATACAGGTGAGGGGCTCTTTTGTTACACTTATTTATGGTTTCTTAGTGTGTGTGTGGAGAGCCCTGGAATCTTTTACAAGAACAAGATCTTTCAAGTGTGTCACTTGTTTTGCTAATAATTATTGAAAATGAAGTAACTACATCCTCTTAGCGTGAAATGGGAAAAAGGAATGTTCATTCTGCAACATGGAGACTTTACCTGTGCATGTTTTCTCTCAGTGCTGCTCTACACTTCCTTTCTTTACGGAAGATTGTTTACTTTGAAAATATCTCTATTTTCCTTTGTCAAAAGACTTTCCTTCCTGTATGAAATCACCAGTGGAGGGTGAGACTCATTATTCTGCTAGTTTGCACTTCTGTGCCTTTGGTTTACTTGAATGTATTGTGAATAATCAAAGGAATAAAGGCACTTGGATGGGAAGAGAAGAGAGGTCCAGAGGTACAGAGAATGAACTGGTAGTGCACTTAATGCAGGTGTAACGTTTTCATTCCATGCAAATCCACTCTGGGGCTGATGTGGCCCGTGAGGGTTTTGAAGCTCAGATCACAGCTGGAAGGATCGAGTTGCCTGGGAGGGCTGAGTCTGGCCAGGAACCTGGGCAGGTGCCAGCCCTGAGGCTGCTGTGCTGCCAGGCACGTGCGTGGGTAGTTTGAATAATATTTATGCCAGTATTAAGGACTTGTAGAAATTTAACTGAGGTCCTACTCTAAACTGCATGAGACTTCATCTCTTGAGACCTTTCCTGCAAACTGAGTAATCTAAACGTGAGATAATGTTCTTTTTGACATAGATCATGTTCTGTTTCACAGAAATTTGGTGACATGTAGTAAAACGAAGCATTTGGGACTTGATAAAAAAGGAATAAAACTGACGAATGTGTATTTACAGTTATAATGACAGACTGCACAGCATGTAATTGCTTAACGCTGCAGTTACCATAAAGTTTCTAAAGTTCTTCCATATCTTACTAATACATACACTGTTAATTACAAAAGATTTTTAAATTACTACTTCGGGATGATCAATGGTTGATTATGAGTGGCTAAATTTAATTTTATATATAAATGATACTGGGGTTCAGTATAAGGTTTTTTTAAAATATGCTGATATTGTTAGCCTTTCATTCACTACCTCCTAAATTTTTAACATCTATACTGTTTTCTCCCTGGAAGACAATACTTAAAGGCTTGACTGTTTTATATAGATTTTATCTATAGCTAAAAAAAAGAGAGAATTCCAGAAGTGATAGTGAGGATGCTGAGCATGATTGACAATATTACGCTGCTATTGATGTAATCTGTGTATTAAGTATCCTGTGTGTGTAAATTGTATTTTCAATCCAGATTTTATAAATTAATTTATGCAATACCCAAATTATTTCAGAATGGAATGAAAAACTAAAATTCCTTTGACTAGTGTTATATGTTGTGTACATGCACAGAGGGGGACAAGAGATTCCTCCCTGGTGGTTGGGAGATCCAAGTGCACCTTAATAGGAAGAACAAATTCTTAATAGAATTAAGATGCATTTACTTTAAAGTTCTGCTGTGGTACTGGAGAAGTCAAGCCTAACTGTGAATCATATGGTTTTTTTCCACACCTGAATTAAATTTAGGACAATGTTCTCACAAGCTGTCTTTAACATGTGTATTTTTGTGAATATTATGTATTTTCTAATTAAATTTTACTTGCAATGTGATTTTTACATGAATGAACTTGTTTAAAATGTCAAATATCAGTATTTTTCTTACAACTTTAATGTATAATGTACATTGGTATCTCACCGAATGAAGATTGATTTTACAAAAATCAAGCTAGATGTAGGTGTATATTAGTCTTATATTTTTACAGACCAAAATAATAAATGGATATAGAAATGAAATGTTTTTTTCTCAATTACTTTGTCAGATAAAATAAGGAAGAATGTATCCTTTTTCTCAAGTGTGACAACAGCTGGGCTTACTATTTCTCTCGTGGCCAGGGGAGCAGGCAGTGTTTTCCTGGCAGTGTTCTCCACGTGTCCCTGTCCCTCCCCTGGGCAGAGCTGTGCCCCTGGGCAGTCCCAGCCGTGTGTCCCTCAGTGCTGCTGCTCTCTGTGCTGTGCTTGCTCCTGCAGCAGGGACCCTTCCTTGAGGCTGCTCCTGGCACAGCTTCAGGTCCCTCCTGCTGCTGCTGCTGGGGACGCTGTCCCTGCTGCGGTGAGTATCTCT
Organism: Camarhynchus parvulus; assembly: GCF_901933205.1. Lineage (NCBI taxonomy): Eukaryota > Metazoa > Chordata > Aves > Passeriformes > Thraupidae > Camarhynchus > Camarhynchus parvulus. The sequence goes on from NC_044590.1 coordinate 952,297, forward strand.
ACAAGTGTCCATGGGACAGCTTGAACTCAAAGCCATTTCACTTACAACTGTTTCCTCCCACTTCCTGCCCTGGCAGCCCTTGTAAACATTTACCCAGGGAGGAGAGACTGGGGCTGTGCTCAGCCCTTTGCCTGTGGCTTTAGTTCCTGCTGCTTTGGGGCTGAGCACAGAGTTCTGCCCTGCGCCTCCCTCGTGTCTGTGGGACTGGTTTGTTTGTGTGCTCAGGGCTCTCCATCCCTGCAAATGGAGCCCTGGGGAGGGACAGCAAGGCTGGGATCAGCACTGACTCAGAGTGCAGGACAGAGAGCCCAGGCTGCTGCCCTGGGCACTGGAGCATGAGGGGCTTGGAGCTGGGGGAGTGCTGCTCTCTCTGCACAGGACACTTGGGAGGAATGCTGGAAGTGGCATTCCTGGCATGGTGTGAGCTCTGCAGTGCATCCTGCACCGTGTTCCCTGGCTCAGCAGGGCCCTGGGCTCACCCACTGAGGCAGCAGAGCAAAGGCTGAGGACCTGTCCTTGGGAATGGCTGTCAGAGAATGGAGTGAGCCTGATGGACTGGCTCTGCAGAGCAGGCACAGCAGCTGAGCTGGGGCTGCCAGGGAGTGAGGCTCAGTGCACCCACAGGTCAGCAATGCTGCTTCTGCAGAGCACTCATACCCAAAGCAGTCTTCTTAAAACAGAAACTTATTTCAAGAAGACTAACTTTCCCTACTGCTGCCTCCTTGAGGAAGGAATGCAGCTGTTAACTGCATCTGTCCTTTAAACCCAGGAGCATTTCACTTTTCTCAAGGTGATGAGCTCTTAAGGCATTAGGACTTGGGTTATTTTATGAAATTGAAAACTCTTTTATGCTTACAGATACAGTATTTTCATAAGTAATCAAGGGGAAGTATACCCAGTATACCAAGAGGAGAAAGATTTAGACTAGTGCTAAATACTCCTTTGAAGTTTTTTGTTATCCTCAAATTACCTGTGGCATTCTACAGACTTTCCAGAAGTCTTCTGAGTATGTGTTCCTTGCAGTACAAGTGTCACACTCAGATACTGGGATGTAGTTGCACATGGTAATGCTAGAGAGGAAAAATCAGCTTTAAGGTAGCTTCATAAATAGCTTCCAATGCTAACACGAGGGAAGATGTGTTGGATGGTAACAATATTCTTGGATGCTGTAGAAGTATGCAATAAATGGCACAGCTGGTCCTTGGGGAGGCGAGACTGCAGCCAAGATGTAGGAATTCAGACTCCTTGTGCAGCTCTGACAGATCATTTGTGTACTTTTCCTCTCACACAGGAGATAAATCTGTCTCTGGGGACTTGATGTCGTGTGCTTGATTTAAAAGTGCTTTAGGGCCATGAAGCACAAAGCGATTAAAGAAGTGCTGTGCTATTAAACCAGCGGTTCTTATACCCAGTTCAGAAGTGTTGCTAATAAGATATCATTTCCTCTCTTTCCAATTAACATTCCTTTCTATTGAATACTATTTTATTACCTGATAGCATAAGGAAATACCTTGCATTTCATCAGTGAGAGACTTGTTTCAGGCTCTGGGGTGTTACAAGGAGGTGTATAAGAGTGTATTTACTGTCCCCATATAAGAACGTGGTTCTTGTCCTGTGAGGTGCAGTGAGCTCCAGAGTGCTCTCGTGAGCACCTGGCAGTGCCCAGGTACTGATAAAGGCCTTTTTGTAATCACCAATGGAACGGCAGTGCTCAGAGCTGAGGAACACAGAGCAGCAGCTGATGTGGAAGGAGCCAGAGAAGGCAGGGACACCATCCAGTGCAGAGGTTGTGCTTTTATAAATGGCATTTGGTTGGTGTGCTTACAGCACACAAAGCTGCTGTGCATCACAGTCTGTCCTGTCTAAACCAGGGCTGGAAGTGGCCTGATGTCCACAGCTGCAAGAGAAAATGGAGAAAAAATAAAGGGCAGGAAGCAAATAGGAGATTAACTAATGAAGGAGGTGAGAGTCCCAAACACTGCAGAAAGTGTTTCAATATAATTTAACTAAGTCTGCCATGGCCACAAGTTTGTCTGCTCCATGAAGCTGTATGAGCTGGTCAAAGAAGAGATCTTATCTCTAACTGCAAGCCTGGTCCCTTTCGACCCTCATAGCTGTGGTGGTAAATTCTAGGCATGAGAAGAGTATTCTTGTGAGATGCTGGAATTTCTCAAGACTTTTTGCCTTTTTTTTCTTTCTTTTGCTTCTTTCCTATTGTTCTGGATATTGTGTACTCAATTAAAAAAAAAAAAAAAAGTGGGATTCTCTTTTCTGTTGGAGGGCACAAATGATTTGAAATTCTGAAAATACTGAGGAGTTGAATATAAAAACAGATTTCTCTGACTTCATGAATGCTGCATGAGGTTGCATAAAATGTTTGGTGTTGTAATTCTGAAATTTAAAAACCTAATTGCTTAAATGTTGTGAAAACCTTGTTACTTAGTCTGCTATTCATACTCTTTGTCCTGTGCAGCAAAATGAGAAAAGTAAATATATTTTTGCACACCCATGAGTTTATAAGTGAGATAAAACTTAAAAAATTACTCGCAAAAAACCATTTGAGTTTTATTAAACATTGAAATGCTACTAACTGTCTTTCAAATATGCTTCAGGTGGTCAATACCTGGCTCTCTACAGTGTAGAAAGGAAGGATACAAGGACAGGACCTGGTTGTGAGCTGGGCACATCTCTGACCTCAGATCCTTTCCATACCCAGAAACGGGGACAGAGAAATTCCGAGCACCTTGGGGCTCCATTTTCCTCTGCAGCCCTTTAACCTCCCGGTGACTAAAGCCGGAGCCGAGCCCGCCCCGCTCCCGCCCGCACCGCCGAGTGCCGCGCTCGGCGCGCTGAGCTCAGCCGGGCCCGGAGCGCGCCGGGAGCGCTCGGGATGAACAGGGAGCGCTCGGGACGGACCGGGGGCGCTCGGCATGGACCGGAGGGGCCGGGAGCGCTCGGGATGAACAGGGAGCGCTCGGGATGAACAGGGAGCGCTCGGGATGCACCGAGAACGCTCGGCATGGACCGGAGGCGCCGGGAGCGCTCGGGATGCACTGGGGGCGCTCGGCATGGACCGGAGGCGCCGGGAGCGCTCGGGATGCGCGTCCGGAGCAGCCCCGGCCCGAGAGGAGGTGGGTGCGGAAGAGGGGGCGCGGAGCGGGCGCTGCCTCCCCAGCCGGTCCTACCGGGGGCACGGACGGGGGGCTGCAGGTGCGGCCGGGGGTCCCGGCGGGACGGTACCGAGGGGCTGCAGCCGCCGCCGCCCGGCCGGTCCCGCTGCAGCCGCGGGGGCTCCTGTGCCCGGCCCGAGCCCCCGGCGGGGCGGCCCCGGCCCGGCCGGTGCTCCGTGAGCGCCGGGGCTCCCTCGGGATGAGCAGGGACGGGTCTGCGGGACTCCCGCGGCTGGGATGCGGCGCTGGGTAAAGCTGAGCTGCTGCCGGATACATATTTGCATACTTTTGTTTGTTTAGATGTTTTTTTTCTTTTTAATTGCTGTGCCTGGTGCTGGTTATTGGCTTGTAGGAACGAAGCCCACGGTGTGTGAGGCTGGGCTGCAGCGCCGATGTGGCTGAGAGGACCACGGGCAGCTGGAGGATCCGAGGCGCACCCAGCTGCCCGCCAGCGGCTGAGCTCCACCGGTAAGAAACAGGGACCCCCGAGGGCACAGACCGAGGTTTTGAAGTTGCCCTCTGTAGGCTGAGACGCTTCCCCACCACCACCAAAGGGGAGAGGAAGGCTTCAAACCCCGAAATGGGAGCGCTTGGGAGTGCTCCCTTTGTGACCTGCAGGAAGCTGATATCCCACCTGAGCCTGCTGGTGATGTAAAGTTGGTAATGTTCTTTTGGGGCAGTTTATTTAAAATTTTCTCTTGTCATGACAAAAGATGCTCCTAAACCAACCTTTTGAATAGCTTCCCCTCATCCCCTTCCTTCATTTTGACAGTAAAATGTTGATGTGATTTGTTTCTGTCTCCAAGGAAAAAAAAATGGAAACTTGTTCAGGTTCATTATTTAGAGAATTTTTTCCTATGTTTATTCCTTGACATCATCTTTTCATATGTGGTTGTCAATGACTTGCAATAATCAGACCACTTACACATATCCACACCTTGGGATCTTTGTTTTGGTTTTGTGTTCAGCATTTTCAAGGCGATGACACAATGCATGGTTCAGGATACCCACATCGTTTTCATGTGGTTAAACCACTGGCAGTGTTTGTCCTACTCCTGTCATCTACACATCTGCAGTGGGCAAGACACAAATCTCGTTAATGCTGTTTACATTTGCAAAAAATGAATAATGAATTTTCAAGCTTGATTAAGATGATGTTGCAAAGTGAATTACTTAGTAGGGAACAAGTTTCATTCAAGCATTAGTTCATGTCAGCTGGAGTCTATTGGTTTAGTCAAGCACCACTTGTACTGGTGTTAAATAAGAAATAAAGAAGACACAAACAGCTTTCCAGTACAGTGCTGTACAGCAAGTGAGTGCCTGTTAGTTCTGGTGAGAAATACAGAAATAATTTATGTTCTTTGCTCCTTGGAAGTCCTTCTGTTCCCTTCAGACTCTTCAGCTGAAATTAAACACCTGGTGGTTTACTGCTGACCTCTCTCGATCCTCGCACATCTCGGCAGCCTGCTCCAAGCAGCCGTGGAATTTGGGTGTTTTCCCGCTTGAGAATTGATCACAGCTTTTGTGGCTGCATCTTCTTGAGTGTCTCTTTGGTCCTGCACCTTAGAAATGGGAATTTCATCTCCTTTTCACAGAGAGTTGCCTTACAGTTGTGTTTTTCACATTTTCAGTTGGGAATAGCACTTTCCCCTAGCGAACGGCTTCGGCCGTCCATTCGGATGTTTGATTTCGTGTAGCAGTTGGGTGTAGGATGTTTAATTAGCAGTTGTGGCAGGTAAAACCGCGCTCCTGATGAGCTCCGTACGGTCCCAGGCTCTGCCCAGCGGAAGCTCTCGCACCTGTGCCGCAGGACATGGTTGTGCCTGATGTGAGTGTCCCTGGACAGGGCTGGGACAGGCTCTGTGGGGGTGTCCCCTCGCTTTGTCCCCTCGCTCTGTCCCCGCTTGGGCCAGGCCGGGCCCCGCTCTGGGCCGGGCCCTCAGGGCCCCCGGGCGCCATCTCGGCCGCGGGCGGCGCTGCGGGGCCGCCACCGCCAGGGGCGCCGGGGCGCGCGCGGGGCCGCCTGAGGGCCGAGGGGAGCGGCCGGGCCGGGCCTGCAGCGAACACCGCGGAACCTGCGAAAAACCCTAAAAAAACCCTAAAACAGCCCTGCAAACACCCCTAAAACAGCCCTAAAACACCCCTAAATTACCCCTAAAACAGCCCTAAAGCAGCCCTGCAAACACCCCGGCACAGCCATGCAAACACCTCAGAGCCTGCCAACACCCCTAAAACAGCCCTAAAACAGCCCCTAAATTACCCCTGAAACAGCCCTAAAGCAGCCCTGAAAACACCTCGGAGCCTGCCAACACCCCTAAAACAGCCCTAAAACACCCCAAAAACACCCTGGCACGGCTGTTTAGTCCACTACTGCAGAACACTTAGACCGCTAAAAAAGCCCTTGATCTGCATTGATCCACTCCTCCTGGTAATAAAAATACCATAAAATCTTACTAGGTGTAATTATATATTATGTTGTTCTGTTTATACTCAGCTGTTAAAGACACACTACCTAAAATAAGCAAAGACACAAAGGAGTCACGTTTTTCACAAAATGTGACTCATTTTTGTCTTTGCTTTTTTGTAGGAAGTAAAAATGTACAAGCACCTGTTGGAATAAAATGTAAATGTACAAGTAAATCAGTAAAATGTACAAGTACTGTTGGAGTTTATAAAGCTTGATCCATGGATTAAATTACCTACAGCAGTCATTTATGCTTTATTTGAGATTCTAGATTAAATACCTGAAAATGCCAAAAAAATTCCTTGCACTATTAGCCCAGTGCCAGGTTCTCTCCATTCTAGCTAAAAGATTCAAAGATCCTCACTCTTTTCTGTGTGGGTAAAGAAGAATTTCTCCTAGCTCCAGGACCTCAGCCCTTCCATTCCTCACAGGTGCCACTGAGCGCTGGGCACAGCTGCACAAATTCACAGCTCTGCCAGGTGCCAGGGCAGGCTTGGGGAGCTTCAGCTGCAGGAGAATCCTGTTCAGAATCCTGCTCAGAATCCTGCTCAGCTCCTGCAGGTCCAGGGCAAAGAGGGGCTGCCAGGACAATAATGGCTGTTCGGTGTGGCTGGTGCACACTGATTTCATCCTCAGCTGTCGGGCTCCAGTGAATCTTCAGGAAAACACAGTTTATATAGAGTAAAGAATTCAGTAAAGAATTGTAACTTGGCCAAATTCGGTCATATTTTCCTGGAAATGGGAAAATATGTCCCAGATGAGGGTAGTTTTCTGCCAATTTGAAATCCCTGCTGTAGCTTATGAAGGCATCAGGGCTTTTCAAAAGAGCTAAACAACACGTACTTTTCCTTAATTTCATTATCTGAATTGATTTGGTTTCATTCCCTAAAACTTTCCAAAGTTGTTAAACATGCAGGAAATACCCCACCTGGAAAAAAGATGCAAGCTGGAGGTTCTGCGGGGCTGGGCTGCCCATACCAACGCTGTTGTGTAACTGGGACACCAGTAAGAACACGAAGGCCAGGCTGGAAACACAGAAACTTCCTTGAGTTGGGCTTGAACAAGCACCATGCTTTCATTTTTGTTTTTTTAAGAGAAATGCTGAAATTTTGCATAATGGTGTATTCGTGCTTGCAAGCACCTTGTAATGATGACATTGGTGAAGAAAAGAGAAAGGGCTCTAATCCATAGGAGAAAAGTGAGTTATCAGGATTTACTCTCTGCGTTTGGGACATCCAAGGTGGGCTGAACAGAAAGGACCTTGTACTAAATATAAATTACAAACATGGCTGGGTAGTGCTGCTGGGTTGTAAGAATAAAACACCTCCAGAGGGAGCAGAACAGGGGAAGGAGCCTTCTCTTGTGAAGTTTGCAGCTCTGTGGCAGAAAAGCTTTTCTGCTGTGAAGCTTGAACTTCATATGGCAGAAAATAATTTCAGACATTTCTCTTCAAAGATGTTATCTGTGCCCTGGCTGAATGGGGTGCAGCAGTCTTAGAGGACAGTAAATCTGTTTTAGAGAACTTCAGCATGTGGAGTTTAAAGAAACCACTCATATCTTCTGATGGAAGAAAGCTGGACATTAACAACTCCTGCTGTTTTCAGCTTGTAATAGCTGCTGTGTTCTTAAAGCTGGAAATTTTCTTTCAATGGCATTGGCTGAGAATCTTGTCAAATATTTATTTAAAGAATATTTTTTAACCCTTGTATAATTGTAGACTTATAAAACATAACCTCAAAAAAAAATCTCATGCTGTTGGTATGAAGAAAAAGTGCACATTTATTAGATAATTGTTCTAGAGGCAATTTACTGTCTTTTTTTCCATACAAATATTGTAATCTGTATTGCAAGATATTTGGTGGTTTCAAAGTGCTATGAGATTTTTCTGACAGTCTTGAAGAAAAATATTTGTTAAAGTAATACTAAATCATACCAGATGGGAAAGATGAGAGGAGGAAAAATGGAGCAGAATATTTCAAAACTGGGGGTGTACTATGTTCATATTTAAAACTCATTAATTTTCAAGTTCTGAGTACTACAGGCCATTTTTTTAGTAATGGGGAAAACAAAAATATCTAGCACATGCTTAAATATGTAATGTTGAGAATTTTAGGGGGATGTTCAGTTTATTTTACCTGCAGCTGTGCTTGAAGTTCATCCAGTTCCATTGTGACCTGGACTGATGCATTAACTGGTTTGAGAGCCCCCCTTGGCTGTGCATTGAGAAAGGAAACTGTTTAGGATGGGAACACTCAAGGGAGAGGATGCAGGAGGTCCAGCAGCCATGACTGCAGCTGTCACAGTGCTGTGACAGTGACAGTTTGCAGTTTCCAAGTGGACAAGAACACAAGTCAAAATACAAAAGTACTGCCTGTCCCACCTGAATGGATTGTGTCGGGCTGCACTCCCGGCAGTGTAAAAAGGCTTTGCAGCAGGTGTGTCCTTGTCTCCCTGTCACCCTGCCAGGCAGGACAGCACAGGCACAACCATCAGCGTTTGTGCAGCACAGGAGTTACACAGGGAACACTGCAGAGCCAGCGCTGCTCCAGAGAGAGCACCTGGGGCAAAGCTCTTGTGCAAACAGGTGCCACTTGTTAGGGACAATCAGCTTTTAATTGAGCCATCGTGCTGCTATGGCACCAGGGAAAAAATGGTCTCGTTTATGTGCAACAAAGAAGTTAAAATAACAATCCAGATTCCTTTTTTTAGTCAGTGCTAAGATTGGCTTCTGACTTCCTGTTCTCTAATGGGAGGGATTAGGCCCTTTATGTTTTGAAAGATACGGAGCCAATTCTTGTTACAAAATTCCAGTACTGAGATCAAATGAATGAACAAAAACAACTAGAAAAACCTTGATTTGTCAGAGAGGCACCTTCATTAGTGCTCTCATCTCTTTTCTGTCATAGGAATTGTTTTTAAGCTATAATTGGATCTCACTGACAAAAGCTTCTGGCTACATATGTAAAGATTTGTAAAATGCTGCCTTTCTGTAAGCCGGGCTGATCTGTGCCAGAAAATAGGAACCAGAGCTCCTCCCCCGTGTCAGTGCCAGGGACTATTGGTTAGTTCAGCTTGAAATGCACTCTGCAGCGCACGGGTGTTGGCTCTGATGCTTGCTCTTGAAAAGCAGGAAAAGTCTTCCTTGGGCAGCGTTTTACATAACACTGCCCTGTGCAGAGTTAAAGTGGATTCCTTACAGAGCAGGTATTGCTGGTGCAGTCACTGGCAGGAATTGTCTCCTCACCCCAGTCCCTGTGCTGCTGCTGTCAGGAATGCAGGAGCAGAACTGCTGCTCACACGACTGGAAGTGTTTGCATGTTCCACTGCAGCAGACACTGATGGAAGTGTTTGCATGTTCCACTGCAGCAGAGCCGCTGCTCACACGGATGGAAGTGTTTGCATGTTCCACTGCAGCAGAGCTGCTGCTCACACGGATGGAAGTGTTTGCATGTTCCACTGCAGCAGAGCCGCTGCTCACACGGATGGAAGTGTTTGCATGTTCCACTGCAGCAGAGCTGCTGCTCACACGGATGGAAGTGTTTGCATGTTCCACTGCAGCAGAGCTGCTGCTCACGCTGATGGAAGTGTTTGCATGTTCCACTGCAGGTGCTCACGCTGTGGAAGTGTTTGCATGTTCCACTGCAGCAGAGCTGCTGCTGACACCGCTGGAAGTGTTTGCATGTTCCACTGCAGCAGAGCTGCTGCTGACACCGCTGGAAGTGTTTGCATGTTCCACTGCAGCAGAGCTGCTGCTGACACCGCTGGAAGTGTTTGCATGTTCCACTGCAGCAGAGCCGCTGCTCACACGGATGGAAGTGTTTGCATGTTCCACTGCAGCAGAGCTGCTGCTCACACGGATGGAAGTGTTTGCATGTTCCACTGCAGCAGAGCTGCTGCTCACACGGATGGAAGTGTTTGCATGTTCCACTGCAGCAGAGCTGCTGCTGACACCGCTGGAAATGTTTGCATGTTCCACTGCAGCAGAGCCGCTGCTCACACGGATGGAAGTGTTTGCATGTTCCACTGCAGCTCTGCAGGCCTGGCTGCTGGAGCAGGGGGTGGCTGCAGCTGCAGCAGCAGCAGCTTTGCTGTCTGTATTTGCATTTCTGCCTGCAGTGCAGGCTCAGTGCCACATTTACACTGTCAAACAGGACTGGGTGTGCTCAGTGTTACAAAACAGCGTGTGTGAAACACTTGTGGGCCAGGGCTCCTCTTCACAAACCCAGGCTGGAACTTTGTTACAGGTGTGCCATTGATACAGCTGCCGTTAAGAGAAAATAACCACATTTCCCAAATACTAGAATTGCCTTACCAGGGAAGGCTGACTCTGTTTCCTGTTTCTGGGTTTCATTGGGTACACTGTTTTTCTCAGTCTGTGCTCTACCAGCGACACATTCTATTCCAGCTGAGATGAGGAAATATCCGACAGACTGGATGATGTTAGGGTTAAACATTTCAAATGGATTTTAGTGCACTGAGAATTTCTGTTCTTGCCAGCCATAGTTGTGGTGAGCGTGTTGGGAACTATGTTTTGCCGTATTTCTGTGGATTATTGACTCCAAGCACGTTATGCTCCTCTCCTCACTGCTGTAACCATGTAATAGATACTTTTGGAACGGTGTCCCAACTGAGGAATGTCTGTGGAAATTGTGGTCTCACTGTGACAAAAGCAAAAATCTCTGTGTTTATTCTGTTCCTATTTTTATTTCTGCACAGGGAAAAAAAGCTATAAAATTATTATCTGTTTACAAACATTTTATTTTATAAAAAAAAGTTCATAATTTATACTCAGGATTCAATTGGGGTTGAAAATCACTGCAGCTGTCTTCATGCAAGCTGTTCTGTCTCTGAGCTTCCAGTTTAATATATGCAGTCTGCCACATTAATTCTTGAAGTGGCTCTTAAGTGGAAAGCTGTAAAAGGGGTGATCTTGGACAAAGATGCTTTTGAAACTAGGAGACACTCATCTTTGGTTCCTCGTGTCCAAATGGGCTCAAGTAAATAAGCCATTTTATAGTAGCCTTCAGAATTGTGAAAGGTGCTCATAAAACCTCTGCAACTTTGTGTAGTACAGGGAAAACTAGTCATAAAGTGAATTCAAGTCTCTGGAAAAGGGCCTTGAGGAAGACAGGGAGGGCAGTAATACTCCACCATATGGGTTTCATTAATAGGGGAATGAGTGAGCTGTTGGAAAGGCAAAGTGGGTTCGAGAAACACCTGGGCTCCTCTGTGCAGTGGACAGAGGGGGACTGGCAGTGAAAGGGTGTGGGTGTGAAGGATGAAGGGTCTGCGACCAGGTGAAGGAGTTTTCAGTCTAAAGAATGCCTTGTGCTCAGGTGTTTGTGGCATGAGTATGTCCTGCTAAAGCCCTTTTTCCAGCTGTGTGTGACTTCTGGGGCAAAGAATTGATCTTCCTTAGTTTCCCAGGGAGTGAGAAGGGATTTGTACTGTAAATCTAATTTGTTAGAAGAACGAATTTAATCCGTGCCTTTTCCCCAAAATGGAGCACATTCCATCGCTGCTCCCGTGGCTTTGGGCACTCTGAGCTGATGTTGTGGTGCTCCGGGGAAGGGGCTTTGCTGCGCAGCAGCGGCAGCGAAGTGTGCATTCCCCCGCGCATCCCTGCGCTCACCCGCGCATCCCCGAGCATCCCTTCCTCATCCCTGTGCTCACCCGCGCATCCCCGAGCATCCCTTCCTCATCCCTGTGCTCACCCGCCTATCCCCGAGCATCCCTCCGCATCCCTGCGCTCCCCCGCGCCTCCCCGCGCTCCGCCCGGCCCCGCCCGGCCCCGCCGGCTCCCTCGCTGCCCGCGCTCACGGCCGGGCTCCGGCTGCCTCTCCCGTTCCCAGCGTGGCCATTGTCGGGCAGCAGCGCCGGGCAGCCCGCTTTACACAGCGCGCTGAGCGCTGAGAGAGCGAGGGATGTGCGGCTGGAAGGAAAATCCAAACGAGCCCGAGTTTGTGGCTCGGTGAGGTCGGGTTATCCTCTCGCGCTGCTGAGGAGCCTTTACTCAGCAGTCCCATTTTGTCCTGCGCTACAAACGCAGCCGAGCAGATGGCGAGTGTGAGCACACGGACTGCGGCTCTGCCTGAGACGGGAGCGGGCTGGCGCTGCCTCCCGGTTTCCAGGAGTGTTTACAAGTTAATGGACTTGTTCCGCTCGAAATAACCCATGGTATGTGCTGGGTTCAGCGGTCAAGAGGTCCTTTAGGAGTAATCGAGGAAAGCGGGAGGTTTTTACACACTGAGCTTGTGGGGTTTTTTTCCTATGACTGATTTTCTGATTTTAGCACATTTGTCTTTAATATGAAACTGCAAAGAAAGGCAGAAGGAACACCAGTGGATAACAATATGCAGCCTTCACCTGAAGGCACCAACAAGAAAGATGGAAAGGGATGTTTAAAAGGGCCTGGAGTGACAGGACAAGGAGCGATGGCTGGAGAGCAGTGATAGACGGGATGCTGGGAAGAAATTCTTTGCTGTGAGTGTGGTGATGCCCTGGCACAGGTTGCCCAGGGAAGCTGTGCCTGTCCCTGGATCCCTGGAAGTGTCCAAGGCCAGGCTGGACAGGGCTTGGAGCAGCCTGGGACAGTGGTAATGTTAGGGTTTGTGTAAAATGTTCCTCACTTCCATATCAGTTTATTCAAACAGGACTGGAGGCCAGGTGCCTGTGGGAAAGGGAAGGGCAGAGTACTGAGCTCACCTTTGACTAGAAATGTAAGGTCACAACTGCTGGGAAAGGCCAAAGGACTTGCTCTGAATGTGCACAAGTGTGTCTTTAATACCCAAACCCTGATTTGCTGTACCCTTTAGGAAGTAAAGTGCTGTCCTTGGCATGGGGCTGTGAGCACAGCAGGGCCTGAGGGCACAGCGGCTGCTGGGGGAAGGCGCGGGTCTGTGGTGTGGTTATGGGGCAGTGAGCGTGGGGCTACATGGTGTAGTTACACCGTGGTTACACCGTGGTTACCCTCTGGTTACACTCTGGTTACACTCTGGTTACACCACGGTTACATCGTGGTTGCACTCTGGTTACACTCTGGTTACACTCTGGTTACACCGTGGTTGCACTCTTGTTACACTCTGGTTGCACTCTGATTGCACTCTGGTTACACCGTGGTTACACTCTGGTTACACCCTGGTTACTCCCTTGGTTACACTCTGGTTGCACTCTGATTGCACTCTTGTTACCCCGTGGTTACATTCTGGTTACACCGTGGTTACACTCTGGTTACACTCTGGTCACCCCCGGGCAGCCCGCGCTCCCGCCGTGCTCGGCCCCGCGGTGCGCGCTCCCGCTGCCGGCAGCTCCGAGCGGAGCCTGCCCAGGGCGGCCCTCGCTGGGCTCCGGGGCTGGGTGACATCACTGGCAGCCAATCGGGAACTGCCTCAGGGCAGAGTTTAAAGCTCTTTCATCATGTATTTATAGCAGCGCAGATATTTCGGGCTCCAGCGGCGCTCGTTGTGTCGCGGACTCCGTGTGTCGCTGCGGCGGGGGAAGGAGCAGCCAGGTGTGAGCGAGGCGGCTCTGCCCTGGCTGGCGCTGGGCGCCGCGGCTCCAGCTCTGCTGGGGCGGATTTCACACTCAGGGCGGGCAGGCGTCTCCCTGCTGGGCTGTGCCTGCCCGGCGCACCTGCAGCGATTGCCCAGTGCTCTGCCAGGACATGTGTGTGTCTGGCCGTGTGTCCGTGTGGCCGTGTGTCCGTGTGTCCGTGTGCAGCCGGCCCGGCTGACCCGGGGCTCTCCTCGCTGCCCCGGCTGGGCTGGCGGGGTCGGGCCGGGTTTGGGGCCCCCAAAGGCCCCCCAGCCCTGCTGTGCCCTGCTCTGCCCGCTGACACAGCTGAAGGAGAACTGTTCCCTGCTAGTGTCTCTCCCAGAAAAGTCTGGGTAACCCGTGCAGAGCCCCCGGCATTCCTGCTGAACTCTCCTTTCCCGAGTGCCCTCCGCAGCAGGACTTTGTGGGACTGCAAAGCCATTCTAATTTCCAGCCCATTAACCAAAACATTATTTCTTTTTACAAAAGAAAGAAAGAGGCTTGTATCAGGGGAGGGACTGTCTGGGCTGTTCCTCTCCCACCTAAGCACTGTGGCTGTGCTCTTGTCAGGTTGCTAAAAGTCTCATATTCAAATATGTTCCATGATAGGCCTGCAATGTGTAGAAGTGCAGTGCTGGCCCCTTCATCCTCTTGGCATCACAAATATTTTACATGCTCCTGAGCTAAGAGGCTTGGGAAGAAGCCTTTCAGGTGCTGTCTGTATCTCTAGCAGGCTGCTCAGAGTTCACAAAGGATTTAGAAAATGAGGCAAACCGTGAGGTGAGAAAGGTGTTGACATGGCTATTTTGAGATCACAAAAGGGAATAGCAACTGCAGAGAGCTGCAGAGAGACCTTGCAACATTGAGAGACTGAGAGGAAAACTCTGGCCAAAATAAGGTGTCAATAAATTGTGATGCAGCTGGGGCTGATGCAAGGGAGCCTCACGTGAGTGAGGTGTTGGTCTGTGAACCAGCATTTTTCCTTAAAGAAAGAGATCATGAAGTAATCCAGATGTCCTCAGGGAAACCTTCAGCTCACAGGTCAATTATAGGCAAGAAAGAATTGAAAGTTAGGAACTACTAGGAAAAGTACGAAGACAGAAAATCAAGACCATCTTCTGTCCCTCTCTGCATCTGTGGTTTCATCTTTGACTGAAGTCCTGATCCTTTTGCAGCAGGACTGGAAAAGGCATCTGGAGCAGGAGTTGGGATCCACATCCGTTTGGGAAACAGCTGAGCAGATTTTAGTCTTCTCTTTTCCACAATGAACAGGAATCTGGTAGAGTTTATGAAATCTGAAATTGCATGAGACAGTTAGTAGGAATTATCAAGAAATGGTCTCCAAATGAACTAAGGGAAGGTTTTTAACATGTGATGCATCACTGAGGTTTGGAACTCACTGTTGGAGTTGTAACTGAAAGAAGATTTACATATGTTAAAAATCATCAAAGTTGTTTAGCAAAGCTATTTTTCTATTTCAAGGAACTCTTATGCTGCAAATTCCTATAGGTTAGGGCAGCATTTCAGGCAGGAATGCTGCATACTTGCCCTGTTTTCATACTCTGAGCATCAGCTGTTGGTCTCAGCTGGAAACAAGTTCCTCAGCTTTGTTGGACAGTGAGGCCATGCTGGCTATTCTTGTATTTGTGGGCAAATTTCTGCTGCACCACCACAGAACAGCATCCCAGCTGCTCCCTAGAGCTGACATACAAGCCAGCCCTCACTGATCTTTATTTCCTACTGTATTACTCTTGGAAAATGAGAGTGATTTTCCATCTCCTGTGACTTGTGGGTGGGTCAGTCTCTGTTTGTCTGAATGCCTTCCCAATGAGCATGAGAATATTGAGTATTTTGCCAGGCTAAATCTGGCACTTGCAGTTTTGCCACACTTGCAGGATGTGCTGGAGTGTCCAAGGTGCTTTCCACGCCCGTTCCTTCTCTTCCTGAGGCTGAGGAGCAGCTGGCTCAGCCTCTGCTGGTGCCTGGTGTGTGCAGCCTGGCTGTGCTGGTGCCATGCCCGCTGTGCCACCTCTCCCCTGCCAGAGGCTGCTCTCTGGGGGCACCAGCCCTGCCCCAGAGCTGCCTCCTTGCCAGCTGGAATCGGGGTCCCTGACCACTGCTCACCCTCAGCAGAGCTGTGCTGACTCTTTCTGATCATCCCCTCTACTTTGGAGTGCTGGGAATGGATTCCAAAAGGTTTCGCTCCATGTTTTTTGTTGGGACTGAGGTTAGGCTGAACATCCTGTAGTTCCTCCTCCTCAGCCTTCTGGAAGCTGAACATGACATTTGGCTTTTTTCCAGCCATCGAGACCCTGCTCTGATTGCCCTGGCATTTCAGCTGATTGACAGCAGCCTCACAGTGCTCTGAACCAGCAGCTTTTGCATCCCCAAATGCATCATCTGGTCCCAAAGGTTTTGTTAGTGTTTGTTGGTTTTTCCTTTTTTTACCAGCTGGCTGCAATAGTCCCTCTCTGGCTCTGCCTGTCCTGCATGTCCTTAGATTGTCCCACAGGGCAGGACCTGGGACCTGAGAGCAGAGCTGGCAGTAAAAGCCAGGGCAAAGAATGCATGGAGTTACCTTACTGATAAAATGAGAGTATTTGTGCTGGAAGGGTGCTGTGAATGTCTCTGCCTGTGCTGCTCCTGGAGGCTGAGATGCTCAGAGTGTTGGTTTTCATTTATCTCGGTTTGCCTCGTTCCTTGTTTCACTCCAGCTCCCTCTTGGCTTTCCTGAGGCTGAGCAGGAGGCATTTGGGAGTCTGGGCGTGCCACAGCCAGGGCTGGCTGCCCGAGGAAGCCTCTCAGACACAGATTGTCACACCAGCCACAAATGGCAACAAAACACATCCAGACCTTCTCTTGGAAAGGACTGATGCTCCTCCTGGCAACAGCATCCTGGGGAAATGATTCTGTCAGTGAGGAGCTGCATCCATCACCTGGTGTGCAACAGCCCCAACACCACGTCTGGGCCTGGACACTCAGAACCCAGCTGGTGGTGAGCTCCTGGGAGCTGTCCCACCTCTGCTGCATCCCACGCTCCTGAGTGCATCCATCTCTTACCAAGCAGCCAATGAACTGAGCTCCCAAGGCTTCTGCAAGATTATTGATCTGTGCAGATCACTATTGCAGCTGTTGAACAGATCTGAAGAGACCGAGGGAGGAAAAGTGGGACATGGTTGTTGGTTTTTTCTCCTGTGTTTTTTCTAAATTCTCTTGACTTCATGTATCTCATTATTATTTATGAAATACAAATAACTCTCTGGCAGATTTTTTGTACTGTCAGGGTATTGTGCTTCACAAGGGAAGCCTGATTTATCCTTGCCTTGAGGAAATTATATGTTGTAAGTGAAAGGTTGTCATTAATGACCAGTTTCAGTCAACAAGATCTATGTGATGCTTTCTGGAGCTTGCATGGGATTGACTTTGCTCCAAAGTGCTTGCACAGTAATGTTTAGAACAACAGGAAGAAAAGGACTTTTGTGTTTCTCTAGGAAGAAAATCCTGCAGCTTGTGCTCCTCATTCAGTCATTTTGGGCTTACAGAGCAGTAGTTTGATTCCTTTACCTGTCTGTGACAGTAAAGGTGCTCCATATGGAGAATGGAATCCAAGGAATGCTGGATGCAGGATGTGTAGTGTGGGAGGAAAGCAAAAACCGGGCTCCAAGGCTTGTGCTCTGAAAGTGGGAGTGGTTTGACATTGCTTGTTTGCCTTAGGACAGAAACTACTCCTGTCCTGAAGAGAATTTCCACCTGGATGTGATGTACCCTGGAAGTGATCAGCTTTAGACCCAGCTTTGCTGTTCTGACGCTGGGCTGCCGTTGTCAGAGTGACCACTCTGCCCTTAAATGGGTCATTTTCTTTCTGCTCCTTGTGTTTGCTCTGGGGCCTGGGGGCTTCCAGCTGCGTTTCTCCAGGGTGCTTTTAGTGCCTTCCACAGTGTGTCACACAATTTGTCTCCCTGGATAATCTGGCTGCCTGTTAAAATGCAGCTGACTGAAGTCTCTGAAGCTGCCACCAGAAGTTTTAATCTTCCAGGCATGATTCTACATGCAGGGCTTTTATTTGTCTGCAAGTGCAGAGTGGTGTGTGCTTGATTTTTCAAAAGCTCTGGTAAATGTTTTAATCCTTTCGTTACTATTATTTGATCAGGCGTCATCTGAACATGCTACACTGCCTTCCAAATGCCAAATTCCTCTGTAATTCCTTTAATCTTTATTTTCTCAGCTTATTCCCTCATTGTTGGATCTTTGAGTTAATAGAATACAGGGGCAGATCAAGAGAGATCTGCCTTTATGATCTGGGGACACAGAGGAATCCAGTGATCTGGAGGCAAAAAGCTCTTTGCTCCTACTTAAACCTTTCTCTTTTGATCACTTCAAGAGCCTTTGGAATTTCAAGACATTTTCTCCCTCTTCCCCACATCCCCCTCCTGCTTAGCAGGCAATCACCCCACTTCCCCTTTGAGTTTCCCAGCAGCCTGACCACAAAGGAATTATTTCATCTCAGCCTGTGAGCTGTGCACAGCACAGAGATTCCTCCTGTCCTGGGGGACATCTGTCCCGCGGTAGAAAAGCTTTCCTTGTCCCTCTTTGGAAAACCTCGTGCGGACTGGGAGCTTTGCCTCTCATTTCCCAGGGATTCGGCAGCTGAACCTCGGATAAGAATGAAGTGGTTCCTTTAACTCTGGCTGGTCACAAGAGTTCTCCCTGAGTTTGGGGGATGCAGCCAAAGGAGGAGTGGTGTTGGAAGTGATTATGGCACAGTTCTGGGAGTCACCCCCAAGAATGCCCCACGGCAAGGGGGTGCAGAGAACGTGGTACCTGCAGGTCAGAGGGAAAGGTGTGAGTCAAAAGAGCTGCAATGTTAGAGAAAGAATGAGGTGTTAGACGTCAAAGCATCACATTTACTATCACAGGGACCTAAAAAAATACTAAACTCTCATTGCAACTGTGGCATCATCTTTTTGGAGGAGTTTTGGATAGTAAGTGTTCTCACTCTCTCAAGTAACTGGTTACAAAGCAGAGAGGGACAGAGTTTTCATGAGCTTGGGAAAGCCAGAGGATGCTTTTAAGGCTGGTGGAGAGGCTGTGCCCGCAGTGAAGCTGGCTTGCTCTAGCCAGAGCTTTCTGCAAACAGATTGGCACCCAGCTCGTTAACCTTAATTACTGTCATTCACAGCCCAATTTCTGCCCCTTTGCTCCCGGGGTGACCACTGGCAGTGCTGCCCTAAAAATGAGGGACAGATTATTTTACTTGGAAAACTGGAGTGGTCTGTAACTTTTCCTTCTCTCTACTTTTATTTTGGGGAAGGTAATAACAGTGTTCATATCCCACCATGAATTATTACAGCTGGATATTCTCACAGCTTTTTGTCCTTTCTGTTTCACAGGAGTGCAGGTCATGACTAGCAGCACTTCCATGGTCAGTTCAGATTCCCCAGCTTTCCTTACCAGTGCTTGTGAAGGCTGAGAGTCAGAGAAGGAAAACTTGGGTTTGTGTTACATTGAAAGTTGTGCCCATGGGAAAGAGGTGATGAAACACTGGGAGGAGAATTGCACACAAGTACATGGGAGGATTTAATCGAAATAGCAAACTGGCCTCTGGAAATAGGTGAAGTTCAGAGCCTGGAGAGCACCAACCTCAGGGGAAAGACAGGCTCCTTTTCCATCGAGACTGGGATTTTAGCTAGAGCTTTGGATTGCTGCACTACAGAAAGAAATTACTTATCTCCTCAATTCGGGATTAATCAATTATTTGAATTCTTGAAAACCCCAGAAGCAAACCCAAATCCCTCTCTGTATTTCTTCTGTAGTCAGTATTTTCAAGTGGTACTAATTCATTTGCATTTCTCTGTGCTTTAAAACTAATTTCCCCTGTGTTCTACTCTATTTTTATCTGTTCAATATTAACCCAGCTAAGATGATTTCAAAGTCTGTAGAACCAGGTGTGAGAGTAAACAACTTCACATTTTCATCACTGCTTACAAAGTCAGTTATTATTATTGGAGAGCAACTTCAGTTCTGAGATGATGATTCCACCCCCCTTGTCTCTTTCAGCAGACAATTCCCTCAAGTATTATTTCCTGTTCTTGAGCAAGAAGCTGAATTTCTGCCCTGTTTCTGTTTCAGAGCCATGCCCTGCCAGCACCTCACCCCTCCGACCTGCAGAGCCTCCCCAGCTGAAGGCTTTCTCCTGGGACTGTGTAGGTGCCAAAAGTCCAATAAGTCATTCTTGTAACCAAGAGGCTCCTGGGAAAGGTGCCTGAGTTTATTCTGAAGGGTTCATCCTTCAGGACATCCTGACTCTGTCACATATCAGGTCTTTGGCTGGCAGCTCTAAGGGGAAGCACAGATTTCTGACCCTGTTGTAGCTCTGTGGAGAGGGAAGATTTATTCCAAGATTTGATCCCAGGAGGCTGTACTTGGTTGAGCTTCCAAAATCTCACTTTGTTTACCTTCATGTTTAATATTTGAAATGATCAGGGGTTTGGAGAGTGCTCTAGTGCAAACCTGCCAGCCCTGTGCCAACACTGCCAGCTCCACAAACACTCTGATTTTGCAGGAGAATTTGAAGTCAATGGCAGAATTTTAAAATGCCATAAACACCAGCTGGCTGAAGCCTCCAGCACACTCTTTGCACCAGGAGCAGTATTTTACAAGCTGTTGTGTGATATAACCTGAATGATAGAAATAAACTTTCTGTGCAGCTGTTCTGGGCCTTTGCATGTGCCATTTTGCAGTGTGGGTGTGATTTAGCCAGGACCACCAGCAGCACAGCCCATCCCTGCACCTGTAGCATTTTAAAGGTTTTTACTTCAAAACAGGCCCAGAAACACCAAACCCCCTTAGTTCTTTGAATAGGGAAGAAAGGAGGGGATGTACCTTTTAGATGGTTGGCTTTGCATCAAGTACAATATGGAGAAATGGAAAAAAATGCTTGTTTTAAAAATGCATGTGGAAAAGCTCAAGATGGAGAACCCACTGCAAAGTCTGTAAAGGGAAAAAAAGCACCAAGCTTATGGTGAAAGTAAAGCTGCATGGCTGTAACCATGGAGACCAAAGCTCTTCTGATGCAGAAATAAATGAACACAACCTTTTCATATTTATTAGTGGGACTGATGATGAAAGATAAAGTCAAATTAAAATATAAAGCAATAGAGACAAGAGCGAGTGGCTGCCTCTGCCCCTGCAATGCAGGTTCTTGTAATGGATCATCACAAACGAGCTGAGGTTACAGAGAGACAAATCAGTTATAAAAGGAACAAAATACTCCTAGTAATACCAACCTGCTTATGCAAATATCAGCTTCTTTATTAAAAAAACTGGAGAGACAAAGCACATGACATATTCCTGAAATCTTTTAGTTCTGACTAAAATGGAAATTAATTTGTTTTCCTACCACAGCTGTGTGAAATGTGTTCTACACAAAGGGAAACTTTCCTGTAACTGTACTAGGGAGTATTTGAAACCTGCTTATTTCTTAGTGGCACGAATGACAGAATTTTCCTGTAAAATTTTCCTGTTTTCCTGGGTGAATATTCAGGTTTGCCATGAAAATACGTGTCAAAGGTCCAAGTACTGACTGGTGAGTTGCTGTTGGGGAGCTGTCACTGCAGGACAGAGGGACAGCAGCAGCAGATGGCACTGGAGCTGATTTCAGTGAGGGTCAGAGCTGGAGCAATGAACCTTCACTGCACAGCTGACATCAGAAACGGTTTGATTGAGCAGCAATCCCAGAGGAGGGGAAGGATCCAGCCACGGCCCCGCAGGAGGATGCCGAGGGGAAGGGCGGCTTTGGGGTGTGATTCAGGGACAGAGCTGGAGCTCACAAAGCTGCCTGTGTGTCCCTGCCTGCCGGGAAATCCCTGCTCGGCGGCTGTGCCTCGGGGAACAGGGCAGGCAGGGAGGGAGGAGCACGCTGGGAGCAGCAGCAAAAGCCAGCAAAGAGCCCGTGCTGGAGCACAGCAGCTCAGGGCAGGAACAGGGCTCCGGCACCTCAGCTCTGCCCGAGCCGGCAGCCACAGCACCAAGCCCGGCAGGCTCCCGAAGGACCGGGGCCAGCGCAGGGCGGCGGCCAGCTGGAGCTGCTCCCTGCGAGCCCGGGATGGGGCTGGGCATCTGCCGCGACTGCAGATCTGCCCCGGGACTGCAGAGGGGCTGGGCACCTGCCCCGGGACTGCAGAGGGGCTGCGGATCTGCCCCGGGACTGCAGAGGGGCTGCGGATCTGCCCCGGGACTGCAGAGGGGCTGGGCATCTGCCCCGGGACTGCAGAGGGGTTGAGAAACGCGGGTAACTTCCAGCCCATCCAGTTCATGGTACCACATCCTAAATTACACACATCGGCTTAAGGTCCTTCCAGTTTTACTGAGTATTTTCTTCCCCTTTCTGACTTCCTCAAAAGTGTGGTTAGCCTCAAATCTGGAGAGGAATTGGTGAACAGCCTCAAAGCCAGATTTGAAGAGTAACTGGTTTGAAATACTAGAAAGTTTATGCCAAGACTTTAAATAACCACCCTCCATCCTTCCTGATATCCTGGTAAGAGAATGATTGCGTACAAGACCTTTAATTTAATCACTGTATAAAATAGTATTTCCTGGAATTTTCTGGCAAATGAAACACTACTAAAAAGTTCGTATTTCAGTCTTACTCTTCACTGACTACACCCAGGAGTTAGAACACTGAAATCTGATTTTTAACTATAGAGTTTGCTAATATTAAGATAACCATACCAGGTACTGAGACAAATGTGATGCACATTGATAAAAGGATACCATTGTTTGTGTCATTGCTAAACAGATAAAGGCTGCTGCACTTCCCCACTGCACAGTTTTTTTCTCATCACAGCAGAGTCCCCTCAGTGAATCCCCTCAGGTCTCTGCCCAGAGGCCACACTGCAGGCCTGGCCTGGCCAAACCAAGCACAGCTTTGAACAAACTCCACTTCAGTTTTTCTGGTGTTCAATTTACTTTACCTTCCTTCCCTGTGGGAAGGGTCAGTGTTCCAAAGCACTGCCCTCCTGGCCCCCAGGCCCAGTGCTCTGCACACTCCGGGGAGGATCTTCCAGGTGAAATCAGATCTCCATCCATTGAGGAATTCACAGACCTCCTTTCCCCAGGATGCAGAACAAGCAAACCAGTACAATGCTATTTATAACTGTGTTCTACAGCACTGAACAGGAACAACACATTTCAGCCCAAGTTACTCTGCAGACTCTCAATAACCTTGAAGGAGATAAGCATTCAGTAAGTACTAAACAGAGAGGCCCCAGCAGGGCTGGGGAGCACTTGGAAAAACAGAGGCAAAAAAGAAGGAATGAATGTAGTGAGGTTGGATTTACCGACCAGGAATGGAGCACTTGCATGTAATAAAGCAAATATTTACATTAAGCACAATACAGCAATTTATTTAGATGCTTAAATGAAGAATACAAAGGGAAATAAAGATCACAAAATTATACATACTACAACAGTGTGTCATATATTAGATGGTATAAATGAATACAACACCTTGCTGGTGTTAACTAAAGATAAAACTAAATATCCAAACCCAGCACTTTGTCTCAGTGTGCTGCTTCAACACAATACACTTTTATACAGATCTAAAAGGTGTCAAAATTAGTAGCTGCAAACTTGTTTCTTGCATGTGATTTTTCTTTTTAGCTTAAAAGATTTCAGAAAATGGCTCTGAAATATGTTTGTCATCAGTTGTCATGTCAAGGATATTCAGAACAAGAAAATTCTATAATACAACAGAGCCCAGATATATTTTTATGTTGCTGGCCTCTGGTTGGAGATTGTACAAGGTTATGTGCAAAAACTAAGTCTGTCAAAACTCATACTAGAGCAGTCTCAAGCTTTGCTAGGGAAACTAGATACAGCATTTATTACACAGCAGGGCAACACTAAAAAAGAGAAACAGATCTATGATGGGTACACAAGAACAGTTCATAAGCTTCACTTGAATAGGTCTAAAAGACTGTACAAATATACATTTCAACTATTCAGAATGATACATGAAAACTCCATTTCCCCAGAGTCTGCTATACAGGGCACCGGGTCGCTGGCACGGCGCTACCGGAGAGGGGCCTCTTGGAAAGACACAACTCAACATGGACAAGGTGAACGGAGGGTTGGAAATGCAGATAAAATACTCCTCTGCTTTTCTCTGTGTGCATTGTGGAGCCACCAGCGCATCCATTTTCACATTAAGTTACTGTGCTCGTGCCAGCAGGAGCTCCCAGCCCCTGGGCCAGCAGATCTGTACATGAGCCCGGGCAGCCCCGGGCAGCAGGAGCGGCTGGCAGGGCAGCGGTGCCCGGGCAGTGCCAGGGCCAGGGCTGCTCACGCCTGCTGGCTGCTGAGCTCCACCCCGGGCAGGCTGCCGTGCATGGGCTCGGCCCCCACGGCCCCGAAGCCCTCGCCGTCCTCGCTGTCCATTGTGCTGCTCTGCCACTCCATCTGCTCGCTGGCCAGGCTCTCCTCCAGCTCGGAGGCGTTTTTCCATTGCGACTGGTCCTTGGACCAAAACCCTTCTACCTTTCCATAGGAACGATTCTTCCACTTTGACTGTTCTTCATCGCTTTCAGATCCACCCCCCTTGGCCTCCACAGCTGGTTTACTGCTCCCAGCATCTTCGCTTTGGGAAGATTCATCTGTCCACACTTCTGGTTTTACCTCCAATGCGTTATCTTCAAAATCAGAAACCTGCTGGGAGCCAGGCCCGCTTTCAGACTGGGAAGCTCCATCCTTCCACTCCACTGCATCATCCTGCTCATCCTGATCACCTTCACTATCTGAAACGTCACCCACCAGTTTTGTTGGCTCTTCAGCAGCAATTATCTCTTCGTATTTAGAGCTTTCCTCTTGTTTTTGCTCAGCCTTCTCTGGAGACTGTAGTGTGTTTTCCTCTATGATTTCCTTGGCTAAGCTGTCCTGCGGGTCCTGCACCGTGCTGTCTGTCGAGGGTTTCCCACCCATGTCAGAGACATGCTGGCCAAAGGGACTGCGGCTCTCGCTGTATTCCTCCTCTAGGTTTTCGTAGCTGTCTGAGGAACTGTCATTGTCTTTTTCTAAGTTGATTTTTTTATCAACAGTCTTACTGACATTGACCCTGGAATTCTTCTCATCGTGGTTTTCAAACAGCCATTCAGCATCAAAATCCATCTCGTGTTTGACTTTGTTCAGCTCTTTCATGTTGAAGCCCAGCAGCACCCCAGGTTTGTATTTTTCACAATCCCTGACACATTTCTTCCTTTTGTTGCTGAAGTGAGATGCGATGTCAGATTTCCAGAGCCACAAACTGGCCGCCAGCTTTTCGATCTCTCTCCGAGTGGGGTAGGGCTGCTTATTGAAATATTTTGTAAGAAATGTTTTCCTGGCTTCGTACGAATCATCTTCGTGACCCTTGGGGTCCAGTGCTAGAACTACAGGTTCTTCAGGCTTCTCCTCAAAGGCAGAGGGGGAGTCATCGTCGTCCATCTTCCTCTTCTTCATCAGGGGGAACTCCATGTGCTCGTAGGCGCGTTTCAGCGGCGCGGCCGCCGGGGACTGGCCCAGCCGGGACGATGTTCCCTTGTCCTGCCCGTTCTGGGTCTTGCCCACGCCCCTGCAGTGCACCAGGTGCAGCGTTATGGTGGAGGCCGT
Source organism: Camarhynchus parvulus (assembly GCF_901933205.1). Lineage (NCBI taxonomy): Eukaryota > Metazoa > Chordata > Aves > Passeriformes > Thraupidae > Camarhynchus > Camarhynchus parvulus. The sequence continues at coordinate 977,107 of NC_044590.1, forward strand.
CATGTTGCTTGTGTACACGCCCAGGCAGTGGATGCACTTGTAGGTCAGCTTCTTCTCCACGGGGTGAACCGTCTGAATCACCTGGTGCCTCTCCCGGAGGTGATGCGCCAGTGCGTCGGAGATGGGGCCTTTTAGGATCGAAAAGCACAGAGGACACAGAGTTTTCCCCACATCTTTTTTGTAGGGCACTGCTGCTTGCGGAGAACTTTTGACGGGTACGTCAGATTTCTCCTGGATTTTGGGCTGCGGTTTTGGGGGGACCGGGGGGGTGTTCTGAGCGTGGTAAGCTACAGATTCGGCAGGAGCATCCCGCAGGTTGTAGGTGGTGACAAGGAGGTGTATGTTCGTGTGGCTGCCCTGCTGCAATGTCAAATCAAAGGTGAGGGTGGAGTCAGTTTTAGGTCCCATCTCCTCGTCCACGTGCACCATGCGCATGTGGGCAGCCATCTTCTCCACGTCGTTGAAGGTGGAGCGGCAGTAGGGGCAGGACAGCCCGTGGATCAGCATGTGATTGAGCAGCGTGTCCGTGGGCAGGTAGCGGTTACAGTAGAGACATTTGCTCGTGAAGTTGTGGATTTTCATGATGTAGTTGGCCACCGCAGGCACCTTCTCGGCCTTGTGCTCCTTCTCAAAGTGGACGCTGTACACGTTTTCGGGGAACAGCTCATTGCAGATTGTACAGATTTTCCACTTCTGCGTGGACGAGGTGTTGACAGCGGAAGGACCTGTAGCAGCCACGGGGGATTTGGAGCCAGACTGACCCAGAGCTCTGGATGCCTGGGACTGTGACAGCGACGTCTGTTTGAGCTGTGCCGACGATAGTGAGGAGGAGTTGGCAGACTGCAGCGAGTACCTGGCTGAGGCCTGGGACCTCTGCTCCCCTCCCAGAGTGTAAGGCCTTCCATTGCCACTCGCTGAAAACTGTTTCATGCTTTGTGATTGTTGGGAAAGAGAAACAGGTGCATTGCCACTGAGGCTGAGCCTCCCCCCTGGCTGACCAACGTAACTGGGGGGTACTGATTTAACCCCGTAATTGTTCTGCTGTAGGTGAACGTTTGACATCATATTGACTCCTGCAGAATTTAACGTGGGCTTTGGTATAGTGAGTCTGTTCATCATCTGCTGTGAGGAGAGCGAGCGGACGCTGCCAGCAGAGAGGGCACCCATCCTCTGAGGGAGTCCCATAGGCTTTTTATCCTGGGGTTTGGGAGCTATTAGCATCAAAGGTTTAGATCTGGGAACCACTACGTTGGTGTGACCTATCATTGCCGTGACCTGGTACCCGATCCGTTCATGGTCTTCGATCACGTGCTGGACTAAAGCTTCGTAGGATTTCGGCATGAAAAGGCATCGTTTGCAGTGGATACCCCCCTCCTCTCGGGCACTGGAGCTCAACGGAACCGCACCATTGAGGGACTTCTCGCCTCCCTTGGCTACGTAAGGAGCAGCAACGTGCTGAAAATGTTCCCTGTAAATGTGCTTTCGAACGATTTCGTAGAGCGGGTCACGGTAAGTGCACTTCTTACAGTAATAAACAGCTTGTTCCACACTGTCAGCCTGCTTGGGTTTAAGGCTCTCGTGTTTGTTTTTATCTTTGAAAGTGCTGATGCCTCCACTCGGTGTACTGGCATTGGGAGCATGGAATATTTTAATGTGCGTTTCCAAAGTCTTTTTGTCCGCGTTGAAGGTACAGTAGGGGCAGTTGAGCAGGATCCTGTTCTCAAAGTCTTCGCTGTGAACATTCCGGAAGTGGCTTTTGTAGGCTGAAAAGAACTTCGAGGAGAAGGGACACGCACTGCAGCAAAAGGGCTTTGTCCGATAGTCCTTGAACAGAGAACAGAGCACAGACTAAATATTCAACTGCACTTCTCAGCCAAATAACACCCATGGTATTCTCTACACAACCTCTCTAAATAACACTCATGAGCCCCCTGCAACTGTCTCAAACCTTCAATTCACTTCTCTCCCATTTCTGGCCTGCACCAGCCCCTAAAAATTGGATCACATGAACACACACATGATGTGGTGAGTGCCAAGGGGTCCCTCAGGGGTTTAACCATGACCTTGGCAGGTGAGGCTGAGTCAGAAGTGTCTTCCCCTGTTGGTCACAAAAAGCCTCCTCCCTGCAGCTGAGCTGCAAGAAAAGGTCCCTGTGAGCTCCTTTCTGGGGGAAAGCCAAGCAGGACTGTTTGAGGAAATGAGACTGTATCCAGATGAGATACTGCCCACCCGAATCTGCCAAACTTGATAGATGTAATATGGATCTATAACTTGTGCCAATGCAGCTCTTGTCAACTGCTGTAGCACAGTCTGGAGTGCCACTGGCCTTAGGGACAGCCACAAGCAGCCTGGCACTTCAGGTGGGGTAACAGGGACTTCAGAGATTCCTCCTGAGTGTCACAACAAGTCCTGTGCACCGAGCTACACACAGGTCACAGGTGAGGGAGCTGGAGAGCTGCACTGTAGAAGGAAGCTGGAATATCTGCTCTGGCCACCTGCTGAAGCCTCACACACCTGGTGGAGACTGGCCCAAACAAATAAACCAACCAAGAGCTGTCTCCTCCTATATTACAATTTTTATTCTGGGTTACCCAGTACAAGACAGTACCAACAGCATTGTTTCCTCCCTGCAGTCCTGGCTCAACTCAAAATTCTTGTATTACTGGCTCAGAAACATCACATCAGCAGGACTTGCAGTGTCACTGAGCTGCTGTGCAGAACCAGAAATGCCCAAAGCAGATGTGGGCCACAGCCTGTGGGACCCAGAGCTGCACTGACAGTGACCCTGCACTAAGCAGCAGCATCCAGGGAAACAGCTTTGGAAGGGATGGAAACCAGGAATAAAATATCTAAGGAAAGGTGAAAGACTCATTGCTAATTGTATAAAGTTGTTGATCCTTTGGCCAGAGGGCTGGTGAAATTGTGCTAGGCTTGGGAACAGGTGGGAATGGGCTCCTAAGGTGCAGCTGTTTGACTCGAGCAAGGACCCACAGCTCTGCAGCACTGGCCACCCAGGCTCCCGAGACACACACCAGGAACAACTTAACAAAAGTAAGAAAAAAGCACATAGCTTTTTGCTGCCCCTTGAGCTGCCAACACCTGAAAATCAGTGAGGAAAACTGCAGGAAGAGCTCTTGGCATGTCTGGGAAATGCCCTTCAGCATGACCCACTCCAGCCTCAGTGTCAACTGAAACTCTTACCAACCTGATTTTTTGTAAGCGATGGGTCCCACAGTCCCACATCCTCCCATGTAGTGTTTTTCAAATAAAAGTCATTAGGTTCAAACTGCTTAAAATCCTGGAGAAGGGAAGATGGGAAGAGAGGACAGAGAGTCAGAAGCAAGGCCCAAGGGCTCCCTTAAGCAACCCCTGAACCCTCCCAGGTGCTGCTGGCCAAGGCAGAGACCATCACTCAGGGCAGTGGGGGAGTTTGGAGGGCACCTTCTGGGAGGGGGAAAGCTCTGAACATTCTTCATATCACAAAACACCTGCAGAACATCTTCACCACTCATCCTCCTGACCAGCCCAACACTTATTTACAAACTCATCTCATTCCAAAAGCAATCCTGGAGAAAGTGTTCCCAAACTGATGTGTGGCTTTGGGTTTCTTTGGCTGCTTTTTCTGAGGGTGGTGATGTGGTATTTATTTTGTTTCATTGGTTTTGTTTGGCTTTTAATTAATTTCATACAGGAAGCTTTTAAAGTTGGACATGTGTGATGTCCAAGACTCCTAATTTTTATTTAAAAAATTATCTTATGAAGCATTTCTTTGGCATTTCACCTTTGTCATGAAGTCAGCCTGACCCAGGCACAGAGGTGATTCTCTAATTTCAGGACCTGCTGCAGCACAAACACTTCCTGAAAACCTCAGACCCATTTCTGCCCCAACATCCCACACCTATCCTGATTCTTCCAGCATTCCTGGATTTCAGTAACCACTCATGTTTCTAGAAGTGTTTACAGGTACATTATATCTCAAGTTTCTAATTAACTCCTCCTTTGTGTGGAACTTAAACAGGTCTAAACAAAAACCATGGCATACACAAATACCTCCCTGTCCCCCTGACTGCAGCACTTTAGCTCTAACCCTTGGAGGTGCCATACTTACTTCTATATGTTCTTTACAGTACTCCAAACCAATGTCACTAAGTATTTTTTTCACAGTTTTCCGTGCCTTTCTTAAACTGCCAAGGTTGTTGACAGGAAGCTGGAACATAGTTTCTATTGGAAAAGAAGAGTAAGAGAAAAGGTTCAAGTCAAATGTGTTTGGTCTGATAATGCTGCACTTTTCATTATCAGTAATTGTCTGCCTCATTCCCCCACAGAACTGGTCCCAGAGCTGTACCACTCCCTAACACACTGTTACATTCTCTGGCCTGTTCCTTGCTGAGGCTGCCCATGAGGCTGCACAGGGCACTGCTGAAAGGGCAACACACTGATGGAACAGCTACTGCAGGAGCAATGGGCTGCCTCTGGAAACAACTTTCATTTCTTCAGAGTGTCTGTCTTTACCAGCCCTACACTGAAGTACTTCAGAATTCAATTCTCTCCTGTGCAATGTATCCTAACTGATCTGAAAACTGGCAAGCTGAGCTTCAAGGTTTGTGTCAGTCTTGCAAGAGATTTCAGTGTCTCTTCAGTGATAAAGATGCTTCTTGTATTCTGCTGTAGGTAGGGTAAGAAATTAATTCTGTTTCCTCCCTCCACTGCAGTCAGAGCTTTAACTGGCTGAAGCTGTTTAGCAAGCGTTCTCCTAGGAAGAGGGGACCTGAAAGCTTGGTCAGATCCCTCCAGAGAGAGAAACCACTGGGAAAAGTACAAGAGATGGCCTAAACCTCTCCATGTCCCTGGGAACTGCCAGCCTCCCTCCCATCAGTGCCCACAGTTCCATTGGGCCTGGCTGGGGCTGCCCAGCTGAAAGGGAATCCAGCTCATGAACTGCTCTTCTCCTATGCTCTATCCATCCTCATCTGTACAGGAAAAACAATGTCTAATACAACCTAGAGCAAGCCAGGTCCCTTTTAAAGACATGAAGAATGATTTCAGTGCTTCAGAAATACCTCCAGTGACTGCATGATCCCATGTCTCAGAAAAAAAATCAGTAAAGCAGCTCAGTCAAGTATGGTCAGGATTTGAATTAATATTTTCAAGTGAATTTCAAATCCAAGGAGATCATCAGAAATGTTATTCCTGGTGATTAATATGAACTGCAGAAAGAGCAGTGCATGAACACAGTGCATGTTAAAGCTCCTGGCAATCTGGGCTGCCTTCTTCGAATCCCAAGGCCCTACCTGAAGAGTGAAGCCCTGTGCTTGCAAAGAAAAGCATATTTTGTCTCCTGACACAGCCAGAGCCAGTGCAGAGCTTGTCTGTAGGCACTGATCACTTGTACACCTGAGTCAGCCACAAGTCTCAAAATACTGCTTGGTATCTAACAGCTAATTTCAAAATGCCACTGAACTTCTTCAGCAAAGGCATCAAATGCTTTCTCTTGATCCTGTATCTAATACAGCTGAACAGGCCACAGGTACCACGATATACAGAAACCCTAGGAAAGCAAATTATTTACAACTGCCTGAAAACAATATCTCTGGTCTATCTGCAGCATTTTCTTGCCCCTGCCCTTTGCCTGCCTCAGTCAAATTTTAAAGACATGAAATTCCCTGGAACTTCCTATCACCACCCACCATAGCAGAGGACAGAGTTAGATTTTCACACCTGAAACCCGACCTTTCAAACTTCAGCTTTTTACAACAACCTTACTTTGCAAGTTCTGCTGGACAGCTGAATCCAACTCACCTCATTGTAACAAAACCCCTCATCCTTAGGCACACACAGTTAATTTTATTTAGGAAATGTCTGACTATTTAATCTTAGTGAGTGGAGAGCCAGATACAGTCTGATATTACAGGCTGTGACTACAACAAAAACTTTGAGCATCTCCATCCATTTCTATTTACAGCAAGTAACTCCAGCTGTAATGTAAACATCACTCTGCTGGCACCTCCTTGGATGGGGACATAAAAGCAGTTGGGATTAAGCAGCCTCTCAAATCATCATCGAGGCATTAATGCTGCCCTGGAAATGAGGCATCCTTTATCTGACCAAAAGCTGATGTTTAAGGGAAGACACCTGGAACATCTCTGATCACATCAATCTACACTGAAGTGCTGGGTGGAATGAACAAATGACTGCTTAAAACCAACCCCAGCAACAAACACCCTGACTAGAAATACCCAGGTAGGATCCTCAGAAGGCATATCCCAAAGCTCTCCCTCATGTCCAAACTGGCTGCACCAGCCACAAGGGAATGGCAAAGGAAGCACAGTGACCGTGAGCAGTATCTGGAACCTTCCTCTGCTCTGTCTGTGCAGTTCCCACCATAAAGGTCTTGTCCACAGCCAGGTATTGACTCCTAGAACAATTCAGTAGCCAAATGGAAGCAGAAAAGACAAGCTATGAAAGAGCAGAAGATAACTAACTTAGAAGCACCACACTAAGTTCTCACTTCACATTTGCAACAGTGAATGTTTTCTTTACTGCATTCCTGCGCCAGTGCACAGAGCCCTCCCTCTGATCTCAGCCCCAGCACTGCACTTGGTTGATGTCTCAGCTTTGGTACAGAACAACCAAGCACAATGGATTTCTACTGCCACAGGCTGCAGAGTAAAACAATGGTTTCCAGCCAGAACTAAGCCTTTTATCTTGGTCAGGCACCCCACACCTGTACGAGTTGGCCAGGGCTCTTCACAGAGGCCACTCCAGCTACCCCTCCTGCACTAAGGTAATTTCTTCATAGCATCATCATGGGATGGTCTGGGTGGGAAGGGACATTAAAGCTCATCCAGTTCACCCCTGCCATGGGCAGGGACACCTTCTGCTATCCCAGGTTGCTCCAAGCCCCATCCAACCTGGCCCTGGACACTTCCAGGGATGGGGCAGCCACAGCTTCTCTGGGATACCTCTGTCAGGGGCTCGTATTGAAGAATTTCTTCTTAATGTCTTCTAATTTCTTCTTTTTATCTCTTGAGCTGAATGTTTCTTAAAACCATTCCATGAAATTTACTCTTCCATTCAACTTGCACTAAATAAGTGACCTCAGGATAAAACTGCAGATGTGATTTCAACCCTCTTGTACATGATTAAAAAGAATGAAATATAGCATCAGTTTTACCTTCACTTATAAGCACACGAGGTTGACCCTTCCCTTCCTAATGTTCTCATTTATTCCTATTACGAAAACTGAGAAAACATGAACTTTTTGGTGATCTGACAACCATAATTACCAACTACCCTGTTGAACAAAGCATTAGGTGTGAACAAGTGTGCAACACAGACATTTGTACAAGCAAGGTGCAAACCCAGCCTGTTCTGTCCCATCGTGACTCAGCTCAATCTTGTCTTACTAAAATAATCAGCAGTGTAAGAAGTCTAGTTCATCAAAGCAGATTTTTAATCAATTTTGAACTGAATGATACTATTTGCTGTTATTTCTTGTGCATGCTTATAAATACAACTGCTCTTATTCTGTTTTCCCCTCTCCCCCTCATCATGCTCTGCTGCTTCACAAGGTCCAGCCTTTCCGTGCTCCTTCCCCCTCTCCTTTCTTTGCTGGTTCTTGGTCTCCTTGGTCCTTACCTCGCTCATTTTCCCATTTCTCCTCTTCCCTGTGCCAATTCATAGCGTCCACATTCTTTCGTCGTTCTCTCTCATCCTGTCTCCACCGCTTCTTGATATCTTTGTCCTTAACTTGCTCATTTTCTCTCCTCTTCTCATCATCCCTGTGCCATTTTATCGTTTCTGTATTTTTCTGCGGCTCCACGCTTCTTTTGAGATAGTCTTGTCGCCTCCTCCTCTTTTTTAACATATCCCTTTCCCTGGCACGAGCCTGCTTTTCTTTCTGGGAAAGAAAAGCTTTACGGGGCATCATGAGCTGCTGCTGTACCTGCAATAATATCGTATCCATGGAATAATGCACTCTGAACATGCACTCAGTCAGGCACAACAGCTCACTTGGAGCTCCACACTTCACACACAGGCACTGCCCTGCTCCTCCTCTTCCCTCCTGAGCCTGGGCTCGCTCCGAGCTGGGCCAGGCCAGGCCCCGGGCCAGGCCACCTCCAGGGGCCACCTCAGCAGCACGGGGCAGTGATCCCAGGAGCTCTGGCTGAGCAGTGGCAGTGACATTTCTGTCCCCTCCCTGCAGCTCCTCCTCCCCCAGAGCCTCTGGCAGCCCCTTGGCTTTGCTGCTCCCGCTGAGGAACAGGCTGTGGGTGGACAGAGGTGTGAAAGGAACCTGGGGACCTTCAAACCAGTCCCCTCTCTTCCCAGAGAGATGCATTTAATCCAAATTAAAGGTGTTCATTTTTCTTCCCAGATCTCCATCTCCACCCAATTTGGGTGAAAATGGCTGTCTTGGCTGGGAGGAGGGAAGGGGGATTAGGAGACAAGCCACAATCTGAAAAATTGTGTAAGCTTTGTTTTCTGGGGAAACCTGGCCAAAACATTTAACTGCAGTTAATGAAATAAGTCCTGACTCATCTACCCAGACTTCCTCCAAGTGTGTTATGTCTTGCTATTCACAGGAACAAAGGGAAAAAAATGAGACTATTTACTTGCAGTTTCTGCTGCCAGCATTCCTGAGGGGTGGGGCTTCTTGGGGTTGGTGTTTTGAGGCTTGGGGCATTTTGTTTCTAGAGAGGTGTCAATGGAGACTACATTTAACAAACTGTATTTACTTTTGGTCATTTCTCTGTAGTCACCCAACACATTCACATTTTCAAATGTAAAAGTGTTAGTGCCTGCAATTTTGAAATCATGGAAGAATTTATACCATTATTGATAACCTTTAAATATTTTTTCTGTACACAGTCAGCAATGTTTCAGAAAAGGAAAACTGCAGCTGTAAGCCAGGTTTGAGTTCTTTGGTTGGGTTTTGTTTTGAGGAAAGATCTGCAGAGGTCTAATCAAAATGAAAACTGCAGAAAGGACAAAATTACTAGATTACAATACTTAAGCAAAGCCTAAAACAAAATGAAACAAATGTACTTTTAAAATTTAGCTACCTTATGGAAAGCACTTGTTCCCAGCATGCAATACTCCATCTTTTTCCTACAGAAAAAGCAATGTTTCAAACCCTTATTCTAAAAGCTGTTCCTTTTCCCTACAATACATCCCACCCCACACACTTTAACCCTCTACTCTGGTCTATTGCCTTTGTTAGGTCTGTATCATAATCCCATGGCTTTCATTCCAATAATTAAGCCCCAAATTTCTTAATATCCATAATAATGCTAAAAGGGAAGGGCTGCAGCAGAGTCAAACACCATATTAAAAAAAAATCATGCAGTGTGGTAACACATTAGTACCTAAAATTCAGATTATGCTAAAAATTACTTCATTAAAAGGGTGGGTAGCTCTCTACCAGACAGCCTGGGTTTGGGTATTAAATATTCTCAGTAACAGTTGGCATTAAAATCAAAAAGCAACAGGAACCCAGGATCAGCACCCTCAGTGCAACCCAGACACTGCAAATCTGTACCATAGTTTCAGTTCTCTGTGGGCTGGGTGCCAGGACATTACTGCTGTTTACTAGAGCAAACTTAACTCATTAACTTTGTAAATGTACATTATCATTACAATTTTATCAGCAACCTGGTTCAATTTCAATAACAATAACATGAAACACATCATGCAAATAATTTTCCCTCCCCCACCCAAGGCAAGTAGCAACATTTCAATCTGTCATTGTTATATTTTCTTTCATTTGTTTCTGCTGCTGGGGGCTTTTCCCCCTTTGGTTTTATCTTTTCACAGGATTCTCCCCTCTATACAGCTCACTTTGATCAGTTTATAGACAAATGATAGAAAATACCTTAATAAAGAGCATTTCAGCTGAATTTCAAAATTCAACATTTCACTTGAGATTCAAATAAGTAATGTCATATTCCAAGGAATAACTTAAAGGAACATCCAACTTAATTTGCAGATCTTTGAACTTTCCTATCCCAAGTCAGAGTGTTTCCCCCAGTTTGTTTAGCATTCCAGAATCATCTCTCTTGCAGTCTAAACCAGCTTTCACTTTCACCTCTGATGGTTTCAAACCAACAGAAGAGTGAGAATTTTAAACCAGGAAACTAATTAATCTGCAGTGAAGCTGCCGGAGTGATTGAACCCAAAGCCCCCCCAACCTCTCAATTTTTCTAGAATCCAAGATGGTGTTCCTTTAAGTTCAAAATGTCCAAACCTCAGAAGTGAACAGTCAAAACGATTCTTTTTTTGCCCATACTTTGGCAAATGAAAATCTTTACTCCTCCCCATCTCTGCAGTACTTCTGATGAGGCATTTACCTCCAAAACGAATGGTGCTTGGGCGTCTCAGACTCATTGGACAAGTTTCAAGCACAAGCCTCCAAAGTCAAATCTCCTTGCAGAACGCCCCCTCAGGGCTCTGTTACACCCCCTGGGGGAGCCCAAGGCCCGGGCACAGAGGAAGGCTCATATCCTGCTGGACAAAACAGAGAGCAGAGACAAGAGATAAGAGGTGTGATAAGGGCAGTGTCACACTGACAGGTACAAACCGCAGCCCCTGCCTGTGCTGGGGCTGCAGGGCAGCTGTGCTGCAGCAGGTCCGAGCGGGTTTGTGCTCCAACAGCCGATTCTGCTGGGGGACTCTGCAGTGCTCAGGTTTCAACTCAGGTACCCAGGCCGGAAACCCAGCAGTGCAGAGGCTGGGAATGCTCCTCCTCACACTCAATTCCCCTCTGCAGTGCTGTGGCTCACCCCCATGAGCACCTGAGGCATCAGCACCACAGCACAGCTGCAGCTGGCACCTCAGGGACACCACCACCATGCTCGGACACTCCCTGGCAGGTTCCCATACAAACAGGTCCCACCTTACATGAAATGGGACATCAAACAGGTGACGTGGCCTTCAGCCACAGCCCTGGGGACACACATTCCTCTGGTAAGCACTCAGATTAAAAGTGGCAGAGGACGGGGAGTTTGGGAAATGGCATGTAAATGATCACACTTTGTGGGAAGACTGATCCCTCTTCAATTGACATCAGCCAGGGATAGAGAGTCAGTCTTGCACATACTGGAAACACAACAGGTAACGTTAGAACCACAAAATCTGAAACTACCAAATCTGAAGTTTATAAAAGCAAAACTTGTTGAGTCATTAATAATTACTCTGCCAGGGAATAAGGCAATATAAATTGTTAGATTTTAATCTCTTGATTACTCAGACAGAATAGCCTGAAGTACAGAGTGCTTTTCTTTGGCAAGTACACTTCCAAGACAAGACACTAGAACATTTTAAGAAATTTAAAAAGACAACGTTCTTAAAATACTTCACATGGCAGCAAACCTGAATATTGGAATATTGCATGTGCTTTATTTAACAACAGCATCACCCACACCCTCAGCCATGCAAAGATGGGTTATTTTGTTTCACACGGTCATTTTCTGACCAGAAGGCAGACATTGTGTCCCTGTGTGTCCAGCAAGTCCAAATGAACTCTCTCCCAGGGAGTCCTCCCTGCAGCAAACACACTTCTGGGTGAGGGCCCATCAGCCTCGAGAGCAGATCAGTGGCAATTACTGCATCAGGCTGATGATACTGAGCGCAGGGAAGCACTTCATCCCATGCTGGGTCTCCCAAACACTGAGGATCATTTCCCTGTGCTGTGCTGCTGACAAGGATCCCCAAGCATCTGGCATGCTTCTCATGTTATGCCAACCAAATTTCTTTGATTTTAGCCAGTATTTTGCCAGTATTTCAAGCTGAAGAAGTTACTGGTTTATACCTAACAGCCCAAGACAGAATCATACATCAGAGCTGGCAGCAGCTCTGTCTTCCTGGGCAAGATGAAACAAGACTTGGTTTCTTGATACTGTGTATTTTATTTCCCTACTCCAGCTGCTTTTGAAACAAGGTAACTTTTAACAATTTGCCCAGCAAACTGCCTTTCACAGCCTGCTCTAAAAGCCAGCCATGAAGCAGACTTGCAGAGAAGGCTGGTAGCGCAACACTGAGCGAAATCTCTTAAAATACAGGGAAAATATGCAAGAAAATGAACCTGTGGTTCCCACAGCAACAGAAAAGCTGCCTCTCCGTGTATGCAGGTTAAATGATGCTTTGTGGTGTGATGGTGTAGAATATTCTATATTCACATGAGGACAGTGATGGCCTGTCCCTGAGACCTGACAATTCCAGGACAGCTGAGCAAGGAACAGCGATAGATGGGAAGCACAAAGGTTATCTCAGGGAAGAGTGAGCAAGTGGAATGGAAGTATCAGAAAAAAAAGGTATCAGAAAAAAGGAATAGAAGCATCAGAGAGAAGAGAGAATATGGGAGAACAGAAACTACTGAGAGCCCTCCTGAAAGTAAGAGTTGCAATTAACTCTCTCTGCTCCCTGTACAGAGAGAGTGATTGAAGAGTGTCTTCCAACACAACTCTCACCGGCTGACACTGAGCATTTTCACTTTCTTCCCTAGGACTCTTCCCTTTCCTCCTTCTTTAAGCATTACTGGCCTAGTTTTGTGAGGGCTGTGCACCCACACTCCTGTGAGGGTAATGAGATTTGCAGTTCAGCAGCACATCTGAAACGCCAGACAACGGAGGGCTCCTTTGCAATCCGCTGTAATCCCGAGGGAGGCTGTTTTGTAACAGGGACACTTCCAGCTGAGAGCCCTCCTCAGCCCAGGCCCTGGGCCACCTGCGGCAGGAAGCTCCTGCCCAGGAGCAGGGAGGGCTCCAGCTGCTCACAGCTCAGCTCCAGCAGGGATTTGGGGTGCAGAGCCAGCACCCACTGCTCTGAGTGAGCCCCAGCCCTCCTGCTCGAGTCTGTACCCCAAACAGGACTGGGCACATGAAAGAGGAATCAACACAAACCCTAACTGACACCCTCTGGAAACCCCAGCTCTAAAGCTGAGGTTACCACACTGATGGAAACCCCCAGCTGCAAGCTGCTACCTGGACAAAGCACTGTAAGACCTGAGCCATGCTGTGCACAGGACACACTCCAGCTCTCCCTCACAGGCACACAGGCAGTTTGTTAACAGCCCCTCTGTCAAAAAGCCAAGGATTTAAAAATATTAAAAACCACTTCAGAGACTAGATCAGCAACTTCCAAAACCAGTTTCAAGTTGTGTGTCAAAACAAAAGGACCATTTCACACCACTTCTCAGGGCATCCTACACAAACATGGCCTCAGGACAGAAGTCCATCTAAAATGTGGTATTAAAGAAAACCCCACCTTATCCTTGGGAGGAAATTCTGAGACTAAAAACGTTTAACATCCTGTTTCAGTGGTTACAGGCAATTTTCAGCAAAGGTTTATGAAACTCTGGTTTATACCTTTTCGTTTGGGCTTGCTGCCTAGCCTCAGCTTGACTCTTGCATTAAGAACTCTCAACTTCCCATCCAAGGAAGAACCATGGAAGGCAGTTGTAGTGAAAGGAATCAGTAAGGCTGGTATGCCTCAGTCTCCATTCATTTTTTATTTAAAGGCTATAAAACCACCTTTTGCAGTCCTGCAGACAGGGATCTCCTAAGTCATTCACACACTTCTCATTCTTTCTCAATTTCTGGAATTTTCCACTGGAGCCCGAAGCTCCATCTGGTGGGTGTGGACACTCACTGCAAAACTGAGCAGGAATTAACTGTTTCCTCATCAACTTCGGTTCAGCAGGAGGAGTCCTGGGCACTGTGGCATCTCTGTGCCCCAATCTTTTGATTGCTTTGGGAACCACAACTCCTTATTTCTGTTCTGATGAACAATCTGCTTCCCTAGGCTCTGCTGGGAACTCCTGGTGGATTCTCTGATTTTGATGATGTAGGCTGACGTATTTTAAAGAATGCTGGTAGCTGTAGTTGAATGTTTTCTGAGGGATCTTTTCAACACATATGATAAAGGCCACATCAACTCTGGCAACCTCTGCTGCATTCTGAAAAGCACTTTGAAATCGTGTTCATTCTCTAGGGCACAAGAAATCCTGAATTAGAGACACTCATAGCTGCAGAATTATCCTTGCACACCTCCTGCCATCTTAGAGAATATCTTTTGTGACTGTTCAAGACCTCCACAGATAAATGTTTATATGCACACAACATGGGCAGTTAAATCAATATTCAATACACATCCTCAGTGTGAGAGCCGGGCTTGTTCAGGGCTATTTCTAAAAGATTTTGGTGTGAAATGCAATAAAGCCTGCACATCTTGCAGAAATTTGAAATCCAGACTGGAGATCATTGAAGCACAAAGGATATTATTTACTTACACCATGATATCCACACCTCAGTGATCAGGGAAAACGGCTGCATGAATATGCTCTACAATTCCAAAATAATCCTCATCTAGATTGTAGCTAAGCATGAACAATCCCAGAATAAAAATAATTTTGGAAATAGAAGCATGATTAATGAATGAGCAGTTACCATTTAAATTAAATGCATCCAAAGCTCACAAAAACATTTATGTAATTAAACAAAGCAGCACAGTAGTTGCTGTAAAACGTGCAAGAACAAAGCAAATAATCAATATACACGTAATTTATGACTGGATTACACTGACTGGGAAACTGCAGCCAGATTAGACTGCAAGTGAAAATGGTCCCCTGCCCTCTGTGTCATGTTTCCTGACATCAGCACTGTGTCAACAGCCAGAGCAGAGCCCTGATACAGCCAGAGGAGTGGTTTGGGGCAGAGCAGCTCCTTCCCTCACCCAAACAGCGGTGCTGGGCCCTGGCCAAGCCCCGGGGCAGCAGGAAGCAGCTCCAGCCCTGCCCTGGCAGCTCCCACACACAGAGACAGACACAGATACACACAGACACTCACACAGGCACAAATACACACAGACACACTCACAGATACACACACACAGGCACAGATACAGATACACTGATACACAGACACTCACAGACACTCACACAGAGGCACAAATACACACAGACACACTCACAGATACACATACACAGACACACAGACACAGATACACACACACAGACACTCAAACACAGATACACACACAGGCACAGATACACACACAGACACTCAGGTATTCACACCTCGAGCACAGAGCAGCCCTGCTGCGCCCTCAGCAGCCACAGGCACACAAAGGAGCACAGGAATACTTTCCCCAGCTCATCCAAAGCCCCGCCAATGCATGCTGTCTCAGACAGCAGATCCAGCAGATACTGGAGGGATCTCGCCAACTGGCTGCATCTGAGTTTTCCAAGGGTAAAAATAGGCACTGAAGGAGGCTGGTGCCGCTTGTTTTCCCTTGCCTTACACTTCACACACGCGAGGCACAAATGCTGCCATTACAACACGGGGAAAGGCTGTAAACAAGAGCTTCAGCTCAGTCTTACACCGCACATTTCTTACCTCTCCCTTTCTGTCTAAGCACAGCTCCCAAGGGCTCCAGTCCCTGCCTACATTCCAGCGTTAGTCCACCTCAGCTACTGCTGTATTCCATCTGCCTCAGGAACCTTCGACAGGCAAAGGGCTTCATAGCAACAGCAGCAGCAGCAATGGGAAACAAAACAATAAGGATCACAAACTTGAGTTTGACTATTTAGGAGAAAAAAGCATTTAAGACCACTATCTTGCCCACTTAGACTTCCAGAGCCATTTTGTCCCCTTACTGCTGCTGCTATGAAGCTGCATCACCAACAGCTTCCTTGGTCCAGTTGCAGCACAAGCACAAGCTGAGATCCAGAGTCCCATCAGAAATCAATGCACACAGAGGGAGAACAGGTTAAAGAAAGCATTGGCTGAGACCTGGGAGAGGAGCTGGGGCAGGAAAGAAACAGCCTAAAGTGAAGGCATGCTTGAGAGCAGGCCCTTTCCTCCACCTGCAGCACTGGAGGAGTGGGAGTGCTCCCTCAGGGAACAGCTGCTCACACAGTTGCTTTATTTTTGTTTATTGTAAAGTGTTTTAGATACAACTTGAGAAGTAGATATTAAATGAAAGATTTTTGCCAAGTGATCTGCATACATCTGCAGGTGTGATCTGTCCGCAAGGTCAACTACACAGGCCTTGGACTCAACAGCCACTGTCAGTTTTCATCTAAATAATCTTTAATGCCGCCTTAAAAACAAAACAAAACAAAACCCAGTAAGGATACAAATGGCAGTAACTGAAAGTGACTCACTGCAGAAAAAATGGTATTTACTCCATTCTTACTCCAAACCATCAACCCTCATTCACATTCAAGAGCACTACAGAGAAATCAGAGACACTAAATACAAGCTCCAGTTTGCCTTCTGACACCAGAGCTGCAGTGAAGCTCTGAACAATGCAGTTCTTGCCTGGAGGCACATGGCCCTCAGGTAGATAAACATGAGTTACACCCTCTCGAAAGCCTTTATTCAAATCTGGAACACCCATCTGATTTCCAAACCAGACTTCAGTTCTTCCTGAGAGCTCCAAAGGAACAGGCCAATTTGGCCATCCTGCCTAGGTAGCAAGGGCATTCTTCCCAAATGTGTCAGGTGAGGCAAAGTAAACCTCCCACATATAATGAAGGTATAGGATTTCTCTTTAGTAAAACTAAATTAACAACAACAAGGGTTCTTTTTTCCCAATGCAGAGACTCAGAGCAGCACCTTTCATTGTCATCTCCATCTCTTACACTATCAAGAAACACCACTAGCAACAGATTTATTTATATGAGCAGAACTATCTCCACATTAAAAATTATCCTGTTACAATTATGTTCATAGGAACCACACCCTATATATATATATATATATGTATGTGTGTAAATCTGGGCACAGAGCAGCTCTTGACTCAATATAACAAAAAAAATCGTGTGATGCTTGTTTAGATACAGGCCAGCATAGTCAGCTGCTGCCTTTTTAAACGAGCATGGCGCATGCATTTTAAATAAAATAATCCCACTACATGTAGCATTATTAATATGCAAACTCAGCTGCACTAATGACTTTAAAAATTTGTCAATTTTGCCCATGCAGGTAGAGCAGCTCCAATGGCACCTGTGAAACAACACACTGAGCAGCTGCAGCCCCAGAGCTGTTCCCTGCCTCTCCTGGCACCTCTCCTACAGTCTTTAAACTAGTCCTCCTCAGATCTGATACTGCTTTGTTCATTCCCAGACAGAATTTTGTCTCCTTAAACACTTCAAGTAGTGGAGCAAAGATGACTTTCCCTTTCTGAAAATAAAACCCCACAAAAACCACCCCAACACATTTCCTATGAAGCTGCTAAATGTTACTTGCAGCTACCTCAAAACAAACACATTAACCCAGGAGCACCATCTTTGCTTCCACAAAATCACTTGTTTCAATTTCTTTCTTTGCATCAATCAAATCAGCTGCCATCTTAATAACAAGCTATAAAATACACATTTGGACCGTATCACTTATGACTACTGATAAGATTCTGATACATTTCCGTATTCCAGGAATTCTACTGTAAACTTCAATGTTTACTTTCAGTATTTATGTTATTACAGAGTGGCAAAGCTGAGCTGGGAATAATCAGCCGTTATTCACCCTGCAGTGTGTGAGCAGCCCCAGAGCAGTGTCCTGCCTTTCCCTCCAGCTCACAGTGCTCAGAACAGCACAGGGACTTGGGCAGCACCAACAAATGAGAGTTCACACTTAGCCCACATGCTGTGGCAATAACAGGGACCACTGTGTCAGTGGCAGGCAGCACTTCTGACCACTGGCAACCTCTGCCCAGCACACACAGAAAATCCATCACGTTCCTGCTCTCAGCCTGAGGAGCACACACACCTTCCTGGGTGCTGTGCTTGTGCAGCTGATGCTGAACGCTGCAGGGCATGAACTTTCCAAAACAGTCAGGAAGTTCCTCTTCAGTCTTCCTCTCCCATGAAGACTTTTCATTGCCAACTGTGACACTAGGTCTGTCTCACCTGCAGGCAAAGGAGTCACCTTTCACCTTCCCCTGCACACGCAGCAGCAGCTACCTCCCTCAGCCTAACACAAGTGCACTGCAGGCTCTTCATGGCAACACACCCTGAAGCAGAAATAGTGGTAACCTAAAGAGATGCCTTCTGCAAATCTGTCTGACGGACCAGCGCTTCAATTCAAAACAAAAAAAAATTACTTTTAGTAATGGGGCACTAAAATGGTATCAGTTTTCAATGATCTCAGAGATGTCCCCTGGGAGCATCTCATGTCTGTTGGATACCAAAAAGTCACTCTTGAATGCTAGCTAAGAAATAATGCTAAGTTGAGCAAAGGGCATCTAACCACCAAAAACAGTGCAAAACCATCTAGCTTAGTGTCAGTTTTGGAGAACAAGTTATTTATTGTGTGTCAAAAAGGACATCTCTAGTTAGACTGAAGGTGGAAATACTTGTGTAATCATCTTCAGAAACGGTAATCATTATGTTACAACTCATCAGCATCTGGTGTAATTCTCTTAACAATTCTCTTCTGTTGTCTCCTTTAAGATTCCAGCACATACCATGGTAGATGTTCATCTACTGATATCAAATTACTGCCCAACATCTGCAACTGCACATCTGCAAAGGAACCAAGCTTTGGTTTGATTTGTTATTAAAAGCAGAAAAAAAGGCTTTTCTGTTTCTTAAGCAGACTGATCCATCTTTCTCACCTACAAGGATGACAACTTGTGATTATGAGTCTGCAGAGTCCTGAAGTGAAAGTTTCCCAAGTAGGAGACCCTGCAGGAGGGAGCACTGCTGAGGCACACAAGGCTGAGCTGCACAGCAGCCAGCTAAGGTCGGTCCATGCTACCCTGACAGGCAGGAATCCTCTGCCTCTGTTACCTCAGACCTCCAAACAGAAATAGAAAATAACAGCAAAAATAAATAGAAACACAGCAAGGGAAATAAATCCCACAACTTAAGAAAAAGGGAGCTTTCTCTACAAGCAATGCAAACCTCTCTGACCTACCAAACGGCCTAAATACACCCAACAACCATCAACATCTGGCAGCGCCCAGTTCCGGGGGCTCTGCCCTGCGGTCCCAGACAAAGCCCCTCGGGGTTCGCCCCACAGCGGGGATTGCAGCCCCGTGCCCAGAGACGGGACAGCCAGCGGGCCCAGGAGCCCGGCCGGGCAGGAGCCCGTCCGGACGGTGACAGGAGCCCGGGCCCCGCCGGCGGTGACAGGAGCCCGCCGAAGATGACAGGAGCCCGGGAGCCCCGGCCGGGCGGTGACGGGAGCCCGGGCCGAGCCGCCCGGTGCCCGCTCCGTCCCCCGCCCCCCGCCGCAGCGGTGCCCGGCGCGCAGGGCGCCCCCTGCCGGCTGCCGCCGCGCAGCACCCCGGCCGGGCTGCGGCGGATTCGGGGGGGCCGGGGTGTCACGCCCGCGGCCGCTGCCCGGAGGCACCGGGGGTGCGCCGACCCCCCGGCACCGCGCACGCACTGCCACTTGTCTGGGAACCCCCGCTCGGGCTGCAGCCGCCGCGGGAAGGGGGTGCGTGGCACGGGGGTATCTGTCCGGGGCGGCTGCCAGGCTCCAGGTTTGGTGTCCCCCGCCTTTGTCTCAGCACCGGGTGTCCGTAACTGCAGCCCGGGGCAGGGATGGGTGAGGCAACGGCGCTCCATCCCGCGGCTGCGGCTCGGGATGGCAGCGGCGAATCCCGCCTTTTCCCGCGGGCAGGGACCCCTCGGCTGCTCCCATTCATCGCATCCCCGGCGCCGCTCCAGCACCAACTCCGCCGGCGGGGCCCGGTGCAGCTGCACACCGGGATGCCGGACGCGGCCGGCAGCAAGCGGTCCCGCTCCCTCGGGCTGCCGGGACACGTCCGTGTGGGGAAGGGAGGCGGCCGGGGCCGGCGGCGGGGAGGGAGCAGCGCCGCGGTCCCCGCAGCCGCCGGGGCTCCTCAACATGTGTGCGGGC
This sequence comes from Camarhynchus parvulus, assembly GCF_901933205.1. Taxonomy (NCBI): domain Eukaryota; kingdom Metazoa; phylum Chordata; class Aves; order Passeriformes; family Thraupidae; genus Camarhynchus; species Camarhynchus parvulus. The sequence continues at coordinate 996,975 of NC_044590.1, forward strand.
GGGGAGGGGCCGCTGCCAGCTCCGCACGCCCGGTGCGGCGGGCAGGGCGGCGGGCACGGCGCGGGATGCCCGGGGGAGGGAGGGGGCGGTCGGGCGCAGTCCCCGCCCGGGTCGCACCGCGGACCCGCGCTCGCACCTACCTGACCGGGCTCTCCTCGCAGCGAGGGCGGGCTGGGGCGGGGGCCGCCGGACCCTCCCCGGCGCCGCCCGGTCCCGGGGCGGGCGGGCGGAGCGGAGCCGCCGGCGGCGCGGGGGAGACAAAGGGGAAATGACGGGGGGTGCAGTGTGCGGGGCGGGCGGTGCGGAGCGGTCCCGGGGGCGGGGGCGGCGGTCACTGGGCCGGGTGCCCGGGGCGGGGGCGCGCGGCGGGGGCAGCGCCCGGGCCCCTCAGACAATACAGCCGGGTCCCGCTGCCCAGAGCCTGCCCGGGCCAAGATGGCGGCCGAGAAAGAGCGGAAGTGACGCCAGACCCTCATTAGCATACGGGACTCATTGTCCGGCGGGAGGGGGAGGGGCCGCGCCCCGGGGGCGGGGAGCCCCGGGGGCCCCCCGCGGGACCGGTCCCGTCGCGTCCGCGGCACCGGGCGGTGGCACGGCCCCGCCGCGGGGGCCCCGCGGGGAGCACCGGGGCGGCCGCGGCCATGGCGGCGGTGGCGGCGGCGGGATCTACCCCGGCCCCGCTAGGAGGCGCCGCGCCCTGCGGCTGGGTCCGGCGCGGGGGATCCTCCGCCGCGCCCCCAGCCGGGACTACATCCCGTCCTGAGGGGCCGCCGCCGCCGGGGCGGGGGCGAGAGCGGGGCGGGGCACGTGACCGCGGGGGCGCGCACGTGACCGCGGGGCGGCCCCGGGAGCGCGCGCGGGCGTCGTGCGGCGGCGGCGGCGCCTCAGGGCAGCGCCCGGGCCGGGTCCGGGCCGCCCCCGCAGGCCCCGGGGCAAACCCGCTCCGCCCCGCCCCGCCCGGCCCGCTGTGCCGCCCCGGCCCCACGGGCCTTCCACCCGGCCTCGAGGAGGCCCGGGCCCGCTGTGCCCATCCGTCAGAGGTCACGAGAATGCTGAAGGGCCTGGAGCATTTCCGTGCTCAGGAAGGGCTCAAGGAGCTGGGGCTGCTCAGGCTGCAGCAGAGCCCCAGTGAGAGGGGCCTCAGCCCTGGCTGTCCCTGGCTGTCCCGGTGTGCAGGAGGTCAGAGCAGGCCCAGGCTCTGCTCCAGACCCAGCGATGGCCCCGGAGCCACGGGCAGGGACTGAGCCCAGCAATTCCCCTGCACAGGATGCAGAGCTGCTGCCCTGGGCAGTGCCAGCCCTGAGCAGAGGCCAGAGAGGCTGTGGGGTCTCATTCCAGAACAGTCTGGACACGGTCCTGTGCCGTGTGCTCTGGGCTGGCGCTGTGCCAGATTGGCTCTGGGCCTGTGCCCGTTGCAGCCCGGCCAGGGCTGGGGGGGCCCAGGCCCAGGGAGGGGAGGAGGCGTCGAGTGAGTCGATGGCCATGTGCGAGCCTCGCTGGGACACCCTGCCCAGCCTGCCATGGGCTGGGACAGTGGCATTGATCGGGCAATCCTGCGAGGCCACACAGGAGCTGTGTGATTTATGCACTGCCACGCTCTGAAATCCAAATTCGTCACAGAACCACAGAATGTGCTGAGCTGGAAGGCGCCCACCAGGACCATTGAGTCCAGCTCCTGGCCCTGCACAGGAATCCCTCCATGTGCCTTCCCGTTTTGGGTTAACACCCTGAGAATAGCGCCCAAAGGCTGGGCTGTGATCTTGCTGGTGAGCCCTGTGCACATGTGTTCACACACACCTGTGCAGAGCCACTGGACGCCCCATTTTGCAGCAGGAACATTGCATCAGGACAAGACCCCACATGCAGTTCTTCCTTGTGGATCATGACACTGCTCAAGATCCCTTCAACAAATGAGGATGAATTCTAAAAAGCCCTCTAGGAATGGCAGGAATGGATGGCTTTTGTTACTTGAGAAAGACACAAGCACTTGGAGGAGGAAGTAAAGTGTAATTCCCTCCATCCTCAGTGTTCACACCCTTTCTGGTTCAGTGACACACTGGAACTCAGCCTCACAGTGCTAGAAAGGAAATTTGATTCCTTGCCTGAAGTATAGAAGCAGAGAAAAGTTGTCACCAATTCTTTAGACTTCATGTAACTTAAAGATCTCCTGCATTTTCAGGTGACTGGTGTCCTGACAATCTGTACATGCTGTTTATCACAATTCACTGAAGTAGTGCTTATGAAGAATTGAGTGACATTTTATTGTGTCGCTGAGGCTGCTTTGGGACTTTCTGGCTCAGTGGGACGTGGAAATCCCCTGCTTGTCACTGCAAGTCACACCTGGGTTTCACTGGGTGTGAAATGGCATCTTCACATCAGTGGTCGTAAGAGTCAGGAGGTCACAAAATCTTTTTACATGGGAATGTAAATTAAAAAACCAGGAATACGCAAAACTTGAAAACCAAAGCTGGTGCTTTGATGTTAAAGAGCCCCCATAGAACTGAGGTACTTTGAGAGCTCCCTGAGACATGTGTGGAATCTGTCTCAAGAAAGGAAAGCAGAGAGAGCTGGTTTGGTTTTCCTATAACAACATAATTCTGCCTTCCAAGAGTAGATATTTTTCCTCTGATGGCACAATTATTGAAGCATGTTATTGAAGCATGTTGGGCAACATTTCAAAATGATGCTAAGTCAGAACCATATTCAGAATCTATCAGTTAACTTCATGGCTGCTTGAGCCAGTCTGCTCCTGCATAAAATACACAGCCCCCAAACCTGAGCACCTTCCTACTTCAGCACTATTTTATTTGTGCCTTGCCACTGACCACTTTTTAGCCATTACTTAATACAAAAAATACAACTCCAGAAGAACCACCCACAGACCTACTCTAAGAGCTGGATTTGAGTAAGCAGAAGTGTCTGAAGGTTGGAGGAACTGAGGATAGTGGGACATGATAATGCAGCTGGAGAGAGAAATATTTGAGAGGTATTTAAGGGAGTGAACACAGCACAGAGATCTGTGCAAAGGACACAACAGCTCAAACACAGAGACTTGGAATCCAGAGAGGAGAACTGAACAGGCTGTTGGGCATTATTCCCTCTCCTGAATTCTGGCAGCAAGTGAGGGTATCTGAGTAAATTTGTATCTTGCTGTATATACTTATCAGAGGACAAGGTAGGATAAGGCTGGGATGGAGATAGAGGTGGATAGAGAGTTCCCTCAGAGCAGCAATGTCAGGGAGTTTCCAGCTGGGAACACTCCCAGCCATGATGTTGGTACTCAGTCCATGATTACAATATGGAAAACCATCTGAGAAGAGTTTAGAAACTGGAATTTGGCATGGGAGGAGATGAAATTACACCCAGATAGAAAGGAGAGTGTCGGGAGGCAGAAACACTCAGTGCACAAGAGGGGTGCTGCAGGCAGAGGTTTTGAGCGTAGGGGAGAAAACAGGAGGGAAGGGAGACGTGGCAGCAGAAGCTGGAGCAGAAGGGAGCCACTGCCTGCCTCGGGGTAAAATCTGCAGTGACAGGGCTGGGAAAATGGGGCAAGGATGAGAGGGGTGTGAAAGCAGTCCTGAATGATGGACAAGATCTTGTTCTCATTCAGCTCAGGAGGGTTCTCGTGGTGGTTTGCAGTGTGACAGCTGTCAACAGAGAGCTGGGGGAGAAAGATGAGAATTTACAAAGTTTGTGTGAAAGATTGATGGTAAAGCTAAAATTCGAGCAGTGGGGAAGAAGGAGAAAAGGAGCCTTGACATCATTTTTCTCCTATGTGTACAGAGTGAACAAAATGAAACAGAAGTTGATGCTAATAGTCTTAATCTACTTTTTCTATTGCAGAAGTGGGTATTGTTTCTCACAATACAGCCACTAGAAAAATCAGTAGAATCACTGCATTATAAGAGACGAAGCACTTCACACCAGAGGGGAGACAATTAGCACTCCCAAGCTGAATAGGTTTAATTGCACATGCATTGTGCTGCTGCTTCAGGTCAAAACTGTGCCCAGATTCATCCTAGTACTAGTTCAGGAGCAGTGTCATGCTTGGGTTTTATTCAAATACAAAATAATTAAGACAACTATTGATGGTTTTACACACAACATAATTAATTATATAATAAATACAAGTAAGTTAATCAGCATTAAGACCACTGATCTCACAATGATCTTTAAGACCCACTAAGCCACCCAGCTCCTGTGCTGCTCAGACACCTGCCAGCACTGGTGCCAGTTTCTGTTGAACAGTCAGATCAGGGACAACTTCCCACTTTATGCTCTTTGCTTTGTTGAACTCCCTCTCAATGGCTGAGTTTTCAGATCTAGTTTTGGATTAAAAGGTGCAATTTGGTTTTTTCTCTCTGGTTCCAATATATTTCCCCCTGAACAGTAACAATCAGTCTATAAGAAAGTTTTTAATTGTCACAATGTCTGGAGAGAGAGGGTAAAATGTGGCAGGAACAGAGGAGGAGATGATGCTCGAGGTTGCTGTGCTTGGCACTAGTTTCTCTCTTTGCCCATGTCTCCTGCAGCATGGCACAGGGGAGCTAACAAACATGTTCTAAAGCAAGGAAGGGGTTGATAAGCAGTCCTGGCCCCTGCACAGCCCCTGCTCCTGCTGATCCTGGTATCTGCACTTGCCTCAGCTCTGGAATGCCAGCCACTGAAATGTTTCGCTGAAGTCATCCCTGCACTGAACTCCGCAGGCAATCTGTCACTGAATTCATTTCTGCCAAGATTCCAGTGCAGGCTTGTACTTGGGATCCTGACAGGCCCTCAAATAAATATTATTGATTAGTCATCATTATTTTTTACTGTTGATATGCAGAAGGTTGTGTAGCCTTGCAGTTGGGTTTCTACACAGTAGACTGGAAAATCTATTTGATTATAGTGTTTATATTGGCAGTGAGGTTCATCTTTATTGCAGGCTGAGGTTAAGGTCTCAGATTTTGTCAAAAACCCAAAGCAGAAGTGAAGCTGAACCCCTGAACCTTAGAGCAGACAAATCCTCACCAAAGAGAGCAACTAGGCATCTGGGGCTGACTGGATTCACGTCCCAGAACACAAATAAGCCAGGCCTTGGGGTCTGAGTGCATGTCCCAGCTTCAGCATCCTCGTGGGCCAGAGGGACTGAACTGCTGGGCCTTGTGCCTGACCCCCTAAACCTGCTCAGGGACAGGGAAATCACAGTGCCAAACATGAGTTACCTTCTCCCCTGCATTCAACATGCTCCAGCCCTGCTCTGAACTGATGGGAGCCAGGAAGCAATTAAAGCTCCTGCTCCTGCCAGATGATTGAGTGCTTGCAGACACAGATTCCTGAGAAAGTATAATAGAGAAAGTGCATTAGCAGAGTATTTGTGCCTTCCTAGGAAATGAATATGGATGTAATTAAGAAAAGCTGATTTATGTGGAACTGTAAAGCCAAGGACATAAAATGAAAAATTCTCAGTAAATGTCAAGTCAGTGTTTTGTGGTGGCCAAAACAAGGCAAGGAGAGTATTGCAATGGTATTAAGGAACTGAGAATTAAAATGCCACTATATAAATCCCTAGTACATGAATATTTAAGACGTTATATGGAGTTCCAAGCACCTGATCCTCAAAGTTTCTAGAAGTGCTGTTCAACTATAGTCTGTTACTAACATTTTGAGAACAGCAAGATCACAAGACTTTCTTTTGCTAGGAAAAGCCAAATGGTTTCCATGGTGTGTGTGGTGAACTGTGTGTGTTTGTAGATCCCACTAAGGCAGGAAAGCCTGGATGTTCCTAATGCTTCCTGTGCCCATGGGATCCATGGATTACTTCCTTCAGAGCGGCTTCCTGAAGCAGGTGGGTGCAGACTGAGACCGGTTTTTCTAGTTTCAGGCACTATTGTGTCTGCTCATGTCCTGATGCCGTGGAGCTCTTGGGGTTGTTCCTTTATAGCACTTATTTTTTTCCTGATAAGTCCATCACCTTTAAGCGTAGTGAGAAATGTCACCTACTTACTGAAACCTGACTGCCCTGTCACATTTCAAACTTTCACGCACTGCAGCACACAAAATGCTCCTGTACTGGGACCCTGACTGACATGTGAAAGCACCTTCCTCCAAACATGATCTCATCAATAAATGAAGGAATTTTACCAGGTAATTTTCATAATTAAAAAAGTAGCCATGGACCTTCTAAAAGCTGAACCCTAATTCACAGCAGCCAGGTGATGAATAATTCATACTCTGGACTTCAGTTATATATCCCTGCATAGGAATGAGGAAAAGATGAACTTCATGAGGCTTAATTTGCATTCCAGCAAACGATCAGCATTATGTAAATTTAAAAAAACCCCAAACCCTCATTATTTGGTCATTAAAAATTTTGTAACTATTTTTAACTGAAAATAATGATTTTTCCTATGAAACCTTCAAATGAGATATAAATAGATAAAACATATTTACTGCAGATTTCACTGACCCTTAAATTCAGAGATGTATTTCTGTGTACATTATTGCTCTGATTGGTCTACAGCAAATGAAATTGTATATGATTTTCTGAAAAAGTACAGGCAAATGTCACAAAATGTACAGTTCAGTCACTGTGATCCAGTTACATGTGGATTCAAAATCTGCATCTTTTTTTATTTGAAAGCAAATTCCATCTGTAGCATCTGCTTTGGGCAGTCAGCAAAGGAGAAATGATCAGAATCTGTGCAGCCCAGAGGACTAGCTCCAAAGCAGTCCACTAGAAAATAACCTTTATTGCAAGTTTTGTTGCATTATTTTTATCAATGTGATGACTGTGAAATATGAATTTATCATTTATCTACAGACTTTCTAAATTTTTTCTAACATTAACAACTGCATCTAATGTGCTAAAGGAATGCAAACATGAGCAAAATAGGCAGCATTTTTAAGTAATTGTTGCTTCTCCTGTCACACCATTAATTTTCTGATCCAGGTGTCCACAAACTCCACAGGTATCCACAAAAAAAAAAAAGAGGACATATTTTTAATATAGATATATAAAGCCATTATTGGAATAATCTCATCTTCCTCCCAGTTGCACATCTGATTGCAAGAGCTTCATAATTTCCAAGTTCTGGCTCTATCTATCAGGCCATGAGACAAAAACTTGCATTGCTCTGTTTGCACATCCTTCCTCAGGATCTGGAGCAAATACAGACTTCACTTTGCAAACTGGAACTTGACATCAGGAAAAAATCTGCACAATCTTCCCTGAGTGAATGGGGTCTTCTCTTCCCCTAAACCTGGTGAGGCCTCACTTCACAGACTCAAAATGGGCTTAGTTCCTAAAGAAGGGAAGGAAAGGGACTCATCTGCTTCTGGACAAACACACAGAATACAAAATTATTCCACACACGTCTCCCTTTCCTATCCAAAGAATATTCCTTCTCCCCAGTCTAGGCACAAACCACTGAACTCTGCTTTCCTCCTAAACCGCCCCAGCCATGAGCACTTCTTTGGAGCTGCTTCATGACAGTGTGTACATGTGCTGAGGGAAAGGAAGAACACTAATTAGTATCTATTTAAATTAATATCTTCAAACCACAGAACAAAGACAGGACACATTTCAGGGGTTTTTTTCCTTGCTCATCTTTATTTCAAAATTATCCATAGCTTCTGCTGAATAATGATTCATTTCCAAATGCGGAAGATCATTTAGCTTTGTGTTCTTTATTAAGATAATTATTCTTATAAAAATAGAAAAGCATTAGCCTTTATTAATGTTTAGTTTACCATACAGTCCATTTCTGTCGGAAGGAGCATTCTGGGCTGCAGAATGTTTGATTTGTTGTTGATGGTGTTTAATTGTTAGGTCATAGCAGGTCTCCTGGCCACCACACAAATAATCAAGCTTTTGCCATTATATGTTTAAATCTACACAGACATCAGAAAATGTTTGTCTAGCAACATTACTTTAGGATGAACTCTCAGGTTGTAGCAAACAAGGTCAGGAGCCCCTTTAGGAAGGAGACAATTTCGTTGCCTCCCAGTTTGGATTCTCCATAAACACGGTCCACAAAGGAGATGGGAACCTGTTGAAACAAGCAAAATTGGTTTTGAGGTTCAAAACCGAAACCATCAGGAATTCTGGAAACAAAAGAAGGCCCTTTGAGCTGGAGCTTGTTCAGGCATGGGGAGGAGGCAAGCACCAGGCTGGCTCCTTTGTGGCAGCTCTCACCAGGGCTGCAGTGGTGCCCCACAGCTGGGGAGTGTGGAATGATTTGGTTTATCACCTTCCAAGCTGATCCAAAGACATTACTCATGGCTGGATGATCCACCCAGGCAGAGCAAACTAACAGCTCACAAAGCCTGCAGCATTTCCTTGTCAGCCAAACTCAGAGCCTTTGAGTCAGTGCCTCAGGAAGCACAGAACAGCTCAACCTCACCCTGGCTGCGAGATGACTTCAGACCATGACAGTGCCTACTGTACACGACCTGTTTTTATCAGTCTTTGGCCATTTTGTAGATTATCTGCAGCATTTACGGGCATCTGACACATTAATTTTGGTCTCATCACAAAGTGACACTGTCCAGATGAACTCACTGCTCATGAGATGTTGGGAACATTCTGCTTTCACTCCTCTAAGCACACACAAGGGACACGTGACAGGACATTCTGTGTTAGAATATTCAACCATTTCCATAATGTTTGTCAGCAAAATTGAAATACTTCAGGAACTAAAATAAAGAACTGCAATTGTAATAGGCACTAAAAAATGGCTTGGTGTTTTGCTGGCAGTGTCAACCAGAAATCATCTGGCAAGAGGAACACACCAATCCCCAGCCCTCTGCACGTGTGCCAGAGGGTATCTCACAATTCCAGCAGGTCAGGCCAAGACAGGAAAGAGCCCAGGACAAGAAGATGGGAGGAAGATGCCCGGAAAGGCAGGCAGAGACTCAGCAATGACTCTGCTGTCTTAGCAGCGTCACCTTGATGATCCCAGTGACAATCCTGGCAACTCCACACAGCTGATCTGCAGGAAATGGGCAAAAGTCACTGAGTATGGAGCCAGGGCAGGATGGCACAAGTGGCATTTCCTGACCAGGATGAAGAATAGTTAATATCTCATTTAAGGAGGGGACTCCAGGGTTACCCTTCAGCACAGGAATTGAGCACTGAAACTCTGCTGAAGAAATATTTTTTCCCTAGGATGCTGTTCCACAAGCAAAAAAGGTGGGAGAAAAGAGCTGCTTTGTTGTGAGGAAATGCTCTACCCTGTGTCAATGGAGAAATGCCACACGTGAAGTTTAGAGAGAGAAGTACAAGCACCACAATTCTCTGACAATTCACAGTCCTGGAAATGAGGATGAAGACCTGGCTCTGAGATTCTCCTGCAGAGAGATTCCTAGTGAAACATCTTTAAAGATGCAGCAAGAGCAATTCAATAAAAATAAAATAGGCAGCAGACTGCTGGAGGTAGAGAATCTAACAATTGCATGGAGTTTTTTCATTGACTGTAGACAGCACATTCAAGGAGTTTAGAAGCAGAAAGTTGTGAGAGCTAAAAAGTTGGAAAATAACAAGGCAATAGTTGACAGAACAAATCTGAAATAGATTCAGGCTACTGGAAAAACGAAATAATTTGTAAAGACTTGACTAGAGATGTCTGTACAATAGGAAGCAGGGAAGAAAAGGCTCAGAGCAGCTTTGTGGTATATTTTGACTTCTTTCCCTCCTTTGAGGAACTTTGTAAAATTGTGTGCCGCAGAAGGAATGGCAACAGGAAGAGGGGATAAATAACTGCACTTCAGGTCTGGCATTCACCTGACACAGCTGGAAAAACAGAACTCTACACATGTAATTTCTTTGTATTAATTTAAAATCTTGGCTGCTTCTTGGTAGTAGCCAGAAGTCAGCAATGTGTGTCCCCTGGGAGGGAAGCACAGTGTGCCCATCCCAGCTTGCCCCATACCTCTCCAACAGTGAATCCCAGCTGCCGAGCCCGGACAATCATCTCCATCTGGAACACATATCCCTTAGAAACACACTTCTCCATCAGCTTCTGTAAGACTTCTTTCCTGTACAACCTGTGAACAATTCCAAAGGAAATAAACACTGAAGCCCAGTTTCTGGAACACAGAAATCCAGACAGAGTGTAGGAATCTGAACTGCAATCACTCAGCTCATTACTATTTATAAACTCTCTAACGAGGTCATGGGAGCAGCAGTTCTTGCAATCTAATCCACTGTTCCTTCTACCCTTTCCAAACAGATTTCACAGTTCACAGTAAAGAATGTCGTTCTTACTCCAGTTCCTTGTCCAGCAGTTTCTTAATTTCCAATAAACTTTAGGAATTGCAAACCAGACCCTACCTGAAACTCCCTGTCAGATCTGATGCCCCCGGTCTCAGCAAGACCTGAGTCAGAAAATTGGCTCCACGACTGTGAAAGAAAACATCGATGTCAGAGGTGTTTAGTACAATAAGATGGGCACTTACTCCAGCCATGAAAAACCAGGCACAATCCAAATCCACCTCCAGATCAGACTGCAACACAGCCGGTGCTCCAGATTCTTTGCAGGATAAATAAATCAACATGAACGTCTGCCTGTTGTCTGGGAGGGACAGGAGCATTCCAGCTGGGCAGGTGAGGGTGTCCCTCACACCTGCAGGGCTCAGCCTCAGCTTGTTCCCTGGATGAACTGGATGTCTGTCCCAGCCTGAGGCCACTGTTCCAAGCCCTTTTCCCAGCCCACCCATGTCATTCCAGCCCTTCTTGGTGGATTTGAACCAAAGAACTGCCAGTGGTGGGTGCTCCTGGTATTCAGTGTGACTGCAGTGCCCAGCAGGGACAGCACTTCTGGGGACTGAGGAGTTCAGCTTACAGGGATGCAGTACTTGGAATTATTATTTACAACTAACAAATTTCTGTGTGAAGAGCTGAAAAGTACTAACCTGATTAGCTTTCTTTTCAAATCCCAGCCATACACTCCTCCATTTCCTTTATATCTTGTTCCAGATACAATATCAAAATTGCCTTCTTTCTGCTTTCTGTAAACAATTGGTTTTATTAGAAAAACTGGAGGAATGTTTCAAAGTTCAAATTTAAAAGTAAGAACAATCACTCACTCACTCAGTACAAAATCTGTATTTTACAACCTTCTGAACAAATAAGAAGAGATGAAGGGTGGCTATGAGCATTATTCAAACATCTGTTAATTGTTATCTTATAAAGAACTACTTCAGGGAATCTAATAATTATCTTTTAACCACTATGCAGGCACAGAATTTCATAGACTGCCTCATAAATAATTTATAAAGATCAACTTTCATACTATAATCAACACCTACCTGATAAACTCTGGAATGAATTTTGGCTGAAATGAAAGAAAGACAGATCAGAAAGAAGGGCAAGCACTGAAAAGTGAATTCCAGCAGAGTGTACCAGAGCAGATGAACTGCAGCCTTACATGGTGGGAGAGGTCAGCATCCATGATAACGATGAAATCTCCAGTGGCATACTTCATCCCATGAATGTAAGCAGTGCCTGATGGAAACAGAAATAACTGCCCTCACTCTTCTGACACAGAAATGCACACAGAAACTTCACCTGAGGATAGGCCACTACTTGAAATGTCATTTACAAAGCAGCACCTGCACTCAGGAGCCTCAGGACACAGGACTGGGCTCCAAATCATCACCAATGCTTCACCCCCCATCCTGGGCTCAGTGGGTCAGGGCAGCACCGAGGAGCTGGCCTGAGGTTCTGGTTTAGAAACATACTGGGATTTTTATGTGCATTTTTTGAGCTTGTTTGTTTACAAAAAACTTGATGAAAATGTGTTTCTGCTTTTGGGCTTTACTGTGATTTCTTCTGGACCTTTATACACCCAATCAATCAAAACATACAGCAAATTCTTTTATTTGCTTTTACTAATCAGAGTTAATAAGGACTTACCCAGGCCCAACTTCTTTGCTCTGGGTCGCAGAAGCTACAGAGATATAAAAAACACATAAATGACTTGACATACAGTTTAAAAAAAACCTCTGAAATTTCCTATATATTTTTTTCTTAAAACAATCTTCATAAATGCAACTTAGCCCAAAAATACTTTAAAAAACTTGGCATTTACACAGTGACAGATTGGAAAAGTACCTGACTGCCACTAAGTAAATGACAGCATCTTGTATACAACTGAGGGTTATGCAGTAATATATTACAGAGATAAAAAAAAAAGAATTCCTGTTCTTGAGGAATGCAATGAGACAGATTAAAAATAAATCATAAGCCCAGCCCAGCTTTCATCTTTCCAATTTCCTTACTCCTGCAGTCAATTAAAATGAAATTAAATCTTATCCAAACCCCATCTTTCCCTCAGGCCTGCACCAAGTACAGCAACACTCACAGTCATTGCTCAGGAGCACACAGCAATGCACCAAGGACTGCCAATGTTTTGCAAGCAACTCATGATCTTGCATACTTGATCAGAATGAACTGTCCTGAGCTTACACTTGTCTAAAGTGGTGTACAACAACTTGTTTAAGGATGTGAAGAAAAGGCAGAATCTAGGGAATCCATCCCAGCTCTCAAGGACTTACAGTACTTTCCAATATAAAAAAAAAATAGAAGAAAAATTACTGAATACACAACTCACTATTTTATCCGATCCATATATTTTTTCCAGCTGCTGAGCAACTTCCTGGGTACCATCCGGGCTTCCATCATCTATGATGATAATTTCGAAGTCGATCCCACTGAAACGAGATTGATTTCCCAATGAGCAGGCAGGGCTGCCCAGGGACGGTTGGAGCGCCCATCCCTGGAGGGGTCCCGGGAAGGGCTGGAGGGGTCCCGGGAAGGGCTGGAGGTGGCACTCGGTGCTCGGGACAGGGCGGGGATGGGGCACGGCTTGGACTGGATGTTCTGGGAGGGATTTCCAGCCCAGTGACAGGTGGCTCGGTGCGGGTCAGGGACACCCGTGTGCGCCCGGAGGTCACTCCCTCGCCACCTGTGCCGCCCCGGGTCACGCCATGGCCGGGCGTTCCCAGCCCCGCACACACCGCTGTCACTGCGCAGCCCTGCCCGGTCCCCGCACCGGCAGCCCCGGCCCCGGCGGTGTGCCCGGTACCTGTCGCTGAAGGTGCGCGCCAGCAGCCACACGACGAGGGGCAGGTTGTCGCGCTCGTTGTAGGTGGGCAGCAGCACGGAGACGCGGCCGGGGCCCCGCGCCGCCATGGCGGCAGTGACGCGGCGCCGCGCCGGAAGCGGCGGGGCGGGCGGCGGCGGCGTCGGCGGCCATGGCGGGGGCAGCGGCGGCGCGGCTGCGGGCCGAGATCCGCCGGCGGGAGCGCGAGCTGCGCGGGCTGCGCGAGCGGCTGGCGGCCGAGCTGGCGCGGGGGGACACGGCCGAGCAGGAGGAGGACGGAGAGCGGGAGCGGGACGAGGCGGCCTGCGGGGCGCGGCAGCCCTCGGCGGCCGAGCCGGCGCGGGGGGACGCGGGGGATGCCGAGGATGAGGATGGAGCCCGCGGGCTGCGGGAGCGCCTGGCGGCCGAGCTGGCGCGGGGGGACTCGGGGGATGCCGACGAGGAGGATGAGGACGATGACGAGGAGGAGGAGGAGGGATCTCTCGGCTTCCCCGCGGAGCTGCCGCCACTGCCGGCGCGGTCGGCGCTGAGCGCGGCCGAGATCCTGCGGTACAGCCGGCAGCTGGTGCTGCCCGAGCTGGGCGTGCGGGGGCAGCTGCGCCTGGCGCGGAGCTCCGTGCTCGTGGTGGGCTGCGGCGGGCTGGGCTGCCCGCTGGCGCAGTACCTGGCGGCGGCCGGCGTGGGCCGCCTGGGGCTGGTGGATCACGACGTGGTGGAGACGAGCAACCTGCAGCGGCAGGTGCTGCACGGCGAGGCGCGGCGCGGGCGGCCCAAGGCGCGCTCGGCGGCCGCGGCGCTGCGGCGGCTGAACTCGGCCGTGCAGTACGTGCCGTACCGCGGGGCGCTGCGGCCGCGCTCCGCGCTGCGCCTCGTGCGCCAGTACGACATCGTGGCCGACTGCTCCGACAACGTCCCCACCCGCTACCTGGTGAGCGATGCCTGCGTGCTGGCCGGCAAGCCGCTGGTGTCCGGCAGCGCGCTGCGCCTCGAGGGGCAGCTGGCGGTGTACAACTACCGCGGCGGGCCCTGCTACCGCTGCCTGTTCCCCCGGCCGCCGCCGCCCGACACCGTCACCAACTGCGCCGACGGCGGCGTGCTCGGCGCCGTCACCGGCATCATCGGCTGCTTGCAGGCGCTGGAGGTGCTGAAGATCGCCTCGGGCATGGGCTCCTCCCTCAGCGGCTACATGCTGATGTTCGACGCCCTCGAGGGCAGGTTCCGCAACATCAAGCTGCGGCCGAGGAAAGCGGACTGCGCCGTGTGCGGGGACAGCCCCAGCGTCACCTGCCTGCAGGATTACGAGGCGTTCTGCGGCTCCTGTGCCACGGACAAGTGCCGGGCCCTGCAGCTGCTGCCCGGCGCGGACAGGGTCTCCGTGCAGCAGTACAAGGCGCTGCTGGACGCGCGGGTCCCGCATGTGCTGCTGGACGTGCGGCCGCCGGTGGAGGCGGAGATCTGCCGCCTGCCGCACGCCCTGCACATCCCGCTCCGCAGCCTGCAGGACAGGGACCAGGAGTCTCTGCAGCGATTACAGAACAGGATTGGCGAAGAAAAGCAGAGAACTGATGACCAAACCCCCCTCCCTGTATATGTTGTGTGCAAGTTAGGAAATGATTCCCAGAAGGCTGTAAAAATTCTGCAGGAATTACCTGCCGAAGAATTTGGTTCCGTGGTAGCTAAGGATATCAAAGGGGGGCTCATGGCTTGGGCCACTAAAATTGACTCAACGTTTCCTCAGTACTAGAATTTTAAATAGTGAAAAAAACACATATTTTCAGAGTAAGTTCTATAGGGTTCCATCTGCTCTGTGTAATGGCTATATCACATGGGAAAACCAGACAGAAATACCATACTGCTTTTTTATGTTACCTTTTTTCCCTAAGAAAAATGCTTATTTTTGTAGCTGTCTGATTATTTTTATAAAAATGTAAATCTGTCCATAAAAGTGGAAAGAAGTGTGTTCCTTGGCTATGATTTGATAGTAAAAACTTGGCATAACTACTGACTTGTGCACGTGATGATTGAGAATATCCTTATTAGCAATTGTAACCTGGAAAACAACAAAACACAGGAATCATGTTATTACTCAGTCTCTGAAGTGCTTAACAAATTGAAACAGTGCATGACATGAATAAAAAGTAATTGCTGTTAATCTCTGGCTGGTCTGTAGCACTATTAATCTGTGACAGGGAATTGTCAGGACCATGGTGGGCAACACCTTTCAGTTCCGTGTAGGAGCTGTGTGTATTTATGGACTGGAACAGCACCAGGGTGTAAAGAACTTCCAGAGGCATCCATCCTCCTTTGTGGGATGGCAAAGCAGTGATTCCCCAGCTGAAATAGAGAAACTGAGGTTAACTGTTTAATAAGACATAAGTTTGACCCCGGAAAGTTGGTAAAACAGACAGAAAATGCTTTTATCAGTGCTTAGAAGATTTCAGAGATTGAGAGATAATGAGGCCGTGAGAGAGGGCACAATTAGGTATTTATCCTCCCTCCTGCAAGGACAAAGCCCTGTTTCCTGAGTTTTCTCCCTGTTGCTGTGGCAGTGGCAGCTCCCCAGCTGGATTTGCTGGCTGGCAGGAAGAGCTCTGCACATCTGGGGAGTGTCTGTACTTACTGAATGAAAAGAAGGAGAAATAAATAGCTTCTCAACAGAGCTGCCTGAGGCCTCCTCACCTCAGCATAGCAATTATCTCCTTATATTAATTAAGGTATGGATTTCTTTACTTTCTGAGGAGGAAAGAAACACCTGTCATGACTAATCTTCACATTGTACCAAGGAAAAAAAAGGAACAGCGCCATTATAATTAATAGTTGAAAATGTGTATTTTGGTAAAATAAAGTTTGAGAACAGCCACACTCCCAGCTGCATTATAACATGCCATGGTTCTAGCCTCGTGAAGGAACAGCTGTGAATTTGTAAACAGAGAGTCAGATCTTGCACTTTAGAGGACAATGAAAACGTGGAAGGCCAGGACTTAAAGTAAACTTCAGTGTTTGTAGTGTGTGCCCAAGAGTTGTTGGGCTGTGGAGGCACAGCTCAGTCACAATGTCTGGATTCTGGGGTTTTCCTCTCTTGGGAATTAAAAACCAGGGGGACTTGTTGAAGTGCCTGACCTGGGTTTAAATTTGTCTGTCTTCACTGTGATGTCAAGAAGAGACTGGAATGTAAAAGGCAGCAGAAGCAGTGATTCTGTAATTCCCGTGCTGGGTGCTGTGTCACACATCCCTCTGCCCTCACAAAGGCATTCCTTTCAGTCATTCCAAGCAAGGGGAACCCAAGGATTTGGAGAGAAGGGAAAATCTCTTTGATTCTAAATCTGAGTGTGTAGAAATTGTGTGTGAAGCCTTTTCCCTTGTTCCAGGAGAGTTTTGCCTATGTGTTCTCCTGTAAATGCAGTCCTTGGCAGTGCTGCACTCTTTGAAGATAGGCTGGACAATCAAGGATCATAAAATCATAACTAAGCCCAAACCATTCTTATTATTGCAGGCTTATCTTTTGTTTTGACTTGCTTTAATTCTTGAATTCCAAACATGTAGAGCTTTCTCTGTTCACTGGGAGAAGCTCTCCTTAGAAATTCTGAAGAAGCACTAAAACTTGATGATTTGTATTGCTGCCAAAGCCCTGTGGAAAGGCGTGTGTGCTGCCACTGTGGATGAAGGGAAGCTGCTTTGGCCAGGGAGCTCTGAGCGTGGCTGGGCTCTGTTGTCAGGGGGGATGAGGTCAGGACAAGATCTTGGCCTTTGCCCTCAATGTCTTGGGGTTGCATTTTCTAATAAAAACTTCACTGTTCAAAACAAAACTTTGCATTAGGTCCTCAAAACATTCCAAGCATAAGTTTATCCTTTTTTTTTTTAAATGTGAAAGCTTTGAGCTGTCGTTTGTGAAACTACAGAAAGAATAATGTGAGGGCTGTGTGCTAGGTGGCACTGCAAGTTAATAAACCACAGCTCTCCCGATCTTGAGAGATGCAATGCAAACTTAGCAGGAGCTGAGGTCCCTGGGACAAATCCATCATTGTGCAGGTCTTTTGAAAAAACACCAGGGAAGTAAAATAAAATGGAGATGAATATTAAAATGGAGATGGATGAAGGTAGCAAAATTTGGAGACAGGAAAACGCACTCACAAATTGGTTTGTGGCATTAACCTTTTGTGGTTTGTGTTTTTTGGTTAAATATAGCAGCCCTGCCACTCTACCTCACTGCAGCTTCAACATGGTGGGCAAATATGTACAGGGCAGGAAAAGATGCAGAGAAAAACAGGATAAGGAAAAAGAGAAGAAATGCAGAGTTTGCAAAGTTTTATTCTGCACTCCTCTGGTGCACATCACTTTCCCCCAGCCTTTGCTCTGTGTGTGTTATGTTGAAATCTTACTCCAGTGAGCAGGTTCCAAGGAACCAATTTAATAAAGATGTTCTAAAAGTTGTGATAGCTCAGATTCATGGACTGTGGGACCTGGACAAGGCAGTGGGGCATTGCTCCTGCTCTGGTGGGAGCACTGACAGAGCTGCACCCTCTGTGCTCCCCTGACAGCAGCAAAGCAGCTGAGACACTCTGCTCTCACCACAGGAAAAGAAAATCACCTCTGTTTGCCCATTCTCCAGGCTTTTGGCCTTGACTGTGCTCGTTTGATCTTGTCTTTACAATATATTCCAAGGGATTGATTCAGAGCCAACTGAAATGTATCCGTGGATGGTGCTGCTTTGCCCTCTTGTGCTTTTCATTGCAAAGTACCTGCAATTCTGCTATTTCCTACTCCTGCTAAGAACAAAAAATAGCTGCCCTCCAGAGTGATGGCTGTCATGTGAACCTTAGCAGAAAAGCAAGCTGATACAAATTCAGTCTAGTCCTGCTGTGGCACAAGTTTTCCAGCCAGAGAAGAAGCTATTCCTGGTCTGCATTGGGGATGGTGAAAGTGAAGGTATCCATGGGATCCGGGGTCAGGGTATGGCTGCAGCCGCTGTGGCAGCTCTGTGCCCAGCCCCAGGCTCTGTCCTGCCCCTGGCACCCCCAGCTGGGTGCTGCCTGCCCCTCAGGGTGCCCTGGCCCCTTGCTGGGCTCGCTGGGGAAGGACCAGCACAGGGATGCTCCTGCTGGGAGAGGAAGCTGTGCTTTGGCTCTCAAGGTGCTCCTGCTGTTGCTAGGAGACCAAATCCCTGCTCTGAGGAAAGGTTCTCTCCAAATTTAAAATGGCTCCTTAGCAGGTCGTCTGGGAAATGAAGTCTCTTAGGCAAACGGGCATTTACCTGCTCAGGAGCAGGGGAAGGAGTCATGGAACCACAGGATGGGTGGGAAAGGACCTTAAAGCTCATCCCATCCCAACCCACCTTCCACCATCCCAGGTGCTCCCAGCCCTGTCCAGCCTGGCCTCGGACACTTCAGGGATCCAGGGGCAGCCAGAGCTGCTCTGGGCACCTGTGCCAGGGCCTGCCCACCCTCACATTAATAAAATCTTCCTTATCATTAGTCTGAATCTACCCTTTTTATTTTAAATCAATTCCCCTTGTCCTATTGCTCCAGGGCCTGCTGAAAAGTTCTCATTTTGTGAAGCACACTTCTAACTTCACTATGTAAGGGTTTGAAATTATCAAAAATCATTAAAGTGTTTAAACTTGCCCTTTTTATACGTATTTATATGGACACATATGTACGTGCAGAGCCAGAGGTGTATTCCACATGGGGGACAGACATGTTTTGGGCAGAATTTATTGAAGTAATTTCCAGGACTTGCATGCTGTAATTTCAAACACACTTCTGAAACTCTGCTCTGTTTCACTTTACTACTGGAGTAGTGGGAGGTAGCAGGTGTGACAGTGATTGGAACTCATTAAAACTCTCTATAGCTGCCTTGTCATCCTCAATTAGATGACTATCTTTTTTTTTTTTAATCACTTGAATTAGATTCTGTCATTTCTTTTATAAATAAAACCATAACTTTACTTACCAGGCTGCTCTTGTACGAGTGATGGAGGTGTTTACATTGCCCATGTGACTTTGAAAATGTTAGTTTTAGTCAGATTAATTTTAGCTTTTTGAAAAGTATCTCTTGTCAATATTGCAACCAAATAAATGCTGCAGAACTGTTTCCAGGAGTTTCCCCCTTGCAGAAGTGATGGTGACGGCATCTCCATCCTCCTTTCCTTGCAGATCCCCAGCCCGCTCTGGAAGCGAGAGGCCACGGCTGCAGTGCAGTGGATTGAATGTTTTCCTCTGGATTTTAAAAAGAACTTCCCCGAATATTTTGTCCACCCTTTCAGAGTGGGCCGGTGCCGGTGGGAGCTTTAGGACAGGAGTTTGCCGGGAGCGGCCCGTAGATGGCAATGTAAGATCCTTGGATGTTCCTCCAAGGATGGGAGCCCGTGCCGTCCCCAAGCACCGACTCACAGCCCGGATTTGGGGTGCTTCCCAGCGATTCTTGACTCTTCCAGCAGCACGGAGCCACCTCTGCGGCCAGGTGGGCATTTGGGACACTGTCCCTCTCCTAGCGATAAATATAACTATACCCAATACAGAAAACAACCAGAGCTGCATTTACAGGGAACGCTTGTCCTTTGGCTTTGCCTGTCAGGAGCGTGCAAAAATGTGACTGTACCTTATCCCAGCATCCCAGAATCCCAGCATCCCAGCATCCCAACATCCCAATATCCAGAATCCCAGGATCCCAGCATCCCAGGATCCCAGAATCACTGAGGTTGTAAAAGACCTCCAAGGAACATCCAGTCCCAGCCGTGCCCCATCCCCACCCTGTCCCCAGCCCAGAGCACCGAGTGCCACCTCCAGCCCTTCCTGGGACACCTGCAGGGATGGGCACTCCAACCCTCCCTGGGCAGCCCCTGCCAAGGCCTGGGCACCTTTCCCTGGGGGAATTCCTCTGGAATGCTCATTTTGTGCTGTGCAGGTGCCTGCGGCACTGCGGCTGTGCTGGAGCTCCTGCTGTCCCTGGAGAGCGAGGGGGCAGCAGGGACAGAATGAACCTGTGGCTTTCCCACATCCTTCTCAAGGGAAAGTTTCCTCAAACCAATTTCAGGGCTCCTGGAAGCCTCCCCTCACTGTGCCGTGAGATGCTTTGCAGCCTTAACTTTGCTAACGGATGTTGTCCCCAGAAATATTCCTCTCCAAAATTAAAGTCACCTGCAATCGTGCTGTTGGGTTTGGTTTGCATGAGGATAATATTTATTGATTTCCCAAAATGTGCCTTTCTTTATGAGTGAAGAAACTGAGTCATCTTTTCCTTGGCTGACCTGGGAGCTGCCAGCACTGTGAAAGTTAAGGATGATTCCTCTCAGCTGCTTTGTGACATGAGGAGCATCACTAATGAGAATGAGAGCAGCACTTCAATTTATCATTCAGCAATTCTGTGTCAAAACTTCATTTCTCTGTAGAATTAACTATAGAAATTTATGCTGGTTCCTCCTTTGTTCCTGAGATGGGCACCATTAAAATGATATTATCTTTAACAAAAAGATAAACATTATTATCTTGCTGACCACTTCACTTGCGTGACTGAGAGCTGTCAAATGAGCTGTGAAGTTTTTTGAAGGATCCCAATCTGCAGATGATGGTTGGGAATTTCTTATATTCCAGGTCAGTCCCTCGAGCAGGCTAATTATTGTGCTTTACAGCCCAGTTTTTCTGGACCCACACTGAATGTAGGAGTTAAATTATGACCGTAATTAGGGATGGCTACAAAGCTGCTGTCGTTAATGAGGGGACCTGACAAAGGAGGAGCTGAGACAGCCTGACAGAGTCACCCAGGTTTCTGTGCCCTGCCTGCCTCTGGTGCTGCACAAGGCTCCAGCTTCTGTCACAAGGGCTACAGGGACAATGAATGAATATTTATAAAGTGTAGCAAATATGCTCTAATTACCCTAATTGGCCTGCTGTGGTTCCAGTTATGGCAGAACTTAATTTCTGTTCAAGTGACATTTGCTTCTGGATTAGCTCCTGCAGGCAAAGAAAAAGTAAAATCCCTGCTGAAGAGGGCAGAGGATCCCCTGATATCCTGATCCAGCATTCCCTCACCATGCTCCTGGCAGGCTCATGGCTAATAACATTCCTCATCTCGTTAGGCATTTCTAGGGAGCATTTCAGAGATGTGAGACACTGGGAAATGGCAAAGAAAAACAATGAGCAAAAAGGGAGGGAGGACTAGTTTTATTGTTAAAAATTAATAGGCCAAACTCTGAACACTTTCAGGGGGGCAGCACACAAAATTCTCCTTGACTTCATTGGAGGTGTAGAAGTGTATCTTTATTAGTGGTGTATGGCTCTGCAGAGTGACTGACAGAGGAGTCCTGTCCTGAGCACTCACACAAGCTGCTTGTGTTCAGGGAACACTTTTGCCACCTAACCTGGCCTTCACCTTGCTTTGGCTCTGCCCACTATTGTCAGGAAGGCTGAGCTGGTGAGGGATGCTGGAATGGGATGGTTGAGACACCACAGAGGGTGTGAGTGGGTAAATCCAGTGGTTTGCAATTTCTGCCGTAGCAAGAGAACTTTTGAGGTGCATTTTTGTTGTCAGGGGTGACATTCATCTGCTGTCAGAGGAATGACTCCAGTTCCATGCCTTTGGATCTTTGGGATTCTGTAGGCTGCCCTCTGTGTCTGGGATACTCCAGATCCACCAGCTCATGGGACTTGGGATCTTTTCCTCCCTGTACTTTGCTACCACTGCCATCTTTTGGATAAGTAGATATTAAATCCACTGTCAAATCTTGCATGAGGCAGCCAACAGAGCTATTAACACAGAAAAAATGGGCCATGCAGTATTGTACCAACTCCTGGTAGTAAATGGGGAGTAGTGACTGTGAAAATGGGGATATCTGTGACACCCCAGCCAGAGTCAGCTGCTCAGGGCAGGGGCGATGGCACCAGCTGGTGTCAGCAGGGGTTGAAATCACGGTCTTCAAAGTCACATTTGGCACTTCTTTTATTGTTTCATTTCTAATTATTCTAATTTAAATTCTAATTATTAAACAGTCAATTCACTCTAGAATTCAATTCACTTAGAATTAGTCAATTCACTTAGAATGATCTCCTCCAGTTTTCAGCCTGTTGCAAAGCCCAAAGAGGGATGTGAAATTTTGCAGCAAGCAAGGTTGCTTTTGCAGCAGGCTGAACCCCCAGTGAAACCCTTCCCACGCGAGCCAGGGAGGTGTGGAGCACACCAGGTTTCCTCCCAGACGTGCCTGTGACCATGTGGGAACCCGTGACTCAGCCCTGCAGGAGGTTTTGTTCAATTAGACATTGCTGAAGCCTCTCACTGTGGAGCTCTGGGGTACTGAATGACACTGGGAACATTGTGAAGGGTCAAAGGGAGACGAGCTCTAAATATTCCCTACAGAGAACTTTGGAGGACCTTGACCTGCAGTGAATGTGAGCACAGTGAGAATGGTTTCAGCTCCTTCAGCACTTCCTTTCAGCACCTTCTCTGCTGTGCTTAGAGCAGCCACGTGGCTCTGCCTTCGTTCCTGTGCTGCACCCACCAAGGGGCTTGGGCTGGTTTGAGGCAGGAGGAGGCTGGAAAGGGAAGGATTTCGGGGAAAGTAATTTAATGTACCACCTTACCTGGAAATTCTGCTTTCAACAGGGACTTTTCTTTCTCAGTTTTTATGGATCCTTCTTGTTCTCTTCTGAATCTGACAGATTCTTTGTTAAAATACTTTAAAGTTCTGTCCCAAAGAGCTGTGACTGTGATTCTTGGAACAACATGCAAGGAAGAGGTGTCCCTATACAATCTCATACCTGGATTTTCCTGCAGGGGGATAATTTCACTTTGCTGCTGCTTTCTGGCCCTGCTGAGAGCCGAGCTGTGCCCAGCCCCAGTCCCTGTGCCACTCTGCACAGGGACAGGCAGGGACAGCCCATCACTTCATTAATCCAAGGAGTGCAGCTCCTGCTGGGGGATTCCAGCTGGCCAGAGCCCCGGAGCAGGAATCAGAGCAGTGCCAGCCCCTGCTGCTGCTGCTGCAGACAGGCTCTGCCCTGCTGGTCTCATCAAAGCGCCAGTGCCTGCACTGGAGCTGTCCTGGTGGCTGCACACGCTGGGAGAAGCCAAAGAGGAGTGACAGCCCTCAGCTGTGTCCCAGGAAACAGCCAGCTCTGAGCCGAGCCATCATTTTCATGGATTTGCCTAAAAACCCAGGTAACAGAGTGCACCGAGGCATCATCTCCGAGAGCCCCAGGAAAGCTGGAGCACAGCACTGAGGCTGTGCTCTGGGGGCTCTGGGCTGGATTTATTTAGCACAAGGACCACAGCAGGAGCTGTCCCTGTAAAACACACCCGGGGGGGGTCACAGCCACTCAGTCACACACCCTGAGCTGGGCACAGGCACCTGCTGCCCAGCACAGCTGCACACAGCGTGGCACAGCCTGCAACACAGGGTGCTTTCACTGCTCTGCTCAACCAACACCCAACTCCAGGGTGATGCTTGTATTTTATTTTTATTGGACAAGGGCTTTAGAATCAAGGCATAAAAAAATTAAGTGATACATGAAGTAAATGAGCGCTAATGTAAAGACAGTGAGAAAATGGACGGCCCTACAGCATTTATTAGCTAGCAGAACATGGAAATGAGCTTAGGTTTTATTTGGTAAGTCTTGATTTCTCCCTATATTCACGTACAGCTCCTTATTTATGGCTCAGCCTGTCAAACACATTCTTAGATAAGCAACTGTTGCTCACAGGACTAATCTAATTACCAGTTCTTTTTATAACGAACGCTGACACAAAGGTAGAAGATGCATAGCACTTGTGCTGGAGCCAATGCTCCAGATGATCAAACAGTTCTGAAATTTCAAAAAAATCGGGAGAAGAATTTTTTGTCACGATGTTCCTGTTTTTTGTCCAACTCTAATTAAAGATGAAGAACAAGAGTGAAAAGCTGGTTCATTTGCAGCTTTGGCACAGAGTTAATTGCCAAGAGTTTAGACTGGATATTTTAGCACTCTGCAGTAATGTTCCATAGGCACATTTCCCTACCACAGGCTGGAGAACGCTAGAGCTCTAATTATTTGTAAAGTGCATTTTTAAAAGTTTTGGAATTTTCCTTCAGGAACAAGCATATCAGGACAGCTTCAAATTGTATTTTAAAGACATTTGAACAGAAAATCAGCGTGCTGTAGGTTTGGCCAAACAGCACAGACTGAGAAACTGAATTTACTTTTTTTGGAAGGACAATGTTGTGTCCTTGGCCTTCATTTAAACCATAAACCATTATGCATTCTGACATTTCTTGCAACCTGCTCCAGAAATGCCAATAAGAAATAGTATTTCTGAAAATTAAGACAAAGAAGCACTGGTCAGTGTGATGGGGACTTTGAAATTCCCCAAGCTCTTAACTGCCAGTAAGCCATTTTACTGAAGGAATGGAAAATAGGTGAAACTTTAAATCAGCTTTTCTTTACCTCTAGGCACACATGAAATCAAACAAGTGGATTTAATTATTTTTGACGTTCTGGAGTTTTTCTCCTGAGCTGTTCTGCAAGTCAGGGTCAGTCCCTCTAAAGTAAAGGGGGTCTGTCATGAACGTGCACAGAAACCTGCACCAAACCCGAGTCCCTGTGCTCCCCCTGACCTCAGCACAGAGCCTGGACCAAGATGAACAATACCTGCTTGTGCTTTAGGCTGTTCATTGCTTTTCCTGTCCTGTTTGAAACCTTCCCCACTACCACCAGGTGGGCACTGACGGCAGAGCTGAAGTGACTCCTGTGCTGAGCCCCTCCTGATGGAGGACAGGGAAGCACAGAGCTCTCTGTGAGCCCCTCCACGACTCAAATCGGATTTTCTTCTCCCCTCGCTGGCAGCTTCCCACGGGCGCAGAGCTCCTGCTCCTGCCACAGAGTGACAGCTCGTGGGAAGGGTGGCCCCAGTTTGCCCAGCAGCGCTGGGGTCCCTGGAGGCTGCCCTCTCCCAGTTCCCTGGCAGAGCTGAGGGAGAGTGAAGCTGGGAACAGATGGTGGGGAAGGCTGGCATCTCCTCATGCATATTTCACTGGGTTTGCAGCTAGTCACCTCCTATAATAACATTAAGTGCTACAAAACTCCAAGGCTTTGTTCCTTGGAATGTTGCATTTGATGGCATCGGATCAATGCTGTAACATCAATTAAATTTTGAAGCTGGTGAGCTCTGAGTATTTACATCTTTAGCAAGGTTAGGCTATAAACAGCTCGATTCTTCTGTTCTGCTGTGGTTAGGGCTGACTTGCAGAGAAGGAGCTGGTTCTTTGCTGAGTGACAAATCTTACGTGACGTTTTTATAAAGCACAATGGGACAAACATCCGTGGTTATTTCCATTACCCTCTAAGGCGTGTTACTGGGAGACAATTTAGCCATTAATCCTGATGTATTTACATTATTTATATACAAGAGGAACGAGAAAAATGGTAGCCTGTTTAATGATTATGTACATTGTGATTCGGTTGGAAAAATGTGTATTACAAATGGCAAAACAGCCTGTCAAGTGCATAATTATGTGTTGCTCTTTTTTTTTTTGTTGTTGCCAGAGAAGTTTTAATTCCTTAAATCCCACTGCATGATCTCAGTGAAAGTTCTGCCCTATACATTATATGGGGGGGGAAGGAACAGCATAATGACAGACCTCTTAAACCACATCAGGTCCCGGCTAGAGCCCCTTCTCTTCGTTTTAATATGAGGATTACCTTTGTAAGGTGCTTCCAGAGCGAATCAAAAGATAGAATCTAATACAACGACAGCAAGAGAAACAGGAACGTAAATTTCACTCATTGTCCCTAGTCTCGGAAGAGAGAGTGGTGAACAAAACCTCGCTGCCTTGTGACTCATTGCTCATCTGAGACTTGGCCTTCAGTAAGAACTGCGCTCTCCTGTACATGATCCTCTCCTGCTCCTGCTTCAGCTCCAGGTAGGAGCGCGAGAAGGTGTGGAAGATGGAGGTGACCGGGAAGGCCATGAGGAGGATGCCGCTGAGGATGCTGCTCAGGGCCACCACCTGCCCGGGGATGCTCCTGGGCACCATGTCCCCGTAGCCTACGGTGGTCATGGTGATGACTGCCCACCAGTAGCAGGCGGGGATGCTGGTGAACTCCTGCGAGTCGGCCATCTCGTTCTCGATGACGTAGAGCAGGGGCGCGAAGAGCGCGATGGCCACGCACAGGAAGAGCAGCAGCAGCCCGAACTCGCGCGTGCAGCGCCGTGCCGTCAGCCCCAGCGTCTGCAGCCCCAGCGAGTGCCGCGCCAGCCGCATCACGTACAGGATGCGCAGCGCCCGCAGGATCCGCAGCACCAGCCCCACCTTGTCCAGGTAGATGTTGCCCGAGCTGGGCTTCTTGGAGCCCTCGGAGCCCGTGTCCACCAGCAGGGTGATGTAGTAGGGCAGGATGGCGATTATGTCTATCAGCGTCAGCGGCCTCCGCAGGAACGCAAACTTGCTCCTGGCCTGGATGAATCGGAGCAGGAACTCCAGGGAGAACCATGCCACACACACGGACTCCACAATGAAAATATTGTAGCACATCTGGGAACACTCACCCTGCGGGAAAGAGGAGGAGTTTGTAATCGGCTCTGGGTAATAACTGTTTTAGTCGGTGCGGTGACAGGAGGAGAGGGTTCTGTGTTGGTTTTTTTAAACCCAAAATATTAAAGGAATTGAAGCTGTTGCTATGGGGAAACACATTGGCAGCTTGGAACATGCTAAATGCAAAACTTAGAAAGGCTCTGCTTATTCCACAGAAGATACTGCTCGAGAATTTCAGGCTTTCTAAGTAGCAAATACAAAGTCTAACAAGGTAATATATAGAAGAGTGCTAAGAGAATTTTCTTTGGACATAAAACTGGCTATGGTTAATTCTCTTACAAGTAATTGAAGAGTCACGTAATGTTTCAAATATTCTTCACAATATTTTCCCCCCTCTAAACGCAGCTGCAAAATCCCCATTGAAGTCAATAACCTCAGACCGTGTACTTGCTCTGCTCTTCCCAGCACATACCACTTGGCATCCTGAAAGGTAACTTACCTTTTCCTCCTCCTCCCTCAGGTCAGGCATGGTGCTGATGGATAAGTTCACTGCTGTAATAGTTACAAACAAAACAGACAAACACGCAAACACCTTTCCAGGAAGGCCAGACTGGGGCCTTTCCACCATGTCTTGCAACTTTCTCATGCACAAACCAATTTTTGTCTCCTCTACTGTTTCACCTGTTGTTTCATTTTCTAGGAGGTCATCCTCCCGTTCACTAATCTCTGTGAGCTCCTCCATTTTTTGCAGGTATCTCCTTTTACAACACCAGTCCAAGTTGTCTTCCTCAATGCCCCAGTAGAGCAGCTCCTCCTGGAAGGACAGCGCGCACATCTCCCGCAGGAGCCGGAGTTTGCCGACCCGCAGGAAGGTCAGGATCGTCCTGAACGCCCCCGGGTTGCGGTCGAAGAAGAACTCATTGCACGTCACATCATAATCGTCACAGATGTTCAGAATGTCGTCAAAATTAGTGCAGAACTTGAGCTGTCCCAGGCGTGTCAGGGGGAACTCGTCGAGCGTGGTCCAGGGCAGCAGGTACTTGATGCCCCCCACGTTGATAATGATGTGACGCTTGCGGTCGTCGGGGTGGAAGCCTTTGAGGAGATCCTCCTGAGGGTGGATTAGCCTGGCTCTTTGGTAAAACACTCCCTTGAGGGTTTCAGATTCTGGAAAGAACGTGTGGTTGAAGGAAGCATCTGAAGTACAGCTCAGGGCACTATAGTCATAGTCGGAATTCTCTCCAGGCATAAGAGTCATCTTGGAAGACAACTTTGCATCCCTTCGCTGCTCCTGCAAGTGTCTTCTGGAACACAAAACAGACACGGGGTGAGGAAATGGCAGGCTGCTTTCAGGTTTTGAGCAAGTGTAGTGCTTGGAGCCCAAAAGCATTTATGGATGATGAGAGCAATTGGAAAGGAAACAGCAGTGGCTGAGTGTGGTCAGGCCTTTCTGGGCAGGCTGGGTCTGTCCAGCTGGGCAGCACTGAGCCATGCCAGGGGCTGTGCCTGCTTCAGGAGCTCTGCCTGGCATGTTTGTCACACTGGAGGCTTCTCCTGTCTCACATACAGAGGCCTCTGTTCCCAGTAGGTAAAGATGGAAACCAGGAATAATTCCTTCATGTGACAGGATGTTTCTGGTTCAGAGTGGAGGTATAAAAATGATGACAGTATCACATTAGTGACACTAATCTGTGAGCACCCAGAATTCAAGTGTGTTTTGTAGAAAATTAAATTGTATAATCTTTTTCAGTATTACTCATAAAACTTTTGAGTATTTTAGCACCCATGATATACATAGAAAGAATCAGAAGTCAATTATGTTGTAATTCAGTAAATACATCTAAAAACCAGTTAGTGCAAAACTAATTTCTAAAAGACCATCTGGAAACAACCTGGGGGAAAAAAGCTCGCTTGTATTGGTGATCACATAAACATTTGTATAGAGTTTATACACAATTAATGACATGGCAACTCCCTTTTTATGGCCTCATTGCACAGAAACACAGGATTTCCATACAGAGCTTGGAATGCTGTTTCAGTTACCACTGACACCCTACATGCAGTAATAGGGCTTTGTCCTTGCAGCACACTGAGCCAAGCTGCCTTCACCTCTGACTGTAAGAACCCAAACATTTCTAATGACAGCTTGGACAATCCTGTTCAAATTCAGCTCATGCAACACTGGCGTAAAGTCCAGGGAGTGGAGAGAACAGAGTTCAACTGGGTATCAAACACAGGAGCTGGAAATGTTCAAACTTCTGGCCTCCCTAAGTCACTGCCCTTCAGGAGTCAGCCTGGAATCTGCTCCTGCACAGGAGGCTGTGCAGCACTGCCCCAAGGCCTTTTATCTGCACACAGCCTCAGCTGAGTGCATGGAGTCCCTGAGTTTCACTGGATAAGAGCATTTATTTATTAAGGAGATTGTACAATATAGAGACATTAAATATGCACCAGTATTTTGGCTTTCTAGCCTCGGGTTCACAGGAAAGGAATAAATATTCCAGTTGATTGGCTTCAGGAGAGTTTTGTTCTTGTCCTGGCTGCACTCACCTCCCCTTGGATGGGCACCCCAGGGACAGAATCCCTGCTAGGGCCACTTGCTGAGCCACAGAACCTCCTTTTCAGAAGCTGGGTTTATAAACCACACCAGGAGTGGCACATACCTATTAAAGAAGCAAAACCCACGATTACACAACAGCAAGGGACTCAAAGCACAGCTGCACATCAGTTAAGAGCTCTCCTTGTTGCAAGGGCACTTACAATGCTTCAATTAAAAACTCTCTCAGTCCTGCTCCTGAACTTCCCGGGGGTTTGGGCTGAGCAGAGCAGCTCTGTGCACACTCACAGGTCAGCTTTGGGTGGAGAGCTATTTCCTGACTCCTCATCCAGAATCACAGGATGGTTTGGGTTGGAGGGGACCTTAAAGCTCATCTTGTCCCACCACCGCCATGGATCAGCAGAAGAAATGCCACTGGAGTGCAAGCCATGGTTTGATATGAAACCAGGGCTGCCTGATGGGTGTTTGTGTAGGGCTTCATCTCCCAGACCAACTGCTGTTTTATTTTAAAATGCCTTTTCCCTTCTGCCTCAGCCCTGTCTAATGCAGGGCTGGTCCAAACAGAATGAAGATTATGACTGATATAAGATATGGATAAGTGGGAGCTGTTAACCACTTTCCCTTCTGTAATACCAGATGATGTTGGTTAGCAACAACTTATCCTCTGAATCTCAGCCAGGAAAAATGAGGAGGCAGCTCATCCCTGTCACTGGTTTGATCTCCCAGCATATCCACAGTTGACACAATGGGAAGAAATGGAGAGAGGGAAATGTAAATGTTGTGCGTGTGTCAGACACACGCTGTAACCCTGAGGCAGCAACTGTGAAAGAGCAGAGCAAAGAGAAAGGGATTTCTTTCTTCACTGCCAGCTCCTCGACCTGTGTGAGACAACAAATTGGACAAATGAATCCCCTGTGTGCCACACTGAGTGGCTGCACTCAGAAAGGGCTGCTCCTTGGTTTGCCATAACCAGAGCTGGCAAGCCTACAAATCCCACGTAGGATCTGCTGCTCCACATGGGTTATTTTCATGTTCTCTGCCTCAGATACACGCAGCATCATATCTACAGGGGAAGAGTAGGAGGAGATAAAGGACAATAATAAACGTGGCCTGACTTGAAGGAAGGCAGAAAGGAGAAAAAATAAACCAATGCATTTCTCTGTGTGTTTCTTCTTTTCCTTCTGAGGGTGCCTCGACAGAGTGATGGTCAGCATTGCTTTAGGAGGACAGAGATCTAATTAATGGAAGGACTCCTTGCTGTTGAGCTGAAAGCCCAAGCAAGCTGCTTTATTCCTCCATTGCAGCCTGATGACCCTGGGGACAGCTGGTAAGAAATGCCTTCAGGAGCACACAGCAATGTAAGGTCACACAAACACATCAGCCTGGAGCCCCAGCCTCCCCAGCAGCTAAACAAGGGGAACTTTAGGGCTCTCTGTGGCAGTGAAATCCTCTGCTCTGCTCTGCTCTGCTCTGGCTGAGTCAGGCCCAGTGGTAAAAGCCCTCCTGGCCGGAGCTCTGAGCAGCATTCTGCCCTTGGAATGCCTGGGACCCACTGAAGCCCAGCTCAGCCTCCTGGCTGCCCTGCTGACAGTGTGCCCTCCTCTGGGGCAAACCCCTTCTCTCTGAGCATCGTTGCTCCCATGTTCTGTAAACTTACTGGGGCAAGAGCTGTCCCTTCCTGCCTTATCACCCTGGGAATTGCTCTGGCTTTCAGAACCTGCAGAACTGCAATAACTGACCTGGGCCAGGGGCTCTGGGTGACTCCAAGGGGTGGATTGTGCATGGCAAGTAAGAGAGGACACATTTTCAAAAATCTGTCCTGCACAAGATGATATCCATTATGTCTGGTGAAGAAATCAAATTAGAAATCCGTGCTGCCCTTATTTGCAGCCAAAATTCAGGAAGGATGCCAGACTCCGAGGCAATGGGAAAAGAATTATTAAAGATGCCCTTCTGAGAGAAGGAAATAGAACTCATGAGAAACATGACAAAATTCCACTGCAAGTGTTGTTCCCCCCCCAGTGTCCGCTGCAGTATTTTGAATTCTGCAGTGCATCTCTGATGTAATCAGAGCTCCTGCAAGGAGTCCTGCTCCTGCTCCACGGCACAGACAATTCAAAGTTGTGCCTGGATGATAACAAGCCTGCAAACAAGATGCAGAACTCCCCCCACGTCTCCTCTATCAATTCCAGTGCCTGCAACTCATCTCTGTTGCTTTTTACCATTTGTAAATTAAGTTTTAAAAGACATTAAAAAAAAGTTTCAGATTTCAGTGCAGGTTGAATATGAATATAGTGAATTTTGGAAAGAATTCCATAAGGAACAATGTAATGATCCCATCTCCCTTAGTCTTTCCTTAGTTAAGCAGGCACATTTCCAAGCAGTGCCACACTCAGCTCTCCCCTGGCACAGGATTTCTGTGCTGTGCCTCACTGCCAGGCACCTCCTGCCACACTCCTGCAGCTCTTTGCAGCCTGAGAACAGACCTCAAACTTCAACTCTGCCTGCAAAACTGCTCTTCCAGCCAAATCGAAGTAAAACTTAGAAAGGTCAATGTATAACATGAAATAAAACTCTCCTGAAAAACAGATAAGCTGGAAAAAATATTCTCTGTCTTGGTCTCCTTGAGCTGGACAGTTGTGGCATCTTATGACGACCTACAAAGAGAATTATGTCAAATATGCTACTCACTGTTTGGTTTAATAAAGCTGAGCCTTACACTACTGATAATAATCAAAAGTGAAATAACTTTGCAGATAACTTATATCCCCAGGAGAATATTCTGAGATACACCAGGATTAATAACTGCAGTTACTCTCCTGCTGTGAAACATATTTATGTCAACAAATTTTAGCAAGTCACATTCATAGCAACCTCTAAAACATAATTTTAAAAAGTAAAGGATTTGACATTTACTTGCATAGATAAATATTTTGCTATCGAAATTAAGATACGTAATCATGGAAGAATTCTTTCATGCTCGTCCTGTCCTCGACCCCTCCCCAAGTCTTTTCCAATGAAAAAAAAATCTACCGGAAAGACATTGCCTATCAAGAACAGTTCACTTGATGTGTCTGTCAGTCACCAACGAGCAGAAGTCAGTAAATACACCAACATCAAAGACACCCCTTAATTATTTAGCAATGAAAACTATAAAGGACCTTCAGCTTAGGCAAGGCGGCAGCGATGGGACCCGCGAGCCTCCATGGTGCGCTGTGAGCCCCCGGAGCCGGCGGGGAGCGGAGCCGCAGCGGCAGCGAGCGGCGGGATGAGCCCGGAGCGCCGTCAGCCTCCTCCGCGCCGGGGCCGGGCCAGGGCACGAGCGAGCCGAGCGGAGCCGGGGAGCAGCCGAGCCCCTCCCGCTGCGGGCGGCCCGGCTCCGGCGGGGGATGCCGGCCGCTCGCTGCCTTCCATCCCTGCGGACGGACAGAACCTGTTGCTGCAGCCCAGGGCCCCCGCCCGCTCCGGGGGCTCGGCGGCTCCGGCCACCCCCGGCCGGGCGCGGCCCCCGCGGCTCCCCGGGGCCGGGCAAGTTGCCCGAACTCGCCTGCGAGTTGCCCGGGCGGCGGCGGCGGCGGCGGGGACCCGCGGCTGGGTCTCACCGGGCGCTACCGCGCTGCGCCCCCCGCCGGGGCCGCGGGCGGGACGGGAGCGCTCCGGGCGAGCCCCGGGCCCGCGCATGGTGCGGCACCGGCACCGGCACCGGAACGGAGCCCGGGCAGCGCTGCCCGCACCGCCCGCGCCGGACGAGCAGCAGCGGCGGCAGCAGCAGCAGGAGGAGGAGGAGGAGCTCCCGGCGCCGAGGAGGAGCGCAGCCGGGCCGGGGCCGCCCGCAGCCCTGCCCCGTGCACAGGTGGCGTCCCGGGCTGTCCCGTCCGCCCGCAGCTCCCGCAGCTCTGCCCCGTGCCCACCGTGCACAGGCGGCATCCCGGGCTGCCCGCAGCTCCCGCCGCTCTGCCCCGTGCCCACCGTGCACAGGCAGCATCCCGGGCTGCCCGCAGCTCCCGCAGCTCCCGCCGCTGTGCCCCGTGCCCACCGTGCACAGGCGGCATCCCGGGCTGCCCGCAGCTCCCGCAGCTCCCGCCGCTCTGCCCCGTGCCCACCGTGCACAGGCGGCATCCCGGGCTGCCCGCAGCTCCCGCAGCTCCCGCCGCTCTGCCCCGTGCCCACCGTGCACAGGCGGCATCCCGGGCTGCCCGCAGCTCCCGCAGCTCTGCCCCGTGCCCACCGTGCACAGGCAGCATCCCGGGCTGCCCGCAGCTCCCGCCGCTCTGCCCCTGCCGTGCGCACCGGGCTGTCGCTGCTTGCACAAACGGGATTACGAGTAAAAGCACAAATCCCATCCCGTCCGTGTCCCCGATGTGCGCAGAGGCTCCGGCAGAGCCAAGCCCGTGCTTTGTTCCCGGGGCGCCCTCGCAGCTCAATCAGACACTGGGGCATTGTCACAGACTTGGAGAATTTTGCCTAGCTCTACTTTTTAATGACATTTGTTTGACATCTGGGTGGAAGTTACTCTGTGCGGATGCAATCTCCGCTTGAAAGCAGCGAGCTGAATCTCGGAGCCAGGGTTAAGGAGCCAGCAGCAGCTCAAGCTCTGTCACAGACTCGGGCGAGCGCTCCCATCCCGTGCGCTGCTGTCCCCCCGCGGGTGCAGAGACCACCACCCGTCTGGGCTCTGATTTCCCTTCCCTGCCCAGGCACCGCTCCTGGAGGGAATTTCCCGCAGGTGATGTGCCGCACCTCCGCGCGGGATGGGGACAGTCACCTCAAAGGGACAGGCGCTGTCTGTTCCTGTGGGCATCGTGCTTTTCACCCGGAGCACTGCGGGGTCTCCTTTCAAGCCAAGTCCTTTGTTGCTATGGTAATACAAATGAAAAATCTATACTATGGTAATTTTAGCCAAACACCTCTTTTTTCCCCCTGAAGTAGACGGGACTGTGGCTCAGGACTGTGTGGGCACACAGGAACAGTCGTGCTGATATTCCTCAGCCGAGCTGTTGAACAGCAGTTGTGTAGAGGGCTGGCAGCTCGGGCTGCTTTCCCCTGATATTGCACAGGATTTTTGTTTGCCTTTGCAAAGGTTTCTGAGCAGGCTCTCAGCCTTTAGCAGGGAGCTGATTGGTGTTACTGGCCGCAGAGACAGGTACGAGAGTTTTGGCTTTTGTACAAGAGTCTGGAATATCTTGCTAACAAAAGCCTGCATTTTAAAAAGCTTCGCTGTCAAAGAGGAAGGACGTACTAAGTAGGGTCTCCCAGGGAGTAATCTGGGAACAGTTCTGGTCAGTGTTTGCTGTAATAACTTGGGTGACAGGATGGGGGGCGTTTCTAGAACATGTGCAGTGATTCCAGCACGGAGTGCCCGGCTGAGATTTCAAACGACCCCGAGGTACTGCAGAGCCTGTCTGAGCCCAGCACAGCGAAGCTGAAGGGGACAAGATGATGTGGTGTGCCACAAAGGGGGAATATCACACGTTAAATGAGCCCCGTGAGGGACACACGCTGCAGAGAGACTCAGACTGGAGTCTGCAGCCCACGCTGGAGTCTGCAGCCCACGCTGGAGTCTGCAGCCCACGCTGGAGTCTGCAGCCCACACTGGAGTCTGCAGCCCACACTGGAGTCTGTGGCCGGGCAGCGCTGCAGAGCGGCCGCTCCCGCTGCTCCGGGCAGGAGCAGCATCTCGGGGACATCCGAGAGCGGCATTTGTGCTCCTGCAGCGCTCCCAGAGAGAGCAGGCACCGAGAGCGGCATTTGGCTCCTGCAGCGCTCCCAGGAGGCCATCTCGGATGAGCGGCATTTGTGCTCCTGCAGCGCTCCCAGAGCAGGAGCAGCATCTCGGGGACATCCGAGAGCGGCATTTGTGCTCCTGCAGCGCTCCCAGAGCAGGAGCAGCATCCCGGGGACATCCGAGGGCGGCATTTGTGCTCCTGCAGCGCTGGCCAGGCTCGGCTGGGGCGCTCCGGCCGGTCTCAGGCGCGTCACTCACCCTGCCAGAGAGATTTAGGCAAAGCAGAGAGCAGAACCGCAACCACAACGGCGAGAGGCTCGGAAATGTAAGCTGTGTGCAAGGCTGGAGTTCATAATTTGAACTGGAAAAGAAAACACAATATAAGGACTCAGCAACTGTCTTCAAATGTATAAACACATTTGCAAAGATGACAGTAAACACTTGTCCTCTGACCACAAATGATGGGACAGAAAGCAATTTGCTGAAGTGCAATTAGGGAGATTACTTTAGATATCAGGGGGGAAAAAACAAACAAACCAGACAAAACGATTGCCCTGTGAGTAGATGGAGAGTAGCTGGAATCTCGGAGGGCTGTAAATCTGCTCAGTGGAGATTCAAAGAAAAGATTGGGTAAAGAGCTCTCAGGACTGGCTGTGACCATGCCTGGGGCAGGGGAGATTTCCAGCGACCTTCACTTGCCAGCCCTGATTTGTGTCAGTTCTGGTTGCCCATGGAGTTACAGCGATCCTAAAGAAGGAGGCACAAAAGGACAGCTCACTGCCAGTCCATATGATTAATGCAGTGTCTTCTGCTATCCAGCAAATCATCCCTGACTCTGCTGTTTGGATCAGGATCCCATTTCCATCTGGAGACAGACAGAGTGGAACTCTCCACTGCAAGCAAGCAGCTCTCAACTCCAAGTTTTGAGCAATAATGACTGAAAATGGTCATTATCGAGGTCAGTGTTGATATGAATGCCCTGCAGCCTGTTTGGTACCCACTGTAGGACTCCCCCCTCCTCTGGACTCTGCCTTGGCACGTTCAGGTGAGGCCAGGGGCTTTGTGGACACCAGTGTGAGGAGTGCCTGTGAGGTCACTGACTGGAGCCAGCATTACATCTGCCCTGGCAAATGGCAATATTAAATCTTCCCTCTTCAGGCCTGTTCTCACCACATCCTCCATGAGCACAGAACTCCTGGGGGAACCAGAGGTGGTCCCTGCCCCTGAGGGTGACCAGGAGTGCCCCAGCAGTTTTTCTGCAGTGATCAGCTGTTCGTGGAGGACTGGCCAAGGATTCCAAGAGTCAATCAACTACTTCGTGCTCCTTGAGGAACTGGCAGTGCTGCAGAGAAAAAATTTAATCCCACTTTCATTACTTTTATAGCCTGTGGCTGCTTTTCCTTCTGTTCCTTTGATTGCTGACATTGAAATCCTGTTCTATCAGTTTCTCTGGCTTTTTAAGATAATTCCAGCATCATTCTGCGCTCAGGTGGATTGCACACTCAGGAGCAGTGCTGCCAGCAAAACAGAGAATTTCAACTTCACAGCACCTTTCACCTCTCACCTCCCAAACAAATCAGGAGGCTGAATTCCTTTCTGCTGAAGAACTGCATTCATTTTGGGCACTCAGGGCAGAAAGCATCCCCAGGCTGGAGTGTGTTCAAAGAGGGCCACCAGGGTGGTCAGTGCAAGCAGTACCTGCTCTGCTGGGACACTCGAGCAGCCTGGACAAGGGATGGCTCTGGGGGCTCCTGAGGGCTTTCCAAGGGGGCTGTGCCAGCCTGAACGACTTTGGATGGGAGGTAATTGCTGTTTGCAATGCTGCTGCCATCCCCTGAGATCAAGGAGGCTGCACTGAGGGCAGCTCTGGCCCCTCAAGGGGAGCAGATTTCCTGCAAGGACCCAATCCTCCTGTCACTGCATGCTGACACATTTCCTTGCTGATTTATGGCCTATGCAGGCACTTTTGTTGCTTGCTTCTCTTGTCTGTTCTCATGAGCAGCTCCATTACTCTCAGTGCAGTGCCTCTGCAGTGCACCTTCCTATGGATAGAGCCCTGCTTGAGGTAAACATGAATTTAATCCCCCTGTGGTCCCTTTAGTGCCAGCTGAGGTGCTTTGGAGGAACTGTGGGTGCCCACCACGAATAAACCGTGTCTGTCTCAATGGGTGACTCAGGCTCAGTTCCCTGTGAGGGCATTTTACTCAATTCTGGCACTGATGTTCACTTCTGCTCAGTTCTCTGTGAGGGCATTTTACACAATTCTGGCACTGATGTTCACTTCTGCTCAGCAGGATCCCACCTGGATTGGATCACAGAAGGTCTGCAGCAGAGAGGGGATTACACTGAGATATCTTACCGTCACCTTTCATCATTTAACAGCTCCTTGGGCGTTTCTATTGGCAGAGAAGCTTTCCTTCAGCCTTATTCCTTGTGCAGCTTGCTGGGAGCTGTGTGTTTGTGCACAGGCAGCACCAGGCTCCCCTCCCATTCTGCTTCTGCCTGTCCTTGCTGCAAATCATCCAGGAGAGCTCCTGAGGAGCTCCTGCACGTCTGTGTCGTGCTAGTGGCACTGGGGGAGCGAGGAGTAACACATCCCTCCTCCAAGCACAGCTCTGGGGACGTTGTGTTTGTGTTTGCAAGGTGCCCGGTGCGGCTAAAATTAATTTACAAACCCTTGAGATTCTACTCCAGTGCCTCGTGCTGCCAGCCTCCCCCATATTCCCCTGCAGATCCTCGGGGAAGTGTCGGGATCCTCCCCTGGCTGGATGGGGAGTGCTGGGGCTGCTGCAGAGTGCCTGAGCAGGCTGTGGCACCGGGATCAGCATCAGCTCCAGCTCTGCCAGGGAGCTGGGAAACGAGCAGGAAATGAACTGGAAACCAGGCAGAAGTCAGGCGCTCAATTGGGCAGAAAACCCTTTAATTTGGAGGAGTGGAGAGGTGTGGATGAGCTCAGCCAGCCTCCCCGGCGTGGTTTCAGCTGCAGCTTCTCCTCCTCAGGGGTGGCTGAGCAGCCTCTGCTCCAGTCCAGGCTGCATCCAGCCTGGCAGACCCTGTGAGTGAGGAGAGGATCCCCTGCACGCCTGTGCTTGTGTGCTCAGCACAGCTCCTGCCTGCTCCGAGGGTGGGATAACTCCCCAGCAAGGGATGAGCAGGAGAATTTCTGTCTGCAGGTGATTCTTGTCCCTTTGGATTCCTTTGTAGCCGAGGAATGGGATTGTAACTGCGGCTCTGGACCAGGAACCAGCCTTAGAAATGTTTATATTCCAAAATCTTTGTTAAAATGCAGAACTTCGAGTGTGTTTAAATAACTAATTTATATTGTGTATCAACGAGAGCAGTGGAAAATGTTTACAGGAGAGAGAGGTTCTCGGGCTGAAATGAGCTTCAGGGAACTGCTCTATTGAAACTATCAGGACCAGTGGATTATTTATCACTACTCTGGCAGGCCTCCAAAAACGTATCATGGTTTTTTTCAGATTACTGCACTGAAAGAGCCTTGCAAGGATCTGAGAAATTCCTTCCCAAGAATGTGCTTCAGCAGCAGCATTGCTCAGGTTTGTGAGAATGGATAATGCTCCTAAACACACTGCTCCTAAACACACTGCTCCTAAACACACTGCTCCTGAACACTGCTCCTGAACACTGCTCCTGAACACTGCTCCTGAACACTGCTCCTAAATACTGCTCCTGAACACTGCTCCTAAACACTGCTCCTAAATACTGCTCCTGAACACTGCTCCTAAACACTGCTCCTGAACACTGCTCCTAAACACACTGCTCCTAAACACTGCTCCTGAACACTGCTCCTGAACACTGCTCCTAAACACTGCTCCTGAACACTGCTCCTGAACACTGCTCCTAAACACTGCTCCTAAACACTGC
Organism: Camarhynchus parvulus; assembly: GCF_901933205.1. Taxonomy (NCBI): domain Eukaryota; kingdom Metazoa; phylum Chordata; class Aves; order Passeriformes; family Thraupidae; genus Camarhynchus; species Camarhynchus parvulus. Next base: position 1,035,728 of record NC_044590.1, read on the forward strand.
TCCTAAATACTGCTCCTAAACACTGCTCCTAAACACTGCTCCTAAACTGCTCCTAAACACTGCTCCTAAATACTGCTCCTGAACACTGCTCCTAAACACTGCTCCTGAACACTGCTCCTAAACACACTGCTCCTAAACACACTGCTCCTAAACACTGCTCCTAAACACACTGCTCCTAAATACTGCTCCTAAATACGAACACACTGCTCCTAAATACTGCTCCTGAACACTGCTCCTGAACACTGCTCCTAAACACTGCTCCTGAACACTGCTCCTAAATACTGCTCCTAAATACTGCATTACTGCCTCTGCCTCAGGTTAGAACCTGAACAGAACCTGTGCTCTGAAACACCGCAGGGGCAAGAGGGTCCTTAAATCCAAACTAAATCCGCTGGTTCCCTGATGATAGATCACTCTAACTGCCAAATGTCACCTGGCACACAATTTTCAGTCATTTATTTCTGTTCAGAAATATACGTAAGAGGAGATCAACTTCCATTACATCTCTTTTTCTAGCTTAGTCAGTTTTTAATACTGGTGATATATTTAATGGATGGGAAATAATTATCTTAGTCATAATACTTTTGATTCATACAAAAATATATATTGTGTTGAGCTTTTAAAACGATTTTGACAGTCTAAAGGAAAAAATTTATTAGGCAAAAGCCATCGTGCCTGACTCCTGTAATTGCTGTTACTAAAAGCTGGGGGGATGCAGTACAATGGAAATGATTTTATCTCAGTATTTCTGCAAGCAAGGCAGTGGATGGGACATGGGGAGATGGGACAGAGAGATCTGGGGAAACTCCTGCTCAGCCTGGGCTGATTTCCCTCTCTCATTTGTTGTGTCTGCAAAGCAGAACATTCCCAACAGCAAAGAATGCACGTGCTCACTGCTGGAGAGCTTCCCTTTGGAAAGGGAACCCTCTGGAGAGGCACTGGTGGAACGGGCCCAGGAGAGCTCCCAGGCTGGGTGGGAGGTGTGGAGAGCTCAGCGAGGAGCAGTCAGAGCTGCAAGCACAGTCCCACAGCCAGGCAGGGCTCTGGGGCTGCTGGCACAGCAGCTCCCTGCTCTGGGCTTTGCTGAGCTGGGGCTGGGCACAGCAAACACAGCAATTCCCAGCTCTGTGCCTGGGCACAGCAAACACAGCAATTCCCAGCTCTGTGCCTGCCTGGGCACAGCAAACACAGCAATTCCCAGCTCTGTGCCTGCCTGGGCACAGCAATCACACAGCAATTCCCAGCTCTGTGCCTGCCTGGGCACAGCAAACACACAGCAATTCCCAGCTCTGTGCCTGGGCACAGCAAACACAGCAAATCCCAGCTCTGTGCCTGCCTGAACAATTCCCAGCTCTGTGCCCAATTGGGGCGCACAGCAAAACACACAGCTCTGTGCCCAATCTGGGGCTCACAGAAATCACACACACTTTCACAGCAAAAGAATTCCCAGCTCTGTGCCCGCCTGGCCACAATCTTCCCAGCTGGGCTGGGCACAGAAATCACACAGCAATTCCCAGCTCTGTGCCTGGGCTGGGCACAGCAAACACAGCAATTCCCAGCTCTGTGCCTGGGCACAGCAAACACACAGCAATTCCCAGCTCTGTGCCTGGGCTGTGCACAGCAAACACACAGCAATTCCCAGCTCTGTGCCCAATCTGTGCCTGGGCACAGCAATCACACAGCAATTCCCAGCTCCAATCTGTGCCTGGGCACACATCACACAGCACTCCTGTGCCCAGCTGGGGTGGCACACTTCTGTGCCCAATCTGGGGCTGGGCACAGCAATCACACAGCAATTCCCAGCTCTGTGCCCAATCTGGGGCTGGGCACAGCAAACACAGGAATTCCCAGCTCTGTGCCCAATCTGGGGCTGGGCACAGCAATCACACAGCAATTCCCAGCTCTGTGCTTTGCTGAAGGGACCTTGATGGAGTTTCCTTCTGATCTCTTCAATTCTTTCTTTGTGAAAGAGGTGCAGCTCTGTGAAAGTCCCACATAGATGAACTTGTAATGTGTTTATCTCAGATAAACCTGGGAGCACAAATAATACAGGAACCCATTCATTTTTAGTTGTATGCAGCTCTGAAAGAAATGCTTTTGATCCTGCTTCTAACATTTCCCAGTGGGTTACTCTTTTTTTGGGGGGAAGTATTTAGCTCCATAATACTGCTTTCTTTCTAAAATAGTAAATAAATCTTCCACATGGTGAACCTGAACATCTCTTTTGCTAAATCCAGACTACTAATTTCACTTTATTATGATTCAATAACTGCTGAAACTCTTTAACGGCTGATAAAAGAAAATGCAGTAGAGGCCAGGTAAGATATCTCATGGAGAGGTTTAGCTTTCCTAGCATGTGATAAAATCAATATAAAGAAATTCAAAGTTAAACCTATGTGTGATTCTTGTAACTCAGACATGGAACCACTCATACAAGAAGCAAGACTTGCATAGTGCAGTTATTATACCTAATTACTGCTCAGCTCTAGGACTTGCTTACAGCAAAATCACCACAAAATGTAGACCAGCTTTCTGCTTAATAAGATTCTTTTTATTAAGTTGATGAAATCTTGCTCTGAGAATAATTCTTGTAGAAATCATAAGAATAAGATCAGGTTCTCCACTGGCAGCTTACTGTGGGTTAGCCATTCACATTTACTGCACTTCTGAAGCTGATGGATTTATCTAAAAATCAACAACACTTCTGGCATTTCCCATTTGATTGAGCCCTCCTGGCTGCAGGCTGCAGCTGCAAACCCTTGGGACTCGGGCATGGCAGCTTTGGGCTTGCTTTGCCATTGGAATTCCTGCCAGAAGTGCCTTGGAGTCAGTGGGAGCTGCTGGGGGGCCCAGCTCCGTCCTGGGCAGGGCTCAGACACACCTGAGGCTCCTCTGTCCCTCCTGCTCTGTTGGTCCCGTGGCATCCAGAGCTTTCCCTGCTCTGTTGGCATGGTCTGGACAGAGGGGAGGTTCACAGATGTTCACAGTTCTTTTAATTTGGCATCTTTTTTGGCTCAGATTGTGAGCAAATTGAGGTTTAATTAGCACTGTGGATTGTTTGTCCTCGTGCAGCAGAGATGGGCTCTGCTGCTGTGGCTCCTGAAGCTGCCACCACACAAATAAAGAAGAGTAATTTTCCAGCATGATCCCAATAAATCTGTGCTTTTTGTCACTCCTGTGTTTAATCTGGCTGAGGAGGGGAGCTGGGGGGGGGGTGCACTGTACAACTGAGTTCTCTGTTGGATCTCATGGCTCTGGAACTGAAGAACAATGTTAGCATTTGTTGTTTCTCTCATAAAATAGATAAACCAGCACTGTCTTGACAAATCTGTTGAAATAACTCACAAATGGATGGTTCCTCTGCAGGAACAAACACACTCTGAGGTCACTCTGCTCCTCTGCATCTGCAGGCACTCTACAACAGAAAATGTAAAGATTCATTTGATTTTATACAAATGTAAGGAAAATCTCCATATTTTCAGTCTTTAAATGATCTCTGCAATGCTATGTCATGGCTATAACAAGGTCTGATTGCTTTGCTGATCAAATCTTAGCTTAGCAGTGCTCTGATTGAAAGATATTAATGAGTTCTTGGCTGCTACTCTTTTTTCTGTCAGACAGGAAGATAAACTGGAGCAGTTTAATTGGGAAATGGGCACTGGAGCAGCAGCACAGAGTGTGGGGCAGAGATCCCATCTCCTGTCTCTTGGTGAGTGACTGAACTGTCCTCTGGTGGGGACTGGACATGGCCAGGGCACGCAGAACAGAGCTAACTGCAGTGTGGGGTTTTCAGGAGTGCTTCACTGGGGATATCTGGGAGTCACTCAGGTAGTTTGGCAATTCGTAGTGTAGAGTGTGCAAAATTACTTTAATAATTAATTCAGGCAGCTGTTTTTATGGATATGCTGTGAGGTGTTTGGTATTGAATTCTGTCTGTGTTTGCCTTTCAGTCTCATTCCTCCTGGTTTATGGCTTTCCAGCCACTGGTACCTTAGAAAACTGGAGCAGGGTTAGCATTGTCCAACCTCTCTGTACAGCACTCCGGACAGAAGCAAGAGGCAATGGAATACATCAGCTCAGGCTGCACTGGCATTTCTGTAAGAATTCCACAGGCTGGCAGAGCTCTGCAGGACAAGCAGCAGCTGGAGAGGCACTTGCTGCTTTTGAGATACAGTACAGGTGAGAGTGCAGCTGGCTGCCCCAGCAAAGGGGAGCTTAGGGCTCTTATTTCCCATCTCTGGCTTTCTGCTAAACTCACCTGCCAGGGAGAACACGAGAACAAGCTTGCAGGGGGGTCCAGCAGAGATCCCCTTCCCCTCCTGCCCAGAGTGCTCTGCCCTGGCATGGGACAGGGACAGGGACAGGGATGGGACAGGGACAGGGACAGGGATGGGACAGGGACAGGGACAGGGATGGGACAGGGATGGGACAGGGACAGGGACAGGGACAGAGCTGTTCTGCTTGCAGTTCTGAGGCAGGCTGAGCTGAGCAGGCACTGACACCCTGCCCTGGGCTTGGCGTGCAGGTCCCGTTGCAGAGGAGCAGTTGCAGAGGTTGCAGAGGTGCAGTTGCAGAGGTTGCAGAGGAGCAGTTGCAGAGATGCAGTTGCAGAGGTTGCAGAGGTTGCAGTTGCAGAGGTTGCACAGGCGCAGTTGCAGAGATGCAGTTGCAGAGGTGCCATTGCAGAGCTTGCAGAGGTTGCAGTTGCAGAGGAGCAGTGGCAGAGGTTGCAGTTGCAGAGGTTGCAGAGATGCAGTTGCAGAGATGCGGTTGCAGAGGTTGCAGAGGTTGCAGAGGAGCAGTTGCAGAGGTTGCAGAGATGCAGTTGCAGAGATGCGGTTGCAGAGGTTGCAGAGGTTGCAGAGGTTGCAGTTGCAGAGGTTGCAGAGGTGCAGTTGCAGAGGTTGCAGAGGTTGCAGTTGCAGACATTGCAGAGGTTGCAGAGGAGCAGTTGCAGAGGTTGCAGAGGTTGCAGTTGCAGACATTGCAGAGGTTGCAGAGGTGCAGTTGCAGAGGTTGCAGAGATGCGGTTGCAGAGATGCGGTTGCAGAGGTTGCAGAGGTTGCAGAGGTTGCAGAGGTTGCAGTTGCAGACATTGCAGAGGTTGCAGTTGCAGACATTGCAGAGGTTGCAGAGGAGCAGTTGCAGAGGTGCCGTTGCCCAGCTCGCTGGGCTGGGCTGGCTCTCTCGGGAGGGGGTTGAGCACACACCGATTCCGTTTTAATTACAGACATTACTGCTGGTCTTTTCCTCTCTAGCTGGCAGTAGCAGTACTTAGGCACTGACCTGGAGACATCCAATTAGCTCCCTCTGAAAGCCACCACATAATGACTTGTTAAAATCTTCCCTGATGCTGCGCTGTGGGCAGGACTAATTATTTGCTGCACTCAGAGTATGACTTCGTTCTGAGTCAATGGATAACTTTTCTAATTCCTGGAAAATGCTTCTGCGTCCTGCTGTGAGCCACAGTTATTCCTCAAGAGCTGATGCAATGGTTTTGTCTGCATGGGCAGCTGCAGCCCCAATGCCCTGTGCAGGGCTGGGGCCTGTCCAGCCCTCTCTGGAGGAGCAGAATTCCTTCCTTGTCCATCCCACAGCCCATTCCATGTCCATTCCCAGTGTCCATCCCACAGCCATTCCCAGTGTCCATTCCCAGTGTCCATTCCCACCTCTCCATCCCACAGCCATTCCCAGCGTCCATCCCACACCATTCCCACCTGCCCTGTTGCTCCCAGGATTTGGGATGAACCCTCCAGTGATGCTAAAATCTCGCAGCATTCTTCCACAAATACTAATTCTTGCTGTTTTGGGCAGGAAAAGCTTCCCAGTTTTCTCAGTGCTGCCTGGATAGTTCTGGCGGGTGTTTCAGAGGAAGATGTGTTGTACTCCCTGTGAGAGCTCCTGTGGCTGAGTTCTAACTGCTCTCCTCTAGCCCAGCTTCCCTGTGTGCTGCCCTGAGCACAGTTTATTGCATTTTAACCAACTCCTAATACCTCCTGAAAATCCCTCCCAGTAAGTAAAGCTTATTTCAACAGACCCACCACATCCGTGCCAGAGTTACCTGCTCTCCCCTTGAGAAGGATCTCCTCGCTGTTTACATTTTTTACACAGTGAAATGAAGACATCCTGGCACAGCTGAAGTTCCCAGCAGGGCAGATTTGTTTGTCTCTGTCTCTGAGCCCTTTCCCAGAGCACCCCGAGCCCCAGGGCTGGCAGGTATAAATGAAAACCTCTGGAATGACACAGTTCCTCCCTGCCACGACTCAGAACAGGTTTTCCATCAAGCTGAAACGATAACCAGGGATGAGAAAGGTGGCAGGATGCCAGAGGGATGATCCACGGAGCCAGGAGGAGACAGGAGACACCAGCCAGAGTCTGGAGCTGAGCAAACCATGGCCAAGCAGCCCAGGGCTGTCCCTGGTCCTGCTGCCCAGGACAGGTGGGCACAGCACAGTTCCATGGTCCTTAGCAGCACAATCCAGCACCGAGTGCTGCCCCTGGGCTCAGCTGCTGCTCCTCAGGGAAGAGTCCTTGGGTCTCTGGTCCTCTAGGAGCCTCTGGGGTCCCAGACTCTCCAGTCCCAGCCATCAGCCTGACCCTGAGATGCTTCCCTGGGACAGGGGATTTCTGGGGGCAGGAGCAGCTCCAGCTGCGCTGTGCAGTATCACAGAGCCCAAATCCTTCCGAGTGCTGCCCTCCAGCTCAGGGCTGAGGCAGGTAAGTCACAAACACACCTGGAAGGATGACTGCTGGACCACATTCTGCCCAAGCTCAGAAGAGCTGGGGCTGATTCTGGTCTTACTGGCCCATAGATTTTTTTTTCCTTATGCCTGTAACACTCTCTGGTTAAAGACAACCATAATAATAACAGATTTAAGTTTGCTTTAATTTTTCTTAATCTGATACTTTCCTGTCTAAACTTCTTGTGAGATATTCACACTCCAGGGTGAATTTGGCCCCCAGGAGAGGCAGAGTTTTGGATGAGAGCTGCTATCTGAAAAGGAAAAAGTAAATTTACCCCCAGAAGGAAAGGAAACAAAGGCAATATTTATCCACAGTGGTGCTGCTATAGAGACCAGGCCTTTTCAAAGAGCAAGAATAAAGAGAGATGTGTGCTAAATTATCTCTGCTTGCTTCTGTCACTGGCAGTCAGGTTACCATCACTGCCTGCTGCACTGCCTCTGAACAGCTCCACCACTACTTCTTCAGAGGTTTATACTTACAAAAAACTCTGGATTTGTGGGACTGGATGATTTCATTTTACTTTGACAATGAGGTTTCAGCTTTCAGAAAAAAAAGCTTTTCAGTCTCTTTCCCAGACTCCAAATTAAAAGAATAATTTGTCACGGAAAAGTACAAAAATGGGCTTAAGGAGAATGAAAGTAACACTGATTTGTTCTCTGGATAAAGATGTACGTCAAGAGTTGAAAGGAAAAGATGCAAATGAAGGAGGCTGATGGAGGCACCTCTGCAGATTACGCACATTCCGAGTCTCTGTTTATTTAGGGATGGAAACTGAAAATAAAACAAACGTGGTTCGGGTTTTGGAGTGGGTTTCCAGAAACCTTTCAGCCAATTCTGTTTTATCCTATTTATAGCCTGTCAGCATCAGTAGGTGCAGAACAACAACCCTGCACTGCACTGGCCCTCTGTGAGGGGTGGGTGAGGCACAGCTGTGTACACACACCTGGGAAATGTTCCAACCTCTCAGCTCACCTGCGGGGTCCCAAAACCAGCCCTGGCCATGGGTTTCTATCCAGAAGGAGTTTTCCTTCCCCTCTTGTTCACCATCCATCCATCCATCCATCCATCCATCCATCCATCCATCCATCCATCCATCCATCATCCATCCATCATCCATCCATCCATCCATCCATCCATCCATCCATCCATCCATCCCATCCATCCATCCATCCATCCATCCATCCATCCATCCATCCATCCATCCATCCATCATCCATCCATCCATCCATCCATCCATCCATCCATCCATCCATCCATCCATCCATCCATCCATCCATCCATCCATCCATCCCTGCAGGGCACACAGGGGTCACTGCCCAGGACTGAGCAGGGCAGGGATGCTGATTCCCCATGCCCAGGGGTTCTGGTATTAATTCTGCTTTCTGTTCATGATTCTTGTCCTTTGACCTGTGGCAGAGAGAGCAAAGTGAAGTGCAGGGTGGCTCCTTCCTGCCGTACATGGGCATGCGTGGAAGATTTGGGATGTTTTATTATCCAGCTGCAGCTGCTGTTTGCTTTGGTTTGCTCTGGTTCTTGGCATGTTTTATAGCAGTGTCTGGAAAATCAATTTTTCTTCTCCCAGCTACAAAGCAGTCCATATGTTCTTAAACAAAACCCTATCATTCTGACCAACATCTTTAGTTTTTCTTCCCTGGTGTTGTCATGAAATCTACTTCAGTCCCATATATTTGCTCTTTAATTTTAGTGTTGCTTTTAGTGATCTTACTTAGTTTGAGAACACTGTCAAACAACAGATTATACAAAAGGGCTGCATGTGTATCTAGTGTTTCTAGAAAAGGGGTTGCTTTATTTTAATTATGCTTTCTAAACTGTAAAACTTCACTAGTTTCTTTCTTCTCTCTTCCTTGTTTACTACATATCTTCTTGTTTAAGGAAGTCAGAAGGGTTAGTGGTGAGAGCCACAGTTTAACTGCTCCTCAGATGGGGATTTGTGGGAGAAGAAGGACCAGAGATGTTCTCCTGCTGCTCTGCTGGGCTGTCCCTGTGGATGCAGAGGTGCAGCTCTGTGCCCATGGCAGGGGTGTGGCTGTGAGAGCATCCAGGGCACCCCAAATCCAAAGCATACTCAGCTGGCTGAAGCAGAACTTTGAAAAGGCATTTTTCTAATAGCAGCCTCTTAGATTTTTCTTTAGGCCTTTAAGGCAACCTTAAGAACCAAATTCTGGGAGAGAGCAGGATGCTGCCCCATGGACTCCCAGCAGCAGGGCTGTGCCACGTGCTGGCTCAACAGTCCTCAGAGTGTTTTGGGGGCTAGTTAAAGATATTCCCATTAAAAAGGGCTTAATGTTGTTTTACTTTTCAGAAGAATATGTTGATTTCTCTTTAAATATTAGCATTTTACTGTTACATTTTTGGTCACACCTGTAGCTGTGCAGGGCTGTTTAGCTCTCACTACTGAACAGCTGAAAGCAATATTTGTGTGTGGGGACTTGTGCTCTTCCTGCTGCCCTGCTGCTCCCCTTTCCCACAAACACTCCCAGCGCTGCTTTCCTCCACGCCCTGTGTTGCTCTCACTTTCCTGGTTTTTATTTTATATTTTTTAAACTCCAGTAACACTCAAAATTCAGGCCAAGCCTGGAGCTCTGCAATGGAGCACATCCAGCCATCCCTCTTCAATTCCTCCCATCAGAAGAGGCAGATTCACGAGCTGCTGCTGAGTCTGGGAGGGGAATGAGGAGGACACCCCAGGGCAGGTAAGAGTTTCAACATTCGCTTCTGAGCTGCTGCTGTTTCCTGAGCTGCCACCTCTCTCCTTGTGCCCAGCCCTGGTCCCTGAGCACAGAGAGGCTTTGAGGGCTGTCAGTGATGGAGAGGAAGGACAGAGCAGGGGCAGCTGCTGCCTGGGGAGTGCTGGGCTCTGCGCTGCTCCTGGGGCTTGCACAGCTCTGCTTTGCCCCTGTGCACACCTGTGGGACAGGTACAGCAGCTGGGACCTGGCTCCAGTGCAGTTAATGCTGCTCCTGGCTCCAGGGAGGCACCAACCCTCCCTGAATCCCTGTGGTGCAGAGACAGAGCCTCTGTTGATGATAACAGAGCTTTTAACTCCCTTTCTCCGTGCAGACCTCAGCCCTGCAGATAAGTGCTGTCAGTGAGGGGGGTATTAGCACATAATACAATTTCTTGCTGCTTGTCTGTTTTTATGAGAGCTCTTCATCTTGTTACCAGGCAGTCAATGCTATTAGAACCAAGCATGCAACCCCACAGAGGCTGATCTTCTCTGGCCAGGCTCATTTGAAATTATACTGACATGGGAGTTTGGGTGATCTGAGATTTATTTGTAGCTCTTGTGATGGTAACAGCACACTTGGAGCTGGGTTTAGGGGTCTGAGACCCTTTGGAGCCTCTCTGACTTGCAGAAGCTCCCATCCCTCTGCTGCAGGGGAAATGGGGACGTTGTTGGGGACGTTGCTGGTGCCAGGTCAGCTCCCTGCACAGTGGCATGGGGGGTGGCCTGATGGGGTTTGTGAAGAGGTCTTGGCTGGTTTGCTCTTGGCAAGAGAGTAAATTTGTCTTTCTTTAGTGCTTTGTTTTCCCCTCTTTGTTCACATCCTCAACATCAACCATCCCAAGGGATTTCCAAAGCTCCTGTGCCTGCTGGGGCACAATGACCTTGGGAAAACTGGGGGCAGAGCCTGGGGAAGTCCAATTTCCTGCAACAAACCCTGTGCAGGGCATGCATGTGCTCACACACCTGCAGGCTGGGAGGGTGAATCCATCTGGAGACCAAGGGCTCTGGGCACTGGGCTCATCCAGGTGCAGGGAGCAAGGCCATGGAATGTACTGGAACAAAAAGAATAAAAGGTGCATGGGGGGAAGTGTCCCGAGCAAGCATGAATGGGCATTTCCTATTTGGGTTCTGAGCCCAGTGGCACAGTGGGTTCAGCCCAGTCTCAGTAATGAAGCTGACTCTGTGAGACTGCACACAAGCAGGAGGGTATTTTACACGATGGGCTTTGTATGCAGGTCCCACAGGATCAGACTGAAAAGGCCTTAAACCTCCTTCTCTCAAGAAATGCAGGCCTAGCCAAATATTTAAGGAGCAATCAGGGCTTAACAAGCATCCAATTTATTCACTGTCTTAACAAAACAGGCTTGGTACTTTTCACTAGTTTGCTTCTCAAGGGTTGCAAACATAGCCAGTGGAGATTGCTAATAGAAAATGTCACCTGCTTTATTATTCTATTTGTTTGTGTGATTGGACTTCAGGGTAGTAGTTTTCATCTGTATCAAGAATGTAACTATTTTCCAGCCCGTGTGCTTATAGTTCTCCTAATAATAATTTTTTAAAAAAATGCTTACAGGAGGTTTTGTTAATGTATGAGCCTGGGAATAGGTCACAGTTTGCCACCTTCTGCTTTTGCCATTTGGAAAAGCTAATTTTGTTGCAGGAATTGCTCCTGGCTCTGGTGAGCAGCAGCTGCAGTGAGGTGCAGTGAAGGGGCCCCTTCTGAAGCATTTCTGTGCCTTTCAGAGACCGGATTATTTATTTTTTTCTGGGTTCATTACTGCTTCTCTTTGCTCGGGGCAATGCCCCTACCCAGTACCAAACTCCATTCTCTTCCTAAGGGCACCTTCTGTGCTTCCAGGCAGTTCTGCAAGGCCCTGGCTGTTGCCTAGTTCAGGAGGCTCTAATGCCCCCATCTCTAATGCCCCCAGAAATGGAAATGTGCATTGCACAGGGTGGTGCTGCTCTCCTCTCACCGTGGGAGTGGATCCTTGCCCCAGGCAGAGCGTTCAGGGATTGCTGCTGAAAAGGAGAAGCAAAGCAGGCCCTAGCTGTAATCCCAAAGGTTTTTATTTTTGTGGGCTGGATTCAGTTTAGGACTGAATGAAATAACTGTGCTTGCTGGGAAGTGTTGGGTGGCACTGGAATGTGAGACCTTTATGGTCTTGTACTTAATTTCTTCTTGGCAGGCCCAAAGTCTGCCCACTCAATGAAGAGATTATAGTGAAATGATGCCTTTGCAATTCCTGATTTGCACATTGCTCATGAAATAATCTGAAGTGTTTGAAGGAGATGTAAGAAATGGTTTCATCAAGAGGCAGTGCCCTTGAAAATCTGCTTTCAACAGAGTGATAAAAGGAGAGATTTAGAACTATGGGGCGATATGATGACGTAAGAGGTAATTCATTCTAGTGAGACTTATTTTCTGTCTCTATTTCTGTCTGGTTCTTAGGTGCTGTAGGTTTAGGATGTTTTGGGTTGGTGGGACTTCCCTTGTGAGATGCTGTTGGAGCTGCAGTAGTGCTCCAGGCCTCGTACCTGGGACAGTGTTCACCGTCCCCATGGTGCTTTTTAGGTGCAAACGAAGACTTGGACCTTGACCTAAAAAGTTCATTAAAATGATTTCTTTGCATATTATCCAGTTTATATTTAGCATTTCTCGAGCATGTGCAAGCAGCTCCTGGCTTGAGCAGATTCCAGCCTCAGGCTTTGCAAGCAAACAGAGGCCAGGGTGAGTGGGACCTGTATACATGAATTAGTAAAATTCACTGTAACTCATAATCTGTCAGCAGAGGAGCTTTAAGGTCACTCTCCAATTGTTGCCCAGCCCATATAAAGCTATTTTGTAATTCTGGTGGTATTTTTCAAAGCTCAGATATTTCCTTATCATCATGGGTGGTACGTGGCTCCTTCAAAATTCCAGTTATGGGCTATCCCAGGTAAATTTTACTTATTTGTTGTAGGTTATTCTGTTGAGTTTTCAGTGGGAACAAGGACACTATCACTCTGCTCCTGAAAGTGATTCCTTAAAGCCATTTGAGTCTGGACTGTCTCGTTGTAACACCTCAGGATGAAGCACCAGGAGCTGTGGTGCTGCTCCTTCTGTTCGTAGCAGGTAGGAGGGGGCAGAGTGTGAAATAGGGAGGGTGTCAGATTCAGTGTTATTCCACTGCATGGTTACAGAAATATGAAATAATTTAAAATACTCCAACCAGTGCTGCCGCAGGTTGGAGGATGAGCTTGAAAACCCAGATTTTACCACCTAGCCCAGTGTGGTATTTTCATGTGGATCTCTGTGAGGAATGGAGCAGAAGGGACCCTTCCATTGGGACAGCAGGCCCATCTGCATGGCCCTCTGGGATGCACTGGCACTGATTTCCCCTGGGTTAATTCCCCACGTGGCAAAGCCCTGAATCCCAACCACCTGAGCACAGGGAATGTGAACCAGCCCTGGCAGCACTGCTGGAAACAGGAGCTGAGCAGGAATGGAGCAGCTGCCCTTCGAGCCCCAGTTAAAGGCATTGGGGCCAGCAGGGAGTTTCAGTCACACTTCAGTCTCAGCACCATGGCTGTTCTGTCTGTTTTTGGAGGCTGGGTTTGACTGGGAACCCAAACATAATGGCACCTGAGCAAACAGCTCCTCTGCCTGCATGTGCAGTGCTGAGAGCTGCTTGAGCAGGCTCTGAAGGACAGCCCTGGGCAGGACAGAGCTGGGGACACGCCAGGTGTGCTGAAGAGTCAGTCACAGCTTCCTCCCCTTCAGGTGGCACCTCTGCGTGGGGGTTTTGGGTTTTTGTGTTTGAGCCAGCAGTGAGGTGCCAAAAGCTGCCTGGAGGAGCAAAGGTTCCTCCTGGGGAAGGCAGGGCAAGGCAGGGAGCAGCCTGCTGGGGCAGTGAATGTGAGCAGCTGCTGCTTGCTGGGCTGGGGGCTTGGGGTGGAGGGAGCTGGCAGGGAAAACCAGGGGAGAGGGTGGGAAAGCAAAGGTCAGGGGCAGTGCCAGGGCTGGAGGGGCACAAATGGCTGCGGGATGAATGGGGAGGTGCTGAACAAATAGTCATTAAAATCCCAGCTACTATGTAAATGCCAGATGAGAGCTGTGATCTTTTTGCAGACTTTCCTTGGAGGTGAGTGGGAGTCTGGATGTCTCCCTTGGGAATGCTGCAGCCTAAATATGCTCAGAGCCAGGGGGTTCAGAGCTCTGCCTGGCACGGGCTGAGGTCCCTGGGACACAGCCCAGCAGCACCCCCGGGTCTCTCTGCGGTTCCAGTGCCCAGGGCTGTTCCCAGCAGGGTGATTTCACTGCTCTCCTGCAGGTGTGTCACTGGCACTCTCCTTTCGGCACTCCTGGGCTGTCTGGGTTTCTAACCTGCTCCAGAGCTGAGTGTGTCACTGCTCTGGAGAGCGGGGCCATGGACTGTGCGGGGACAAGGGTGCTCTGCCGTGGCAGGGAGGATTCCACACCCCATAAAAACTGGGCTGGGTGCCCCAAGGCAGCCCCGGGTGCTGTGCTCACCCTGAACTCACAGGGCAGAGTGCAGGGGCTGGGAAGGCACTGACAACTTATTTGCTGAACGCATCTCTGCTTCTGTTTCCGTGGCAACCCTGATGTGAAATGTGTTGCCAGAAAAACATTAGTTTCTATAGAAACATCTTCCCTGTGAAAAGTTTACTTTGTAACACATGATACCTAATATTAGTTTTTTAAAGTTGAACTGCCCACGTGTGTGCTGGGCTCAATAAACAGATCATAGCACTGGGGTGATGGAGCTGGGGAGGGACAGGGGCCACCTGTCCTCCCCTCAAAGCCTCTGCTGGCCTCGCCTGCCCCAGGCTGAGCAGCAGTGGAGGCAACAGAAATGTTGTGTTGTGCAGGATGGGATGGACTCTGGGCATATCCGTGCCTCAAGTATTAGTTGAGACCTTTAATTTTGTGGAAAATCAGTAATTTTGGCTTTCAGTGGATTTAATTTTTTCATATTTAAGAAAAAAAATCACAAATACTGTTCTGAGTTACCGGGCTGCACGCTCAGACTCTCCAGGACCTGAACACTGGGGGAAAGGTTTGGCTGGCTTTGTTGGGCTCAGTTCTAGGAACAGCTTCCTGGGAGGGAGGCTTGAATCTGCTCCTTCCGAATCCTTGAGGCTGGGAAAGACCTCCAGGGTGGTTTCAGTGCCAGCAAGGTAACAGCCATCAGTCACCCACAGGAGGGCTGAGGGCACAATCCAGGAGGAAGGAAGGAAGGAAGGCAGGCTCTGTCCCAGAGACACACGAGGAGGGGTTGGTGACTGGAACTGCCTTGGGAAAATGGCCTGAGGCTGAGCAGAGCCCAGCACAGTGAATTTCCCACTCATTTCTGCTTTGCCTTTCCCCATGGCCTTGCCAGGTGACGCCTGCTCTTCATGCACAGCTTGAGCAGCTCTGGTAGCTGCTCCTGTTTGACACCCCATGGATGGAAGGGCTCCTGAAGAGGAGGACATTGGCTGGAGGCACTGTGTGGGTGGGCAGAGGAGATCTCCAGGGTCAGGAGTCCAGGTGTTCTGGGGTTGTTTAAAGTGCGAGCAGTCCTGGGCGTTCCACTGCAGATCTGGGGGTAAATCCCAGTGTTGCTCCATTGATGTCCGCACAGAAGGGAAGGAGTTCTGCACTGGGGACTTAAGGACAGAATATTCTAATTTGGGTACCATAAATTATACCCATGAATAAGCATGTCCTGGTTTCTCAGAGGTGCTGAACACTTATAGTTCTATTGACTTTGGTGGTGCTCTGGAATGAGCACAGTGCATGCTTTGGATAAATCATGTTATGTAACAGAAAAATGATGGTAATTTATGTCCAGGAATTTTTCATCCCAGCACTGAGCTCTGCTCTTTGCAGTTGGAAAGAGTGAAAAGTTTGAGGAGTTATGCTGAGACTTAACTCACCTGCCCTGGCACCTGCACAGCATTCCTGGTGCAGGACACCTGCCCTGAGCTGGCCTGGAGCTGTCCCAGAGCTGGGCCAGGCAGGGACAGTGCCAGCCCAGGCTGTGACACCTGAAGTTTGGGATGCACAAAGCCTTGGAACAGGTCTGTGCCATGTCCCTGGGGTTTGGGATGCAGGAATCCCTGGCACAGGAGGCCTGTGCCATGTCCCTGGGGTTTGGGATGCAGGAAGCCCTGGCACAGGAGGTCTGTGCCATGTCCTGGGGTTTGGATGCAGGAATCCCTGGCACAGGAGGTGTGTGCCATGTCCCTGGGGTTTGGGATGCAGGAATCCCTGGCACAGGAGGTGTGTGCCATGTCCTGGGGTTTGGGATGCAGGAATCCCTGGCACAGGAGGTGTGTGCCATGTCCTGGGGTTTGGGATGCAGGAATCCCTGGCACAGGAGGTGTGTGCCATGTCCCTGGGGTTTGGGATGCAGGAATCCCTGGCACAGGAGGTGTGTGCCATGTCCCTGGGGTTTGGGATGCAGGAATCCCTGGCACAGGAGGTGTGTGCCATGTCCCAGGGTGGGAGCACTGCAGGGGCGTGCAGGGGGTGCCTGTGCAGGGCTGTGAGCAGGGGCACGGGGCATTCCCCACCCTGCCAGCCCTCCTGGCCTGCCAGAACAAGGTGAGCAGGACTTTGGTACCTCCCAGCACTGCCCTGTGCCTTCAGCAGGGCTGCAGGGAACATCAAGTGCAAATTAAAAACAGCACTGAAAATGAAGTGAGGAAAGCAATCAGAACACCTAAAATCCAGCACTATCTTCAATCATAAGTGGAAAAAAATATGTATTGAGTGTTGTTTGATCACAATCTAAACACAGCCTAAACAACTCTTTGAATTTGTAAATGACATGCAATTGAGGTATTTTTAGCTCGTGTTGCTCAGATCTTGAGGAGGATTTTTGTATGTTTTAGCTTATCACATTTCTTGCATAATAAGCTCTAGTTTTGCACAGCAGTTTAATTTTCTGTGGGCCTATTCTGTATGCAAATAACTTTTCTTTTGTGGTCTCCAGTGGCAAGATTATCTCCACGCTGGGTGGATTTAAGGTGAAAAGAGCTTTACTGAAGGGCAAGATTATAATCTGCTGGTTTACCTGGTTTGTCTTTCTCAGGCATGTTGTTATCATCACTCTGCTCGTGTTTTGTTCCCTCTGTTTGAAATTCCAGTGAAAGTGGCAAAACTTCTTTGGGAAGTGCTGAAAAGCCACAGTTTTTGTTGGATGTTCTGATTGAAATCTGCCCTTTTTACTTCTCATATATCTGCCTGCCTGTGCTTGGCAGGGCCCATCACTTCTGTGTGAGTGGAAAATGCTCTTGAATAAAATGGATAACCTGGGTTTCTGATGCACTCTGCTGCTGGCAGTGCAAGTGCAGCTGGAAAGCTCAGCCTTATCTCCAGGGCATGCCAGGCTGGGTTTTGTCTCCTGGAAATGGATTGGGGACTTTGGGCTGTGGATGTAGGACAGCCACAGAAGTCATGCTCAGCTTTGCCATGAAGCAAGGGCCATGGACAGCTGCTATGGGGCCTTTTCCAAATAAACTGGTGCTCAGATTTAGTCCTACAACAAAATGGAATGAACTCCAGGGGGCCGTGGGGCAGATGTCTGTGTGCTGTGGGCCCAGAGGGGCAGGGGTGGCAGTGCCCAGGGCGGTGTGCTGGGGAGGAGCCCTGCTGCCTGGGGCAACTGGGAGGAGCACGGAAACTTGAAGGGGGAGAAAGGGAAAGGGAAGAACACAGGAGGAGGAGGTGGAGTTGGGGCCTTTCCTCAGCAATCCTGAGCCTCAGCCAAGCTCCTGTCCTTCTCATGGAGAGCTGGGCCGTGGGGCAGTGCCAGTGGAACACCTCTGCCTCTGGTGGCCAGTGAGCCTGGAGCTGCCAGGGGTGAATGAGAGCGCAGTGCCCTCTGTCCCAGGGGATGTGCTGCCATAAGCAGGATGGGAATCTTGTATTTTGACCAATAATTCAATTCCCACTGGTGTTTAACACCTGAAGTACAGCAAACAGCACTGACAGCAGTGCGGCTCTTCCTCCCCCACTGGCAGTGGCCAGCCCCAGCAGGGGCTGCAGAAATCAGATGCACTGACTGCACAATAAATATCAGGGATTTGGGCAATTGCAGTGCCTGGAGCATGGGAGGCTCTGTGTGATTACAGAACGGGCTGGGGCTGGGCTGGGAGCTGCATTCAGCACAGCTTTGGGAGCAGCACTGCCCTCAGCCTGGACCTTCTCTACCTGTGTGCTGCTGTCCATTTGACATTTGGGGATCTCTGCCATCCCCTGATTCATGGAGTTGTCATAGGAACTATTCCCTAAGCTGTGCTCTGACTTTTTCCATGAGGCACTTTATTGTGTTATAAAGTGTTGACAGCAAAGCACAGGGATAGATTTTTAAATGTCACCAAGGTAACTACTGGCATTCAATTACAGTTTGAGATAAAGATGAATCCCTCCTGCAAATGGGACTGTGTGAAAGTCAAAAACTCTGCTGAGGATGGGGCTGATTTGTGACACAGCAAAGCATTCTCCTGTCACCCTGCAAGGTTAATTGTGCCCGTTCTGGTTTTTGGTAACACAAATGGGGCTCCATTCTTCTGCCTTGAGAGACACTGATCCCTGGGCCCCAGCTGTCTGGGGTTTGTTCTGTTTGAGAGATTCTGCTCACTGGATCCAGGGGTCTGTTTGGGGTCTGTCCTGCCCTGCTCCCCCTGCCTCTGTCTCTCTGTGGCAGGCCTGGGGTTTTTCCTGGTGATGCTCTGTCCCACCCAGCCTGGCTCTGCTGTAGAGGCCATTTCTCTGGGCTTGCATAAACACCCCAGAGAGCAGAGCAGGACTTGTCTGCAAACCCCTTGGCACCTCAGATTCTCATTCATCTTCAGCCTGAGAAGGTGAAAGCGTCAGGACTTGTGGGGATTAGGGAGAGTGGACAGCTGGAGAAAAGCCTGTGCTTTGGGAAAGGCTTTTGGAGCCTGGGAAAGAGTGGGAGTGCATTTGTGTGGGATCTGAGGGTCAGGAGGGAGGGGAGAAGGGAAGGTAGCAGCAGGGTGATGTTTTCTGCCCTGTGCAGTGCAGGACATGCCCACCTGGCCGGGCTGCTCCCTGTGCTGGAGCGCAGTCCTGGGTGCTGGCTGGTGCTGCCCAGACCACTGCCTGGCAAAGCCACAGGGACACGAGCCAGGCTGTGCTTCCTCCCCCAGAAAAGGCCTTAAAAATCCCCATGGAAGTCCCAAAGATAAACGGGAAACGTGAGCAGAGCCCTTGTGCTGCCCCGACAGGCAACATGAAATCCAAACAAAGGCTGGGGTTCCTCAGGGATTTGCCATGTAAGGGGCCAGGGACATGCAGCCTCCTCTGCCAGGACAGCTCTGTTTGGGTTTGGGTCCTGTAACTCGGGCAGTTCTTCTCTTTGTTTTAAAGTTCCCTTCTTGAGATTTCTTTAATCATAATGTCCCTTCCATCAGGAGCCTGCCTAGCAGCAGAATATCTGTCCTTCTCAATGCCTCTATTTCTGTGCTCCCCCTCCACCCTCCCTCCCAGGCACACCGGTGTTTGGGTCCAGCCCTCCCAGGGGCACCACACGGGCAGGGGCTGCACTCCTGCGGTGCCTCCATCGCTGCAGAATCCCCCTGGACCAAATGAAGAATGTTTGCTGTTTTCTTTTCGGAAGATTAAGTGGGGCAGGTTCTAGGGAGCCTTTTTGGGGAGAGTTTCTCTCTCTTTCTCGGGGAATGTGGCATGAGCAGGGTTGTTTTGGGGACACAACTGTGGGTACAGCTCTGCTCCAAACCCAGAGCCTGCAGAGCCCCAGGCAGCCCCAGCCAGAGCAATTCCCTCTCCTCCTGCCTCACTGCTGGGGAAACCAGCCCTGCCCGCGTTGTTTTTGGGATGATTTAGGGCAGTTTTGGGACAGGAGTCCCCCGTTCCTGAGGCACCTGCTGTAAATGGCCAAGAGCAGCTCCTGTGGGTGCTGAGCTCCATCCTCGGAGGAGGGAGAGGCAGGGGATGTTTTGTTTGTGCCCCCAGCGAGGAGAGGCTCGGCACTTTGTGTGACAGACAGGGCCCAGGGCTGAGCCCAGGGAGTTGGGATTTGGGATTTCCCTTTGGTCCATGGGAAGGACTCAGTGCAAACCCCTGGCAGAGGTTCTCAGACACAGCTCTCTGATATTCCCTGGAAATCTCCTGTTCCTGAAGTGCTCAGCCTCAAGGGAACCTTTTAGAGAGGGAATTAAAGTGGGAATGGGAATATGATTTAAGGGTTGATAAAGTGCTCCAGAACTTTGGGAAACTGAAGTTTCTGTGCAATTAAAAGGCATTTCCCTGTTCAGCTTTAATATATGCAAACCACTTGGATATTTTTCTAATGTTTTGAAATATTTCTAGCAAGGGAAAATGGAAATAGTTTTGTTTCTCATCTCCCTCTTCTGCCTGCAGGTAAATTCTCTGGAGGTTCTATCTGACACTTTGTGAATCTCAATTCAACAGCTCTTCAGGGTATTTGTTAAACACACAACTTGTTCAGAAGCTCTGTTAGGTTTGAAGTGATTCGAGCACAGAAGAAAGCAGATGGGAGGATACACTGAGTGCTCTTTGTTTTTAAAAAATGCAGCGATATAGTGGGAATAGTTCTCATTTTGCCTTTGGAGACAGAAATTTAAAGCAGCGATTCACTGATTCAGTCTGGAACTTTACACTTGATGAGACAGGAGCTGAAGGAATCCTGTCCCTGAGGGTTTTTCTCCAAATCTGCAATTCTGGAGACAAAGCTCAGTAGATGCTGGTGGATCTCAGTCTCTGGGTTCAGGGGCACCAAAGGCACAGGAATCTTTAGTTCTGCAGTTCTGATGTCCATGTGTCACCTCTGGAGCAGGAGCAGCTCCTGCCCTGCCCAAAGACAGCTCTGAGTGCGTCAGTGTGTGCACATTCCCAAATGTTCTTTGGGGTTCTCTCACACTCCATCCTAACCTGGAGGGTGGAGTGAGCTGGGAGCTGAAATGCTGAATTCAGCCCCACAAACATGACGGGAACAGCTTCATTCTCCCTGTTGTACACGTTCTGAATTGGAAAAATGAGAGCTGGGAAAATTTCAATTAAATCTTAAGCAAGTCAATGTATTAATTAAAAGGAATACTGATGGTCTTAATTAGGAACGTATTAACATGCTGTGAGCACCAGAAGTTCTACTGAGTTGCCTGGTCTGACTGATTCACCTGTACTTACACTAATTAACGAGACATTGCAGTCATTAATGCTTTTTGTCATTTCTTGATAGGGAAGTTAACTGTGTAAAGACTTAGAGCTGCACTAACAGTGTCAGGACAAGGTCTGTGCTCCTGGGGCTGTTGAAATGATTTCCCTGGGGATGAAGAGATGCTGAGCTTTTCCCCTCTGGTAGGATGAGGTGACTGTGCCACATGGATTTTAAAAGTTATGTTTACATAAAGAGGTTTGGAGAGCATCTGCTAAACACCCCCTGCCAGGGCAGGAGAACAGCAGTTTGTCAGCACTGGCTACAGAATTATTCATTTTCATCTCTCTAGACAAGAGCCTGCTGGTATTGGAAGATGGATTTCATGACAATTAAGAACTTCCATCCTCAAAGGCTTTGATAAAATTGGGAAGCCACGTGAGCATTCTCAAGACACCTTTTTAATTTGTACCAATTTGTGCCTTTAATAACCTCCAGTGAAGCAGAGGCTGAGTTAGAGTTCAGGTGAAGCTGGCCCAGCTCTCATTACTCTGGGCTGTGCTGTACTTTGGTCAGTGTCATATGAGAGCCAAGGGCTGATGTTGGAGCTGGTTTGGTCAGGTTTACTGCCCCTCACTCAGGTTCATTCATTTCCATACAGGTTCTGCTGAAAGCAGCACCAGCTGTGGGTGGCTTCAAGCACTGGTTTAGCTTCAGGTGCTCTGCAGGTCACCTTACATCAGAATTATGTGTGGGAGGCTTGCTGCATCTCCAGCAATGTTCTCCTTCCTGCTGCCCCCTGCCAGGCAAGGCCGAGTTCAGGAGCTCCTGGGTGGGCTGGGGATGGGATTCCTGCCCCAGCAATCGCAGCAATTGCAGCTCTGCTCCCACTCTGGGCTGTGCAGGAGGGTGGGGAGAGCAGAGCTGCTGCCAGGGGCTCTGAAGGAAGCCCATTGCCACAGAGGGGTCCTTCGGGCAGAAATGAAAGGCAGCACTCTGCAATGTTCCTCATTCTAACAGGCTGAATGGCTCCCTTGGTTGTAAGGGGCTGGCACTTGTGGGGCTGCACATGAACTCCTGCAGCACCTCTGCCTGCAGGTTACAGAGCACCGAGCTTGGGAGCCTGCCCAGCACTCAGCTCTGGCCCCATCCTCCTGCAAAGGCTGATGTTGGTGCAAGTAAGTTTATTGCCTGCTGATGCTCACTTCAGACCTGTGCTCAGACTGGCAGTGTGAAGCTCTTGTTCTGCTCTTACAGAACTTCCTAAGCTTTACAGAAAACCCCTCAAGTCTTTGGTACAGTGGCTGTCTGATCCTCACACATTCAATAGTAATAATGGAAATCATTCAGAAATGGGTTAGAAACAAATACTCTGTTTGCAAGCTGCTCTGTGTTATTGGATCTGACTTGATTCTGGGAATTGAGCAGCACTGAAGAGATCAAACCATTCCCACAGAGAATTCTGGCTGAAAACCACTTACAAGCCTCAAAACCAATAACATGAGTAGAAGTTTGTTTTCAGCACGGAGAGTATTTGCCAGCACAGAATCACGGCTGTGTTCCAGGGCAGCAGCTCCCCAGCAGCATTTGTGTTCTCATCCTGACCCATGTGCTGCAGGTTCTGTCACTGTGCCAGGGCTCCCATCGCTCAGGGTCCTCCCTGCCATCCGTGCCAGCTGGACCTTGGCATGGGATCCCTAAGGTGGGTTACAGACACACAGCACAGTGTGCTGCCAGGGCTGTGCAGAGAAGGGTTCCCTTGGCATGGGATCCCTAAGGTGGGTTACAGACACACAGCACAGTGTGCTGCCAGGGCTGTGCAGAGAAGGGTTCCCTTGGCATGGGATCCCTAAGGTGGGTTACAGACACACAGCACAGTGTGCTGCCAGTCCCCTCTCTGTGCACAGAAGGGTTTATTGGGGTCTCAGAGCACATGGACCTTGGGGTGCAGCTCTGGGCTAACCCCTCTGCAGGGCCCCTGCTGGGGGTGACTCTCAGTGTCCCCCTGGGCGGCTCCCAGGGAGGAGAACAAGGATTTCCCTTCCCAGCAAGGGAAATATCAGCCTCAGGTAGGCTCAGGCTGGGAGCTCACAGTGCTGGCCCGTCCTTTGCAGGGAGGATGTAAAAGCACAGCCATTTAACTCCTCATTTCATTTTCATAAGGAGCTTCCACCTGATTTGGACAGAAATGGATGTTGTGTTTAGTTCATGTCTGGAACTGGCTCTGAGTCTGGTCTGTGCCAGTGGCTGCTGGCAGGATTTTGGTGGTGGTGGAGGTTTCCCTGAGCTCTGGAGCTCCCAGCAGTGGGAGCAGGCCCTGGGTGCTGCTGGTGCTGTGTCCTGCTGGGAGGGATCCATGGCAGCCCCATGTGCTGTTTGCAGAGCTCTGGGCAGGGAAGCACTGGGGTCTCCAAGCATGAGAAGGAAAACCAGATGGTTTGGGGTTGGCAAAATCCTCTGGCACAGACGAGCCCAAAGAGGAGAGCTTGGGCTGTCTGGGAACTTGTAATGAGATCTGTCATCCTGGGGTGTCACACCCCAGTGGGGCTGAGCCAAGGGACAGCAGAGAGAGGCTCTGAGTGACTCTGAATGGGGAAAAACTGCAGAAATCAGCAGCACCCCCCAAACAGCAGCTCTGAGAGCAGCCAGAGCTGGGACAGGGCACCAGGCACGAGCCCAGCCCTGGGATCAGGCTCCAGCAAGGCAGACTGACTCAGTGCTCAGCAGTGACCATTTCCAGAGCACACCTGGGCCTTCCTGCAGCTCTCAGGGCTTGGTGTGCAGTCCCTGGGCGCCACAGACTCTGCCAAGGATGAGGGAGCACTTGTGGCCGGGCAGCTCTCGCTGTGGCAGGCTCAGCCTGGGGGTCTGTGGGTGTTCAGGG
Organism: Camarhynchus parvulus; assembly: GCF_901933205.1. Taxonomy (NCBI): domain Eukaryota; kingdom Metazoa; phylum Chordata; class Aves; order Passeriformes; family Thraupidae; genus Camarhynchus; species Camarhynchus parvulus. The sequence goes on from NC_044590.1 coordinate 1,059,255, forward strand.
GTCATTTGAGCATTCAGAGCACAGGGAGCCCCCTGGAGCAGCCAGGCCTGGTTCAGAGCAGAGCTGTCCAATCTCCTGTCTCAGCAATAACAAAGGCATGTGCTCACTGACAGCTCGTCTGGGCCAGGAGCCAGCAGAGAAGTTCCAGGAGCTGTGACAACAGTGTTGGGGCTCCTGGGGAAAAAATATCTCCTGCAAATGAACAAGCTGCATCAAACTGACAGTGGGGAGGAGATGCAGTTGGATAGTGAGGAATCCACTCCTGATGAGCTTGGTGCCCTCAGACATGACTTGGTGTTCTGCTCTGGCCCCTCCAAGGCCAGGTCCTGCTCCCATCTGGGCACTTCCTCATCTCTGGTGCTTGATGCATTTTGTCCTTTCACCATTCAGCTGCAAATGCCCCAAGCGTGTTCGTGAGCCTGATGCCATAAAGAAATGGGCAGCTTGTGTTTGTAAATAACATCTGACCATTTTTATAAAGAAATCTTCAGATACATGTTTTCAGAAGCCAGTTTATTAAAATAGACATTCAGCACACAAACTGAGCAGAGAGAAGGCTTGTAGGAAACTTCTAAGTGCCATGCCATGAGTTGTTTGAGTTTTGTGTCTTGTCAGGGCTCCCCCCAGTGCAGTGCAAAATACAGTGAGCATTGTACAGGGTGCAAGGCAGGGAGTGGCTCTGGTGCTGCGAGCAGCTGCAGCCAGGAGCCATCCCCACAGCTCTGGGCATGCAGAAGGAGAGCCAGCACAGGGTTTCTGCTGCGCTTTGTGCTCGTGTGGAGCTGCCTGCACCTGGCCTTGGCTTACGGGGTTCCTCAGCCGCTCTGGCTCTGGCAGGGTTGGGATGTGCCTGGGATTTTTGGGAAGAGCCCAGTGGGTGCTGGCATTGCCCCCTGGGGGCTCTGAGCTGCTGCTGGGCCAGCATGGAGGGGATGGCTGCGTCCCTGCCCAGCAGTCAGGGGGTCAGGGGCTGCCCACAGACCTTGCCGGGCTCTGAGAGCCTTTCCTGGGCCCCTCTCTGTAAGCAAACCATAAATTTGGGTCTGGGAAGGAGTATTTGAAACCTGGATTCCAGGTGAAGCAGAACCAAGCCCAGCTGAATGCCTAAAATAGACACTGATAGACCCAACTCCTGGTGAGCTTCTGGGGAACATCTCAGTGCCCAGGTACATTGGGCAATGCTTGAAAAGTTAATAAATTCTAGTGCACATCAGTGCTGCTGAAAGCCTAAGTAAATATTAAGACTCCACTTTCATGAATAACTCCTGGCTAGGATATTATTTCTAATTCAAGAAACCACCCCTTTCATCTCCTACCTAAACACTTTTTATATTTGGATCAAGGTTATGTTTTACTACACACTGCACAAATGTTTGAGAAGATAGAGTTTCTTCGCTGAGAAGCTGACAGTTTTCCCCATAAATCCAGGGTTGCTAGGTTTAAATGGAAAAATATTTATCTGCTGAAGAGAGCTTGAGCTGATCCCAATCGCTGCCATGGACAGCTGTGGCACCATTAATAATCATTGGTTTTATATGCCAGAAAATTAATTGTCAGACAAGGCAGAGGTGGGGAGAGCACCTGGCTCGTGGTGAATCTGCAGGTGAGAGCAGCAGGACTGAGGTGACTGCAGGGAATAATGACAGGCTGTGCCCTGTGTCCGTGCTTTCCCCTCCAGCTGAGCACCAGCAGGGAGAGCAGAGCTTTGGGGGGGTTACCAGGCAGAGCTCAGCAAATGGAATTGTTTGTTTTGCCCTGAACACCTGCATTGACTATATTGATCCCCAGGAAAATGAGGCTTTTGGAAGTTCAAGTGTGGTTTAATGTCCCAGAGTGCAATGGATCTTTTCCTGCAGCCCCAGCTGCTCCGTGGCCATTCCGTGCAGCTTTACCCTGCAGCAGGAACAACCTGTGCTCCAGCCAGGGGCACACTGAGCCCTGGGGAAGTGTCAGCTGCACAAATCCTGTTAGCAGGGCTGCCTACCTTGTCTTAAAGCCCATAAAGGTTCTGGCAGGGAAAGGCAGCTGTAAAGGACGAGGATGGGTGGTTGGAAACAGGATCTGAGACAATCTGAGCAGTTTGGAGAAGTGTGGATTGCCAGTGATTTACTGCAGTCACTTCTCTGCTGGGTTTGCTCAGCCTGTCCTGTGTTTGAGAACTCTCCTTCATCAGGCTGGGAACGGTTTAGCTGTAATTAAAAACTTGAGTTCATACCTAAATTTCCACTGAAAACTGAAGCTATTTCAGTTTGAAATAACTGCCTGATTGTCACTGTGGTCACACAAGCCTTAGGGTCAGTAAATCCAGTGTTCAGCCCCCTGCCTATGCTGCAGACAGCCCTGGAGGGATTAGAAAATAACCTGCACTAAACTACCCTGCACTAGCAGAGAACTTTGTGTTCCAAAATGTCCTGATTGCCTCTGAAAACATTGTCCCCTCTGCATCACCCCTCAGACTCTCAGGGCTGCTTTGCACAGGGCAGGAGCCGGGACATTTCCCTGCCCACCTGTAAGGAGCAGCTCAGGAAGGAACATCTGCTGAGGCTGAAAGATCCACCCCCAGACTGTGTAAAACAAAGTCTTGATCCTCTGAAATGGAGCAGCAGCCCTGGATTACTCTTTCCTGAGGGGGCTGGAGTTCAGGGTACATTTGTATGCATTATAATTTCCAATTCTCTTGAAAAACTGCTTCTTGCTGTTCCCCTCCCCTTGGCAGGAGAAGCAGATGTCCAGTGCATGGCACAGCCTGCAAATTCTCTGTGTCTGCTCCTTGTCCTCCGTTTTCTGCACATCTGACCTCCAAAGTGTGAACTTTCAGCTTTGGTCCTGCTGTGTAACCCGGGGTTTTCCCCCTTGAGAAGAGACCCTGAAGTTTCCAAGGCAGTTGTGACTCAGATGAGTCACATTGAATTAAAGCCCTGAAGAGATCTGTTCTTACATGGTTAACTGCCCACTTGATTGGGAACTTAATTTAAGTCCATAGAGAATCATGAGAAACTTGATTTAGTTCTTTCCTTCAAAGCTTTGTAATGATTATGACTTGGGACTTCGTGTCTCTTCTTTTAATTAAGGACTGAAAATACACATTGTCATGAAACAACCGGCATAGCCTGGCCCTCTGTAATTTGGTCTGGTATTTTGTCCTTTTTCAGCCATAAATAATGTAATGTCTCTCTAATATTCTGAACTCAGAGGGTTTATGAGCCAAATTTTATCACCTACACTTAGAAGAGAAACTTCAATAAAACTTTAACGTTAATGTCCAGAAAATTTCTGTCCCTCATTCACTGCAAGTTTCAAATAACAGTGCTTAGGGACTCCAGCCTGAGTTCTCTTGAATTCTCTATTTATTCATGACAACATTTCATTTTCTGGCTTTTACTGCCTGCACTTGTCCACAGCTGCTGTTCAGCCTCAGCATGGGGGTCCCTGCTCCCTGTCACAGGGCAGGGCAGCACTGTCAGGTCACTGAATCAAAAATACAGCTCCAAAACGGAATAAATGAAACCCCAGCAGAGGTAACTGCTGGCTTCATGTGCCAGGCTGCTTTTCAGAGGTGTTTATTGCCTGAGCAGCTCCTGGTGCAGCGGGAAGCTGGGTTGGCTTTTTGGTGGCTGCTTTATTTTCCCAATCTTGTCCTTTCTGTGGGGATCTTTGGCTTTTCATGCACCCAGAGCTCCAGGGGCACAGCTGAGTGCTGTGGCATCCCCAAGCAGGGTGCAGCAGAGGGTGGCAATGTTTTGTTTTTCCTTGCTGAGGTGATTAAAATGTGTTCCATGGGATGGAACAAGAATGTGTCCCTGCCTGCGCAGCTCTGCGTGGGTGGGCACAATGCTGAACTGGTGATTTGTGTGGGGATGACTTTCTGCAGTGTGACAGGGCACAACTTCAGGTTTAACTTCAGCTGGGAAGTGCCAGACCAGAAAATAAACACAACTGAAATGAGCACAGAAATGCAAAACCCCTCATCCTCAGAAGTGCTAGGTTTGGTTATCACAAGGGCGAGGTTGGCTTTAGTTTCCATAGTCCCACAGCACCCCTCGTGCTGGGCAGGTGAGAGCAGGGAGACTGGGACACCCAAACTGGAGAGCAAATTAGAGGGGAAAGCAAAGGGCAGGGGAGGCCACTCTGGAGCTGTTCAATGATCTGCTTTTGAGCAACGAGCTGTTCACAGCCTGAGAGTGCAGCACTCTCCTGGGGCACCCAACGCCAGCCGGGGCCATGGGGCCCCTGTGCCCCCAGTGCTGGGGCTCTGGGGCTGCTGCTCCCAGGTGGACACGGGGATAGAAAATAGCAGAGATGGTTTTCTCTGCTCATGGTTTTACTGGGCTTTGTCTTTATCTCACAAAAGATGTCCTGTGCCCATTCAGCAGCAATTTGTCTGGGCCCTCCTGGTGGCTGCAGCCCTGGGATTTGCAGCACTGAAGGTCTGGAAATCCCCCAGACAAACGATCAGATTCCTCTCCTCCTGCATGGACACGTTTTTCAGCTACAAAGAATAAATCAGTCCAAATGTACTGGATGTCTTCCTAAGAGAAATGGCTTGGTGCACACATCCTGGAGAAACTTTGGCCAATTCCTGTGCATGGTTTATTTCCTCACAAGATATCAAAGTGATGAGAGATCTGGCTGTTCATTTTGTATTGCAGTGGCACCTGCAGCTGTAAAACCCAGGAAAATGAGCACCCTGCTTGAATCCTGAATTTCCTGGGAGAAGGGAAGGTCTCCTGTGGGGTGAGCAGGTGTTTCTGAGCCACTCTGCTTGCTCCAGCAGGACCTGAGGCTTTTGGGGGCCAGAATAACACACTGGGAAGGACAAATGATATTCCATCTTCTTTAGGCTGAATTACTTTTCTAAAAGTGGTTGCTAATGCTCTCTTGCTGTGGTATTTTAAGACCTACTCAGATGAATAACTGCTGTACCAAAGAGACTTAATTACTGGAAGATAATCCAATAATGATTCAATGAATGACCTGTTCCATCAGATGGTGAAGTTCAATATGGTGAAAGATCTTGTTGGTTTTTTTTCTTCTCATAAACACAAATTACTTAAGGTTGGTTTCATGCAAATGAAAAATCACCAACAAATTAATGCCAGAGAAGCCTAATTTATGGATTTTGCCCATCTGTTAAGATCTAGTTTATATAGATAAATATATATATGAGATTATACAGAAGCAGAGAGCTGAAAGCACGACGTTCTTTGTGAGCTGCAGCTCTTCTTGATGAAACTCAGCCCATGGGTTTTCTCCTGGACATATTTTGCCAGACATTGTGTCCTGCCTTTTGCAGAGCTTTGTGTCCCCAGGTGCTGGGATGATGAATGCCCTTGGATTATCATCTGTCTCAGGTTTTGACACCTGCACTTTTACTGTAATATAAAAGGTAATGGTGGGCCTCCCAGGGCCTGTGTTAGTTACAAAACACTAAAACCCAACTCTGTAACTAAACTGGGACAAATCCTTTTAGAAAACAAATCATTTTGCTGCCTCACCAGAGGAGTCCTGAAGCTGCTGTTCCTCTCCTGTGGTGGGGCTGGGATGCCCTGGGTCTCTTGGCTGCTTTAGTGCCAGCTCTGCTCACAGGCAAGGGTTGGGGTCCAGGGCACTGAAAATAAAACCTGCAACTCTTCCAGTCCCACGTGTCAGGGAACAGGTCTGTCAAGGAATAAAGCTGGGCCTTCCCCATCTCACCTCAGAAGGAATCTCTGTGTTGGGGCACGCTCAACATCCCCTTTGTGCCATCAGAAATTGCTGTTGCAGACCCAGCGCTCTGTGCATTTCTGTTTCAGTCATTCCTAGCTGCATCTGCTCTCCCTTTCAGCTGTTATTCACCACTTGGAATACATTTAACTTTCTCCATCTTCCCTCTGGAGAATGAACCTTTTCAAAATAATTGCTCCCACTCATCTTCAGAGCAATCGATAGAGTGAACAAACCTGGAGGCTGCCAGGGGTTTAGTTCAGTCCCATTTTCTGGAAAATGCTTGGAAACTCAAAAGAACGGCCCTAAATGCAGGGCTGAGTTCCTGGTGCGCTGGTGTGGCACAGGGGCTGTCCTTTGGAGCTCTTTGTGCCAGCACAGGAACAATGGGGGCTCCAGGTGTGAGCTGCACCTCGGCTCTGGTCACTCTCAGGGCTGAGGGAAGGGCAGGATGGCACCAGAGCTCTCTGCTGCCCTTCCCTGCCAGGGATAACTCCTCAAAAGGACTACCAGAGAGCACAGAGCTGTCAGAAGTGAATTGGATTGGTGGATCATGGTTGACATGGAGAACTTCACCCTTCTGTCTCCTCTCCTACCCTGGTGCCACATGAGCCCCTTCTCCTCTTGGACTGCTTTTCATGGCCAATAAACACACAGGAGAAAAAAGGAACGTGCTGTAAAGCAGGGAACATCCTTCTGCAGCAGCTCCTCTCCTTCCTCACAGGAGTTTGGTGCAGTTTGGTTGCAGAGTGTGCCAGCTAAACTCAATCAGATGAATTATTAATGCTTTGCAGGCTGCTTCTTTCAAGTGGCTGCGCTTCGGTGGGGCGTGTGTAACTTCAGCTCTCAGCAGCAAAAATAGACCGCAGGCCTCAGAGGAATGGGAAGCTTAACAGACTATTTTTGTCAGCACAGTTTTAGTTCTATTATGTGTTATTTTGTCAGAGTGGATTGGGTGGATTGTTATTTTGGACGTAGTGGGTGCTCTGACTGAAACACCGCTTCTGTTTCCTTTCTATATGTCACAAGCTGCTTCGAGTTAGGAGCCCCATATTTCCCACATTTCCTGATTGTATCCATGGCCAGAAGGAGATAAACAGGAGGCTCTGGCTGCTCTGCAGGTTCTCTCACAGACTGTCTCAAGCAGCCACATTTCCTAGGGAGAGGATTTGCACCTCATTAACAACTCACGGTCAAGGTGGTTGAAAATCTGTCTTTCTCTTTATTAACCTTTCTCAGGGCTGATGTTTAATTGGATTAATTAATTTGAGCGCCCACCCCCTCCCCTGACATTCTGCAGTCCCTCTGCTGCACCCCTGTCCCAAGGCTCTGCATCCCTGCCTGGTTTGGGGGTGATGCTCTGCTGAGCTCCTCAGCCCCTCAGCCCAATCAATAAATTCAGGGGCAGGAGGAAAAATGCTCTTGCAGGGCCTTTAGAAGTGTTCAAGGGTCTTAACAGAGAGTTTATTTGCTGGGGCTCATTCCTGCACAGGATAAATGCTTGTTTGCACCCTTTGCTGCCTTTTTTCTGGCAGATTGGGTCAGGTTTTGTCCAGTTCTTTACTGAGCATCACTGCTCAGGCTGAGGATTCTGCTGTCAGCATCAAGCTGGGGTAGAAATGAATTCATACACATTTCCTGTGTTTCCATAAGTACATGGAAATGCATTTGGCAAAGCCAGGGGGAAAGTACTTCCTAGTTGTTCTGAATGGTGCCTTTCACATGGGATTGGTTGCATTTTGTGTGTGAATAAAAATCAATAGTTGGGAATTTGTTCTGTTGGCAGTTCCAAGTGACTGCCTGGTCTGTAGCACTTGTGGCTGATGCTGAACACACTGACCTTGTCACCCAGGTGAGGCCAGACTGGCCCTGGAGAGTTCCTAATGCTCTGGTTTAGTTCATGGCAGCCTTGTTTTCTGCCATGCTCAACCTGCTGGTCTTGAGCACTTCACTTCTCCTTTGGGGTAGATGGTGGCAGAGAAAATCTCAGTTTGTTTTGTCTTTGGTGTGTTTTATTCCTTTCCTTCCCAGGCTCTCAGATTTATGGGGCCTGGTAGGATAATTTCCTGCCATGCTGTGCTGTGCCAGAGCCTTGCCCTTCTCCTGGTGCACTGCATCATCCCCTGCAGGTTTTGTGACATCTGGTGGCTGACATATTTTGAGATATTTCAAAATTCCACATGAATCATTTTATTTGCTTCCTTATAATTTTGGATGTGCCATCTTGTCAGTGGTGCTAACATTTAAGCTCCCTTTTAATTTACACTATTAAGCCACAAGGAAAACAATCAAATACAGCAACTAAGTGTGGATTGCCTTTATCTCCAGCCTCTGTGTTTTGCTGATAAATTCACTTACAAGTTATTCCAGTCAAGACATGACCTTTTTCTTTCCCTGTGCTTATGAAATGGCACAAATAATAAAAGTTCATGAACCCCCAAAATACTGCTACAAGTAATTTTTTTTTAATGAATAAACAACTCTGCTCTGAATGGAGGGGCATGGAGAACAGGAACTCCATTTTGCACATGAGGAAGCTCTGCACACTCATTTTAGTTATTTAATCTCCCTGTAACAGTAACCTGTCTCCCCCCAGGCAAGGACAACTGTGATGAAAATTAGAAAACACCTTGTTTGTTTCCACTTCCTGCATTTTTATTGTCACCTCCACCTCCCACTTTTGTTCTCTCTGGATTTCAAGGCTTCACATCTGCTCTTGTGTTAATTGCCCCTAAAAAAAAGTCTGTCTTTATTGGAGGAATCACAAATCTTGTAATCTGCCATAGCTGCTAATTAAATTACAGCTGACTTTTGATGTTACAGAAATAAACATTTCCTTTGCATTTTATTTTCTGTCTTCTAAATGAACTATGGAGTAGTCCTTGCAGAGGCAGATTTCAACTGCAAATGCTATGGAATAATTTTACATTAAAATTATTTCTTTCAAGGCAAAAATATCTTCAAAGTAGAGGTGTAGAGAGAATTTGGAAAGGGATGTAACAGCTGAGTTGGGTTGGGTTTGTTTGTTGAGGGGTTTTGGGTTGGTTTTTTGTTGTTGTTGTTGGTTGGGTTTTTCTCTTCTTTTTGGTAAGAATGAAAACTTTCTCTTTGCAGACTTTCCTTTATTCTCATGGTTTCATGTGCCTGGCTTTCTTCTGCTGGGCTTGCTGTTCCAGGGGAGATGTTTAGAGCCAAATCAATATTAGAATATTCCTTTGAACTTTGTGGTCTGAGATGAGAAGAACTCCTGTCTGATTACCAGTGGCTTTGCAAAATCCAAACCTGACATGGGTTGTACTCATTGCTGATATTGATCTGGGGAGGTTTTTGTGACCTGAAGTTTCTGAGCTGTTTCTGCTCCTCACCATACTCAGCCCAGATCTATAACCATTATTATTCAGGGAATGCATCCCACAATTATAACAACATTTAGCCATGATTTTTTTCCTTTCTCTACAAGAATGTTTGCTGATAATACATTGTTTAACCCCCTCCCTTGGTGGATTTATAGACACAGCTGCAGCAGTGGTTGGAGCTTTGCCTGTCATTGCCATGGAGGGAGGTGTGAGCTCTCAGTGGGCCTGGGGCTGCATGGAGGAGCTGAGGGGGCTGAGCCCTGGGCATTCAGGAGCTCCTCTCTCCGGGGAAGGCCCTGCCAGGGTCAGTGGGAGGAGAGGCTTGTTGCATTTACTGCAGACCATGGAGCATTGGACCATGCTGCTCTGAGGGAGGCCCCTTCACAAAGCTTCTCATTCCTCACCAGAGGGCTGGGGGAGTTCATTTGGCCAAGATGTCCCTGGGAATGGTGCCTGGAATTTACTGGTTGTGTCCCAGGGGAGCTGCCTTGGCCCTCAAGGGCCAACTTGCACTTTGAAGCATGTCAGGGTTATCCATAACAAAAATGTCATTGCACAGAGGGACAGTGCTGCTGGCAGTGCTGTGGCACTGTTGTGGCAGTGCTGTGGCAGCGCTGTGGCAGTGCAGTGGCAGTGCTGTGGCAGTGCTGTGGCAGTGCTGTGGCACTGTTGTGGCAGTGCTGTGGCAGTGCTGTGGCAGTGCTGTGGCAGTGCTGTGGCACTGTTGTGGCAGTGCTGTGGCACTGTTGTGGCAGTGTTGTGGCAGTGCTGTGGCAGTGCTGTGGCACTGTTGTGGCAGTGCTGTGGCAGTGCTGTGGCACTGTTGTGGCACTGCTGTGGCACTGCTGTGGCAGTGCTGTGGCACTGCTGTGGCACTGTTGTGGCAGTGCTGTGGCAGTGCCGTGGCAGTGCTGTGGCAGTGCTGTGGCAGTGCTGTGGCAGTGTTGTGGCAGTGTTGTGGCACTGCTGTGGCACTGCTGTGGCACTGTTGTGGCACTGCTGTGGCACTGTTGTGGCAGTGTTGTGGCAGTGCTGTGGCAGTGCTGTGGCACTGCTGTGGCACTGTTGTGGCAGTGTTGTGGCACTGCTGTGGCAGTGTTGTGGCACTGCTGTGGCACTGCTGTGGCAGTGTTGTGGCACTGTTGTGGCAGTGCTGTGGCACTGTTGTGGCAGTGCTGTGGCAGTGTTGTGGCAGTGCTGTGGCACTGCTGTGGCAGTGCTGTGGCACTGCTGTGGCAGTGCCGCGGCAGTGCCGTGGCAGTGCCGTGGCAGTGCTGTGGCAGTGCTGTGGCAGTGCGTGGCAGTGCCGTGGCAGTGCTGTGGCAGTGCTGTGGCAGTGCTGTGGCAGGGCTGTGGCACTGCTGTGGCACTGCTGTGGCACTGTTGTGGCAGTGCTGTGGCAGTGCTGTGGCACTGTTGTGGCACTGTTGTGGCAGTGTTGTGGCACTGTTGTGGCACTGTTGTGGCACTGCTGTGGCACTGTTGTGGCACTGCTGTGGCACTGTTGTGGCACTGTTGTGGCAGTGCAGTGGCACTGTTGTGGCAGTGTTGTGGCACTGTTGTGGCACTGTTGTGGCAGTGCAGTGGCACTGTTGTGGCAGTGTTGTGGCACTGTTGTGGCACTGTTGTGGCAGTGCAGTGGCACTGTTGTGGCAGCGCTGTGGCAGTGCTGTGGCAGTGCTGTGGCAGTGCTGTGGCAGGGCTGTGGCACTGTTGTGGCACTGTTGTGGCAGTGTTGTGGCACTGTTGTGGCACTGTTGTGGCACTGTTGTGGCACTGTTGTGGCACTGCTGTGGCACTGTTGTGGCACTGTTGTGGCAGTGCAGTGGCACTGTTGTGGCAGCGCTGTGGCACTGTTGTGGCAGTGCTGTGGCAGTGCTGTGGCAGTGCTGTGGCAGGGCTGTGGCACTGTTGTGGCAGTATTGTCCTGCTGGCAGTGTCATGGCAGTATTGTCCTGCTGTCAGTTATTCACCAGTTTCCCACCCAGGACTCAGCTCCCAGCCCAGGTTCCCCTCTCCCCGTGCCCCAGGAGAGGATTTCTGTGCTGAGGAGAGCAGGGCTGCAGGCTGTGCCCCCGTGGCTCGCTGTGCCCAGCACCCAGAGCACGTGGGGCTCTCCCAGCTGTTTAGAGCTGATGGTTTATTTTTATCTCTCCCTGCCATGTTCCTGTGGCAATGCAAGTGCCTTTTGAAAGTCCTGTGATATCACCCTACGACCCAGCGCTGTATTTCGTTGTCATTTTAATGCACAACATATTCTGCCCATCCTTTCTAAGTTTCTCTTCCAGAAATGTATCATCAAATTCCAGCCCAGAAGTCTCTCTCTTTTGCAATCCATTGATTTAGTTCTCATTATGTATCTTGGAAAAGCTCTTCAGCAGGCCTTGGGATGAAAATCTCTTGAATATATAGAGAAATGATTTTGCTGTTGCTTCACATGCTTGACTTCAGTTGGCTTTGAGCATCAATGAAAGTTGCAGCTGCTTGAGAAATGAGGGTTCAGGTTTCTCAGCTCAGTCTCCCTTGCTCCCATGCCCGTACTCTGATTTTTCCCTGCCATTTTTCAGTAAAACATTCACACAATTCCTTGCCTAATCGACAGGACGAGTTAATGGCATTGAATGCACAAGTGGTGTTGCTGTGGGTAAAAAATAAAAAGCCATTTGTGGGCGTGCAGGGCACACTAATGAGGAGCCTCAGCATGTGCCAGTATTGTACCCTCATGTGGAGGCCTGAGAGGTCCCAAATCCAACACAAATCTGGGAATCAGCTCTTTGCAGGTGGAATTTGGGACTTTGCTGCCCTGTAATCACAGGTGTTTGTCATGATGTGCATTTATTTAGGCTCAGAATAAAGAAAACCAGAGGAGTGAGGGGGCTGCAAACAGAATTTGAAAAATATTTAAATGAAAAATGAGATTATAACAAGCTGGTTTTGTCAACTTCCCAGGCAACTGGAATATGAAATGGTCTAATGTCTACATGTATTAAATGAGATTAAGAGCAGAGTTTGAAATGGAATCAATATAGATTTCAGGGGATAAAAGGATTATGATGAATGAAAAACAAAGCCAAAGGTGCCAAGTAAATAAAATACTTCCAAAAAACAGGCTGAAATCTACATTGCTATGGACTTTCTGCCAGAGGATTTTCTCTTTGGTTGCCTAATTGTACCCATTAATTACGTTTAGAGGCGGTGGGAAATGCAGTGTGCTGTTCATTTCGGGGTTTAGCCCAGCATCAGTGGCATCAAGGCAGCTGCAGGAGCACTGGGGACATCCCCAGCTCCTTGGGAAGCACTTGGTTTTTATTTCCTGCGTGTCCGTCTGCATGGCCTGTGCAGCTGAGAGGGGCTGGCCGTGGCAGGGGAGGCAGCAGGAGCTGAACACCATTTAGCTCTGGCATTTGGACAGAAAAACGCGTTCCAAGCCCTGGCAGGGTTTGTGGAGGGCCTGGCTGGCACCTCTGCAGGGGCACTGGGAGGTGGGCACGGCACGAGAGCCAAACCCAGAGCTCTGCCGGGATTTCCTGACCTTCCCTCCGCGCAGGAGAGCTCCAGGGAGCAGCCCCGTGCCTGCCTAATGGATGGCTCTCAGTTCCAGGTGTTATTTTTGGTCCTGTGCTTTGTTATGGATATTTTCTGGTTCGTTTCCCTTGCTAACAGCCCCCAGTTCCAGGCAGTCCCAGAGGCAGCTCACAGCAGCCCAGGTTTGGTGCTGAGGGGCTGCAGAGCTGGGCATGGAAGTTTTCTTCTGCAAATGGCTCTGAGGGAGGGAGGATTTACTCTTGGGATGTGCTCCGAGGGGGAGAGAAAAGAGCAAATGATCAAATAAGGACTGCAAAGTCTCTTCCATTTGATCCTGACACAGGCTGGGGCATCCTTGGTGTGAAACTTTCCCCTTTGGATCTTTCCCTGTGCCACTTGCCAGGGTTTCTGCTCATCCTGGTCACGGGTGTGTGCCAGAAACAGCTTCAGTGTAATTCCCCACTGCTGCTGCCTCCCTGCCGAGGCAATGCTGTGCCCATCCTTTGTGCCCAGCTGGTCCCAAGGCCCATGGGAGTCCTGAATCCAATGGGGAAGAAGGATCAGCCATGGAATACTATTCTGCTTGGGATCCATCTGAGCTTCCTTTTGCTCTTCTTTCTAAAAACAGATCAGCTGCCTGCTCCTCCCTTTCCTCCTCCTCCTCTCCCCAGCTTGGCTGCTTTCCCTTCCCTATTTTGGAATGGAGATCAGGCTGAGTCAGAGTGAAGTTTGTCAGATTCTCAGGAAAACAACTCCCAACAGCCTGGGCCTGGCTCGGGGAGGAGCTGGGACAGGGAGAGAGCAGTGGCACTGGGGGGAGAGCTGCTGGCACTGAGGTACAGCAGCCTTGGCTTCACCTCTGAGCCTCAGCTCAAGCTGGATGGTGCCTGAACCTCACAAATCCTCATAAATCCACCCAAAAAAGCATGAGCTACCCTGAAATCTTTCAGTCACCTGTCTCAGTGAGATCCTTTTGGCTGTGCAGATTGAGCAGGTCAGATTCAGGGGTTTGGATGGATGGTGGTGGAGGAGCAGGAGTGATGTCGGCATCACAGGCTGCAAGTCAAAACATCCCCAGGAGCCTGGCAGGTTTGGAAGGGCTGGGCTTTGGCCCTGCCTGGAGCCAAAGGGCTTTGGGCTTTCTGTCTGACAGCAGCCAGGACAGGGAGCTGCCCTGTCACCTCCAACCTTCTGCAGGAAATCTGTGAGGGTTCCTAAAAGATGAAAAAACGATGGTTTATACCGACCCCTGGGACTGGCAGAGGCTGTAGTGAGAAACGGAATTTGGTTTTCAATCTGCAGTCACATGCAATTGTTTGTCTTTGATTTGAGCACAACGTATAGATGTATAGCTCGTTGTCATGGCACTCATGAAATGCTGCTTCTCCTTTAGCTTTGCACCACTTTTCCCAGAGCTGGGTTTTATTCATTCATGATCATTCTTTATCAGTAACTGCAGTGTGCACAGTAACTCCTGTAGTACAGGGTGAGTAACCTGGGTGCAGAGTAACTCCTGTAGTACAGGGTGAGTAACCTGTGTGCAGAGTAACTCCTGTAGCACAGGGTGAGTAACCTGTGTGCACAGTAACTCCTGTAGTACAGTGTGAGTAACCTGGGTGCACAGTAGCTCTGTGTAGTACAGTGTGAGTAACCTGTGTGCACAGTAACTCCTGTAGCACAGGGTGAGTAACCTGTGTGCACAGTAACTCCTGTAGTACAGTGTGAGTAACCTGGGTGCACAGTAGCTCTGTGTAGTACAGTGTGAGTAACCTGTGTGCACAGTAACTCCTGTAGTACAGGGTGAGTAACCTGGGTGCAGAGTAACTCCTGTAGCACAGGGTGAGTAACCTGTGTGCACAGTAACTCCTGTAGCACAGGGTGAGTAACCTGGGTGCAGAGTAACTCCTGTAGTACAGCGTGAGTAACCTGTGTGCACAGTAGCTCTGTGTAGTACAGTGTGAGCAGCTCACTGCAGCTCCCTGGCAGGGCTCTGCTGTTCCCAGGACTGTGAGTAGCAGCACACCTCACAGCTGGGGTGTGTTTTACTCCACGTGTCCCCAGTTCCAAAGAGCAGCTGTGCTCGTGACCACGCTGAGGCTCTCTGCATTCATTGAAAGAAAAACCACTTCATAAATATTGGATTGAGCTGCTACCTGCAGCACACTGGGTGTGTGATGGTGATCTAGAAATAAATTGGTAGGAATTAGGTGATTATCACTGGTGGTATTCATGAGAGTTTCCAGGCGAATAAATAATGGATAGAAATGTCACTTACTCAGCTTTAAACCTAAGAACAGCATCCTCATTATTCTGTTGACTCAGTAAGAGGGAAGAGCTGCATGAGGGAAGAAAATGGAAAGCTGAAGACAATCAAAGTGTTTCAGAAGCATCCTAAACTCCCCAGTCACAGCAATTTGGGAATGGAGAGCCCAGGAGGGGATTAGTGCTGGGTGAGAGGTCATTCAGCTCTCTTACCCCAGCACTTGCATTGATCTGGTTTAAGAACAGACAGTATTGTTTCTCACGTGCCAGGCCTGCCCTCCTGGCCCAAAGCTGCCTCGTGCTGCCTCTGGCAGGGGTGCCCAGGCTCCTGGGAGCTGCCCCATGGATTGCTGCCCTGATGGCCAGGGCTGAGGCGCTGCACAAAGCCAGCCAGACACTCAACACCCCCCAGTGCTGCTGGTTCCTGGAGAGGAGACCAAACCAGGGGCTGTGCTCTGCAGACCAAAGCACAGCATGAGTTTTGGCCTGGTTTCCCTGGGTTTTGGCCAGGCCTGGGTGCAGTGTGTGCAGCAGTGCCTCAGCCGGGCCCCTCTCAGTGTCTGGGGGCCCCCAGAGGGGTCTGGCATTCCCTGGATTGTCACAGCATCCCTTTCAGTGCCAGAGCTTGGCCTTGACCTGCTCCCCTCCCTGCTGTCATGCTGGGGAAGTTCCATTACTCAAACACTGATAAAAATGCTGAGCTCGGTAGCTATCTGCTGTCAGGTAATAGTTTTTGCTATCTCCCTTTCCTTCCACTGCTGATTTGTGACTTGCTTCTCCAGCTATTCATTTTCTGAGCCCTAGCATCAGTGGGAGAACCTCTAGGAGAAAATGAGGACAGGATTTGTGCAGTGCCATTATTTGTCTAAAAATCCATTTTAATACTTTAAAAAAAAGTGGCACTAGACATTTTCCTTTGAAGTGTGTTTGTCCTTGGGAACCCCCCACCATTTCCAAAAGCATGTTCTCCCCCTGACAGCGTGTGCTAAGTCAAAGTGAGGACAGAACATCTGAGCATCTCTATTTGTGCAGCTTATGCTCAGTGACTTCCACTGGGCTGGAGGTAAAAGGCTCTGCCTGATGCTTTAAATCCCACTGAGGTCTTGTTGCAGCTAAATGGGGTCATTTGGGGTCACACAAAATCAGTAATTTTCTCCTATTATTTTATATAAAATGCCCTGTCCTTATTAAGGAACAAATATATATATATATGTATATATATTTTTAAAAAACAACCCTGACCTTTGTATTTTGTGGTCAGTGGCTTTTCTGTTGCAGCGGGTGCTGAGATGCGTCACTGCTGTCACAGGCTGGGTGAGCTTTAGTGCTGGACTTTAACTGCCGGCTCATGTTACTTTCTGAAACAGAGAAATAATCCCTGTCACTGTGGCCTGCCTTACAGCAAGCCACAGAAAACCGGGAATTCAGGGAGTACAAGTGGCTTTTTTGGCTTTCATCATCAATGAAATATGAGTGTAATGGCACCAGTATTTCAGTGCAGCCACGTTCTCAGGAAGTTGCTGGACTTGTGAAGAAAGGATGAATTCAAGTGTTGGTCCTGTTGGAAATGCACCATGAAAGGGTGAATTCAAGTGTTGGTCCTGTTGGAAATGCAGCATTCCAAAGGTGCCACTGCAGGGGTGTGTGTCCATTTCTCTGTGGAGCAGACCCAGCGTGGCCCTGCAGGTGCAGCCTCTGAGGGAGGGGTGGCTGGGGGTGCCCTGAGCCAATCTCCTCGTGGTGACATGCCAGAGTGAACCAGTTCTGTCTCGTTAATATTCCTCTCTGTTTTCCTGCAGAAAAGGGATATTCTCAGTGTTCCAGCATTTAGGCTTTACTAGTGATGCTATTTTAGCAGTGGGAGCAGCAAATGGGATCAGCGCTGGCCCCATGCAGAACCTCCCAGATCCCTCAGAGCAGCAGCAGCAGCCCTGCCTGTGTCTGTGCCTGGTGATGTGGGGGTGCTGGGGGCTCCCTGCTGCCCCTGGGGAGGTCTGTGCTGGCATCTGGGTCACCCGAGCCCCACAGGGGAGGGGACCTGGCACCAACTGCCCTGACCTGCCCGTGGCAGCATCCTCAGGCCAGGTGAGCCCTCCCCTCCCGGCCTTGGTGTGGGGAGCTCCAGCACAGGAAGCTGAGTAGCCAGCTGGGTGTGATGAGTCCCAGCTCAGACACTTGAGCCCTGGAGAGTTGTAGGGTTTTTCCAGGTGCTGCTGTGCTGGCAGAGCTGGAGTGTCTCCTTACAAGGCGGAGGAGCGTAGGTGGCAGCACAAAGGTGCAGAAACCCAACCTTATAAAATAAACTGCTACTGCAGCTGCCTCTCGAGCTGTAACCCTCAAACTTCAGCCCTTTCATTGCAGGAGTTCTCAGTCTGGCCTTCCCTGCTTGCCTGGGTGGATATTGGGGTAAATGTCCCTGCACAGCCAGGACTGCTCCGTGCTGTGTGCTGCCCTCTGCAAGGGCTCAGCTTCCAATGCACAGGTCACTCCCAAATCGTGCCTCTGAGAGATTTCCCTGCAATGAGACAGATACAAAAGGGAAATATTTATTTTCTCCTTCGTTTTTGGGCCCAAGGGACACTGGGAACAGCCATCCTTTTTGTCCCCACAACGACAACAGTTGTTCTGACAATCGAGAATTTTCTCCCTCTCTCATCCTATTAAACAGCACAGACTCAGTTGTTGTTTTGGTTTGGTTCGTTTCATGTTATTTTTTTTCCCCTGTCTTGAAAATTCCATTTATAGAGTGGCTGGCACAATTCTGCTGCCACTTATCACGATCTAGCTGAGCTGATGGCACATTCACAGATCTGGAATGCACGCTGAGAGGATGGAGAGCAAAACGCCTGTAATGGGTTCTTGGTACCTCCAAACCCTCAAGAGCCCTTGTTGGCACATTCTGATTTTGTGTGATTAGGGGGGAGCCCCTTGCTGGTCAGGGAAAGTGGCAGAAAATCAAAGCTGCAGTTCAGAGCCAACATCCTAATGTGGGATCTCAGATTGCAATTTCTACTCACACACGTGGTCATTTTTATCCCCATGGAGCATCTGATGGAAGCAAGAGTTGCTGTAATTGGATTCTCTTACCCTTCCTGTTACTGGTCAGGAATCTAATTGAAATTCTGGTCTTTTTAATAATTATTGAGAAATCATCCTTTTTTTCCCCTGTTATGGAGGCTTCTAATGTGAACACGATGTTCATGTAAAAATTGAATTTAAAACTCTCTTTCTGGAGCATGTCTGAGTTAATCAGCTAAAACTATCCTTTCATGCTGAGCAGAAGAAAATACTCTGCTGTTTAAGGGCAAAGCTCTGTCCAGCCCTGAAGAATGAAACAACTGAAAGGCTCTCAGTCGAGTGGAAGAGCGAAGGGAAGCTGGATACAGACCAAGCATGGAGTCTGTGCCACGTGGAATTTTTAATTAGTGAAATGTAAGGAATAAAGGCTCTGGGAGTCTGAAGGGGTCAGACAGGGGGGAGGTCTCACAGCACCATCAGGGGGTGTTTGCTGAGGTCAGTGCTTTAGAACCGGTGACACCAGTGCCACATTCTTAAGGGACAGCCAGGTGCTCCATCAGGGGTACAAAAGGTACCAGAAGTGGGGATTTTGGCTTTGTTTTCTGATGCCAGGCTGCACTGCATTTTAACAGCAGCCTTTTGAAGGAGCGTGTGAAAGGGAGAGAGGTGAGGGCTGCAGGAGTCTCATCCTGCTCCCTGCTCTGGAAATGTCTCTGATGCAGCTGCTGAGGCACAGCCAGGGAAAAGGCCAATGTCCCTGGCCAAACCCTTTAAACACAGCCAAGCTCCTCCTCATTTCCAAGGCTTTTGTCAGAAAATCACGGATTTTAGGAGAGGCGACTCTCTGAACCCCAGGGGCTGTGGTTGATCCTGTCCCCAGCACCCTGCATGCTCCTTCCCCGAGCCCCGGGGGCACCAAGGAGGGCAAGGGGCGGCTGGGGCACACGCGCAGCTCTCCCTTTGCCTCAGCTGCGGCTGCAGGTGCTTCCTGAGGCTGCCACAGCAATCACCCCGGGCTGAGCCCTGCGAGCAGCCCTGCTGGCCCAGAAGGAGCTGGCAGCCCTGCAGCCATTCCTGGGGCAGGCTGAGCCCGGCAGGGGCTCAGGTGGCACAGCCTCTGCTGGGCGCTGCTGCACTTTGGGCTGCATCTCAAAGGCAAGGGATCAGGAAAATGGCAGCCCAAAACTGGGGTGCCCCAGTACCCCAGAGTGGTTCCTGCAGAGCACGGGCTGTAACTCCCTGGAATCTAACACTCCCCAGGGGCTGGGCTTGGATAAAACAGGAACTGGTGACTCATGCCTTCGTCTTAAACTCTGAATGAACCTAAGCACGAAATTAAAACATGAATAGCTTTTCCCCCTCCTTTAATTATTTCCACATTTCTCTGTAAATCTTGATTCCTACCCAGGCTGGAAGTGGGGATTCTCTTACCACAGACAAACCTGTGCTCCCAATGCATCTGGAAGCAGAAAACTCATAAACCTCTGTTAGAAAGTTTGTTCCCAGGAGAATTCTGCTCTGTGTAGGGCCAGTGTCCATTTTCTTCTTCCATTGTATGAAATGCTTAATCCTACAGGTGCTGCTTTCTTGTAAGGACTAAATCCACGTGGCTAATTACACCTGATATTATTAGAAACTGATCAGGACTTGCCCATCATTTCTAATAAGGCTGCAGAAATCTCCGAGCCCATCTCAAGAGTTACTCAGGCACTGTTTCTCCTGATTTCATCAGCTCCGTTTGCCTGATGAGCTCTGATGAGGGGGCTCAGGGTAAGTGCGGTGAGTGCAGGGGGGTGGCAGAGGTGCCACGTTCCCCGGGGCTCCTCCCTCTCCCCGTGCCAGGGCTGGCTCTGGGGCTCATCTCCTGGATTGTTTGGAGTGAAAGGAGCTCTGCTGTGGGCAGGAGCAGCCCTGCCCCTGCTGGGGCTCATCTCCTGGAGTGTTTGGAGTGAAAGGAGCTCTGCTGTGGGCAGGAGCAGCCCTGCCCCTGCTGGGTGCTCATCTCCTGGAGTGTTTGGAGTGAAAGGAGCTCCAGCGTGGGCAGGAGCCAGCCCTGTGCCCTGCGGGGCTCATCTCCTGGATTGTTTGGAGTGAAAGAGCTCTGCTTGGCAGGAGCAGCCCCTCCCTCTGGGGCTCATCTCCTGGATTGTTTGGATGAAAAGTCTGCTGTGGGCAGAGCAGCCCTGCCCTGCGCGGCTCCTTCAGGGGGAGACCAGACCCCCAGCACAGACTTGTGTCTGCCCATTTCTTGCAGCCATTCTTGACCTTCCTTCCCTTGGCCCAGGGTCTGAACATCCCCCTGTCCCAAATTCCATCTCCACAAGGTCCTGGATGGAGATTTAGTTCTATCCAAGGACACTGCCCATGAGTTTTGGTGCATAATTGGGAACTCAGGCCTTTCTCCCTATGCTCCCCGTGTCCCTTCCATTGTGGATGTGCCTCAGGGATGCAGCCACAGCCTTCTCCAGGCACTTCTCTCATTTCCAAGCTGCCCTGGCCCTGCTGCTTTTCTGTAGAGCCTGTGACTGTTTGCCTGCACACCTCAGCTCTGCTGTCAGGTTTATAGCAGAGCCCTCTCCTCTGCAGTGTCTGATGCATGGGTACTTCCCTTCCATTGAAATGCCTTCCTGGCACTGCTTTGGATTCCAAATCTCATCTGGAAATCTCTTTTGTTACCTCTTTAATTTCCTTCTTTTTTCTCTCCCCCCACCCTCTTTTGCTACCATTATGCTGACTTTGTAACTCTGTTATTGAAGTACAAAGAACATTTTAGGTAGAATTTTATGAAAGCCATGCCTTGGCATGCCTATTAAAAAACAAGCAAGTCCCGAACAAGATTTGTCTGTGATATGGCATTACAAAGATTACACTGCATCTAGATTTAAATTAAGACTAAGAACCTGTTGTTCATCAAAATGAACAGGGGCCAGAAAGTGCCAGAGGGGCAGAATGAAAACCCAGCACTGAGAGGAGAGTGTGAAGTCTATAATGAGAGCACGACTTTATCCTTGTGAACATTATTTGCTATTTCTCCTCTGGCTTTGCCCAATTTAATAAAATCTTGGAGAACTTTCAACCCTGCACAGCCGCAGATTTTTAATGAACAAAGATGAAAGAGATCAGGGATCTCTGTACTTGCAATCTCCTAAAGTGAACCTCTGTACATCAGAAACTCTGCCTGCATTAAAATGCCAGTGGAAGGTAATTTTTAAAGAAATCCCCATAAAGTTTATTCTTGTTTTATTGGACACTAAACCTAATACTCCCTGTATGCTCTTGGCTTCATGTTTACACTGGAAAACAGAGTTTTCCAAGGCATCTCTCTTCATTTCTGGCTGTGGGCAGGCCAGTGTCCTGTGCCCTGCTGGGTTTGTGTCTGAGCCCTGAGCCTCTCCCACGCTCCTGAACAGAGCCCTGAACCTGCAGCCCGAGAGGCAGAGGTGTGCAAGTGAAGTATGAAAATGCAGATTGCCGCTTCCCCTGTGCCACGTGTGGTTCTGCCTGGGAAACGTTTGCAGCTGTAACAAACCCAGCCAGAATGGCACAGTTTATCGAGCCAGAGGCAAATGGAAATGGTGAAAGGCTGCTGTGTAACACTGCATTAAACACATCCCATTACATGATGCAAACCACATTATGTGGCTGCTTAAACATAATGCTCCCTTCATTCCTCTAATTCCTTGGTGATTTAAATTTCTATATTTTATGAGATAGCAAAATAAGAAAATATTAATTGTACTTGTGCATGCTAATGTCCTGTTATCCATATAAAAATCAGAGATAAAATAATGGCTCCAGGAGGGATGTAGATCTCTAAATTTCTGTTGTCAGGAAGGGAGAATCTCTTTGCACCCTGGGCTGACTGAGGGGGTGACCCCACCTTTGTTTGGAGTTTTCCAGAATGTTCTGCACAGCTCTGGGTGCAGAGATCACCCCTCTGGAGTGGCCATGGCCCGGCTTGGGAAGGGTTAATGCTGCTGGGGCTCTCTGTCAGTGCATGGGGTCGCTGTGCTGGCCCTGCTGCCTCCCTGTCCCCGTGCAGGCACAGCTGAGAGCGCAGCGCAGGGCTGGGCCAGCCCCCGGCACATCTCAGCTCCTGCTCCTCTCTCATCGCAGCCTTTGCCAGGTGCAGAGCAGGAGAAGCCTCCAGGGCCATGAAGGAAACACTAGGTGGGTTTGTTCTGCCTTGCTGGTTAAAAATGGAGTTGGGAAGGAAATCGATTTCCCATCCCCAAAATGATGTTTGCTGTGGCATGAACCCATCTGGGCTGTGCTGGGGGTGAGGCTGAAGCCCTGCAGGGCTCAGAGGAGACCCAGCCCTGTGCCCAAGGCGTGGGCGCCCCTCTGGGCTGGTCCAGGGGAAAAGGAGCCTGGCTGTGTGTCCAGGCACCCTGGGCAGCAGAGCAGGCATGGCACAGCCCCTGAGCCCTCTGAGAGTCCTCCCAGGGCCTCAAATGTTTCCAGGGGATCCCTTTTCACAAATGGATCCGTTTCTCTGGGTTTTGAGAAAGTGGCATTTTCTGAGGGCTGGGTTTTCTCCCAAACAGACCAAAGGCAATCAAATTCTGTTGTGCCAGAGCAGAGAGACTCATTTTGAAGAAAGATATATTATTTGTGGAGGGGAAAGTATTCCCATTTATTCTCCACTATTGATGGTGCTCTCATATCCTGGTCCTTGTTAGTGTGCGTTCCGTGGGAGCCATCAGCAGCTCAGTGATGAACTGCTGATCTCAAACCTGGCAGGGCACAGCCACAGCAGCAGCACTCACAGCACCAATTAAAAATATTTACTGCACTGCACTTCCTAGATGAAGTTTAAACACAGCTTTTTCATCTTCTCGGGGCCCTGTTTTGCATAAATTTGATTACAATCTGCAGTTCCCAAAGGCAGGAGCAGCAGTGATGGCTGGAATGTGCCAGAAGGGATTTGGAGGCACCACGGCTCTGTTCATTTGTCCACCTCTGCTCTCACCCCACACTCTCATTTTCCAAGCGTTTGGGGACTTTGGCAAACACCCAGAATCACAGAATCTGCTGGCTGGGAGGGACCCACAGGGGTCACTGGTGCAAGGCTGGCCCTGCACAGAGCCAGCAGCCCCAGCCTGCGCCTCAGGCAGCTCTCCGAGCTCCTGAGCTGTGGAATTCTGGAATTCCGAGCCCAGGAAGGCAGAGGGGAGCTCGGGGGAGCAGAGGAAATGGAGGTTTTGGGCGTTTGCTTAAGTTGGCAATGTGGATTGAGCATTTAAATTTTAGCTCATGGAATTATGTGTTGGATTTTAACCTTTTACTTAAGAAACCTCTGCCATGGTACGAAGGGCACGGGGAAATGCCAATTTCTGAAGCTTCTTGTGATAAAGGACAATTCCAGGAGAGGACCAGGGAATGCAGAAACTGCACTGACAATCCATACCCACTTCACAACCACATCAGGCTGTGGAGGCCATTTTTTTCTTATTTATTCTTAATTCTCCTATTTATTAATAACGCTTCACAGAGGGGGCATCCCACCTCCCCTTTTGGGGCACCCACCTCCCCTTTTGGGGCACCCTCCTCCCCTTTTTGGGGCATCCTCCTCCCCTTTTGGGGCAAGCCCTCCTGCATCTCCTGAGGAAATGGCTTTTCAGTGAGCTGCCTCAGCAAAGAGGAATGAATTGTGTCCCGGCCTGAGTGTCCCCAGGCTCTGGAGCTCTGCTGGGAGCAAGGCTGTGTCCCCAGGGTGAGAAAAGGGCTCTTTTCTTCCCTCCTGAGTGCTCCTCTCTGCTGAGGAGGTGATGGGGTCTCACTGCTCAGAGCCCTGACCCCAGCAGGAAGGTTTGGCACAGGAAGGTTTGGCACAGGAAGGTTTGGCACAGGAAGGTTTGGCACAGGAAGGTCTGGCACAGGAAGGTCTGGCACAGGAAGGTTTGGCTCAGGGCCTGTCACACAGAGTCTGGATTCACACCCCCTTGCCTTTGAAGAGCTCTCTAAGGTTCTGTCCAAAATGTCAGAAGCGTTTCCCAGAGCTGCTAACCTGCAGGTGTGTGTTAACCTTGGCTGGCACAGATCTCAGCAGAAACTTCCTAGAAGTTGCAGCAGCAGCTGAAGGAGCCTGAGGGCAGTGCTGCTCACAGCCCTGGGCTACATCTAAATTAGACTTGGAAACAAATTTCTCTTCAATTTATTCCCTTTGTGCTTTATGGATGCAAATCCCTTTTAGGTCCTTTCCTGGGGAGTTACTGCACTTTATCCTGGTGTAATCCTGGCAGGTCCTTGGCTCCCCTGGCACCCAGAGGGTCCCAGAGGGTTCCCAGCTCCTGCCTGGCCTTGCTGGGGCAGGGCCACTGGGCTCAGGGGGCTTGGCTGCCTCGGGACACCTGAGCTGTCTTTGCCCTGAGCTGCTGAGGGCTGCAGGAAGGAGTTTGCAGAGGGTGCTT
This sequence comes from Camarhynchus parvulus, assembly GCF_901933205.1. Lineage (NCBI taxonomy): Eukaryota > Metazoa > Chordata > Aves > Passeriformes > Thraupidae > Camarhynchus > Camarhynchus parvulus. The sequence goes on from NC_044590.1 coordinate 1,083,532, forward strand.
TTGCTCAGCTCCTCTCTCAGTATTTTCGTGCACCTCCCATTATAGTCATTAGGCTTGTGGGGCTGTTCAACCCCTACATGCTCCACATTTGTGTTTTCCTCCTACCTTTTCAAAAATAGATATTTCAGCGATCTGCAGCATCACATTTGTTGCTGTGGAGACGGTTGTGATGTTGCCAATGGAGATGTGACTTCACTGACAGCCCTGGAGAAGGACAGGAACATGAAGTGGGCTCTATTTCCCTCCTGCCCCGTCCCTGCTCACCCCCTTCCCTTCCCTCTTCCCCCTGCTGTGCCTTGAGCCTCAAGTGATGCTCAGATCCATCTTCTTCCTCACCCTGAGCTGCTCTTGGCACCGGTGTGTGTATGGAGCAATGCAAATTGCCTCTAATTAGAGGTAGAACACAGGACTGGATTAATGATCTGTGGATTCTTGCCACACTCTTAGCAACTTTACCGACACCCTTTGGGCTGTAATTGTGTAGGAAGAACCCAGCAAAGGTACAGGCACGGATAAATTGGCTGATATTCAGGGAAATGGCAGTAATTTCCTGGTTCTTTGCGTGGGCAACCCCAAAGCTAAGTGACAGGTTGGAGGGAGGGAAGGAAGAGGGATGGGCAGAGTGACAAGCCATTATTGCTCCTGCTGCTCCTGCTGAACGTCTGGCAAAAATACAAACGCTGTTCCCCACCCTGCTGCTGCCCCTCGGTGTGCCTGATGGGAATGGGTGGGAACAGGCTGGGCAGGAGAGGGGAGAGGAGGAGGAGAGAGGAGGTTTGCCCGGGGGCTCTGCAGGAGCCCAGCAGAGGCTGCTCTGGGAAGGATGGCAGCTCTGGATGTGCTGGGATGCAGGGCTGTGCTCAGGGAGCAGCTCTGGATGTGCTGGGATGCAGGGCTGGGCTCAGGGAGCAGATCTGGATGTGCTGGGATGCAGGGCTGGGCTCAGGGAGCAGCTCTGGATGTGCTGGGATGCAGGGCTGTGCTCAGAGAGCAGTTCTGGATGTGCTGGGATGCAGGGCTGGGCTCAGGGAGCAGCTCTGGATGTGCTGGGATGCAGGGCTGGGCTCAGGGAGCAGATCTGGATGTGCTGGGATGCAGGGCTGGGCTCAGGGAGCAGTTCTGGATGTGCTGGGATGCAGGGCTGGGCTCAGGGAGCAGCTCTGGATGTGCTGGGATGCAGGGCTGGGCTCAGAGCAGTTCTGGATGTGCTGGGATGCAGGGCTGGGCTCAGGGAGCAGCTCTGGATGTGCTGGGATGCAGGGCTGGGCTCAGAGCAGCTCTGGAGGTGCTGGGATGCAGGGCTGTGCTCAGGGAGCAGCTCTGGATGTGCTGGGATGCAGGGCTGGGCTCAGGGAGCAGTTCTGGATGTGCTGGGATGCAGGGCTGGGCTCAGGGAGCAGTTCTGGATGTGCTGGGATGCAGGGCTGGGCTCAGGAGCAGCTCTGGATGTGCTGGGATGCAGGGCTGGGCTCAGGGAGCTGCTCTGGATGTGCTGGGATGCAGGGCTGGGCTCAGGGAGCAGATCTGGATGTGCTGGGATGCAGGGCTGGGCTCAGGGAGCAGCTCTGGATGTGCTGGGATGCAGGGCTGGGCTCAGGGAGCAGTTCTGGATGTGCTGGGATGCAGGGCTGGGCTCAGGGAGCAGCTCTGGATGTGCTGGGATGCAGGGCTGGGCTCAGGGAGCAGCTCTGGAGGTGCTGGGATGCAGGGCTGGGCTCAGAGCAGCTCTGGATGTGCTGGGATGCAGGGCTGTGCTCAGGGAGCAGCTCTGGATGTGCTGGGATGCAGGGCTGTGCTCAGGGAGCAGCTCTGGATGTGCTGGGATGCAGGGCTGGGCTCAGGGAGCTGCTGCTCTGGGAAGGGCAAACCCAACTCTGGAGTTTTGTAGAAAATTCCCAAACCAGTGAGCTGCTTGCCCCCGGGGAGGTGCAGGGCCCTGGGAATTCAGTGGTGTTTCTCCCTGGCAGCCCCAGGCTGGCTCAGAAGTGGTTGGTGCTGTGGTGGTAATTGGGTTTCAGCTGATTGCAGCAAAACTATGAATCAAGTGCAGCCCAGTTTTAATAATGAAACACTGAAACATAATCAGAAATATATTCACAGTGCCACAGCTTTCAGTGATTACATGCAGCAACTGGTGCCTGCAGCTTCTTTTTGGACTCACATTCTCTATCTTGCCTCTTCTTTTTTTTTTTTTTTTGTAAGTTTAAGCATCAGAAAAGAATCCAATATTCAGAGCAGTTGATCTGGCCCGAGGTGGAGCTGAATGCAAGGATTAACAGTGCTGTTTTCTGTGCTCCATGCAGCCCATTTGTGATGCCCTGCTGGGAGGGTTTCCTCTCCCTGCCCCTGCCCCAGGCCATCAGCAGCACCAGGAGCAGAATGTGGCAGCCAGGATGGGCTCCTGAGATCACTCATGAAAATGGTGCAGTAACCTTGAGTGCTGATAAGGGAAAGTGGATTTTCCCTCTCCTGAGGCAGCCCTGACAGGAGGATAAGTTACTATGGTGATGAAGGCTATAAAACAGATGGAAATAAATATATGTATAATGCCTTTTAGGTGTGATCTGACAAGAAAGTGGTGACCTGGCTCCATGGGACGTGCTGGAGATTGGAGTGTGCTCCCAGTGATATTTGTGGAAGTCAGGAGTGATGGATGAGAGCCTGGATTCCTGTCAGAGCAGCGCTGCCAGGAGCCAGTGCTGCAGCAGCAGCTCCCGAGGCTCACATCTCTGCCCAGGTCACTGCAGGCCTTGCAGCCCTCACCCCAGCTCGGGGCTGTGCCCCAGCACGGGCAGCTCCCCATCCTGCCTTTGCTCACACAGACAAGGGACAGGGCAGAGCGTTCCTCACAGGATGCTTCAGCTCCAAACCCTTTCTGGGGGACAAAAGGGATTCCTTTCCCTGCTCTCTGCACCTCCCTGCCCGCAGGCCACTGGATGGTTCCAGCTGCCCCTCAGTAATGGTTGGTTTGTCTCCTTCCATAACCTCCCCCAGCCCGAGGCTGCTTGGCCACTGGACTCTTTCTGCCCCTTATCTCCATCAGAGAAATGCCAGAGAGAGTTATGGGGAGAGCTCGGCCAGCACCAGGGTAATGGGATCATGACGTGGATTCATTCTGGAGCCTGTTTTGCTTTCAGAGTTTGGTTCATGACTCATGTTTGTTCCCAGGATGTGATTATAGAAGTTTTTAGAGCAATGGCATGTGTGCACTGGGGAAGGGCTCGCGTTGGTTTAAAGGGATCCTCTCAGATGAGGAGGAAAGGTCGGGTCTCACAGGGGACGTGAGGAGTTTGTGTTTGTCCCAGCTGGTTCTGGGAGCCTGCAGGTGCCATTCTTCAGAGTGAGCTGTGGCTGTGGCAGGGATGCTGTGCTGCACCTGGGCTGCACCTGGGACCTGCTCCTGGGGCTGCTCCTGTGTGCTCTGCAGGCTGGGATCTGCTCTGCAGGCTGGGATCTGCTCTGCAGGCTGGGATCTGCTCCTGGGGCTGCTCCTGTGTGCTCTGCAGGCTGGGATCTGCTCCTGGGCAGGCTGTGTGCTCTCAGCTGTGTGCTCTGCAGGCTGCGATCCTTGCTCTGCAGGCTGGGATCTGCCTAGGCGGGTCTGCTTCTGGGCTCTCCTGTGTGCTGCAGGCTGGGATCTGCTCTGCAGGCTGGGATCTGCTCTGCAGGCTGGGATCTGCTCCTGGGGCTGCTCCTGTGTGCTCTGCAGGCTGGGATCTGCTGCAGGCTGCTCCTGTGTGCTCTGCAGGCTGGGATCTGCTCTGCAGGCTGGGTCTGCTCCTGGGGCTGCTCCTGTGTGCTCTGCAGGCTGGGATCTGCTCGCTGGCTCCTGTGTGCTCTGCAGGCTGGGATCTGCTCTGCAGGCTGCTCCTGTGTGCTCTGCAGGCGGGACCTGCTCCTGGGTTGCTGCAGGCTGGGATCTGCTCTGCAGGCTGGGATCTGCTTCTGGGCTGCTCCTGTGTGCTATGCAGGCTGGGATCTGCTCTGCAGGCTGCTCCTGTGTGCTCTGCAGGCTGGGATCTGCTCTGCAGGCTGGGATCTGCTTCTGGGCTGCTCCTGTGTGCTATGCAGGCTGGGATCTGCTCTGCAGGCTGCTCCTGTGTGCTCTGCAGGCTGGGATCTGCTCCTGGGGCTGCTCCTGTGTGCTCTGCAGGCTGGGATCTGCTCCTGGGGTGCTCCTGTGTGCTCTGCAGGCTGGGACCGGGCTGCTCCTGTGTGCTCTGCAGGCTGGGATCTGCTCCTGGGGCTGCTCCTGTGTGCTCTGCAGGCTGGATTTGCAGGCTGACCTGCGTGCTTGCGGAAAACCAGGGAGATCGGGGGGTGTGCTCTGCTGTCCGGTTTCAGGTGGCTGGCGGAAGTGGTGCTGCTGAGATTCCCCTCCGCGCCCCCCGCGCCTGCCCCCCCCCCCACACCGCCTGCCCAGCTCCTCCAGAGCTGGGCTCACTTTTGGGAAATGGATGTTTGAGGGAGCACAGCAGCTCCCAAAGTGCTGAACTCCAGCCCTGCTGCTCCAGGTCCAGCGCACAAAAGGCAGATATTTGTCAGGCTTTCATTTCCCCATTCAGAATTTTGTTCTCCCAGAGGAGCTCCTGGTGGGCTGTGCCACCAGCATTTCATGGAGTGCTTCAGCATCCCTGCAGTGCCAGCAGTGCCAGCAGTGCCCTGAGCCTGGCTGGGAGTGCTTCAGCATCCTGGCAGTGCCAGCAGTGCCCTGTGCCCCCTGTGCTGGCAGAGCCTGCCCTGGGCACACACCCAGAGGTGCCAGGGGCTCTGCCAGCCCTGAGGACAGCTCCAGGAGGGCAGGGAGGGTCTGGCTGAGCCCAGGGCAGGCAGGAGCTCGGTTTGCCCAGCAGGGCAGAGCCTGGCTGTGCCCAGGCGTTGGTTCAGCTGTGCCTGGGCATGGTCAGGGTTTGGGCTGACCCAGAGCTGCTGAGGCCTGGGCCAGCTCTGATCTATCCCTGCACTGGCACTGCCTGGGCAGATGAATCAGAGGAATATTTGCATTCCCTAAATTTAGCGTGTGCAGCTCTGGAGCCAGCCCGTGTGCCTGTTTGCATTTGCATTTTGTCACATTCAGCCGAGGGAGGTGCAGAACATGTTGGGTTGAGCAGGACCCCTCGTGGCCACTGCACCAAAACCTGGCGCTCCCAAACCCCACTCGGCCTCCCCTGGGGTTTGCTTGCACGGGAAAACTTCTCCACTTGTGCCAACAAAGTTCAAAAAGTGCACAAAAATATCCCAATTACAGAGTTCACACCTCGGTTACCCTCATGGAAAGCTGCTCTGCTGTAATTGCATCAGCCTCAATCCACAAACCAACACAACCAGCAGTTTCCCCTGCAAGCAGCCTTTAAATCTCTCTGTTTCCAAACTGTCCATGGGTGTTTGCTCCCACATCCTCCATGAGATGTGATTACTGGGCATTAAACATTGCACAGGGCCTCCCGTGGAGTCAGCCCTGCCCTGGGACTGCCCTGTGCCCCTGCCATGGGCACAGCTTGTCCTGCCCTAGGGCTGAGCTGTCCCTGCTCCATCCTCCTCCTCCTCAGGAGCAGGGTCTGGATGCTGCTGGGAGCACCAGGGATGCACAGAGGAACCACAACGGCTCTTATCTCACATCTCCGTCGGTACAAAGGCTTTATCTCACAATCTCATTTCATTTTCGGTCCTGAGAGTATAAGGAAGCTCACAGGGGTGGTCTGGGTTGTTTTTGAGGAAATTAATTCCCATTTTCATCCCCGTTCACTGCTGTGATCTGAAGTTATTGAAGCGCTGGCAGAAGAAATGTTTGGGTGCACCAGGGATTTACCCCACTGAAATGAAAGTTAACCTTTCCAAGTGGAGCAAAGTTCTGCTCCTGCTGGTGGCTTTTGCTGCTCGCTGTGCTCCTGTTTCCTCCCCTGGCAGAGCAGCTGGGGGTGCCAGGCTGTGGGCACACGTCTGGGAGCAGGGAGCATCGCTGCCCCGCCGCCGAGGCACCAGGCCCTAAAGAAGATGTTAATGAAGCTTGAAATCACATTTGCATTGCAAATGACACGATTTGTTCTGGCTTTATAGGGAATTAGTGCGAGCTGTTTGCTGCTTTGTTCCAATTGTGCGTGTGAATAACGCTGCAGCTCAGCATGGGAAAGATCTTAGTCACAAACAAGGCAGGGGAAATTAAAAATATGCTGCGTTGAACACATCAGCTATTCAGCTTCCTGACTTCTATTTTATCAGCCACCTTCGAATTAGCAGGCCCCAGAGGAGTCCTGCTCTCCCTCAGAGCCTGAAGGACTGATGCTGATTTGCTCAGTTCCAGGCAGATTTTTAATTACAGCGACATCAGAGATTACCTGAGGGGTGAATCCAGGCTCCTGCAGTGCTCCATGAGCTCTGCTGGGCACACACAGCAGGGAGGGGTGAGGCTTTGCCAGGCTGTGAGCACGTTCTCCCCGTGCAGGGCACGGACAAAGCTCCGGGCTGCTCCTCCTCAGAAGTTGTAATTCCATGACAAATGTCTATCTGGGCATGAGGAAGAGCTGAGGGTAATTGGTGGGTGATTCCACCTGCTGAACAGGCAGGGAGCCTTGGAGCAGAGCTGATCTGTGTGCCAGAGCCCCAGGAGAGAAGTCGGGGTGGGCACCTGGGTCAAACCCTGATCCTGATGCTTTCATTCCAAACACGTTGGAGACGTGGAGCTGGCATTTTCTGGGTGTTTGTGGATCTGTGTGCACACAGTGCTGTGTGGCAGTGCTGGGCTGTGCAGCAGAAGCCCTTTGGGGGTGGTTTGTTGCCCAAACAGCAGCAGGGGGGTAACCTGCTCAGAGCACCCAGCCCAGGCTGTGCCTCTGCCCAGGGCAGGTTTGGGAGGCACATTTTGGTCAGGATGGGCTGGCTGAGACACAGAGCAGCCCTGGAGAGCAGCCTGGGGGTTTGGGCAGGGCCAGGGGAGCTGCAGCAGCCTGGGGGCTTTGGGAGCTGCAGCAGCCTGGGGGCTTTGGGAGCTGCGGCAGCCTGGGGTCCCTTGGCAGAGCCTGCACAGCTCCCTGCCAGCCTGGGCAGCCTCTGACCGATGGCAAACAGCCCCAGAGCCCCTCTGAGCTCCGGGGCCTTGGCCGGAGCAGCCCCTGGATCTGGCAGAGCCCCGGGCTGGTGCTCAGCAGCTGGGGAGACCCTGAGGCCAGCAGGGCACAGAGCTGGGGGAGCTTCTGGCTTGGTCTGAGAGCTGGGTTTGAGGAGTTCCTGCGGGTCCAGGAGCAGTTCCCACTGTTCCTGACAAGGGATGTTGCTGTTCAGGGCACGTTTGATGAACTTTGGCAGGAGGGGGTGGGTTTAGGAGCTGACATGGTGGCAGCTCTGCCTTCCTCTGCTGGGATGGGGGAGGCACAGCTGGGGCTCTCGCAGTGCCTCAGCACAGGGAGCTGCCTGTTCCCCTCCAGAGCAACCATCCCTGGTCCAGGTAAAAGAAAAGCAGCCCAGGTGATCTCACAGTCAGCATCCAACCTGCTGAAGTGTTGCCTTCTTTTTTCCCCTACTACTCGTGTGTGTTTTTTCCTTTTAATGCTATTACAATTTTGTTTTAAAGTGAGCTCTGTGCTGCCTCAGCCTGACAGCAGAAACACCTCGAGGCTTCACTGTGATTCAGCTGAATGCCACTGTGATAAATGTTTGCAAAGTTGTTTTCAAAAGGGTGCAAAGAAAATCTATTCCATCTACTCGTGGTGGATTTCAGATCTCTCCATCCTTTAGCAGCTGTAACAAAACGTGTCCTGAGTCTGTGGCCTCCCCAAACTGGTGCCTGTCTGCCTCAATTGGCATTTCCAGGACTTTCTGAAGAGATTTTTGGGAAGTTCAGAGAGGTTCAGCTTCCTCTGCATACAGAGACATTGCTTTTTTTGGCTCTCTGCAAACAGAGGCTTCAGAACAGTCACATCCACAAATTATTTAACTTTCAAATGCTCATTAAATCCCCGGCTCCTTCTGCAGGCTCTGCCAGTGCCACGTACCAAATTCTGGGAGCGAGGTAGGAGGAGGAGCAGGATAAAAATGGCTTTTCCTCCCCTCTGCTGCAGCTGGGCTGTGCTGCTGCCTGGGCAGGCACTGTGCGGGATGGATGGGGGGTAGGATGGTGGGGATGGATGGAGAAGAGAGATCTCTGAGCCAGGGCTGGGAACTTGGGGTTTATTGCAAAGGGTCAAGTGCAGGGCCCTGCTGGGATTTGGGGTTTATTGCACAGGGCCTGGGTGCAGGGCCCTGCTGGGATTTGGGGTTTATTGCACAGGGCCTGGGTGCAGGGGCCTGCTGGGATTTGGGGTTCATTGCACAGGGCCCTGCTGGGATTTGGGGTTCATTGCACAGGGCCTGGGTGCAGGGGCCTGCTGGGATTTGGGGTTTATTGCACAGGGCCCTGCTGGGATTTGGGGTTCATTGCACAGGGCCTGGGTGCAGGGCCCTGCTGGGATTTGGGGTTTATTGCACAGGGCCCTGCTGGGATTTGGGGTTTATTGCACAGGGCCGGGGCAGGGCCCTGCTGGGATTTGGGTTTATTGCACAGGGCCTGGGTGCAGGGCCCTGCTGGGATTTGGGGTTTATTGCAAAGGGTCATGCAGGGCCCTGTGGGATTTGCAGGGCCCTGCTGGGTTTGGTTTGGCCTGGGTGCAGGGCCCTGCTGGGATTTGGGGTTTATTGCACAGGGCCTGGGTGCAGGGCCCTGCTGGGATTTGGGGTTTATTGCACAGGGCCTGGGTGCAGGGCTCTGCTGGAGCTGCCAGCCACAGCTGGAGCAGGCTGAGAGAGGAGAGGGGGAGAGAGTAAAAGCATAAGAGAGTAAAAGGGGTAAGAGTGTAGAAAAGTAAGAGCATAGAAAAGTAAGAGCTAAGAGGCAAGAGCTAAGAGACTAAAAGGCAAGAGGTAAGAGGGCGAAGTTCCCATTACAACACAATAAATCTTCTTCCGTGTTGAATATTCTAATTCTCACTAACCAATCTAGTACAAGATACAAATCCTATAGCATTTCCATATAGCCTATAAGAATCATTACATTACCATACTGGGTTACCCTAAAATCTCCTCTTTGGACCCCTTCTGCCAAGCTGTAGGGTCTGCTCGGACCCTTGGAGCTGTCTGCAGGCAGAGGGTGTTGTTCCATCAAAAGGGGATCACCTTCAGCCAGCCACACCATTGTTTCCAGTTGTTCAGTAACTGAGGGATCTCAAAGCTTGCTTTCATTTCAATCTCGCTTAGAGTTTCCATATTCTCAAACTCTTTTGCCAGGCAATCATATTGATAAGGCTTTCCTGTTCCATCTTCCCCAGCACCCTGTCCCTCAGCTCTGGGCTCCCTCGGTGCCCCAGCAGCCCAGAACAGTCCAGAACAAAGCCTGGTTGCACAGGGGCAATCCTAGGGGGATTCTCCTCCAGCTCCTTGGGCTCAGTTTGCAGCAGAGCACCCTGAAGGGAGGCCGGAGCCTCAGTGCCCTGATGGGCCTCCCGTGGCTAAAGGCAGAATTATTGTGATAATAATACGCTTTTCACACTTTTCACCATCTAAATCTTGTTTTTATCCCGGCTGCATAGTTTTAGCAGGAAAAATGAAAGAAAAATTGCTGTCATAAAAGACTCATCTGCTTGCCACGCCACTGACATTTAAGGACTGCACACATTAAAACACTGCTGTGCACTACAGAGGAGCACAGAGGAACCTGGAGGCAGAGATTTGTAACAAAAGGGAGATTTGGTAGTTCAGCCACCCTGGGGTGGGTGTGAAGCAGGCCTGGGATGGAGAATGATCCCCCTGCATCCCACCCTCCCTGCAAAACACAGCAGAAGCAAACGAGATAATATCGTTTTCCTTTTTCTCTGAGGCTTCTCAGCTTCCCAGGGGAAAACCCTGGGCAAAGAGGATATTTCAGAAAATACGACAGTGACCCATTGGCACAGAGCAGGATGTGTGGCACAGCTCTGCCCCTCCTGCCCTGCCAGCTCCCCAGCCCTGGGTGCTGCTCTGAGCAGGGCAGTGCCAGCTGCTCTGGGGACAGGGGTGCAATGTCACTTATTTTGTGCCTGAAGAGGGATTTCCTGGAGGCAGTGCTGCTGGAGCTGTCTGGCTGAGGCTGCACTGGCAGGTTTTTGCAGGCTCAGTGGCTGTGGCCAACAAGAATGTTCCCCAAACCAATTTCTCTGAGCCCTGCTGGCTGTTTAGGAGCCTTTCCCCTGGGGACTGTCAGAGGGAAGAGGAGGAGCTGTCCTGCAGTTCTGCATTACACACTGCAGCACCCTGGGGGTTTGCAGAGCAGTTTGCAGGTTGCATTTGTTGCCCAGAACATCATTTTTTTCTGAGCTCTGAATGGTTTGTTTCCCAGCTAGCAGGATGCTCTGGAAATGGTTTCTCTCCCTGGGACTGCCAGCAGTGTTTGCTGCATGGCTGCAGTGGTGCTGCCTGGTGTGACTGTTGGTTGGAGGCAGGACAGGCTCTCTTCTGGTGTTTTTTCTGTATCAGGCTCATCTTGGATCCCTGTCATCCCAGCAATCCAATGCAGTCTGTCTATAACTTTGGAATATATATGGAAAATGTCTAACTCTGAAGCACATGGACTTTGTGTGGCTTGGACACAGGATGGCTTGGGATAAATAACATTTATGTTCTCTGTAGGAAGATATTTTTAGTATTTTATTAATGTCTTTGTCAATCAAAGTTTAAAAGTTATTTTTATAGGAAAACCATCCTATGCTAAATGTTTGAAGCTTTCTCAGCAAATAATAGTGTGCATATTGCTACTGCTATTTAAAAACTAATTGCTAAGGTTTATTGGAGAACTGTGAATATTAAAGGCCAGATTTGTCCTGTCTCATACCATGCAAGCCTCATTAAATCTGTGATCAGAATCTGATCCAGTAAAGAAACTTTTCTCCACTGATCCTAAGCACACCTTTTAAGACAATTAAGTTGGCTGAGTGTTCTGATTTGATCTTAAACAGGAACATGTTCTTTGAAAACGATTTATTGCATCCATTTGAATCAATAGTGCTGTTAAAAGAACACTGGAAAGGAAAAGCACAAATGTTATATGAGGTGAAGCAGTGAAACAGGAGAGTAAATTTAATAGAAAAATGCAGGAATGAGAATTGACAGTCCCAGTCTCAGCCAGGGCCTGGGTTTGGATTAACCAGAACAGCCAGACCCGAGCAGCAGCAGAGGAGGAACAGCCCAGCCAGGACTGCAGGCAGCCCAGGTGGGCTCTCCCAGGGCTCCAGCCCAAAAGGGAGGTCTGGCACTGCTTTGGGGTGCCAGGCTGGGCACCATGGCTCTGCTGGCAGGCAGATTATCCCACGGGGCTGTGACATTGTCCTGCTCCTGTGAAATGTCCCTAATGGCCGGGAGCAGCACGTGGAGCTGTTAGAGCTGCGGGTGAAAAGCCTCATCCCTGAGCAGGGAGCTGCTGTTATTGTTCCCAGGCTCCTGCAGAGTGATCCTTTCCCTCAGGTATCACCGACAGCCCCATGTTTGCCTTGCCCAGCTCTCCTCCCTGGAGTCGGGTGCCCCCTGAGGCACCCAGGGCACCCCAAGGGGAGCCTTTGGCACCACAGGTCTGCTGGGCCTTTGGGCACGGCTTCCCTGGCCGCCCCAAGTTCCGCACCACGCTGGAAGCCCAGATGGTCTCTGGATTCCAAACAGAGACAGCTGGCAGTCTGTGACTTGCAGACATCAAACAGCCTTGTGTGTGCTCGGATTTCCCCTGCAGCTAATCAGTTAATTGGAGTTAAGTACTCGGAGACGTTGGACATCCCTCTCCTCCTAAGGAAGAGGTGCTGCCAGCCGGGCTCCAGGGTCCAGCAGCTCCTGCCCTGCAACGTGCCTGGAATGGCAAGCTCAGGAGACCCAGACAGGGCAGGGGCAGGGCCTCCAGCCCGGCAGAGAGCAGCTGAGTCAGAGATTGGATTGGCAGGGTGGGCAGCCCTGGCAGCGGTGCCCAGAGCACCGGGGCTGCCCCTGGATCCCTGCAGTGCCCAGGGCCAGGCTGGGCAGGGCTGGAGCACCTGGGACAGTGCAGGTGTCCCTGCCACGGCAGGGCTGGCACTGGCTGATGTTCAGTGTGCCCTCCAGCCCCAGGCACTGTGTGCTCCTGCTCTGTGCCATGGCCTGGAATGCTCTGCAGCTCCCTCTGAGGCTGCCGTTAGTTTTTTTAATGAAGACCAAATTAATTCAGAAATATGAAAAGAATGGAAATAGGCACAAATATGCCAATTTATGCATTTAGCTCTCCCCCCAGCATTTTTGATTTTCCTCTCCTTCTTTCCCCCATCCCCCTGAGCAACTCAGGACGGCTGTGTTTCAGTAACAGCTCAAACGCCTGTGAGTTCCTCAGGAGCAGCCTCATAAATCCTCATCCTGCTCTTCCCAGATGCACAACTGCTTTTTAAGTGCAGTATAGAGGTTTATCCTCATTTAACCACTCATGTCTCCATTTTTGATCTCTGAAGGCTGAGATTTCAATAGTAAACAATATTACAAACCTTAGTTTTTATGAGCTTTCACAAGCCCCAAAGATTTGCTGCCTTACCGCTGCACAGAGACCTTAGACCTTGCTGAAGATCAGCTCCTATAAGCCAAGAAAGTTGCTCAAGCGGTTCTTTCAGAGCTGGTTCTTTCATAAAACTTTATTTCTACAATTCTGGATTTGTTTTTGTTTTGTTTTTGGGTTTTTTTTCCAGTTTCAATCCTGGTACGATGTTTTAGGCAGCTGCATTTTAATCTTTAGCATTAATTAGCTTGCTAAAGTACAAAGTAGCAGAAGCGTGGATGACAATAACAGTAACAACAGACTAACGGCCCAGTCCACACAGAACCCTCTGGTGGCAACTGCGCGTGCGCGGGTCGCGTCACTAGGTCACGTGGGGACGCATCGTGGCCGGCGGCCGTGTGGCGGGGCGGGCGGGGAGCGGCGGGAGCGGCGGGAGGGGATCCCGGGGCGGCGGGAGCGGGGGGGGGGAGGGGATCCCGGGGCGGCGGGAGCGGCGGGAGCGGCGGGAGGGGATCCCGGGAGCGGCGGGAGTCTGCTGCGGGGGGGGGCACAGCGAGCGGCGGGTGGAGCGCGGTGTGCAGCCGCTGGGAGCTGCGGTGGCTGCTGGCCCGGCGGGCTGGAGCGGCGGCAGGCACATGAGGGGCTGCAGGCACCGGTGCAGACGCCGCGGCGCCGGCAAGGGGTGGCCGGGCAGGCGGGGGCGCCCCGGTGCCAGCGCACGCGGTGCTGTGCCAGGACCGGGGGATTGCGCCGAACGGCGCCAGGGACGGGGTTTGCCGTGGGCATCTGCCGTGCCGGGGGCCCGTGGGCAGCTCGGGCTGTGTTACATGCCCTTGAACGCCAGGGTGCGGGGGGCGGGCTTCCCCCCGCAACGTGCACAGGGAGCGCTGGGGACGCGGCGCGGCCACGCCAGGCGCGCTCGGCACCGCAGATCCGGAGCCGCGGGGACTGCGAAGACGGAGCAGCAGCGGCGGGACCTGGGCCAGCACCGGCGCCGTGCCGGCAAAGGGGGCGGGGGGGATTTGGGGGAGCGGGAGCAGCGGCCGTACCCGTGGGTAGCGGGGGCATGAGGGGGCGGGGCCGCGGTGACGCTGGTGGGCGGGATTAGGGGCGGGGCCTGCGGTAGGCGGGGCAGCAGGGACCAACGGGATGGCAGAGGCGGGGCTGGCGGGAGCGGTGGGAGGGGCCGGGGGCGGGGCGGCAGCGGTGAGCAGCGCTGCGGGTGGCGGAGCCGCGGCGGGAGGCGGGGGCGTGTCCCACTGCAGACTCGCGGCGGCGAGGGGCGGGGCCGCAGCACGAGCGGAGCTGGGCGGGGCGGCTGCGGCGGGCGCCGCCCGTGCAGCAACGAGCGCCAGCAGCGGCCGGCAGGCTGGGAGCGGCCCCGCGCAGCCACGGCCCGGCGGGAGAGACTATTAAAGTGCTGAATAACAACCGTGTCCCAAAAGTCTCTTTAGACTGTTGTGCATTACGGCAGTTGTACGACAGTCACGCTTTAAAACACCTTTCACGACAATCGCGCTTTACGGCCGCTTTTACGACAATCGCGTTTTACAACACCTTTTGCGACAGTCGCGCCTCACACCACCTTAACGACAGTCGCGCTTTATGACACCATTCACGACACGCGCGCTTTATGACAGCTTGTACGACAGTCGTGCTTTACGGCGCCTTTTTACGACAGTCTTGCTTTGTGACACCTTTTACGACAGTTGCGCTTTACGGCGCCTATTACGGCAGCCACGCTTTACGACACCTTTTACGACAGTGGCGCCCTACGACACCTTGTATGACAGTCGCGCTTTACGGCACCTTTTACGACAATGATGCTTCACGGCACCTTTTGCGACAGTCGCGCTTCACGGCACCTTTTGCGACAGTCGCGCTTTACGGCACCTTTTACGACAGTCGCGATTTACGGCACCTTTGCGACAGTCGCGATTTACGGCACCTTTTGCGACAGTCGCGATTTACGGCACCTTTTTGCGACAGTCGCGATTTACGGCACCTTTACGACAGTCGCGATTTACGGCGACAGTCGCGATTTACGGCACCTTTTGCGACAGTCGCGATTTACGGCACCTTTTACGACAGTCGCGTTTTACGGCACCTTTTGCGACAGTCGCGATTTACGGCACCTTTTTGCGACAGTCACGATTTGCGGCACCTTTTACGACAGACGCGATTTACGGCACCTTTGCGACAGTCGCGATTTACGGCACCTTTTGCGACAGTCGCGATTTACGGCACCTTTTACGACAGTCACGCTTTACGGCACCTTTTACGACATTTTGCGTGATTTTCAGTTAAATTTTAAAATGCTCAGGTCCTTTAAATAGAGGCCACACCCCTTGTTGGGAAATTATCTCTTTTTTCGCTTTGGGGAATTTTGGGGTTTTTTGTTTAGGGGGAAATTTTTTAGGGAAATTTTGGGATTTTTGGGGAATTGTTTTTGGGGGGGAATTTTTAAAGGAAACTTTGTGATTTTGGAAGAAATTTTGGGGGAATTTTTAAAATTTTTTTTATTTTTCGGGAAATTATTTCTGGAAATTTTTAGGGATTTTTGGAGAATTTTTTTGGTTTTTTTATTTTTTGGAAAAATTTTTCGGGAAATTTGGGGATTTTTTATTTTGGGGGCAATTTTGGGATTTTTGGGGAAATTTTTTTTCTCTTTTTTGGGAAATTTTGGGATTTTTGGGGAATTTGTTTTTTTATTTTTTGGGAAAATTTTTTTGAAATTTTGGGATTTTTGGGGAATTTTTTGGGGGGGGAAATTTTTTGGAAATTTTGGGATTTAGGGAATTTGGTTTTTTTATTTTTTGGGAAATTTGTTTATTTTTTGGGAAAATTTTTTGGAAATTTTGGGATTTGGGGAATTAGGTTTTTTATTTTTTGGGAAATTTTGGGATTTTGGGGGAATTTGGTTTTTTTATTTTTTGGGAAATTTTTTAGGGAAATTTTGGGATTTTTGGAGAATTTTTTTTGGTTTTTTTTATTTTTGGGGAAATTTTGGGAATTTTTGGGATGTTTGGAGATTTTTTTTTTTAATTTTTTGGGGGGGAAATTTTGAGATTTTGGGAAATTTTGGGGGGAAATTTGGGGATTTTGGGGGAATTTTTTTGTTTTTTTTATTTTTCGGGAAATTATTTCTGGAAATTTTTAGGGATTTTTGGGGAATTTTTTCGGGAAATTTGGGGATTTTTTTTATTTTTTGGGAAATTTTTTAGGGAAAACTTGGGAATTTTGGGGAATTTTTTAAATTTTTTTGGGAATTTTTTTGTTTTTTTATTTTTTGGGAAATTTTGGGATTTTTGGAGAATTTTTTTGGGTTTTTTTATTGTTGGGGAAATTTTGTGGGGAATTTTAGGGATGTTTGGGGATTTTAATTTTTTAGGAAATTTTTTGGGGGAAATTTTGGGATTTTGGGGGAATTTCTTTGGTCTTTTTTATTTTTTGGGAAATTTTTTGGGACTTTTTTTGATTTTTGGGAAAATAGGGAAATTTTTGGAATTGAGGCTTTTGGGTGAATTTTTTTGGATTGTTTTTTATTTTGGGGAAAATTTTTAGGGAATTTTTGCACGCTTTTACGACAGTCGCACTTTACAGCAGTCGCGCTTTATGGCACCTTACAGTACTTTACGTTTTTTTTTTAATTTATTTTAAATTAATTTTATTCTTAAAATTTTAAGTTATTTTTTATTTATTTTTTGTCTTTTTAAAGCTTTTTATTTTATTTTATTTGGTGCTGCCCAGAGCAGCTCAAGGCGGTGATTGTGGTGCTGTTTGAGGGTCCCCAGGACAAGGGAAGAGATGAGACTTGACTCCCCCTTTCAGAAGGATTTATTATTTTATGATTTATTATTTTACAATCTTTATTATATGAAAGGAAAATGAGATACTAGAACTATTCTAAAAGAGCAAGGAGGCATCAGAAAGCTGGAAAGGAATGAATAATAAAAACCTGGTACTGCTCACAGCCCCGACACAGCTGGACCATGATTGGTCACCAAGCAGAAACAATGCACAGGAGACCAATGCAAGCTGCCCCTGTTGCTGAACCATCTCCAGCCCGCACTCCACAGCCAGCAGATCGTTCTTGGTTCCATTTCTGTTCTGAGGCTTCCCAGGAGACAAATCCCAGCGGAAGGATTTCCATCGGGCACGAACGTGCCTCGCAGGCCGGCCGTGAGGCGCACGGCGCTGGCACAGGCGGCAGCTCCGGCCCCAGGCGCGCAATGAGCCCGCGGCAAGTGAGGCTCCTGCCTTCGACCCAATTTCTCAGGGGGATTTTGGGGGGTTTGGGGGTGGCCATTTCCTCTGTCACTGGGATTTGGGGGGGGCACAGGGGGTTTGGGGGTCCTGGGAGGCTTTTGAGGGAATCTGGGGGGTCCTGGAGGGAACTGGGGTGGATTGGGGGGGGGCTTGGGATGGTTTGGGGGGGATTTTGGGGGGTCCTGGGAGGATTTGGGGGGTCCCAGGTGGTTTTAGGGGGGTCCCTGTGGTGGACTTTAGCAGATTTTGGGGGCTCCCTGGGGGGTTTTTCTGGGGGGGTTTAGGGGGATTTTTGGGGGGGTCCTGGGGGGTTTTTTGGGGGATTTTTGGAAGGTCCCTGGGTGGTTTTTGGGTGGAAGTTTGGGGATCCCTGGAGATATTTTTGGGGTGGTTTTTAAGGAGTTTTTTGGGGGGGATTTTTGGGGAGTCTCTGGGGGGAATTTTGGGGAGTCCCCAGGTTTTTTTTGGGGTCCCAGGGGGGTTTTTGGGGGTACCTTGGTGCTGGCGCGGGGGCTGGGGTGCTGCTGCAGGCGTTTGTGGAGCCCCTCAGAACCAAAATCCAACTTGGGGTGTTTGGAGGGCAAAAAGAGGGGGGTCAGGGAGACCCCAGACCCAAAACTGAAACCCCAAACCCAAAACTGAACCCCCAGGGCCCAAAACTGAACCCCCAAACCCAGAACTGCACCTCCAGACACTTCCAGACCCCCCCAAACCCACTCAAGACCCCCCAAATTAGCCCAACCCCCCCCAAAACCCCTCCAGGACCCCCCAAACACCCCAAGACCCCTCAAATCCCACCCAACCCCGCCCAAATTACCCCCAATGCCCCACAAAGCTCCCCCAGATTCCCCCAAACCCCTCAGAGACCCCCCAAAACCCCTCCAGGACCCCACAGATGACCCCAAACCTCCCCCCAAATTTCCCCAAATCCGATCAAGACCCCCTCAGAGACCCGCCCAGGACACCCCAAAACCCCTCCAGGACCCCCCCGAAAGGGAAGGGGGGTAGGGGGAGATCCCCCCCACCCAGAATTGGATTGGTCCCCTTTCCCCGGCCTGGGGAGCCTGGGAGGATCTTGGGGGCATGGTCTGAGATGGAAAAAAGGGGAGACCACCCCTCAGAAATGGGCCAGAGAACTCCTCAAATGGAGCTAAAATGTAAAATTGCCCCCCCAAAACCCCAAGCCCCCCCCACCAATGCCCCCAGACCCCTCCCAGGACTCCCCCAACCCCCCAGATCCTTCCCCGACCCCCTCAAATCCCCCCCAGAACCCCTCAAAACCCCCCAGACCTGCCTCAAAATGCCCCCCCCACACCTGGCAGCCTCTTGGTGCCACTGTTGCCCCAGGGGGTGGTCCCCTGAGCCCCCTCCCCATCGCTGGGGCTGCCCCCCCAGCCCCTCCTCATCTGGGGGGGCCCCTGGAGGGGGAGAAAATGGGGGGTCAGGGGGGTTTGAGGAGATTTTGGGGGGTTTTGAGGGGATTCTGAAGGGGATTTCAAGGGGATCTCGAGGGGATCAAAACTGGGGGGAGGGGGACACTCACCGGCCTCTCCCGCCGCCTCCACCACGAGGGTCCCGACGGGAGGGTCCTGAGGGGGAGGGGCAGAGCGCTCCGTGAGGGGAGCGCCCCTTCCCTCAGCGAATCCCGCCCTTCCCCCCGCTCACAAACACCCCCCGGCTCCCCAAAACGCTTCAAAACCTCACAAAAACCCCCAAAATCGCCTCAAAATGCCCCAAAAAGCGGCCCCGGCGCCGCCTCCCCTCACACCTCGGCGCCTCCATTGCCGCCGAGCGCGCTGCGCGCGGTGACGTCAGCACGCAGCGCTAAGGGGCGTGGCTACGCCTTATATGGGTAAAGCCACGCCCACAGCGCGGGGCTTTGTCCGGCCGCCTTGGCTCCGCACATTGTGGAAGTCACGCCCCCTTTGTTAAGCCACGCCCAATTAATCCACGCCCATTTCTATTTTGGGGAATAAATTAATTAATTTCCCTAAATTAAATCAATACAAATAAATAAATCCCCACAGTAAATCAATAAAAATTAGTTTAAAAAAATAAAATAAATCAATAAAAATAAATAAATCCCCAGAGTAAATACGGAAAAATTAATAAATCCCCAAAATTAAATTAAGTCCCCCAAAAATGAATATATCCCCAAAAATAAATCCATAAAAATTAATAAATTCCAAAAATTAATAAATTACCCAAAATTAAATAAACCCCCCAAAAATAAATAAATCCCCCAAATAAATAAATCCCTCAAAATAAATAAATAAATTATAAAAAAATAATAAATCCGTGTAAGTGAATCCCCAAAAAATTAATGAATCTACAATATTAAATTAATAAATCACCTAAAATTAAATAGATCCCCAAAACCAAATAAATCCCCCAAAAATAAAAGAACAGACCCCAAAAAAGAAATAAAAGATCCATTTTACATTTTATTTCAAAATTCATTTATTATAAAATAACTCCAAAAAAAACTCTGGGGGGAGAGGGGTCCCACAGCCCCTCCCCCACCTCAAAAAGGGTCTCACACCTCCCCCAAAAATCGAACCCCAAATTTCTCCTCTCAACCTCCTAAACCCCCCCTAAAAAAACCCCAAATTTTTCATGGGCCGGTTCAGCTTGCTGCTGTGGTTGACCTGCTTGCCGCAGCGCGGGCACATGAACACAAATCTTTAGCATTAATTAGCTTGGTAAAGTATAAAGTAGCAGAAGCATGGATGACAATACTAATGAAAGTAATAACAACAGATTAATGGCTCAATCCAAAGGAACAGAGCCCTCTGTCTCCCTGCAGACATGGATATTAATGAGATTTCCTTTGTTTCTCTCCGAGGCTGGGCAGTTTCTCCCGCCCCACAAATCTCTGCAAGTGCCAAAGTGTTTTGGTATTTTGTGCTTGGTTCCAGTTAGAGCTGCAGGCAGAACTGGTAAATACAGTAAAATATTGGGGCTGTTCTTTCTTGAGGTGACCGAAGAAGAGGTGCTTTGCTCGTTGGTGTTTATACAAAGCGGAGTTCTGAGGTTGCTTTGCTTGGGTGGGAGAGACAAACAAAGTTTTCAGTATGTAACCAACTTATTCTGGAAATTTAAATACATAGAAACGGAAATTTAAATACATAGAAAAGAGGTGGATTAGGGAGATTCTGCCACACCAGCTGCTGGCCTGGTTATCTGCTCAAATAAATAGTGCCAAGTGTCTTGAGGAGAAATGGAACAGACTGGTGAGTTAGCAGTGCCTGTGAGCAGCTGCCGGGCACTCAGCTCTGCCACTTCCCTGAGATCTGTTGGTGCTCAGTGCCCCCTCCCCTCCTGCATTTCCAGAGGTAAAACAGGGATAAATCACAGCTCTGGCATTGGTGGGGGACAACAGCACCTCAGCCTTTGTCCGGGAGGAAGGGCTGAAAGGAGGAGAGGGTCAGTCATTGCCAGCAAAGACATTTCTCCTGGGGAGAGAAACTCCACCAGGTGTGACAAATGTGTGAATTTTTTATGTCATTAGTACTTCAAGATACTTCTTTAAAGAAGCCTCAAACACTTTGACTTATTGAATTATTTCATTTTCTGTTTTGCTTTTATATCAAGTCCCTTCTACCAAGTCAACTGGAGAACCTGTGGGTAATGAGGCAAGAAATATTGACAGCAAGGGCTGATCAATGGTGAGGGTGAGAACGTTTTTTCAAACAGTTTGAAGCTTTCTCAGTGCTGCTTTAACTCAGACTTCTGAGAATCGCTGAGGCATAAGAAGTCTTTGTTAAAATTCATTACTTCTTTCCCTTTATTTAAAGGAGGAGAAATAAGAGACTGCTGATGAGTTGCATGGAAAGGTCAGAATTGACAGCAACTGTAAAGAAGAACAAAACAGCTTTAAAACCTCGTCCCTTTCTGATGATAAATAAAGACCATAATCTCAATTATTTTGCTCTTCCGAGGACCAGTTTCGAGTGAAGATTTTTTTATTACGTGCGGCTTCTTGTCTGAAAACAAAACATGCTGACAGGAAGAAGCGTCCTTCCCTTGGGTGAGCTTCAGCCAGTGAATTCTGAGCACCCAGGGCCAGGGATTGTACCCCAGAGAGGGCTGGCCCTGCAGGGACAGCAGGATGTGGCTGCCCCGTGAAAATGAGGGGAACTCTCTGCTCTGCTCCAGGGCAGCTCTGCTCCAGGGCAGTTTTGCTCCAGGGCAGCTTTGCTCCAGGGCAGTTTTGCTCCAGGCTCCCTGAGCCAGCACAGGTTTCTCTCACCGGCTGGGTGCAGGTCTGGCCTGACTCTTTGGATGCAGCAGGAAGAGAAGCCATAAGCTCCACAAGTTACCGTTTAAATCAGGCTTTTATGGAGCAAGGGAGGCTCTCCCCAAGAGAAAAAGCCCTGCTGGTGCTGCAGGTGCAAACCTCATCTCCAAACGATGAACCACGAGAGGAGAGCACGCACGGGAACTGCTGGGCTGTCACAGCAGATGTGACGTTTGAGCCCGCAGTCAATGAGCTCCCAGCCTGTCCTTTGTCCCTGGGGTGGCAGTGGGGCTGTGGCCTTCCAGCAGCAGCCCCGGCACCCCCAGGGAACCCATCCCACCCCTGTGAGGAGGAGGAGCACCGAGGGCTGCTGTGGAAATCTGCATTTCATGTCAAAGCCCTGGAACCGAGAGCCTTCAGCGCACACCCAGCAATCCTTGGTGCGGTGATGGGCTGGCTGGCTGGATGGTTTTTAACGCACCGCACGCGTGTATTTACTGGCTTTGGAAGGGATGCCAAACTTCCCTGCTCAGGCCGAGGGGCTGGCCTCCCTCCCCGACGCTTTCCATGTGCTGGGCAGGCGAAGAGACTTTCCCTGAGTTACAGAAGGAAAAGGCTCCCCTCTCGTGGCTGCGAGGGAAACGGCATTTTCTGCACTGCGCTCTGCACTTCCCGAGCTGTGGAGAAACATACGGAAGTTACAGAATTCGAACCTGTATTATCTTTATATTATATTTATATTATATTTATATTATATTATATTATACAGTATTATTATATTATATTATATTATATTATATTATATTATATTATATTATATTATATTATATTATATTATATTATATTATATTATATTATATTATATTATATTATATTATATTATATTATATTATATTATATTATTATATTATATTCATGGTGCTCCATCCCAGAGCCTGCCAGCTGTGCTGCAGCAGGGGCTCAGCAGCCTCTGTCCTGTTTGCTTCAGGGAAAGGGAAATATTTGAAGGGAATTGACTGAAGTTATTTAAATGACAACTAAAAGTCATGATCTATATCAACAGTCAGAAACATTAGAGGTGAAGAGCAGATTTAAAGCTGTTCTGCATTTGCTCTTTTCAAATGCTTTCTTAGTAAATGTTGACTTTTATCTGCTGGATTTATTTTGCTCTATAAAGTCTGCTCTCGGAGAGGAGACCTGATAGATAAATGTTCAATCCATTCTGTAAATCAGGAGGCACCCATTCAGACGAGCAGGTTTTCTGGTTTTATTAGGTTAGAAATGCTGGAAAGCATCTGTTATTTACAGGACACCTGGTTTCACTTCCAGTTGGTGTGAAACTGCTTTTGAATAAAACCTGAAACTCAATTTAAAAGCTTTAAAAACAGCAGCTTGAAATTATTAGTTAGAAGCTGTCTTGAAATGCTTTGGCTGCATCGGGAAGAGAAGCTCACAGAGGCACAAGTTCCAATTAAAATCAGGTTTTTATGGACCAAGGGAAGCCCAGGAAAGCCAATGCTTGTTCCTCATCTCTGTGTCTGTCAGAGGTGGAGCTCACAGACTCAGCCTCTCACCCCTCCTTGGTGTGGATAAATGGCAAAAAGAAGTTTTCTTGCTTTTCCAGTTCCTTATTGGTTCCTCAGTGTTGAAGGACCTCTCATTGAGCACAGATGTACTGAAACTCAAACACACTGAATTTCCTTTTCTCCCTGTTCCTGCTCCAAGTAAAGCTCATTTACTCATTTTACTGTCCAGCTTCTTGGAGAATTACTCCCTTGACTTCCTCTACAATATCAGCAGCAGTGATGCACTATTGGAGAATATAGAAATAGTTCATATAAAATTTAAAATAGCTGGTGTTTAATTTATGCCCCACTCTAAGCTGTTATTATTTCATATTTCCTCTTTAAATTTGCATATTCTTAAAACACACATATCAAATAATCTGAAAGGTTTTTCTTAAATATGTACTTGATCATTGCAGAGACACTTAAATTACAGGAAATAATTTGATCCTTGGGATTTGATGCTGCACCTACAAGGAAATAGAAAAAGGTTTGGATTCAAGGCTGTGATCTTGGACAACTCTCAAAAGGAAATATAGAAAAATGTAGAGCAGGAAAGAGGCAGCCTGAACTTAGAACTGTTGTTAACACAAATAGAGCAGATTTAGATTTTGGTTCTTACCCTGGTGCTATTTTTATACTAAAAACAGGCTAAAAAGGGGAAGTATTTTATTCCTGGGGGTGGCACTCAGGGCTCTGGGCTGGGGACAGGGTGGGGATGGGGCATGGCTTGGAATGGATGTTTTGGGAGGGCTTTTCCAACCCAAACGATTCTGTGATTCTGAGAGCTTTATTTATCTAAGAAATCGTGCAGAGGTCCCAGATCCTCCCTGATCTGCAGCCTTTGGGCATGGGAGAGCTTAGGGAGGGCTGGGTTCCTCCCTTCTGCCACAAACACCCTCCCCACCCACCCCTGCTGCTCAGCACCCCCCTCAAAAGCCGTTTTGGGAGTAAAAGGTGATTTAAGCCATCCAGCTCGGAGATTTGGGTTGGCCCCTTAGTGCTCAGTGAAAGGTGAAAGCTGTGCTGTGCTTGGTGCCTCATTGCTGTGCTCAGGGACACACGAGCTGTGACTGGGGCTCCTCGGGGTGAGATGAGCTACAGAGCACAAGCTGCTCTTCTGCTCTACACTGAAGCAGTAATTTATGATTCTAATTAGGCTCTGGTTTGCAAGAATGATGAATATTCACATTTTAAATAGCTGAGAAATATTAGATATGTCTGACAGCGTTATTTGTGCCGGCTCTGAGGGCTGTGGGGGTTCCTCAAGGTGCTTTCTCAGCATCCCTCCTGCCCCTGGATCCCTGGCACTGCCCAAGGCCAGGCTGGACAGGGCTTGGGGCAGCCTGGGACAGTGGATCTGTCCATGGCAGGGCTTGCAATGAGCTCCCTCCCAACCTCTGAGCTCCTTCAAAAGGGTTTGAGCCATCTCTGGAAAGCATTTTCTGCTGGCCAAACCCCGTCCCAGGCCGGCTGTCCCAGGCTGGGGAAGGACAGCTCTGAGCTGATGCATTTTCCACCTAAGTGGATGAGACAGACCAAAGGGGAGCGTGAGGAAGTGTCATTATCCTGCTCCATGGGCTGGGAATGGCAGGCAGTTGCTCATTCAAAGTCACACAATGGATGTGTGGGTGCCAGATGCTGGAGGTGCCAGAGATGGGATTGAAACCCAGATGTCCTGAGTGCCAGCTCAGCACTAAATTCGTGGTTATCCATCCTCTCAGACATCCAAGAACCTTCCTGATTCATTCACTACTTAGAACACTTTGCCTGCGGTGGGGATACCTCAGAGAACTCTACAGTTCCTAATGTAAAAGATGCCTTTTGCTGCCCTCTTTATCTGCTTTAGATAATGGAGAGTTCATCCATCTATGAGGTAAGAGAAGAGCAAAAGAAAACTACAGAGACTTTTCAGAAGTTGCTGTTCTGTCGTGACTGAAATCACTTGCCAGTAACAGCTGAGAATTCTTTGTTAGGAGAAATAAATCTGGTCCCACTGATCCTGTAGTGATCTCAGGTACCCTTCTGTAATATTCTGTTCCTCACTTTCCCTTCATTCTTTGATGCATTTTTAAACGTTGCAGATCATAAAAATCATATTGTTTTTAGACTGATAAATACTTCCTTGCAGCAGAACAAATGGAGCCTCTCTGGTGCATACAACTGGTCTGATGCACAGCAAAGGAACAGCTTAGAAGGGAAACCACTACCTCCAAAAAACCCAGAAAGGAAAGGAGGGGGAATGTGAGTTCTGAAGGCTGTGAGCTTTGGAGCATAAATTACAATGGAAGTTTATGGAGTCTGTTGGATTAAACCAAAAGCCAGCCCCATTAAACCAAATGGAGCATTCCTAATCTGACATGTTGACAAGGACAGCCCTGCCTCTTCCAAAAGGGAGTTTCAAATGAATCCAGATTTATCTGATGTTCCCAACAGGGGCTGGGCTGCCTCCAAAGGAAGTGATCCAGGCCAAAAGTAAACAAGATGCACATGAAGCAGTTTGTGCCACAAGGAAAACTTCCAGAGGATATGCAGAGAGGAGCAGGGAGCCAGCAAAACCCCAGCCCAAGATGTCTTTCCTGTCTCCTCCTTATGTCCTCTTTCTGTTCCTTTGGGCAGTGTACACCAGAGTTGCTGCCCCAGGAGATCCCTGCTCCTCCTGCTCCCTCTCCTCGTCTTTGTTCCCCCAAGGGGCTCTGTGTGAGCCTCCCCCCAGCCCTCAGCTCCAGGGAGGAGGACAGACAGACACTCCTGGGGCAGCCAGGGCTGCTCGGTGGGAACTGGGTCATGCTGAGAGCAAGCCCAGCCTTTCCCAGCTGCTCTCACACGTGTCACAGGCACTGCAAGAGCAGGACGAGCACCTTCTGCATTTGCATTTCGTCCAGCTGGACCAACCTTTTCATTTTCAACGAGACCCTAGGAGAGCTGTCCTGGACATTTGGGATTGTTCAGCCTGGAGAGGAGCAGCTCTGGGGCCACCCAGTTGTGACCTCCCAGTGCCCACAAAAAAGATGGACAGGGACTATTTACAAGGGCCTGGAGCGACAGGACAGTATTTCTAGCTCAGAAATCTGTTCCAGAGATGTGTGCTGCCTTCCATCCCTTTAACATTTAAGTTTTGTGAGTGTCACACCAAACAACAGCAGTGCTGTTTGTCCCTGAGCTGTGTCATTTGCTGTCCCCAGTGATAACTGGATGATAATGGCCATATTCTGGTGGAGTGTGACACTAGAAATAAATACTCTAAGAGAATTAAATGTGAAAAATGGATTACTGGTGCCCCTTGCAAAGAGATAGCACAGGATATGGTTGCAGAATGGAAAGTGGAGACACTGCTCATAAAGCAGAAAAGAGACAATCAGTGATTTTATGTGTGTGTTCCCCACAGTCATGTTGGCTTTAATGGCAGTTTTAGGTACTGCCAAGGAAGATTTTTTTATCATATATTCCCAAATAGCTGTATTTATAGATCCCCATGTACATGAGTAGATAGATGTGTGTGCATTTGTGTATAAAACCCCACAAAACCACAGCTGCTTGTTCTGTCTGGTGCAGATTTATTCTGATAATGTTACAGCTGCGTGTTCCAAGGGATTTTTGTTTGTTTGTGCTTTTTGTAGGTACTACAAAAGTGGCTGGAGTTGGGGATTCAAGCAGATGCAAAAATCTGAGGCTAGCCAGATCAGAACTTGGGCTTGAGAGGTGTGAAATGGAGAGAGGATCCTGCTGCCTGCATGGGAGATGCCTTTGGACTTGCTCTCAGCCTTGGCAGGAAACTCCCATTTGGGGCTTTGGCTCTGCTCCAGGGGGATGTTGAGGCCAGCACGGACACTGGAGGCTCCCATCCTTGAGGAACCAACAGAGTCAGGGGCATTGCACTGGATGGGACAGGAGAGGTTGGTTTGGAATGGTTTTGGAATGGTTCAGAGCAGGGGTGCAGCCGGGATTTGGGGTGGGGACCCTGAGTGCCTGGGGAGGGCAGCTCCTGCCGGCCTGGGCACTGTGCACAGCCCTGGTGGTGCTGGGCTGGCCACAGCCCATCACCTGTCCCTGGGGAGGCATGGAGGGAGGGAGGGCGGGATGGAGGGATGAGGTGACTCACAGCAGCGTCTGAATCATCGGGGCTTCCCCGGGTGAGGCTGGGCTGGGCTCGGGGCCCTGCTGCGCCCAGGGATGGATGGGATCGGCCTCCTGCTGCCCCCGGAGCAGGGACAGCCTCCCTCGCTGGGGCTGGGAGTGCCCACCGGTGGGCAGGGAAGGAGCTCAGTCCTGTAGGACTTGCGGCAGGGGCTCCTGTGAGCTGTGCTCGCTCTCCTGTGCCAGGGCCAGTTCCCTGCAGGCTCTGGGAGCTGCTCTGCTCTCCTGGCATCACCCCTGCTCCCACCCACCCCTGAAAACCATCTCTGGCCCAAACTGGAGCTGTGAGCTGTACCACATGCTCTAAATGAAGTGCTAATTAAATACTTGTACTTAATGTAGACAGCATTGCTTTGAGCAGGCTGTAATGCAGTGCAGATGTCCCAGTCCCTCTGAGAGCAGCACAGAGCAGCGTGCTCCTTGTGTCCCTCTGAGCTGGGCATGGGCCCAGGGTTGGGATGGGCCCAGGGGCTGGGGCTGGGCCCAGGGGCTGGGGTTGGGCCCAGGGGGCTGGGGTTGGGCCCAGGGGCTGGGGCTGGGCCCAGGGGCTGGGGCTGGGCCCAGGGGGCTGGGATGGGCCCAGGGGGCTTGGGCTGGGCCCAGGGGGCTGGGGCTGGGCCCAGGGGGCTTGGGCTGGGCCCAGGGGCTGGGCCCAGGGGGCTGGGGATGGGCCCAGGGGGCTGGGGCTGGGCCCAGGGGCTGGGGCTGAGCCCAGGGGGCTTGGTGGGCCCAGCGCTCACTATCATGTGGCCTGCTCCCAGGGTTGGCCCAGGCTGGGGAGTGCTGCTCAGGGCTGATGCTGCACAGCCCCTGGCTGACCCAAACTCCCCCCACAGGGACCTCGGGACAGCAGTGCTGCAGGTGCTGCAGGCCATGGGGGTGCACGCCTGGCCACGAGGGGAGGAATGGGGCAGCTGCTGAGCCAGAGGGGCACTCTGTGTCCTGGAGGGACCCGGTGAGAGCTGCTGGCTCTGCAGGGAGACCCCTGTGTCCTGGGGGGCCCAAGTGGCTCCTGGCTGGGGCAGCCCCAGTGCATTCAGAGCTGCACAACCAAGTGACAATTTGGGTTCAGCACTGAACCCCTTTCTGGCAGCAGCAGGAAGGCCGAGGAGCCAGCTCTGGAGTGGCTGGATGCTCTGCTGAGGTTCCTGCACTGAAACCATGGCTGCTCCTGGGTTCCAGGGTCAGCAGGCCCAGGCTCAGGGGGCCACAGTGCCCAGGTTCTGGGGTGTGCTGGGCCATCGATGGGCAGTGTCCCAGCCCATTGCCAGCCTGCCCCGGGCAGCTGGCTCCTGTGAGGGCTCTGTCTGCAGGGCAGGGCTGGAGCAGAATGGGAGCCTTTGTGCAGAGCCAGCCTGGGCTCAGTGGGACACACACAGGGCTGTGTGTGCAGGCTTCCAGCAGGGATTGTGCTTACTGTGCACTGTTAGACCAGAGCTTGTTGTTAGTTATTTATTTATTGTATTTATTGCTATTCTTTAGTGAAGCCAGCGTGTTCCTTGCTGGACAAGGACCAGCATGGACTGTCCTGCACTGGGACCCTGCCTCCAGTGCCCAAGCCTGTAGGTGAGAGTGTAAAGAGCTTGAAAGCTGCTCCTGTAGAGATTCATGGACTATTTCCTCAGTACTTTCGAGATGGTTCTGCAGTGCTGGGAGTGCTTTTCAGGGTTCTGTGCTCTCTTGGGAGAAAGAGGAGGTAGAAATGCAAGATGCTGCAGGAATAAGAGAAAGGGGGAAGAGAGAGCAGATGGTGAGGTGGAGAGCTCCCCTTAACCAAGTGCTGCATGCTGAGGATGTGAATTCAATTGCCTGTTGCTATTTATTGTGACCACATAAAATTCAAAGTACTTGAGTATTTAAATCCCTGTAGATTCAGAGATGAGTCATGAAGCAGAGCTGATCTTTTATCTGTGGCCATGCTGGTGAGCGGTTTCTTAGCAAGAATTTTATTTCCACCTTCTCTGTTTTAATGGCATTGCCATTCTGAGATTATTTTGTTTTAGAGAAAAGGACAAAATGAGTAAAACTAGTGCTGCTGAGGCTCTCTGTTATGGCAGGCTCACACCCTGCTGCCCAATATTGCAGGGATATTCCAGGTTTTCACTATGCAGAGAGAGCTAATTCAGGGAGAGAGTTATCCCCTCCCTCTGCTTCTGTGGACACTTCCAGGGAATTCTCACTGCTCTTGGTGATCAGGTCTCTGAGCCAGGCCTCGTTTGGCACACCTTTGCCAGGAGACAGAGTGTCACTGGTGTGAGAGGCACATCCTGCAGCAGGGAGTGTTTGGTGGCAGTGCAGGGGGAGTTCCCAGTGCTAAGGACTTCCAAAAAAAAACCCCAAAACCAAAGGAATCCTGCAAAGCTCCAGTCTGCATGTGGAAGTGGATCTGATTTTCAGTTTTCAAGTTCACTTCTCCTAATATTTCTGGGTAGGGCAAGCTGGAATGGGCTGAAATTTGTGCTGTAAATAGGATCATTCACAAGGGATGTACTTTGCCACAAAATTCTGTCCTGCCCAGAGGCCAAGCAGCCCCTCAGCCCTGGAACCATTTGTCGTGGTGCTGGGGGGCTTTTCTCTTCCCCCAGAGGAAGAGTCACATTTGAGAGAAGGCAGATCCTTGTCCCAAGGATGATCTTGGAGCCAGGGACCTCGAACAGAGGCTGCCTTTGGAGCAGGGATGTGGAGATTGTTACTGCTGGAGAGGGAACTGACTCATCACATCATCAATTCTGCTCCTCTGCCAGCGCAGCACAAAACCTCTTTTATCATCTCCCTCTCTTCTTCAGTTCTCTTTCAGAGGAGTTTAGAGCTGCTCAGGGCTCCTCCTGCCCAGCCTGTGCCAGCTCCCTGCTGCTGGCTGCACTCTGGGGTGATGGAGCCCTGAGCAGGAGGGCTCTGCCCATCCTTGGCACAAAGCAGGGGTGAATGTGAGCTCTTCACTCTGGGGTGATGGAGCCCCTCTGTGCAGGAGGATTTTGCCCATCCCCAGCACAAGGCAGGGGTGAATTTGAGCTGCTCACTCTGGGGTGATGGAGCCCTGAGCAGGAGGGCTCTGCCCATCCCCAGCACAAGGCAGGGGTGAATGTGAGCTCTTCACTCTGGGGTGATGGAGCCCTGAGCAGGAGGGCTCTGCCCATCCTTGGCACAAAGCAGGGATGAATTTCAGCTCCTCACTGTGGGGTGATGGAGCCCCTCTGTGCAGGAGGTTTTTGCCCACCCTGGGCACAAGGCAGGGGATTTCAGCTGCTCACTCTGGGTGTGAGCCGAGCAAGGCCGATCTGCAAAAGCAATTTTCGTCTATGTGGGGTGTGGGCCCCTGCGGAGGTTTTTGCCCACCCTGGGCACAAGGCAGAGGTGAATGTGAGCTGCTCTGGCTGAGCTGCACACAGACCCCTCAGACAGGAGGAAACTCCTCTTTCCCTGAGCCCTGGGGCTCAGCCCTGCTGTGTGGGCTCAGCAGGCTGTGCTGGGGACAGCAGGGGCACAGGAGGGCTCTGGCCATGGGGTGGCCCCGAGGCCCAGCCCGTTCCCTTTGCTGGAGATTCTCTGAGCGTGCCAGCGACTGCTGGGAGAGCTGGAGCTGCTGCTCTGCCCTCACATCTGCCTTTGATTTCAATCAGAGCTGCCTGGGCAGAAGCCAACTCATCTACAGTGCTCAGGGAGGGTTTGTGTTTGTTTTAAAGCGGCTGCTTTGAGCCAACTTCAGCACCACAGAATTAGTTTTTAATGCACTTTTCTCCCCCTGAATTATAAGTACTTTTGGATATAGAGTATTTCACATGGATCTTAGGGGCAGTTATTATTCACCATGATTTGTTTGTACGTTAAGAAGGGCCAAGACCTTCCTGTACCAGGGGCACAGCAAAATGGGAAGCCAGTGGTGCCAGGGATGCTCCTGGGGAGGTGCTGCCCCTGCTCCCTCCTCTGGAGCCAGGGAAGCTGAAATTCTCACTTCTGTGAGAAGCAGAGGAGGAATTGTCCCAGGTTTCATACAAAACTTCTGGCTCTTTGTTTGGGCTGGTGTCACATCCTCTCCCATTTGTGCTGCTGTGGCAGATGAGGAGTTGGCTTTGTACTGAAGATCCATGAAAAGTCACTGTTTAATCAGGAACTTCAAAGGAGCTGGAAAAGGATCCATCTGTGATTCAAACAGCTTAAGCTTTAGGGGACAGGTCTGGTACCAAAAAGAAAAATAACAGAAGGTCTCAGATCACAGAGTTTTCACTCTTTTATGGCAATTTCTCTGTGAATTGCAGTAACAGAAAGACTGGCCTGGAACTAACACAGGCTGCAGAAGGACCTCTGGTATTTCTTGCTGGCCTTTATTTATCCAGGGCTTCATTTGATACTTAACACAGTTTGAGAAGAATTCCCTAAGCGGAGCATCCAGTTCCTGCTGGAAATGGCTGAGCAGTCAGCCCTGAGCAGGAGTTTCCCTGGGTGTGGGGCAGGGAGCTCACCCATCCCTGCCCAGGGAATAACAGAAGAGGCACAGCCAGCCCCTGGGCACAGCAGAGGTGTGTGACCAGGCACACCTCTGGGCTCTCTACCTGCCTTTTGATGCCAGTTCGGGCAAAACCAGGGTGAAAATCCTGCACCCACACAGCCTTGGGACTCCTGGGTCCCTGACACCCTTTTACCATGGGTAAATGTGGCCTTGCAGTCTGCTGAAGTTAATTCTTCTTTTTCTTTTTTAAAACTATTATTATTCCATAGCTGTTGATTTGTGTTTTCTATAGCTGGTGGTTTTTGGCTAAAGGTGCAGGTTTTAGTGATGAAAATCCACGAGCCCCAGCCTTGCTGTGCCAGCAGGTGTGACAGGCAATAGTTTGTCAGGGAACTGGTTTAAGTATCTGAAAATAATGTCTGTGTGCTTGTAGAGCAAAGCCCAGCCCCCAGGAGCCCACACCTCTTTCTGCTGCATGGCAGAAGCCTAAAAGGGCCCTTAGTGCTGCACAAGCTAAAATCCATCATTCCTTCCTGGTTCATTGTCTTTTTGCCATCAAGGGCTGTAACTGCAGGGACAGGTTCCTCTCTGCCTCCCATGGACGGTGGAACACTCAGAATTTTACATCTCTACTTGTTTCAGCCTTTGTGGGACATTTTTAGGGAGCGGGGATAGCTTGGCCTGTCTCCTGTGGAGTATGTGGTGGCATTACCAATGAAAGATGAACAATTTTAGCTTTTTGAGGTTCTTAATTGCAATTTAAGGTTTTTAATTGAAATTTCTTTCCTTCCTCCATGCTTGGCCTTCCAAAAATGGGTTCCTTTCTTAAAATTCTTTTTTAAGGAAGGAAGGAAAAGCGTTGAGCTTGTGTCTGGCCCATTCTGTTTGAACAGAGCCCTGTGTGTTACCCCCCAGCACACAAAGGGGCTCTGTGCAGGGAGAGCTGCCTGAGAGACTCCTTGTTCAGGACCCTCCATCCCTCCTGCAGATGGGGCAGATTTGCACCACTGGAGCTGGGCAAGGAGCAGCAGGCCCTGCTGGCAGGGAGGGCTGGGGTTACTGATTCATTTAGAAAGGAAGGCATGTGAGGAGCAGGGGGAGATCTGCCAGGCTGCCTCTGCAGGGTGCTGCTGGCAGTGGCACAGTGAGGCCTCAGTGCCACAGCCCAGGGCTCCTCAGGTGCTCTGGACACTGGAGGCCCCTTTGGAAGATGGGACTTGGGAAGGGAACCCAATGGTGAGACATTTCTTGGACAGTAAAATCAGTTCAGTGCTCCTGCTGCACCTGCTGGTGCGGAGCCTCAGCACCTTCACCAGGCCAGGAAGCCATAGGAGCAATTTCAGATCCCACCTGGCCATGGGAGCAGTTTCAGATCCCACCTGGCCATGGGAGCAATTTCAGATCCCACCTGGCCATGGGAGCAGTTTCAGATCCCACCTGGCTCATTTTCAAGCAAAATAAATGCCAAACACATCGGGGGGATGCAGGGATGAATGGGAACATGTTTTGTGGATCAGCAATTCCTCCTCTTCCTCAAGGGTCTCAGACCTTCCCCTTCCCTGGTGCTGTGCTGGGTTAGTGAGGGACCAGCCCAGAGCCCAGACCAGACCAGGCCAGGCTGTGCTGGGCTGTGCCAGGAGCACCCTGGGCTGTGCTGAGCTGGGCTGAGCTGGGCTGGGCTGTGCCAGGAGCACCCTGGGCTGTGCTGAGCTGGGCTGGGCTGGGCTGGGCTGTGCCAGGAGCACCCTGGGCTGGGCTGAGCTGGGCTGGGCTGGGCTGGGCTGTGCCAGGAGCACCCTGGGCTGTGCTGAGCTGGGCTGGGCTGGGCTGAGCTGGGCTGGGCTGTGCCAGGAGCACCCTGGGCTGTGCTGAGCTGGGCTGGGCTGGGCTGGGCTGGGCTGTGCCAGGAGCACCCTGGGCTGTGCTGGGCTGGGCTGGGCTGGGCTGGGCTGGGCTGAGCTGGGCTGGGCTGTGCCAGGAGCACCCTGGGCTGTGCTGAGCTGGGCTGGGCTGTGCTGAGCTGGGCTGGGCTGTGCCAGGAGCACCCTGGGCTGAGCTGAGCTGGGCTGGGCTGTGCTGAGCTGGGCTGGGCTGTGCCAGGAGCACCCTGGGCTGAGCTGAGCTGGGTTGGGCTGGGCTGTGCCAGGAGCACCCTGGGCTGGGCTGGGCTGGGCTGGGCTGGGCTGGGCTGGGCTGTGCCAGGAGCACCCTGGGCTGTGCTGAGCTGGGCTCAGGGTGGGCAGGGTCTGCTGCCCCCTCCCAGACCTGCAGCTTTCCTGGCAGTATGTGTCCAGCAGGCAGGTCCTGAGGAAGCCTCTCCCACTCCCTGTGTGCTGGTGGTTTGTGTTAGAGGGGGAATTGCAGCTCTTGGCTCTGGAGGAGAGGAGCTGCTCTGCTTTCCGAGGCGTTGCTCCTCGGTGAGTGTCTCCAGCTGCTCTCTCCCCTCAGCCCGGGCCCTGACTCATGCTTTTTGCCATCACAATGACTCTGTTTTCATAAACAAAATTAAGCGTGCTGTGTTTATTCATTAGGGAGATTTGAAGTCTCTCAGCAACCAAGAAATATATGCGGTGGGATGATCTCCTCCCCCTACACCCCCTTTTGTCTTTTAACAGCTAAGTTGGAAAAGAAGCTTTGGGGAAGCCCTGGGTCAGTGTGTGCTGCTGATGTGCAGCACCTCCAGGGAGCCCCAGTCACTGTCAGCTGCCTCTGGACAGCTCAGGACTTGGGCTCCAGAGAGGGACACTGCAAATGGCACAGAGAAAGTGGCACAGAGAAATGCTGTGGAATAGGATAGAGATTGTTGAGAGAGAAATGGAACTAGAAACAAGTTTCAAAGGATGTAAATAAGACTTAGATACTTTAGAGAAATAGAACTATGAAAGATGCATTGTAGCAGGACTTAGGAAGGGTAATTTTAGATGATTGGCTTTAAGGCATTTACAGCATGGTGTGGCTAAAGCTGATAGGCCAAGAAACATTCATAATATAACTAGGAAATAGTTGGTTTTTGATTGTGATGGTGTGAATTATAACATCTGTATTGTCTCACCCTTCACAGGAGACTGAAAATGGAATAAAAGTTTTTAAAATGCCTCTCAGTTGCCCCATCTCTGGGTCAGAAAAGGGCTTAACCCAACACCCCAGGGCCCCTCCATGGCCAGGCCAGCCCTGCTGCCCTGGTCCCTCAGGTGGGCTCCTAGCCGGGCTGTGGCTCAGCTCCCTGCAGATGGCACTGCCACCCTGCGCTGCAGCAATCCAAGGAACTGCATCCTTCTGCTGTTTGTGGGGATGTCTGAGCAACAGATAATGGGTTTATTTTAGTGACTGCCCGCGTGCCCTCCTGGATTTGGCTGCAGTTTGGTCTGTGCAATGAAGAGGTGCCTTTGGGCTGCAGTCACCCCCAGTGCCTGCCTGTGACCCACTCGTGTGCAGGGCAGCTCCTGCCAGCCTCTCCCAGCAGTTCAGGGTAAGTGATCCCTCAAACCTCAGCAGTTTTCTGTGCAGTTTTGCCCTTTGGGTCAGTAGGAGGTCAGATCCTCCGCTGGGGCTTTGCCTTCCCTAAATAAGATAAATTCAAGCCCCTCTACCCCAGGAGATGCTGAGCTCAGAGGAGCAGCCAGTCCCAGTCAGGCACAGGG
This sequence comes from Camarhynchus parvulus, assembly GCF_901933205.1. Taxonomy (NCBI): domain Eukaryota; kingdom Metazoa; phylum Chordata; class Aves; order Passeriformes; family Thraupidae; genus Camarhynchus; species Camarhynchus parvulus. The sequence goes on from NC_044590.1 coordinate 1,118,333, forward strand.
ATGGGGAAGGTGAGGATGGTGCTGGGTGGGAGCTCCTCTTCCCTGTGAAGAGCAGCCCAGTTGAGCCTGGCCACCTGAGCAAGCCAGTAATGATGTATTGAGAAAAGAATCTGCTCTGAAGCTGAAAGGCAGCTCCTTAAATTGCCTAAATTACATCTGTATTTCAGGGAAGAAAAAGAAGCTGTAAATCGCGTATTTACACAGCGCAGCACGCGAGTGCTCATACGAGACCCAGATGTTCATTAGAAACATGGGCTTTTCTGCCTTGCTGCTACCCTGAAACTGGGAAAAAACTCAGCTATGTTGAAGGGTTACAAAAGAGCGAGTTAAGTCTACAAGATCCAGGAAATTTCCCGTTAAGACGAAAAACCTGGGGTACTGCTGTAGTCCTTTAATTCGGCCCCAAGACGTAAATTAAAGCCAGAGGATCAGGTCAGGTGCTCAAGTTCTCAGACCAGAGCTGTGGAATTTCCAGGTTAAGTTACTTAAATTTTCCTGTTGCTGAATAAAGCTGAAATCCTGTGTGCCATATATTTGCTCATCATAAAATGTTCTCTCCTAGCCAGTAACAGCTTCTTTGTTGGCGAAGCCTGTCTAGTTCCTGAGGCTCCCAGCCTTTGTGCAGGTTTGGGACTTAAGAACTTCCACATGGCCCCTGCTCTGAGGCTTTTGTGAATAAGCAAGGCAAAACACTTGCTCTATGGCCAACAAATGCATGGAATATGGTTCGAATTCTCTAGGTTTCAATGCAAAGGATAATATTGATTTTGTTAAGGTAAATGTCTTTAATTGAACGCTGCATAAACTCGACTCTCGCTGGGCCATAATGGGCTCTGGGCATCCCTCCAGCACAGCAGTATGAAAATGTCTCTTTTAGTGTCTCCAGCAGAGAAATGCAGAATTAAGATTTAGATGAAAAAAAGTGAAATGGAGTCCATCCCCAGACTAAAAAAGCATCTACTGATGCAGAAGGACATTTATGTAGGTGGACATTACTGCTTTATGAAGGTCAAGGAAGGCTCTGCAGTACTTATTGGTGTGGATTTTTTGGGGCTTTTTATTGGGGTGGTGGGGATAGAAAATTAAAAGAGGGAAATGAAGAAGCCTCAGTGTGAGCAGTCTCAGCCACAGGGCCTGACCCAAAGGGAAGCTGAGCAGCCCATTAGTGATTAAAGGCTCCATGCTCTGCAATCCTTTTGCACAACCACTCCTGAGAATTTCTGAGGGTGACAGGACAAGAAGACAAGTGGGTGACTCAGCCCCCTGATACTTATCAAAGGCAGTAAAGGTATTCAAGAACAGACCAAACACTCTTGCAGCAGATGATGCCCTTTCATTTATTGCTAATCTACCATAGTACAGGCAATATATAAAAATACTTTACAGATAGCAAAAAAATCATTACATTGGAGGTTAACAACGTTGTTGTAGGAATGTAAATGATATAAACCCCTTTTCAATTGCGAGAGTTGGGTTTTTGAACAGGCAACGTGATTCAAAAGACATCAGTGAGGATGATGTGAGTGACAAGTGCTCACTCGTGTGTCTGTTAAAATATGGCTTTACCTGAACATCCAGAGCAGGGAGGGCTGACTTTGGGGGGAATCACTTCATAATTACACACTCAGAGAAAAAGGTGAGTGCCAGGCAGGCCAGCACTGGTCAGGCTCTCTGTGCCCAGGCGCCACCACCACAGCGGTGCTCTAAGCAGAGTCCATCCTGCAACGACTGCTGGTACCAGCAGCACATCTGGGCACTCCTGGGCTTCACAAACATCACTCATTTCTGAGACTCGCTCCTTCTGGAGCTTTCTGCCCAATGCTGCTGTTTTAGGAGTTACAGAAGGAAACTCAACCCCCCCAGGTAACTTTTTGCATTTGAGGACATCTTTGCAGCATCAGCACCTTCAGGTGAAGTTTATTGCAATGTGCAGGTACTAATTCATATTTTTGTACCGCTGAAACAACACAAATTGAAAAAAACCCCTTAAACAGACCAGGGTGGGTTGGACACTGGCTGGTAGCTAAAGTTGGTGTCAGCTGGGAGCCCTGCAGTTAGAACCAGCAGATATTAAAGACACAGATGCCAATCTGATGTCAAACATTCTAAAAGGTGGATTATTCATTCTGAACTGAGATGAATAAAGAATTACAATCTTCCACGTGTGATGGCAGAGTGTTGCCTCACAGGTAAGAAACCACTGCAATGTAAATGATGAGGAAAAGAGTTGGATTCTGGAGAATTTTACAATTCACCCCACTGAGACCCAGCAGTGGCATCTCTTCCTATTGCACAGGAATATGGAACATAAATAACAAACAATCAGAATTGCAGCTAAACTGGAACATCAGATCATTTTAAGTGGTGTAAAAATTATGAGGATCTGAATAGGTTTAAGATTTGAAATGAAGACAGTCATTTTCCTGAGTCCCATCTGGCAGATCATTGTTCCCTATTAAGTAGCAATTTGGAAAGAAATGCAGGGGGAAAAGTCAGATTGAAATATTTAGAAACATATTTCTGAAGCGTTTAAAGCTGTCTTTGAAGTCTTTGGGAAATTTATCAAATACATCTTTTTTTTTTTTTTAGGACAACAACAATTCAACAACAATTGCATAGAAAAGTAAGGCATTCAGAAAATGAAAACTGATCCTTTATAAATACAAACCTTAATCCAAAAGTTGTTGCATATTTGGTCAGACAAAAAGCACAGTCACTTTTGTTGTAAAGATACGGATTACAAAATGCACTTTAAAAAACATGCTAGCTACTTTGAGGACTGGTCTAGATACGTTATGAAGCAGCAGCTTTTTATACACTGGAGAATAACATAGTGCTGGTTTTGGAAATCCTCTACATTCAGGAAATGCTGTATTCCTACGGGGAGAATGGAGGGATACGTATTTACATGGATACAAATAAAGCAAGTGCAAAACCCATGACTCTTCTACATTCTTTCTCCCAGTAAAAACAACATACATGAGACACTTCCACTCCACTGCTGTTGCTCAGATCTCATTTTTTGCTCATTCTCATGGAGAAAAACAAAACCAGGACTTTGTATTTCATTGCAAGTATCTTCACAAGCAATTCCTCTCCTGGCAAACTCGACTCCCAACACTCATAACTGACAAAAAAAAATCTTCCTGATATCTGCCCACTCCCACTGCACTCTCAGACTGTTTACATATCATGAATGATGATTTTTATTCTACGTATATTTGATGCAGAGTTTATAGAAGCTCATCCTGTATTTGCAGCCAAAGCTCGGATGGAAAAATGGAAGTTAAAAAAAAATACACACACGCACACAAAAGACAAATAAAAAAGAGATGAACTTTTGAGTTCCAACATGAACTTCACATGGTGCAACTTTGATGGAAAATGCATTAGAGTTGTTCACCCCGCAGACAAGATATTTGTAGGCCTTTGGTACAATGGCAGGAAGGCACTGTGGTGAAACATTCAGATAACTGAGGAAAGAGAGAATTTCCTCATGTGCAAATATGGCTATCTTCCAGATAAAGTGAGAACAAATTGCTCACAAAATGCTATTAACTCTTCCAAGGTTAAGCTCGTGCTTCTACAGAGAGAAAGTTGTACTAAGGAACAGAAATACTAATACTGGAAAAACTCTGCTCAGCAAGAACAGGAAATAATTTAGTACTGTATATATTGAAATTCTTCAGCCTAGCTATATATTTTAACATATCAGTTTCCTTTTTAAAGAGACAACAATGCACGACACTACATCTGAGGATGCTCCTTTTCTCCAGAAATAAATACAAAGGTGGTTGAAGCTGAATTATTTACCTACTGTTGCATGGAAAAGCAGATGGGGCAGCAGAGCCTGAGCTCGTGCAGCTGTGGCTGAACCCCTAAAATCCAGAATACATGGGGTGAAAGGTCCCAGCTGAGCTGCTGGGAGCCAGCACAGGAGGGACCCAGCTCTGCACAGGTGTTCATTTCTAACCATGGATAAAATAATGCACCCACAGAGAGCAGGGCATGGCCTGGGCTGGCAGGGACCTCAGGCACACCCAGTGCCACCCTGCCATGGCAGGGACACCTGCACTGTCCCAGGTGCCCCCAGCCCATCCAGCCTGGCCTTGGGCACTGCCGGGATCCAGGGGCAGCCCCAGCTGCTCTGGGCACCCTGTGCCCACCCTCACAGGGAGGACTTTCATCCTAATTTCTGATTTAAAGCTGTTCTCTGTCAGTTTGAAGCCATTCCCCCCTTGTCCTGTCACTGCCAGCCCGTGTAAATAGCCCCTCTCTGTGTGGGTGTATTGTATAAATGACACTGTGCACTGTTTATGTACACAGATAATACCTATGCATTAAAGAGGAGGAGGGAATACAGCCACTGCAAGCGTGGCTAGAGCACCTATAGCACATTAAAAACCCCTTCCCCAAAAAAACCCCAAACAAAAAACATCAGCCCCAAAAAATGGAAAAAAAACCCCAAAGCCTAAAAAACCCTCCAAAAAAAAAAACAAAAAAAAAAAAAAAGCAACCCCCAGAAATAAATCAACAAATCAAAACCCAGCCCTCTGTCCCCCTCTACAGCAAAGGGCCTGAAGAACACATGAGCACAGTGGAAATCTGGTGTATTTTGGCTGCAGGGCTGTGCCTGCCTGGCTCCCCCTGGGCCCTGAACAGCCTTTGCTCCAAGGTTTCAGCTACTCCTTCCTTTGGGGGTTAATTTAATTAAAGGACATTTCAGCCTCAGCAATCCAGAAGGCAGAACTTAAACACTGACCTTTTCCTTTGCTCAGATCCAGCACTAGATTTTACTTCCAACCCCCTTTTCTAAATTGATATTATCCAAAAATAAATATAGAAAAAATTATTCTCCTAACTTGATGAGTAGCTGCTGCAATCACCAGAACAGCAGCAGCAGCACATCACAGATCTGAAAAGACCTTCCTGGGCTTCTTTGAGCTTCTATTTAAAATCCAGCAAAAGAGAAGGGTCTGCCAGTAATCTGAGGATTTTTTTTCTGTGGATGGGTTTCTGGGTTGTTTTTAAATTTCTCCTATACTTTACAGGTTGGATCATGGAAAATGTTTGATACATCCAAGTGTGAAACTGGGAGATGCATTTGGTCTGCTCTTTTACTCAGCTATAGCACAGAACTTCTGACAAGGCAACTTTTGGCCTTTAGAATATGTCAGAATTGTCTCATTCATCAGACTGCACTAAAAACCCCTAATATGTGTCAGATTCTGGCCCACTGACAGCTTTGAACAATCCAAAATAGCTTTTTGAGGCGTGTGAGCCAGTCAGTGCTGCTGAGTGCTGTCTAACAGGAATTCCCCTCTTCAGCAAGGCTGGGCCTCACTTTTGTTTCTCTAAAAGGCAGCAATTAAAAAATTGGAATTAAAAAAGGCCATTTTCACCTCTGCAGGTCCAGGCTGAGCCTCGGCCAGGGCACCTGCAGGGCAGAGCTCACCAGGAGAGCACCAGAGAGGCACCCCAGGAGTTCTGGGTGTTGGGATACAGGGAACTCATTTTGGGGTGAAAGGTCTGAACCTCACAAAGCAGGGATAGAAGCCAGGGGGGCATTAATGCCAGGGTGGGATGTGCAGGGCTCTGCTCTGGTTCTGGATCTGAGCTGGGCTGAATCTGGAGTTCAGAGCTGCTCTTGTGAAATTCAGATTTCTGTTCAAGAGCCAAATTTTAGCTGAGCCCCAGGTCAGGTGTTCTGAAGAACCTAATGCTTCTGTGTCCCACTCTAACCCCAAGACCTTGCAGAGTTTAAGCACCAGTTTTTAGGGGCAAAACATACATTCTTCCTGATGGTCCTGAAGAGATTTCTGTTGGACCAAGCCATGCTCTGTAGGGATTGTGCAAAATCTTCCTTGAGACATTCGGGAACCAATTTTGAGGCTGCTCTGCTGTATTCCCATCCCCTCACTCCTGCTGTGAGCAGTGGACACGCTGGAATTCTGCCAAGTTTACTGTGACACAACTGAAAACTAGATTAATTTCACTGTGCTCTAGAGCAGAGCTCAGGCTCTGCATTCCCAAAAATATCAGCATTCCTTATTTATAAAACCAGGAAAGATTACTATGGAATTCCTAAAATATTATGGCTATCTTTTACTGTACACTGGTTACCCACTCAGAAGCCTTTTATCCCTGACTCCCCTAAATATTCTAACTTGTACAACTGCAGGTGGCAGTGGTTACCTGGGATGTGCTAAGCAGGAGTCAGGACAGGATATTCTAACACACGAAGCAAAACATAACAGAACACTAACTCCCATGGAAATGGAACCTTTCCAGGAATTGCTGGTAGCTTTGCAAAGCTAAAGAGGCCAGGTGAATATAAGTAAGTGTCTATTTTCTCTGGAATGTATGGCTTCTGTAAGATGCAATTATTTTCCTCTGCAGCTCGCGTGAGTAAATGTTCCAGCTGCTAAATGAGACAAGTTATGAGTCAAGAGCAGGTTCTACATGAAAAGAAACAGCAACAATTTGTTACAGAGAAAATATCTAAGATGTGTTCATACACTGCCTAAATACTAATAAGGATCAATCACAAAATCTTTGGATTTACTGTGACTCCTATATATTAATCTCTGGTTTACCTGGGTTTATTTTACCTTGGGGCAGGCATTGCAACTGCTGAATTGCTCTTTTCACTGGTTTGTTATGAGAATCCCTCTCCTTCAAATTCCTATCCAGTCTGACAAGAAAAATGAAGAAAACTCCTGGATTCAGCTGAGATCTCCTGTCTGAAACACCAACCCCAGTGCTCAGAGCAAACTGGCTTTGATCCTAGACCAGCTGAAGGCTGAGCGAGCTTGGCTGCCTCAGTTTCCTACAATAATAACATTTCTCAGGAGGGCTTTGAGACCTGGAGGGCAAATCCTTGTTAGTGCTGGTGTTATATTCCATGAATATATTACTCTGTTCCCTCTGCCCAGCCCCAGTGCCCAGCCCAGGCTCTGAGCCCTGCCCAGGGGACGGCTCCTGTCTCCCCCGATGGATGGATGGATGGATGGATGGATGGATGGATGGATGGATGGATGGATGGATGGATGGATGGATGGATGGATGGATGATGGATGGATGGATGGATGGATGGATGGATGGATGGACGCACAGACAGATGGGCTGCAGCAGGCTTGAAGTGTTTCCTCAGCCAGATGCTCTGTTCCAGGAGAACAATGTGATCTCTGGATGGAAGGAAGGGTGTCCTGCGTGCTGTTTACACACAGAGGTGGCGAGGTGCTCAGCCAAGGCTGCCACTTGGTGCCAATTCATTGTTCCTTGCACTGAGTCTCTGCCTGGAGATGAACTGCAAAGGAAGCCAGAGGTTGCAGGGGCACTGGAAGGATCTAAGAGGTCACTTGTGGAAGGATTCGGTAAAAGTTGTCTCATAAATCTCTTCTTCTATGTCTGACTTCTGGCAGGGAGTCCAGAAAATTCCTTCCTGATAATTTCGTTAACTGGGAAATAAAAGAAAGAGGAGGAAACATTAAAGCACTTCCAACATCAGGACAAGTAAAAAGTAAAAGCAATCCTTGGGCAGTCAAGCTGCAAACATCCCCTCTGCACTCATAACTCAGTTATATTAAAATCTAAATAATAAATAATGGTCCTGTTTGCCCAGATTACCCGTTTTTGGAAGGCAAGGGGGAAGGAGGGGAGAGAGGGGGTTTCACTCTATTCAGCATGATTCAGGTGTCATAAAACAGAGAAGGGGGGCCTGCCACACCCCTCACACACACTGCCTGTGCCACAGACACTGCCCTTAGCCCAGGGGAAAAGCAAGGGACATCTCTAGCTATCCAAGCATTTCAACAGTTTCACTAGGCTGAAAGAAAACTACTTTAAAGAGAAAAAGGCCAGGTGTGGAGGAAATAGAGTGGAACAGTGATGAAAACACAGAGACTGCAATTCAGGTGGAAAACTTTGCATTTGGGTGGTTTATGTTTGGTATTTTTTAATCCCACTCTAGACTCTGGCTGCTTTCCATCTTTATTATCATTTATTTGCAGAGTGGAGCACAAACACCCTGCATTGTTTGTGGGAGAGGCTGGGACAGGCTCTCAATAAAGCTCAAGGGAAGACACTGAAGAACTCTGCTGTCTGTTTAAAAGTCAGAACAATATCACTTTATTTATAACAGCCAATATCTCCTGGCGACTTTTCACACTCACTTGCCTAAAGCACCCTTTGGCACCTCCTGGAACAACAATTGTCTCTCTAGAATTCAGGTGCTCCCTGGAATTTAAGTGCAGAAATCTCTGCACTTTGATGAGGTGAGCCCCAAACCATGAGCATTTGATGCAGAACTCTAGAACTGCCTTTTTGGGGCTCCATTTCACCTGCAGCCCCTTGGTGCTGTATTCATCATGGTGTGGAAACTGCTCAGTTACTCTGACTAATTTGCCTTAGAACAAGAAAACTAAATTTTCTACATTTCAGACCCCAGAGCTAAATGACTTCTCGCTGCTGATATTTAAGGGCTGAAACAGGGACTAACAATCCAAAGCAGACCCTCATCCAAGACTGATTAATCCTCAGGTTTGCAGCTCTAAGACTCCTCTATATTCTATCCAATTTCTAATAAATGTTTATGAGAAACATTAATTAACATAGAATTAATTAACATAGAATTTCACTACTTCCCCCTATCTAAAAAACCTGGTGCCCAGTCTCTGGCAAGTCTCTGGGAAGGGGAACACATGAATTAGATTTCAGTATTTACAATTCATGGTTTGAAATCTCCTTCCTCTCTGCATGCTGGGATTTGTCTCTGAGGAACTAAAATCTGTATTTTTCCAAAGCTCCATGCTGCTGCTGGACGTGGGGGGCTGTACTCCAGAACTCCATGCTCAGACATCCCACCAGTAACAGCTCACAGCTCAGCTCCTCCTAACTCCGGCTGGGAGATGCCTGATTTGAGCCAGACTCGTGCCTCCCGGAGATGATTTGGGCAAGAAAAGCAGAACTGCTGCCCAGCATCCTACCTGCCACTGCCAGCTGCTGCCTCTGGGGCGACTCGTGGCAAAGAAGGAACATTTGGGGGCTCAGGGAGGGCTCTCTGCAGTGCAGGGCAGCAGCCAGAGGGAGGGGAGGTTGGGCCAGCCTGAGCAGAGCCTCCTCCTGCTCACTCACAGCTTCCTGCCTGCTCTACCCAGGAAATGACAGGAGCAGGTCTTCAATGGAAAGTTTTCACAGCCTCACCTAAAAATAGCAGTGAGGTAAAAGAAGTGGGCACCCACTCTTAGAGGGTCATTTCCTTTTGAGAAACAAGTGGGCTGAGGCTGCAGGCAATTTATTTATCAACACACTTGTTTGTGCTACCAAAAATACCACAGATGAGTTTTACCTATTCCTTTTATCTCATACAGTCATGGAAACAGCAGAGCCAGCAGTCATCTGCATCTAGGAAGGGTTAAATATGAAGTGAAACACGGCAGATAATTCAGGGGAGCTCCCTGAAGAGGCTTTGAGGGTCCAGCTTTGGTTGCTTCCTGCCTGGGGCTGGCTCTGGGCAGCTTGGATGCTGTGGTGAAGTGCTGACTCAGCCTGCAAACTTCACTTTCCCTCCCCTGAGGCCAGCAGTGGCTTCTGTGGGCTGAGGTTACAGGGGGCTGCAGCCCGAGCAGGGCTGAAAGGCTGCAGGGGAACAGTGTGGAGCATCAACCCCATGGACAGGCACAGCCAGGTGCTCCCTGCCAGCTCTCCCACGTGGAAAACTGGGCTGTTTGTGAGAACCTGAGTGTCCAGAGCTCCCTGTTATCAGCTGGCCTGAATGTCCCACAGTCACCCTGAACTTCAGCCACATCCAATCCAAGAGAGGAGTGTCAGCTGCAGGTTAGGCTGGGCATCACTAGAGTGTGTCAGGGCTTGTCCCAGCACTAAACCCTACAACCAGAGCCCCTAAAGCCAATCAATATGTAAATTAACAGGAATGATCCCAAGGCATGGCTGGCTCTCCAAGCTGGAAATCACCTCCAGCCCAAGGCCAAGGAGATCACACATCCCTGGGGATCTGCTCCAGGACTGAGAGCACGTGTGCCCACAGCCAGGGCTACCCGAGAGACCTGGGCTTCAACAGAGGGCTGCACCAAACCAGAAACAGCCTGAACCAAACCAGAAACTGAGCCTGGACCAAATCTGCCTGGGCCAAACCAGAAACTGAGCCTGGACCAAATCTGCCTGGACCAAACCAGAAACTGAGCCTGGACCAAATGTGCCTGGGCCAAACCAGAAACTGAGCCTGGACCAAATCTGGCTTAACCAAATCACAAACTGAGCCTGAACTGAACCAGCAAACTGAGCCTGAACCAAACCAGAAACTGAGCCTGGAACAAATCAGCCAACTAAGCCTAAACCAAATCAGCAAACTGAGCCTGGACCAAATCAGCAAACTGAGCCTGGACCAAACCAGAAACTGAGCCTGAACCAAATCTGCCTGGACCAAATCAGCAAACTGAGCTGTGCCTAAACCTCAGAGGAAGCCCAGGGCATGGGCTGAACCTGCTCTTCTGAACTCCCAGCTGTCTCTTTTTGGCAGTGTGGTTAAAATGTATCTCAAGTATCAGTTGTCATTATTTGCTCATTTCTAGCTGTGAGGAACAGGAGATGGTGTGATTAATAAATACAACATTGTTGTTTAAGGTGCCTGGCACTGGTTGCTCTGGAGCACACCACTATTGATCTGGTTAATGAGAGAACTGATTAAATGAGGCCACAGGCACATATGCCAAGATAATGAAAGATTAAATCATAAAGGAAGATATTGAAATTACAGTTGCCAGCAGCCATGCAGACCAGGGAAACGCCTGCCTGGGCACCCTTCAGTGTGTCCTGTGTCACCTCCTGCTGCTGTAGGAGCAGGACAGAGCCCTGGGGGTGCCAGGGAGGTGACCCAGAGGCTGCTGGAATTGTGGGGGCAGTCTGTGTCCCTGTGGGCATCAGCCCTGCCCCAAGCCCCACTGACAGCCAGGCCCCCCTGACATCCTCCCAGCTGGGAACGGGGGTGTGCTCCTGGGGGTGACCCTGGGCTGAGTGCCAGCAGCCCAGAGACAAAAGGAGCCCCTTGAGGTGGAATGTCACCCTGTGAGGGTGCCACACTCACACCCCTCTGCACCTGTGCCACCCCGCGGATCCCCCTGGGTACCGTGGGTGTCCATACATGTGGCACTGACCCTCTGGGGACAGCTCCACCCGTGCCACCCCATACCCAGGGATGCCATGGATGTTCCACAGCCCCACAGGTGGCACTGGCCCTCTGGGGACAATCCCACAGATCCCCTGGGTACCAGGGATGCCATGGGTGTCCATACATGTGGCAGTGACCCTCTGGGCATCCTGCAGCAGTGAGGGCTCCCCAGGAGGGCAAGGCTCAGCCCCAGTGGCTCCTCCCTGCAGCGCTCCATGTCCTGCCATGGCCAGCAGGAACTGGGCGTGCAAAGCAAAGCCCTGGGCAGGAGCTGGCGCAGCAAAGCTGACCCTGGCTGGCAGAGTGCCCTGAGACCTGCCCTGCCTGGAAGGATGGGATCCTTTAGATGCTTCAGCCCAGCATGCACAGCCCCACCTCTCCTTCCCTGCCCACCAGGCCCCAGCTACCCTCAGGACAGCTCTGTGCTACACGAGTGAGGAAGAAAAAGAATATTAAAATTAAAAAAATTAAATAAAATTAAATATTTTAAACCCTCTATGCCAAATAAAAAGGTGTCATGACTTCTTAATTGAAAAAATAAATAAATAAAGGTTAAGAGAAACACACAGCTGGAGAAAAGGCAGAAAAATACCAATTACCTTTCTTTTTGATTGCTTGGATCAAAGATCACAGTCATTCTTTTTCATATAATGTTTTGTATCCAGCTAAGGTGTGTATCTATCAGCTCTGAAAAAGATTTGCAAAACCATTTTTGAGAAAAAAAGGTAACCTTTGACCTATGCTGCATGGCCAAGTGTTACAGCTTTCAGCTACTCTTCCACTTTGTGGGTTAATTTCATAAAAGGACATTTCAGCACATACAACACACAAGGCAGAATTTAACCCCTGACCTCTCTGTTTGCTCAGATCCAGCACTAGATTTTACTTTTTTCCCCCTCTTTTCTCAACTGGTATTATCTAAAAATGAATATTCCAGAACTTACACTCCCAGACTGGTGACAAAAGGTGAAAAGCTGATGCTTTGGTCTGAGACTCCAGGGGCCCAGGGGTCCCTGGGACCTGTGAGTCAGGTCAGACTTGTCACTGCCTTTGCAAAATTCACTTCTGAAGTCACCCCAGGGCCCAAATAAGATCCAAAGTCAGTCCCTTAACTGAGAGATCCAACCACAGTGGCTGTGAAAATCAAACTTTGCTTTAGTTGAACAGAACAGGAAAGATCTGGGCAAAGAAATCATGAAAGTAACAGCATTTGCTTCAAATGCAAATAAGGTGAATTATTTTCCTCAGGAAAAGGCAGTGTTTAAAATTTTCTGCCTTTTTAAAATGTCGTAATCTTTTTAGATTTCTTTTGAATTCACCATTTGGCACTCCTGCAAAACCACGTGGAAATAATAATAAAAATTAGCAATATTAAGGAGCAAAGTGCTTCTTAAAAACTCAGTTTTGAGTGCAAGATTCAGAAGTGTCTTTGCTGCTGGATTTCAGGTGACTATATATAGAAAAGAAGTATTTTACTTGGCTCCCAGGGATTGTGCAGCCACGTATCATGCCCTGGAACCTCCCGCTCAGTACACAGCCTATTTTATATTCTGCATCCTGGAAAACCAGCTCCTGCACATGAGAGCACAGCGACTCCCTGACTGGGAAATCCCAGTTTGGGTGCACCGGGCACAGGGAGCCCAAACCAACCAACTGTGCTGGGGAAAAGTACTGGGAGTGTGGGGGGTTGTTTTAGAAACCAACAGCAACTAAAGGCTTTTTTCCTGGAAAACGGGGACATACAATCACTGAGATGTTCTCAGTGTAAAGGTTTAATTACACCTCAAACCCAGGGCTTCCTCCTCACTGAAGTAATGCCAAGAGATGCACCCTGCATCTCTCTTGTCCTGCTTGTAACCCATGGAGTCTGTGTGAACTGAGAGCCTCCTCCACACCCTCCAGCCCAGCAGCAATCAGCTCACCTCCATCAATTAAGCAAACTCTTGGAAGAGGTTGCTGAACTCAAACTAAGTGGCAGCTCAAGTCCCAGGATGCATTTTTGCTGTGGGAGTATCAATAGACTCCAAACCCACTGGCATCTTTCCATGAATTTAGCAACACAATACAGATATCTGATGGAAAACAGAATCTAAATAAAATGCATATTTTTGGCTAAAGCCCATCCCAACTGAAATCAATATCTGAACTGCTCTGGATTTACAGGATCTGGATTGCACTATGACATTTAAATATCCTTCCCTTATATTTCAGCACAGTGCCAGAGTGAGGTGCAAAAATCAAACAATCGGTATCTTTAGTATTGTCCTACCAAATTTAACAGGAAGCTGGGTGTGCCTACCAGAAAAGAGCAAAAAATAAAGATAGCATTTCTGCTAAAAAAAACCCAATGCCCAAAATGCACTGTAGATCAAAACTAGCAGGAAGGAAGTACTCAAAACACAAATCTGTCTGTGACACCACCTCAGAAACACTAAGGGTACTCTAAGCACTTTCATTGTTGTCACTGTACTTCCAGAAAAGATCAACAGCCTCAAAGCTGGCAGGAAAAGTGACCCAGAGGGGAATGGGGGGACTCCAGGGCTGGGAGCTGTCTCATCATCCTGCCCAAGGGCCCTGGCCAAGCATCCCTGAAGGACCAGACCTGGTACAGATCTGCTTTGGGCTGAAAAATGCACAAAGGCTGTGAGGTCACACTCCTGGAACTCCAATAATCCTGCTCAGCTATGAGAAAACAGCCTGAGAGGATGACAGCCTCCAGAGCATGAGCTACACCCTCAGCAAATCCACTCTGCTGTGTGTGGGGATGGAGCAGAGAGCAGCATCCCCAGGAGCCCTGCAGGACTGTTTTAAAGGGCTTAGGCAGGACTTTGGACCCTTTAGAGCCCAAAGCACCATCAGGTGCTGAGCTCACTCAGGCAGTAGGGGAGTTAGAGCACAAATGACACAGAAAATGGGGCAGGAGGAGAAATACAGCACAAATGACATGTTCTCCTGCAGAAACAGCTGCCAAAGGCTGCCCTACATGAGCTGAAGGGAACAGTCCTAAGGCTGATGGGTGCCATTTGTGGTGCTTTCCATTATTTCAGCCATTTGACCCCTGTTTGAATCTACAGAGTTAAGTTTTGAGGCACTCTTCCATGACCCAGGGAATTGTGATATTTGCAGGACACCCATGCACACACATGAGCTGGGATTCTATCCTGGCTGCTGCCTGCAACAGCACCACAAGAGCAGTTGCTGCTCCAGAGTGTGATTTCCTGTTTGCTCGATGGATTTCAACATTTAGTCACCACTTTTTTCATCAGGCAGTTCTAAGACTGGTGCAAGCCCTGCCTACACATGGACTGGAGAAAGAAGGGGCACCTTCAGGAACAATTTCATGCCCTTTTCCCCCTGCCCCAGCAGGCTTCAGCAAATGCCTGTGGGCAGCCCTTGGAGCTGCTCTGCAGGCTCAGACCCCTGAGCTGGGCTTAGAGGGCTGTGTCAGACACTTGGAGCAGAGCTGGGAGAGCCACCCAGCAAACTGGGGTGTTTCTGTTTCTTTGAATCTCATTCTCTGCACCCTTTCTCTGCCCAGAGCACTGCAGACACTGACACCAACCCAAGGATGGTGCTCAGGGTGGCACCCGGGGCCAGGCACTGCCCAGGCCCTTCCCAGGTTACTGACCAAGGACTGGCTCTGGGTATCAATGTCAGAACTGTCAGAACTACATGGGCATGAAACAAAAGCTCCTGTGTTCCTGCTTACTAGGATGGTGATAAATATCCTGTGCTTTATCAGGTAAACCCCTGAAGTCTGTTTAGTCACCACACAGGAGGCAGACAGGGGCTGCAAGGAGCTGGGCTGGCTCTGTGCAGCTCCTCCACCAGTGTCAGCAGCTGCTTTGGGAAGAGTACCTTGAAAGTGGAAAACTAGATCAGCCTGGGTGTGATGAGGAACTCCAGGCCACCGTGGATTTGGTTTGTAGTAGCTTTCCATAACAAAGTCTTTTTTTAACTGACTTTCTTTCTGCTCACATATATTTAGATCTGACTTTCATTCTGCAGCACTCTGATGCCAGAGAGTTTTGGCTGCAATTGCAAGGGAAGGGACACGTGTTTGAGTCATGGAGTTGGCTCTCTCTCCTTGATACTTAGTGAGTTACTGAGAAAAGATGAAGTTTGTATTTAGCTTTAGTTTACATGCAACAAGACCAAGTAAAATATTCCAAGTAGAATGAGCACATAATAAATAAATACACAAAAACTTATACCAGAAGGGGATGGAGTTCATTTTATAAACCATGTAACTTGGCTAACCCATGCAGAAATATTAGGCTGATGGACTGAAGCTTAGGAAGCACAAGGCAAGAGCCCTCATTTTGTCACTGCTAACTCTTGACTTGACTGTGTGCCTGCAAAGCACAGGGGTGAAGTTGCTCCTGTCTGGTTTATCGTGCATGGTTTGGACCTCAGGGATTTGATCCAGAGCTGCTGAGACAAGCAGTGCCATTTGGTACTAAGGCACATTTCTTTTAGATCAAAAGCAGCACAAGCAGAGGAGGCTGGTGATGCAGCAGCACCTCATGGTTTAAAACCTGATGAAATTGGTACTGGATACCACAACACCTCTAAAACAGCAACTGCAGGGAAAGCACACAGCTCTCTATGCACATGTCACTGTGCAGTTTCATCATTCTCCTAAAGTTAACCTATTTACTGGGGCAGGATGAGTCATTCAGCAAAGTGATTCAAAAACAGAGAGAGAAAAGGGAATGGATGCGAGAAGGGCATTTTTTACAGGAAATACTTGGGGGGAGGGCAGAAGAACAGCTACAGCACGTTCAGGATTAGCTGAAACTACAAGATAGGCAATGCTGCTGCTTTTTTATTTCTGTCACAAAGGAACAACCAGAACAAATATTTAATTGAGGGGAAACAAACCATGTAACAAATATTTAATCAAGGGAAAACAAACCATATTAAGCCTTCCCTTTAGGTAGTTTTGCAGGGGATGAACAGTCAATAATGGAATCCATTTCCCTCCCTTGAGCTCTAGTGCTTATGTCTATTAATCCACAAAACTATTCACTGGCTCTGATTCTCTGGCATCTTATCTTGTGCTGTGTCTTCACTCTGACACGTCCCCTCTGAAGGGCTGTGAGCCCTGCAGAACCCCAGCCTCTCCCCACTCCAGCTTTCCCTCCTGACATGTCTGAACTGAATCCTGAGCCTGGTTCTCAGGGGAAAACAGCAGAAAATCCCATCCTAAGGTAACAGGGAAGATGCACAAGTGTCCTGTGAGGAATTCTGCCAAGCAAACCCAGACATGCAAATCTCCCTCTGCCTGCAATTCCTCTGCTGGACAAGCAGCCCAGCCCAGCCAGCCTGCACGAGGCATTTTCTCCCATCTGCTGATTGTCAGCAGGACCACGGGCACAGGCACCACTCTGAGCAGGGGAACACACAAAATCACTTTCACACACGGATTATTTCTTCTACCATGCCTCCACATCCTTCCACAAATGAATATTTGGGGGAAGATTCTTCCCCCCTTTGGGAAGTGCCTCCAAGGGCAGAGATGGGCAGCAGCTCTGCAGGTCCTGCCAACAGCAGTGCAGCACTTGGGGGCTGCAGTTACTGCTCCCAAGGCAGCTGGAAAGCATCCAGACCATGAAATATTTAACTGCTTACTGACAGAGTGTTACAATTCACATCTAATAATGTCAAGGAGGTGCCACATACAAGATACTGTGTGTCTGCCCACATCCAGCTGTTTGCTCTTATTTTGCACTTTGACTGGAACTCCTTTGAGGGAGGAACTGCTTTTTTTAACTTTGGAGTCAAAGCAGCATCTGCCACAACAGAGTGCTGGGGTTTCTACCATAAAATAATGTACTAATAAAAATACTATACAATACCATGGGGTATATGTATAAATCAGAGACCATGAGACAGACCTAATTACAAGAGACAGGGATAACTGGAAAAATGAGTGCAAAAGACCAGATATTGTAACTGGTTTTACATCTTGCCTCAAGAAGGCCAGGAACATCTGACAGTAAACAGCTTGAGAGAACAAGAAAAATGTTATCTGCATCATCCAAAGGCTTCAAACTTTCAATCTGAACCAATGGCATGAACAAGAAAACTTTTGTTTTCGATATGAAGAGAAGATGAAATAAAAGAAAAAGCATTAAAGGAAAGAGAAAAGAAGAGCTATCAATTACCGGAAACACAATGAGCTCCTCCACGTCCAGCTGAGGTTCACCTTCAGCTGAAGTGCAGCCCATACTGCTGAGGTTGGGCAAGTCCCAACCTCACCACAACAGCAATAACCTACATTTGTTCAGAAATTAGCCCTCAATTATTTCCAGATCTCCCTCAATTAGTTCAGATATCCCAATTCCAGATCAAGATGTAGGAACCACCACCCAAAGAGACTGCCCTGGGGAGTCCACCCTGGGATTTAATGATGAGCCATGCCCAGTTTTCCAGCTGTGAGGTCTGGGAGCTGTGTGGGTCCCCAGGCCAGGCAGGCAGGAGGTGAATCCTGCGCTCAGGCAGCCACGCTGCAAGGTCTGGGATACCTGGCAGGCCCATCCTGATCCCTCCCCAGCTGTGTAACCACGTTCTCCTTTAAACACAAGTGTGCTCAGCCAGCTCAGAGCTCTGTGCCTCATATTGAACCTATTACTCTGCATTTAGCCGTGCACTGCTACACTTCCTGGGAGAATTCCAACCCAACAACGGCGGCCCTGGAACCACAGCATGATAAAACACCCTCCTGCCCAAGAGAAAGATCAAACTTGCTTGGGTTTGACATGATCTCATCGGGGCCCAGCACACACTCAGCAGCAGTTGGCAGGCCGGGAACGGGGATTCAATGGGAATGTTGTCTGTCCTGCAGAGGGAACCAGCCATGGACAGCTGGAACACACAGCAGCAGCAGGGCCAAGGGCACATCCCCAGCCATCCCTGTGGGCAGTGCTGGCACGGGGGTGGCTGCCAGCAGGACAGAAATGCCCTGGTCACACACACAGAGCAAGGCCACCACACGGAGCCTGCAGCAAGGCCACGTCCCTAAAGGGGCCTGGGAGCTCACTCTGAACTGGAGCACTGGGGTCAGACACCCAGCCATGTGTCACATCACACACACCCAGGGACACCACAGAGAGTCCTGAGCAGGACTGGGAACGGCCTTGGAATGGCCCAAGGGAATGAACTTAGGATGGCCTAAGGGAATGCCTGGGAATGGCCAAAGGGAACATCCTTTGGGATGGCCTAAGGGAATGGCCAGGGATGGCCTAAGGGAAAGGCCTTGGGATGGCCTAAGGGAACAGCTTTGGGATGGACTAAGAGAACATCCTTTGGGATGGACCAAGAGAACATCCTTTGGGATGGCCTAAGGGAATGGCCTTGGGATGGCCTAAGGAAACGGCTGTGGGATGGCCTAAGGGAACGGCCTAAGAGAATGGCCTTGGGATGGCCTAAGGGAACATCCTTTGGGATGGCCACAGAAAGCAGCAGCACGTGTCCATCCTGAGCTGCACTCCCCCCAGCTCGAGAGGCTCAGACACTCGGCCATGGGCTGCAGGCCATCTGCAGAGCCTGTGCCAGCTCTGGCTGTCCCCTGGCACTGCAGGCCTGCCTGGCACAGAGCACATGCCACGCTACCAACCACACTGGAGTTGTGCCAAAACAGGCCTGGTGAAGGGGAGGGAATATCCCAGGCACTACAAAAATGCCACATCAAGAGACCTAAAGGTGGAAGTGATGGGAAAAACCAGACTATCCCTGAGGCTGTGAGTTCCTGCTCTTTGGGCAAGAAGCTAAAATTTGCTCAAGCTGAAGTGGGTGGTTAAGCCTTGGAAACTTCAGAACAAGTTCATGCTCCTGTGGGTGCTGGGAGAGGGCAGAAGGAGCATGACAGAACTGGAAACTTCCCCTGTTTTGAAGTGACAGCAAGCAGAGGCCTTGGGAGAGCCCCCTCAGGCAGAGCTGGGTTATGCCTCATGGCCAAGTCAGCAGCCAACATCCTGTTGGTGAGCTGGGAGTGTGCTCTGCCCTGGCTGGGTCACACACGGGTCACACCACGGGGCTTTCCTTGGGGTCCCCTCGGCAGCACTGTGAGCAACCCCTCAGCATGACTAACCAACACTGAAAATAATCACCCAGTTTGTCTTCGGGCTGGAAATCAGCACGGGGAGTGGGCACAGCCAGCAGAGTCTGCAGAGGGTTTGGTCACTGCTGAGCCTGGCTGAGGGTGGGATGACCCCCAGGAGAGACAGGCTGCAGCCTTCTGGCCACAATCTCTGTGACTCAGGAGGGTGACTGGCCCCGGTGGGGACTCCCCCTTCTCATTCTAGGTGCTCAGAAACGGCCCCAGCTGTTTTCTTTCCCTCCCAGTGGTGTGAGGTGCCCAGCCTGGCCCTGCTGCTGCCCAGCATGGGAAGGGGCCAGAGAGCAACTGCTTTGGGCTTGTCTTAATTCAAGAATGCCATCTGCATCCAGCTGTTAGCCTTTTGGAAATCTGCTGTTAGCCTTTTGGAAATCTGCTGGGCTTTGTCTGCCTCGTGTGCCTGATGCTCCAGCTGCACACCCCTGGCAGCCAGCGAGTTTGCTTGGAGGAGCCAGAGAGGAAAGCCTGTCCTGAGAGCACCCCGGGGCTCCCCCTCCTCACTCAGGTGGGAATGGGGCTAAACTCCCCTGCAGTCACACCAGGGGAGTGGGGAGACTGCACAAATATGTACTCAGCAATAAAACTGCAAACTATTACAGCACTGCTACCCACTTTCTAATTTTCTGCTTTTTTGTAGTTTTTTTTTTTAAATCCCACCTTGTGATGGGAAGAATCAATGCTATCTATGATTGAGAAAGAGGACAGGCTGGATCAGACTGCCTTGAAAGGGCAGGGCAGACTGCAGAGCTATGAGGAGGTGGAGGCTTGCTGAGACTTATTTCCAAGGAACAAATCTTTAATGGGGTGTGGGTTATACATGTGAAAACAGGGTGATTAGGTTAAGGGATAGAGCTTTACCACCTGAACAATTCTTCCATTTGACAGCTGAATACCAAATCCCCCATTTTTATCCTCAATAACTCCAATTCCACACTCACTTACTCAGGGACATGGGCAAAACCATCCATCACTGATCAGTCAGGTAAATACAAACCATCACTAAATGCAGCCTGAGCACAAAATTTGCCTTCACACCTTTCCTGAGCAACCACAGGAACGATGTGGGGTGATTAATAACTCCTCACTATTTACTAAGTAAGCTATAGAAGAAAGTCCAAGTGATAGGAAAGTGTATTTGGAGCAGTGCTGTGCTGGGGGTGCTCCCCTGGCAGCACGGCCCTGGAGGCAGCGATGCTGTGCAGGGCCCTGGAGGGAAGACAAAAAAGGAGACAAAAAAGGGAGGCAAAATCCTCTCTAGAGAATCCCCAACTCCTGCAGATGCTAAGCACATTGTACTTAAAATTAAACAAAGTAGAAAGGGAAATACATAGTGTGGGCTGCCTGTAAGGTCACTAAGCCAGGGAGAAGGGACTGCTTTAATTTCCCTTTTACCTGGAAAGAAAAATAAACCGGAGAGAAAAAAAAACCAGTCCAGCAAAATAACCCCACCACCTCTTCTAAGGGCTGGAAAAAACCTGTCTGAGAGGGGAGATAGGTGCAAACACCTCGTAGAACACGGGCTGTTTTCCATCCCCCAGCAGAGGCCTTGCTGTGCTCTCAGCTGGGCTGGACACAGGCAGAGGGCTGGGCGAGGAGCAGCAGGACGTGAAGCTGGCTGTGCTGTCCAGAAGATGAAAACACTACTGCTGTTTATAGAGGGAAACCCAATTCGTCAGCCCAAATGAATTCCTGGGCTAATCCATGCAGGCTTCATGTTTTCCACCAGCCCCAGCCACTGTACAGACTATCTTTAGGAGGCACAGTGTGTTTGGAAAGGAGCAGCTGGAAAGAGGGGATGCTTATGCCAGCTTGGAAGGCTCTCTGGTATGGAAAAAGAGGAATGCTCTCTTGGGTCTCCCCACAAAATTAAAGCATCTTCATGCAGAGCAGAGCGATGCCAAGCACAACAAACAAAAGCGGCTTTCCCCAACTCTCCTGGGCAGCCTCGCTCAGGGCTCACAATGGTTTCCATAGAACTTGTTTTGCTATCACAACAAATTCGAGCTGTCCAGCCGGGATGGCCGCGCTGTTTTCAAAGACAAGAAAATTCATTTCCTCACTTCTTGCCCTGCCAAAGCATTTCTGCCTCCGTGCCACAGACAGGGGCTCCCCAGATAACAGAGCATCCGAGGGGTGGTGGGAGAGAGACCCCAGAGGCTGTGCCCTGTGGCACCCAGGGGCTGGGCAGGATGCCCTGCGCTAACCCCAGAGGCTGTGCCCTGTGGCACCCAGGGGCTGGGCAGGATGCCCTGTGCTAACCCCAGAGGCTGTGCCCTGTGGCACCCAGGGGCTGGGCAGGATGCCCTGCGCTAACCCTCACCCTGCAGGCTCCCATCCTGCCAGCCTGAGCTCGGGCACTGCACCCACGTGGACCAGCAGTGTGTGCTCACTCAGGTCACCAGGTCCTGGTGCTGCTCACACAGACTCTGAGACCAAGGCATCACTGCAGCCTCACTGGCATCGAGGGCTGGATCACCTGCCAGGTTCTGGCCCCGAGGGCTGCACTGCAATGTCCCCATGGGAGGGGCTCCCTCCAGCCCCTGCATTGACACAGGTGCTCAGCAGCAGGCTCCGAAAGCAGAGATGTGTTTCTGCATGACAGACTGCAGGAGCATCCAGTGCTGCATCTAAACCAAGACTGTTATCTGAACAGCCTGAAATTCTCTGAAGCCATAATCTTGATCTAAAATTTACGTTGGTTTTGAAAAGCTATTAAGTGTAACCAAGAACAAAACAAAGGGCCAGAGATACTAATTTCTAAAACAGACATAGCGCTAGTTTTGTGTTTTAATAATAGCCTATAAAAATTGTCCTGAAGAAAAATTTGTATAAAAATCAAAGGCATTTTTAAAAAAAGTAAACATATCTTACAACACCACTAAGTTATTTGAGGGTATGAAGCTGCAGGATGGTTTCAGAAGAGCCCTCATGTAACCCAGACTACCTAGCTGAAAATCAGGGTCTGCCTGCTGGATGCTGCAATCTTGGACTCCTTTCCAAGGAAGGAGACAGCACCCCACTCAAAGCAAACAAACAAGGGTGCAGGAGAAATCAGATAAGAGAAAACGTAATGCAATTTTAAGGAAGAAAGATACACACCCAAACTACAATTAAAAAATGCCACTGCGAAAAGTTCCCCTCATGTTTGCCTCAGTCCTGATTTAAGCCTGGATCTGCCTGATGTCTGCTGTGTCCAGGCTATTTCCAGCCTTTGCAAACATCATTTGTACAGAATTATAATGACTACATCTGCAGGGACTTGAACTGGGGCACTTCCTTGAGTCCTAAGCTCAGATTCCTCTGCTGGTGACCAGGGGCAGAATTGGAGGTCCACAAGTGGCTGATGAAAACCCAGCCCTGGGATGTTTCTGACCCCCAAGGGAATGCAATGTCTGTTCCAGCAGCCAGGCCTCTGGCCCCGTGGCTGTGGAGTCTCTGGAACCCAGACCTCACCAAAGAGCTGCTCATGATGACAGATGCTGAGCCCAGGGAGGTTTAAGTGTCACAGTACTTTCACCACTGACCCCCATACTTACGAAGCGGTTCCCCCTTCTTTTAGTCACTCTCATTCTTTCCAAAGAAACTTAGAAACCACCTAAATAAACCAGCAGCCATCCATTGCAAATGTCACAGGAGTCATTCCTGTGTCTCACTATTTGTCCTACATTTGACTCCATTCATTCAGGGCTGATGAAGTCATTCATCATTAAGAAACCAAACCAAACCAAACCACACCACACCACAATTTGGGAACCTTTGACTAGACTGCCCTGGCAGAGCTGATCACAGGGGATGATTGCAAACTCACACTTCTCTAATTTACTGCTGCCTTTGCCCTCCTTGCAGAGAGTCAGAGCAAGTCACCCCTGAGGAAGGACCACGCTGCTGGAACTTTGCAGGACATCACCCCACAGCTTGTGCAGGGTCTCAGCTTCATGCAGAGCTCAGTGTTTGGTGCACAACCAGCCCGACCCAATGCCCACAGCCAGGAGCAAGGGACAGCCCCTTCTGCCCTTTACTTCCACACCTGCCAGTTATCCACGTGGAAAAATTCCCCCTCAGGTGCGAGCCCAGCACTCCAACATCCAGGGGCAGAAGTCAATAATCTTTTTCTCACTACATCTAAATTGTAATCTCACCCTAAAGAAGCAGCGTTTGTTCAGCTGAAGACAGAGATTAGTTTATATTTTGGAGTGCAAAGTTTCCAAACTAAAAATCCACAAAAGGACATGGCTTGGTTAAAATGGGAACTGTGTGGATTAGGAGAACGTGTAAGAAGATGAGGAGTGTCAGCCTTGTTTGTCACTGGGTCACCAAGAGCTGCTCATGGTGAAGCTCTGTGATCCTCAGTGCTTTGACTCCAGTTAACAGCAGCTGAAGATTTAACTCTTTTATACCCAACACTGGTTAAATCCAACTCAGACCAAGTTCTCAGTCATTTGCAGACCATTAGTCATGCAAATTTGTAGGGATCAGAGTTTTAATTCCAAACAGACTGCAGCATCCCTTGGAGATGTGCACACAAACTGGAGGATATGAATGCTTGCAAAATTGGGAATCCTTGGATTTCAGGTTTTTGCACAGACCCCTCTTAGAGCAAGGAGTCATCTGTGAAATCCCCAGCTGGATGCATGCCCAGATTTCTGTGCTTGCAAAACTGAAGCATGGGGACCCAGTGATGATTCAGACACAACTGCATTGTTTATACATTTTAGGTTTCTTCTTGGTAAACACAGAAAAAGCTGTATTACAGAGTAGGAGTGTGAAAGCCAGCACCTGCCTGAAAATCCAAACTAGCAGCTAAAGTGCTGCAGGGAGTTTTATGGTCTCAAGTATTTGTTCTTCCCCCATCCCTGACTCTCCCCTGGCACAGCCAGGGATGTGCTGCTTGCTTTTCACATCAGAGGAGCTGCAGTGACCCATTAGGTCATGGAGTACCTCGCACAGCCAGTGCAGGATTATCTTGTACATTTGCCTTAAAAATGCCTCTAAGCACTCACTGCATCCAAATGTGAGCACAGAAGTCTCTTGGAACTGGTGGGGAAACTGCAATAAAAGGGTTGGGCAGTGTAAGGCCATACCAGCTTGTGCTGGGCAGAAAAGCAGCTCTCACTGCTCTGAGTTCTCACAAGAAAACTAACTCAGATGGGAAATTCAGATGATTCATCCTCATTTTCTGAATTTAAAAATGGCCAGAGATTTATCAATAACTACTGATTACAAATTATTATTATATTTCTAGATGTACAGTTAATTATAAATAAATTGCATTATTATTTATAACAAACTATGAAAAACAGGTAGAAAAAAAAAAACAGATTTTAAGCTAATAAATTCTAGGTCTCAATTCTTGTGAGAGAAGAGGTCTATACAGACAAAAAGTGCCCCACTAACTATCCCTGGTCCCTGGCAGGAGGAGACCTGAGCTGAGAAATTCTGCTTGTGCAAGTAATGCTGAGAATCCAGGCATTTTGCTACAGTAGAAGACTTTATAACTGCCTTTCAGTTTGCACCATAAAAAGATTGTAGATCTTTAAGATGGTTATTCTTGCCAAGCATTTTATTTCACAACAGTTTAAAAAATGTGCAGATGTTTTCCAAGCTTTTCCGAGCAGCAAGGCTCCGTGCAGCTGCTCCCAACATTTCAAAGTGCAGCTCGAAAAGGACTCGAGTCCTTTTCAAGAGCCATTGCAGGAGGAGCTGAATCCTCCCAATTATTACATCGAGCTTTAAGGGGAGAAAAGACCTTTCCCCACCTCTGCACATTCCTGGTATGAACTCAGTTTGCACCAAATGAAGCTGTGAGGAGCAGCAATGCCAAGCCCAGGCGTTCAGGGCTCATGAGTCAGGCCTCCAGCAATCATGAGACTGGTTTTTCAATCATGCAATCAACCTCCCGCCCCAAAGTTGCATCAGTTTTGTCTGTCTCAATTTTGAAAGCCCAAAACATGCCACTTGTATTTTTAACATTTTGGTTTTTTCTTGGATAGGACCTGAATAGATCAGTAAGAAAAGTCACCTGCACAGGGACTTTTAAATTGCTGTTAACATTCCAAGAACGGCAATGAAATTTGCAAATAATTAGCAAAAGCCTCGAGCTGCCATGTGGACGTGAGCTAGTTCACTGATTAATATTCAATTACATCATGCTCATTCTGAAGGGGAGCTAAAAGGATTTTAGGATTTTCCCTATTTGTGAAGGAAAACAGCCCCCTTGCTGCAGGTACAAGGTTCCTCAGCAAAGCCTGCTCCTGGACATGAATCCAGCTCAGTGCTCCACCTGTGCTGGGGGTTACTGGGATTCATCCTGAGGCGCTCACAGACCAAGCATGCTGAGCTCTGCAATTACTGTCACAGAAAAATCCCTTCTGTTTTCCATATGATCATATTTACCCTATCAGCTACCCCAGGTGAGCAGGAACAAACCCCCTGCCCCTGCACAGCCACCCCAGCACAAGCCCCTGCAGGGAAGGAGCTGCTGCTGCTCCCTGGCTGTGCTGATCCCAGGGTTTGACACCAGCAGAGCTGTGTCTCCGCAAGGGTTTTCACCACAATAGCTGCGTTAGCAAAATAAAATTAAAAACCAAAAAAACCCCAACCACCTTAACCAGCCCAGCTCTGTGGTGAGCTGCTGGAGTGTAACACAAGCCCTGCTCGAGGTTTGCAGAGAGCACTTCTCTGGTTCAATGCAAAATGGAGAATTCAGCACCAGAATGAGTTCATCCCCTTTCCTACTTGACATGGTTTTGTTATAAACCATTTTCTAGCTGCACACCTCTCATCACCAAAGTCCTCATTTTTGAAAACTGCTGTTAAAACTGGTACAATTTTGACTGCACTGAAAGAATTTCTGTGTGAAGCACCCAGAGTTTTCCCAGCTTGTAGGAAGATCCCTTTTCCTCACACCTGCACTTGCTCACACAACAGCTTTGCTCAGACTCCAGATTTGTCCCCAAGAATGAGAATGTTCCTGCAGGCTGACCCCAGTGCCAGAGACCTGCCAGCAATGCTCACCGCTGGGAAGCACCTGCAGCTCTCTGACAGGTACAGCACGACAGGAGAGAAAGGAGACAGGAGCTCTGCAAGTCCCTCCCTTCAGTGCAACATGATCTAACCACCGACAGCACAGGCAGTGCTGCTGCAGCTCCTGCACACCTGGGGGCACCTGCAGGTCTGGCATTGCCCAGGAAAGCCACAGTTTCACCACTGACCTCTTGCCCCAGCTGGAGCCACGTCCCTCAGAAGCTCTGATCCTGCTTCACCCAGCCGTGAGAGCTGGGGACAAGCCTGTCTGCCTCCTTCTGCAGTGGAATAATTTTAATTCATTACCATTTCCCTGCACTGGAGTGAAAAATGTTATTGTTATTATCCCTTTAAATTGGAAGTGGATTGAAGGAATAAAAGTAAATGTATGGTCTATTTGGCAGATGTCTCCCAACAGATGGGTGTCTATGGTGTCCTTTGTAAGAGCTGTCTGCTGCCTGTGATTCAGACTGTCTAAGGAATGCCATGAGCTTGGACTAAATGGACAGCAAGTCTGGGAAAGGACTTTATTGTGGTTTAGAAGCTTTCAATTCCCAACTGCACGAACAAGTCCTTTTTTTCAAGTAACTCTTTGCCAGTATTTCAAAACTATCACTGCAAATGGCCTGATGCCTCCCAAAAGCTGAGTGCTTTCAGCCGATAAGAGGCAGCCTTCAAAGGGGGACGTGCCTTCCACCTCAGAGCCCTGAGCTGGGCTTTGCTGCCCAGGGAGGGCAGCGGTGCCCCCGTGCAGCCCTGGGCTCCTCGTGGGCTCTGCGTGTTCTGCACTGCTCCACAGGAAACGCTTTGTCACACAACTGCCTGTGGGCACTGGCTGCACCAATTAGAGATTCCTGAGCTCCAGAACAAAGAGGTGCCAGTGCAACGATGGTTTTAATCACTCTGTTCATTTTCTTCCTTCCTCTACTGCTGATTTGGGATGTAAGGGTTTTTCTTTTTCTCGCTTTGTTTTGGTTTGCATGCTTTGAGGCTGCTGGGGAAAGGGCAGTCTCCAAATGGGGCTGGATTTGTCTGAACTTTTAAACACTGAATTTTTGCTAGAGGTGAAGAAGCAGAGCAGATGGAGCCTGCTATAACAATACAAATACTTAATTCATATTCAGGTATGCAAGTGTAGGGTTTTTTCTGAGAATCCATGTGTGTGTTACTAACACAAATTAATTAATGCTTAACTGTACAAGAGGGAAGGATAAGGCACTTTTTAATGATGGCAAACTAAAGTGCAAGGAAGTTGAATACTTTGCTGAAAGACCAAGCTCAGACTGAACCCAGACCTTCCTCCTAGCAGACTGATCCTTCCACTTCCTGCCAACAGACTTCAGGGTTTTGGGAGCAGAACGATGGCTTTTCCTCTTTTTATACTGCCTCTAAAAAAGCAAGGCACAGGACAGGGCATGGAGATCCAAACACAAACCCACAGAACAGTGATCCAAAAATAAAGCTGCAGGGTACTGAGGGAGTGCTGCAAGGTCCCAGCAGAGAACAGAAAATCTGTAATAATGTGAGTCAGAGCTTCAGGAATGAGCCTGATGAATACATAGATTTGCTAGAGTGTTTGAGCAAAATGTTTTGGAGAATATACAGGCTTCACTCTTAGTCAAACTCTGCCTGGGCAGAAGTGACCACACCTTCTATGAAAAGGAGTTCTAATTAAAAACAGAGCATGGCTTTTTTCAATGCAAATTGTTGCTTGAAACTGAACCCCAGCCCATTTGCAGGACTTGAATTCACCCCTGTCTAAAATGTCAGCAAACAAGAACATTCCCCTCTGCCCTGTCTTGCTACTTGACTCTGTGCACGAACACAAGATGGAAACAACTACAAACCAACCAAAAACCTGCCCCTAGAGCCACCATCCTGTGTGCTGTCTGTGCAGGGGCTCAAGACAGGGTTTAGAGAGAAAAGCAGCTGCTCTCAGCCAGGCAGGACCCTGCCAGAGCAGCTCCAGAGCTCAGAGGGGCTCCCCCTGGACCCCCAGCTGGCAGGAGCTGCCTGTGCCACCGCTGCGTCCAGGGGCAGGGCCAGCAGGATGCTCAGGACGTGCCAGAGTCCTGCAGCAGCACTCTGGGCTCTGACAGGGTTTGCTGCAGTGCTCCCTGCCCAGGGAGAACAGAGCTGCCCAGAAAAGAAAGCTTCCTGCAGAATGTGACGGAATGAAGGGATGTGAATTTCATGTCACTGTACCGGGGGACAGACTGAGGGTTTTCTTGTTGCTGAATGAAAGAACACAGGAAGGAAATGCAGGGATGAAATGTAACACACTCTGAGTGGGGCTGGATGAGGAAAACTGCACAGTGAACACACAGCTTGTCATGGAGGGGAGCTGAAGAGCTGGGTGGTGTGAGGACACCACACTGCACATCCTGCACAGCCGCTTTCTAAAGAAATATCTGACGTGTCTCGAGTTTTCTGCGAAATACCTGAGCTCACTATAAAACATCTCTCTGATCAGCAGCCTGATAAACCACTACACAGCATCTGCCTTGCTCCTCTCCTCCCCAGAGGACATCACTGTGCACCAAAAATAATTTCGAGCTGCTGCATCCAGCAGACTTGGGAGTGTCAGATGTGGTTAGGCAGTTACTATTTGAATAATGACAATCATTTTTCTTTGCAGAGATCTCAATCTAAGGCGGGCAAGCTGATAGCACTCAAGCTACACAGCCATGACCTGTGTGTGGAATTGAGCCTCGTGTCTGTGTCCCAGAGGGGGAACTGGCTCTGCAGGAGGAGCACAGTCAGTGCCCCAGCCCTGGGTCACCCCCCTCGACCCTGCCCCACAGGGGATTGCAGACAGCGCTGCAAAGAGCTACATTTTGGGCTGGCTTTGTGCTTTAAAGAGTTAATCTCGGTGCTCTGAGGGCGCTGCAGGAACTACATTCTGTTTGTCAACATACTGATGTGGTTGTTTGGGTAACTTTTACCATCGTGGGCGGTTTGGTTATGAACAATATTAAGATGAGGCCTCGGCTGAAAGGAGCTTATCACTGTGTCACCCCATGGCTTTCACTTGCATTTGAGGTAGGTTAAACGTGCTGAATTCCCAGTGCTTTGTGCCCTGTGGAGCAGTGAAGGCTCTGAGCAAACCCAAGCCATGCTCTCAGGAAGGACAAATAACATCTTTTTACAGCAGGGAAGAGAGGAAAACAGTGAGGGTGCTGCCAGCAGTGACTTCAGGAAGGAGAGAGGTGCAGAGAAATGCCGGCGGTGTCAGCTGGGGGATGCTCTGCTCTGGGCGCTGCCAGGACAGCCCCAGCACCCTCAGCGTGCCCACCCCGAGAGGCACCAGCTCCAGGAATGGGGAACTGCCAGCGTGGGCCATGCCCAGGCCACTCCACAAAGCTCAGGATAGAAACAAAGCCCAGAACACCGAGGCTGTGTGCTACCCATGAAGGCAGTGGGCAAGGGCTGCTCAGAGGAGGCACCAGAGCAAAGGGACAAAAGCTGGATGTCAGCAGAACCCTGGAGAAAGGAGAACAAGGCAGGGGCAGGAGGAAGAGCAGAGGGAAGTGAGAGACAGCAGCAGTGATTGCCCAAGAGCCTGGGCAGCAGCAGCACTTGGCTCGTGCCAAGCCTGCCTGGGCCAGCACCAGCTCCGTGTCTGTCCGTGAAAATCACTGCAAGACCTCACAGCTCACTTTATCTCACAAGAGCTCTCTGGATAAAAGGGATTTAAGGGCAAAGCCTCCATAATCCTTTGGGTTTGCTTCTTTTAATACCATAAAGCACAAACCCAAACTTTCTAGTCAGGAAAAGCATGGCTTTTGTTATGTTCTGAGTCACTTTTCCCCAGCAGCAAACAATGTGGCTTTTCAATTCAAGTCCTGAACATTTCAGAATGAAATGCTTTGCAAAGGCCCCTAAAGTAAATCACAATTCTCCAAGTCACACTTCCAGCTGATATAAACTCACTGAGGTCAGTAAAGAGCCTGCATGTGGCCCATCCTGCCTGGCCTGACTTGGGTGGCATGACTGATAAAGCAATCTGTAGCTGAAATTAACTGAAGATGATGCAGCCAGCCAAGGAGAAGCCTGGGATTTCATTATTAATTACTGCAGTTCTGCCTAATGGCTCCCTTAGCAGGGAGGGTGAGTGCATTCTGGGTGAGCTGTGCTGCCCTTGGGTGTCGCTGGCCTGACGCAAAACTCAGCAAAATTAACTTTGCAGTCTATCTTAGGAGCTCTTTTAAGTGGACTATGCCTTGACTTTGAAGATAGAATCTTGAAGTAAAAGCAATCTCTTTTCTTTCTTTTACAAGATGTGTACCAAGTATTCTTAGAAATGTGGAAGAATCTCTCCGCTTCTCATCTTAAAATTACCCTAAATAACAGTGCTTTGTTCTCCTGTCAGAAAGATTCTCCTGCTTTGTTATCATGCCCAATTCCCTGAATGAAAAGTGAATCTCCCAAGTTAAATTCAGGACTCCTGAGTCTCCTGCTCAGAGAAGAGAAGCAGTAAAAACTCTCCAGATTTTACTGCGATGGCACCAAAGCTCCATCACCCCCTCTGCAAACACAGTAACAGAGGAAACCATCCAACCTCTGCCCACAAACCCAGCAGAGAAGGCTGCACACGGAACACAGCACTCAGGACCCAAGCTGAGGAAAGCAAAACTTTCACAGACACAACTTCACACTTACTCCAGGTAGGTGCAGTAAAAATCCCAAACTGTTGGGTGCTTGGAGCACATCCTGGTGCACACCCAGGAGATCCAGCCTGCCACTGCCTGCACTGAGAGGGGAGCAGAGCTACCATTTGTGGCAATCAGGTCTGTACTTCCTGCACAGGAACATCCTGCATTTGCAGCAATATTTCCAGCAGCCTCACTCTGCTCCCGCTAAAATCAATGTTGGGTTTGCTGCTGCTCTCTGTGATTGCCGTGTCCAGCTGCACTATTAATTTTGCATTGATTTCCTCCTGCCAGAAACATGCTATAATAAAAGAACCAATCAACCAGACTGCCAATGGCTGCCTACCTAAGAATAAGCAGGATATGTTCAAAGAAAGCTTTACTCTAACTTATGTTCATTCCTAAAGGCTAAATCAGCTGGCTCACAACAAAGGAACAGCATTGTTTAACTTATCAATGTCCCACTGTTCATCTAGAACATCTGCAATGGTTTTGCCTGCAGCACTACCCCATTCATTACAGGCCTTGATAGATTGCTCAATGGGCTTTTTTTTTTGGTACAAAATGTACAAGAGCATTTTACAAAGTGGACTTTGCCCTGATACGAAAAAATATAATAAAATAATGAAGAAGTAATTTCAGATCCGCCATTTTCCAAACTGCCAATGGGACCTTTGGCAAAGGGAGACAAAATGGGACCAGCTCAATGTGGCACAGAGCAAGCAGAGGGGTCCCGTGGGTGAGTGGCCAAAGTGCTTTGCCATCGACCAACAATGCACCTAATGAGAGACCTCAATCCAGCCTGAAAGCACAGCAAATGTCCACAGCCACCAAGGGGGCCACGCCAAGCAACAGGAGCATTGGGACCTCTAACCTCGCCCCCTCCCTCCAACAGAGCAGCCCTGAGAGGGGCACAGCACTTACCATCGTCCAGGTAGGCCTGGTCCAGGTTCTGCTCCTGCTTGATGGTGACTCCTGCTGGCAGCACGTCCTTGTGCTCAGTGCCTGGGGGCCCGTTCTTGGCTGCCCTGGCGCCTGGGGCCGCCTGCTGCTGGATCACCGTGGGGTACGAGCTGGGGCTCAGCCTCTGCGCCTGGCTGCCCTGGGGCTGGCTGGACCTCGACACGCTGCCCGTGAAATTCTCACAGCACATGATGTGCTGGAACTCCTGGTGGCTGCCACACCTCAGCTGCTGGTTGGTTGGAGAGTAGTGGATGACAGGAGAGGGCTGCTGGTGGCCCGGGGAGTGCTGCAGCACAGCCGAGCTCTGGGCAGGGGAGCCGGCGTGCACCAGCACGGACCTGTGCCCGTCCCCAAGGGCAGCTGGCGTGGCCATCAGGCCGGGCTGCTGGTAGCCCAGCTGGCTGGGGCTCAGGCTCTTGCTCCTCTGGTAAATGACAGCCGGGTTCTGCTGCTGGTACCGCGAGTCGGGAGAGGAGAGGCCTGAGCGCAGCTGCTGGCAAGGAGCCATGGTGGCCACGAGGCATGAGGGGGACTCGGTGGCCAGTGTGTGCTGTGAATAGTAAGGCTGTGTTACTGTCCCCAGAGCACTGTGCACTGGACTGCAGATTAGGGCTGGATCATAGTCATCAATGGGCTCTGTTTTGATTGATGGTACTAGAATAAAGCATGCAAAGGACGTTATTCGTAACGAGCTGAGGAGAAACAGAGAGGTTTTCCTTGAAGCAATAAGAGATTTAAGCCTTTTACAAGATTTGTGTGTCTAAATTCATATGTCACAAGCACTGAGTTTAATAAATTACCCACATGCAACCACAGCAAAGATTCTTCAAAGCACTCTGTGCTAAGAGGTTCTTAAAAAATCCTAAATGCACTAACGAACCACAAATTGCTAAAGCTGAAAAATTCAACACTTCAGCTCCTGTTTTAATTCATTTAATTCTTCAAAATAAGAAGTCATAGATAGGTCATTCTTCATTTAATTCTTCAAAATAAGAAGTCATAGATAGGTGTTTCATGCATTACTTCCATCTCAAAGGAGACTGAATCAATGGAAGTCCCAGGACATAAACAACTGCTCATCTTTCTGTCAAACATCTAACCAGTGACCAAAGGCAGAGCTGAATATTCTAGAGCTTTTGTCTCTGCTGCACAAAGTTTCCTCAGTGCTGAGAGCTGAAGACCTGTCTGACACCATCATTCAAAAGACCATGATTTAGTGAGAGCTGTGTGAATCCTGGTGGGGTAAATGATGGTCCTCTACGTTTCCAATGATTTTTTTGGTCAAATCTTCCCCAAAACTCACTACAGAAACACCACACCACCACCATACAGCGGTCATGCAAAATTCCTGTCTGAAGTAAAGCTTCTGGTCTATTTTAGGTTTTATATTGAGATAGAAGTGTACTTCTCAATACTGTTCCAGAGCAGAACAATTTAGCAACTGTACAAACCCTTCCCATTGGTGATATCCTATAGAGTTCATAAATTCAGGGAGAGGACCAGAGATTTTCAAGCTGGAGGAGACCAAAATAAGAGTCTGAATGAAAGTTTGCCTTTCCTTAGAGACAAGTCAAATTAAGACATCATTTGAAGCTTGCATAAAATCTGGTGCTGTTATTTTCTGCTTTCTGCTTTCCACAAACACAATACTCTGGTTTTCTCACAATATTTTCCCCCCAGCCAAAGCTGAGAAATTCTGGGAATCTCATCAGTAATGCTGTTGCATTTATTGTGACATGGCTCACCAATCCCCCAGAGGAAGGACATCTCAAAAGCATTCATATTTTTCTCAGCTAGCCTCACTCTGAGGAATATATACTGCTTGCCTTCCTCCATCCCCAGCCCTTTCCCAGATCCGATGTTTTCTTATTGCTGGACACGTCAGAAAAGACAACACTCATGGTTTTCAGAGGGTCACACCATGTCCCAGACTGAGCCTGTTCCCACTGAGGCTCTTGGCAAACTTCCACCAAGTGAATGGGGCAGCATCAGCCCATTGCCAGAATAGCAGACCACTGACACCCCAAACTGATGGAAATTCCTGATCATAAATCACAGGCATCTTTTAAACCAAGCAGTTGTTGAGGGCTGAATTAGATTAGCAACATTTCGATCCTCAAAGAACGGCAAGAAAACAACAGAGCAGAAAATCAAATCCTGCTCATGAGCTCAGGTAACAAGTGCTCTGTCCCTGAGAATTACCTGGGTGGTAGGTGAAATGCTGGGGTTGGCTTCTTTTCCTTTTGCCATTGATGACATAGAAATTCACCTTCACGGCTGTGCGGATGTGCTTGTTCCTGTACTCGGGAATTTCCACAAAAAGCATGCTCTGAAAGAAACAACACAGGGGACAGCAAGGGATCAGCACCTGAGGCTGCCCAGGGGCTGGAGTGCAGCTCCCCTTGCTACACCTCCAGCCACGACAAGGGGAATCTCCCTGTTCATCCCTATAAAGAAGAGAAAAAAGGGGCAGATGGTGGAAGACCAGAAGATTTTTGGCTCTGACAAGTTGGTTTCTATGGACTGTATCCCTCCTGTACTTCGAGAGAGAAGTCTCAGCTACAAAAAAAGCATGAAATGGTGGCAAATGCAGAAGCTCTGCTAATCCCACAGTGCCTGATAAAGGAGCATGAACTGCAGAATTCCCTCTTTTTGTCAGAATAACTCCGTTATTCTGTAGGCTTTTGATTTATCCACAGGCAGCCCCTGCTGCCTCCTGGGGCACCACGGCCCGTGGCAGAGTCACTGCTGGCTCCTGAGAGCTCTGCCTGCCCAAGCAAGGTCCCAGCAAGGGAACAGAGGGGCTCCTTCCCTGCAAAGAGCACTGGAAATGCTGCAGGACAAACCCTGGATGTGACACAGCAGCCAGGGCTGGCCCAGGGGCAGCATCCTGCAGGGCCTGGGCTGGTACTGTGGGTGAGCAGGGCAGAATCCAGCAGGGGCTCCCTTGGGGGGTCCTGCTGTAGGAATCAATCCTTCCTGCAGCACTTGCACTGCTGCATGTTTGGCACTTGTTCATCGCAGCATTGCTGCTCTTCCTGCTCCTGATCTGCTCCCCTTGAACACAAGCTGGAGAGGACACCCCATGTTTCATACTCACAGGCTGGCTCTTGTCTTTGTCCACTGTTGCCTCCATTTCCCAGATCTGCTGCCCATCTAGAAGAATATCACAACATTAACCTCACTGTGGGGTTTTCTTTTTTAATCAAAAAACTTATTAAAAAAAAAAGAGAGAGAGAGACAAATCAAGGGCATTAAGTCAACAAAGCTTTCAAAATGGACTTGATTTCCAGTCCTGACCGAAAGCACCAGCATTTCATTGAAACACATCACTGAACACTTCTCTCGCCAGGAAAGAGCTCACACACACATTAAAGTTCAATGTTTATGTAGAAATTAGCCAAACTGAGGAATGAAATATTTAGCACAGGTGCAACATCTGCTTTTTACCAGGCCTGAATCCAGCCACCCTGACTGGTGGGGGGCACCAGAAGGTCACACAACCTGTGAATGGTCACACTGGGTCAGCAGCTCAGCAAACTCTGCTGCTTTGAGCCAAGACCTCTTGGATTCCCACAGAATGCCCCTGACAGCCCTAAAGCTGAGGTAAAGCACCAAATATTCACTGTAGTCCGTGCAAAAGCACCTCACTGCACATGGGACAGCCTCTGCCCTGAACCCCTGCAAGCTTGGCTGCCCTTAATTATTGCATCCATGCAGTATCCATGCATGTCTCCATCCTGAGTTACACCAAATTACATTTAGAGAGAAAATAAAATGTGATCCCCCTGTAAGGAGTAGCACCACAGTAACCCCTGTGCTGTAAGTGTATAGCAGTGACAGGACATTCATT
Source organism: Camarhynchus parvulus (assembly GCF_901933205.1). Classification (NCBI taxonomy): domain Eukaryota; kingdom Metazoa; phylum Chordata; class Aves; order Passeriformes; family Thraupidae; genus Camarhynchus; species Camarhynchus parvulus. The sequence goes on from NC_044590.1 coordinate 1,154,134, forward strand.
TACAGACTGGGTGCTTCTTCTGGTTACAAATATTCCTTAAGTATAAAAACATTTTTGCAGTGCTCGCTTGCTTTATTTTATTTAGATTTTAATTTTTAAAAAATAAAGAAAGAAAGCACTGCAAAATTTGATTTTCATATTCCATGGAGCCTTTCAGCCAACCAATTTGGAGAAGAAAAATCCTGATGGGAGGGAAAAAAATTGCTTCATACCTTTCTGAAAGCTTGCTTTTGACGTGGCCAGGGGACACATATGCCAAGGACCTGATGGACTGGGAATGCTGCACCAGGAGCTGCTGTCTGCTTTAGGGGAGCAGCTCTGCCTGCTTTGGGGTTCCCCACACTGGGCAGGACAACGGGGAAAATCTCCTAAACCCAGTCCTTCTCACAGAGCTTTTTATTTTTCCCAGCTCTTGGAAGTTCTGCAAGAGCTGCTTTTGTCCTCTGTTATTTAAGCACTTCTGCTTCTGGCAAAAAGGGAAATGAAAGAGTATTTTTAAATGCATTTTGCATTTCTTGTGTTGCTGTGCTCTTTGTTCTGTGCTGGGCCCAGACAATGAGCTGACAGATGTGCCAGGCTCTGGGGCAGCCTCTTGCCAGCTGTGGCCTGGACACAGCCCCAGGGTCCCTTCTGGGACAGAACCTCACCTGTCCCGCACCTGGACAGCTCTGCTCACACCCACGGGGGACAGGCAGCTTGTCCTGGAGCTCCCAGCTCTCATCCCTCCCTTGGGATGGGCTCCTGGGGCTGCTGTGGGGCACGGGGCACCAGCCCTGCTGGGCTCCCTCACCCAACCCTCCCTGGGCAATGGGCACAGCCAGGGAACAGCTGGGAGTGTGGCCCCACCAGGAGATCCCAGAGCTGGGAGTGTGGCTCCATCAGGAGATCCCAGAGCTGGGAGTGTGGCCCCTTGAGGAGATCCCAGAGCTGGGAGTGTGGCCCCTTGAGGAGATCCCAAAGAGCTGGGAGTGTGGCCCCTTGAGGAGATCCCAAAGAGCTGGGAATGTGGCCCCTTGAGAAGATCCCAGAGCTGGGAGTGTGGCCCCTTGAGGAGATCCCAGAGCTGGGAGTGTGGCCCCATCAGGAGATCCCAGAGCTGGGAGTGTGGCCCCATCAGGAGATCCTAGAGTTGGGAGTGTGGCCCCATCAGGAGATCCCAGAGTTGGGAGTGTGGCCCCTTGAGGAGATCCCAGAGCTGGGAGTGTGGCCCCATCAGGAGATCCCAGAGTTGGGAGTGTGGCCCCTTGAGGAGATCCCAGAGCTGGGAGTGTGGCCCCTTGAGGAGATCCCAAAGAGCTGGGAATGTGGCCCCTTGAGGAGATCCCAGACTTCCAGCTGCAAGGAGGGAACACTGAACAACTCTGAATTTTCTCTCTCTTTTTTGAAGTTCCCTCCTGTGAGTTGTCTTTTCTACCGTGGGGCTGAGTGGCGGCTGGGGCTGGCATGGCCTCAGCAGAGCTGTGTGTCACTGCCCACCCCAGGGACTGCTGCAAAGGCACGGGAAAGATTCCATTATTTAATGTCATTTAACATCAGCCTCCACTTTGGCCACTGCTATATTCCATCTGTACCCCTGCTAATGCAGCCAACTCCTTGCTGCTGTTGAGACAGAAACAGGGAAGGGGGAGCCAAAATACTGAGGGGTTAATCCAGCAAATCCTTGTCTCATTATGAGGCAGCAAATGCTCAATGGGGAGATTCCTCTTCTAGGTGAGCTTCGAGAAAAGAAACCATCACAGTGTGTGAGGAACCTCCTCACAATCCTAAACATCCCAAAGGATAATTTTTTTAGAGTTCTCTGAGGAAAAGAGGAGGGAAAAGGAAACAAGAAAATACATCATAAAAGGAGAGCTCTGATAGAGACACACATGGGAGCTGTCTCAGCAATGCCACATGAAGATGTCCTGACAACAAGGACAGCCAAGCAGGAATATTTGACACTGGTTTTGCTCCAGGCAGAATGTTTTCATCTTTGTTTCTGTACTGCTAAATTCAAACAGTCTGTGCAGATACAACAGCACTAACTCCACAAAGAAGGTGGAAATCAAAAGGATTTGTTGGTCCAAAATGCATAAACTAAAGTAGAAACGGGCCTCCAAGTCATGTGCCCCATCCAAGGAGCCTGTGGAACACATGCAACCACAGCCACGGGGGATTTGATTTAGTAACTGAGCCACTGAAATTGCACTAAAAGCTAATGAAGCCAACCATAAAAATCAAGTGATGTTCAGGCTGAGTCCAAAGTCTGTGTGGGTCAAAAGTAAGAATGAGAAAAGGCAAACAAGAAATAAATGTATTTGGGTTATCATTCCAACAATGATAGATGCTTCTGTTTGGATATATTCCATACTTGTGGCAGCTGAACAGGTTTCTAACAAATCTGTCAGTAGCAGCAATCCCTGCTCCTTGAGCCCTGTTGGATTTAAGCACTCTGCAGCTCACTCCCTGACCTTTATATTCAATATGATGATGTGGCTCCATCTGTCTCACTGCTTCACTTCAGCTCGAGACAATCAATATTTGCTTTTCCTTTAACTGCTCTGGATGTGCACATTATGGGGAGCTTTTGGCAGGAGGATGAGGGAGGCTGTGAGAAAAATGAAAAATACAACTGCATTCACAAGTCTCTCTCTCTACTTTAACCTATTCTTTTTCCTGGTAATGAAAAGAAAGCTTTTGGTTATGCACACCCTGGGAGCAAATGGAGAGCAGGAGGAATAAACTGAGAAGTCTCAGGATCATTTCAGGAAATGCTGAATAGAGAAAGCTGCACCAAACTGTCAATACATTTATCACCTTCACAATGTGCATAAATGCAAATTTTTTAGGAGGAAATTAAAGTGGGGGCTTGGAGAAAGTCCTCAACAAAAGCAGGATTCTGACTGTGAGGATGTACTAAAAATCCCAAGGCTGATGTGACAGTGGAGCACAGCCCCAGAGCAAAACCTGTCACACCAAAGGCCCTTCCCTGGAACCCAGGTGGTGATGGGCACCAGAAATGTTTAACTCTGAGCAGGAGGCTGTGCTCAACCCTCCAGAGATCCCTTCTGGCCTGAATTATGCCACACATGCCACAAACAGGACAAACAGCTCCTGCTTGGAAACACAGGAGACTAAACCCCAGCTTGATTAATAATTTAATCCCAAGTCTACAAGTGCAGATAGCTGCTTATTGCATAGAATTAAATCTGCCTCAGCCATGGACAGGACAGAACGCTGTAAGGATCACTGAGGAGTCCAGGGCCAGGTCTGCGTGTGTGGTGCCTTTCAAGCTGTGCCTCCACCACAGGGAATCCAACCCCTGCCTCTGGAAAGGGCAGCAGTTGCACTCAGGATGATAAAATATTCCTGGATTTAGACCCTGAGCTCTTACCAGCCATGGCTGCCTCATGCAGTATTTTTACTGTTGTGGTTCCCTGCTCATTTAATGGTTTGTCTTAGTTGGCAAGTCTTTAACACCACAGGTCAGTGAAATGTTCAGGAAATAGAGATTTTTGTGCTGCTTCAGGGCTATGAGACTTAGCATTAGACCCCGATGAGAGATCTGATTGTGTCAGCACTCTTTGGGGGAATGAATGAGTTGTTGGAAGAAAGTAATTCTACCCTTCCTAACCCAAACTGCCATCATACCAAAAGTCCTGCTTCAAACTGGGGGAAATCAAAACGTCAGGCCGCATTAGGAACATTTTGGGTGATTCTCTGCAGCCCCTTATAGGACCCTTTTTAATTAGCCAATTAAAGGTTTTCTGAACCAGTTACAGCCTTTACACATTATTCAGGATCCCTTACTCATGACTTTGGGGTCAGTAACTAGCAGGGAAACAAACTCACTGCTTTATTTGAACAAGCATGACTGATGGACTGAGAGGCTCAGGAAATGTTCTTTGCAGCTCTCTGCAGCTGAAGACTAAATATACTATTGTGCTGATTCTGGATGGGATTCCACGCCTGCATGTGATTTTAGGCCTGCAAATGTACACTGCTTTTCAGTCAAGCATTACACAAATTACTTAATGAACAACCTGTTACTGGTTCCCCAGAGAAAGCCAGCCTGGTGACCAGAGGGGCAGGGCTCTGACTGCACAGTTCTGCACATTTCTGCACAGTTCTGCACAGTTCTGCACATTTCTGCACAGTTCTGCACATTTCTGCACAGTTCTGCACAGTTCTGCACATTTCTGCACAGTTCTGCTCTGCACTGCTCCCCCTGGGCCTGCAGGAACTGTCCCCATGCACTCTGATTCTTGGAAGGACTTCCAGAAAAGCACAATTATCTCTGTCAGCTTTTATCAGTAGATGACAGACATCTCTGGAAAACAAAGAAGGGTTTTTAGAGCCACCCCAAGAACAACGGGAGGGCAGAGAATGGTTTCCAGTTGGACAAAACCACTCTGGGCAGCAGAAACCTTATGAGGAGCCCTCACTCAGAATCTCTGGCGCTCCGGACAAATTCCAGACAAATTCAGGGACAAATTCTCATTTTAGCTGGGAAGTTACTCTGCTCCAGGTCAGCACAAAGCTGCTCAGCATCTGGTCCTGAGCAATTGTCTCCTAAGCTCTCACTTCAAAACCATTTTCAAACTTCACAGCAAACACCGCGTGAGTGTATTTAAAACTCATGAAAAGCAAGAATCATTAAATTTATTCCTGAGCTTCATTTTCATGGATTTCTTTTTCTTCCTGAAGCAAGACTGCCCACTGCAGTTAATGGAGCTCTGTTTGTTAAGAGCAGAGGCCAGTGCCTTCACTGCACTGAGGACAGAAGTTTGAGTCACCAAGGCTGGAGATACAAGGCAAGGTCTGGGAGGTAAAAGGGCAATGGATTAGTCATCCACAGCCAGCCCAGCCCCAAATCTGACATTTTGCACAGTGAGAACAAGTCTAGAGGCAAAATCTCCCCATCTATTGTTGAGGAATTCAATTCCCATTAAAATAAAACATAAATACAGTAGTTAGACAGTGAAGCAGGAGGAACAGTATTTCATTCCAGAGCTCTTCCAAATGATTCCTTATGCCAATTCATCAGAATAGATCTGTTGTTTTTTTAAGATTATAAGTGTGTTTGTGTGTGTGTGTGTATATAAATTATTAGACAAAAGCTTCTCTCAAAATAAAACCACTGGGAACCTCCATGTAATAAAATGAGTCACACCAGGATGCGATGACTAAGTGGGAGAACAGGGAATTCCACTCCCCATGCCAGCTTTCTTCATGATCAATTTTCTGTCAACAGGTGATGGGAGCTTGTCTCTCTGCCTTTTGTTTATGCCAAGAATTATGATTATTTTTTAATATTCTCCCTAAACAATTAAGCTGAATAATCAGGACCAGGCACACTTCCATCAGGCGCCCCCATAGTAAACAGTGAGCCAGGGAATCCAGGCCAGCAGTGGCTGCCTGTGTTAATAAGGATTTACCAGCTGTAAAATTCCAAAATCTTGTGTCATACGGGGAAACCTTCCAAAACACTGGATTCCACCCTGTCTCGCTGAGTCTCCAACAGCTATGGCAACTCCGTTTCTGCAGCCACACTCTTCTGCATTTTTCTCTGGCTGAGCCCTGGATTTTTTCCTGTTTTGCAGTGTTTTTTTGGAATCCCTGTTTTTTTGGAATGCCCCGTAGGATTACAAGAACACCTGGGGAGGCAGCACATTCCAGCCAGGGGGAAACTTTGGGGGAAAAGGTTTGCTGGCTTTCAGCAGCCACAGCAGCAAGGAGAGGCACAAGGTGCCCCATTATCCTGAAACTTTCTAATTTGCACAGCAGAACCAGGCAAACCTACCCTCCTGATTAATACTCATCAAACCCTCACATTCAATATTTAAAGTTGTTTATTTGTTCAAGTAGCAAACATCTCTTTTGAATGAACCTGGGAAAACACTGGAAGTTTTTTAAAAAGCTTTCTGTCTATTTTATCTTGAATTTGCCTGAGAAAACTGCATCATTAATGGTGCACTATTAAGTTCACAGAGTTAACTGCTGAAAATCGTTTGTTATTTTCTGCACTCCCCAGGAGTTTTTGGATCATTCATGAAACTGTCAGACTACAAAGAGGGATTCAGCTCCCTGTTTGGAGCACAGTGAGGAACTGACCTAGCAAAAAGGGGAACACTGCTGTAGGCAGAGTTGGAATTTCCTTTCACGTCTCCCACAGAGAACACGATCCTACCATCAAACCCAACCAGCAGCAACCTTCCCTTCACATTAAACCTGCCCTGATGCCATCCCACCACCGGGTCCTGCAGTGCACTGTCCCGCAGGATTCCTGGGATCCCCTGGCACACATTCCATGGCTGGTTTCCAGCATGTGGGGTGCAGCATTTTGGGCACTGTGCACACAAAACCTCAACCCAGCACCCCCACACTCACATCCCAGCCTGAGCCTGCCCTGGCTGAGCTCTCCTGCAGCCAGGACACATCCAGGTGTGTCCAAGCACCACTGCTGGGCTCCAGAGCTGGGCAGATTTGTTTTGTCACATTTATTTTGTTATTTTGTGGATGTCCACACCTGGGGGCCCTGGCAGCTGCCCCAGTTCAAAGGGCACAGGCAGCACCTCCTCTCCTTACACTGCCTGGCCCAAGCTGGAGATTTATGGTGGAACCACTCCAGGGATGGACGTTGTGTTTGGGCTGTTCCTCCACCACCCACATTGTCCTAGAGATGATTCACGATGTCCATGTGGCCACCAGAAGAGTTTGGCAGGGGAAATCACAGCCCATTTGCACTTTTCTCCCCGAGAAACACGAACCTCCTCTATCACTGACAGCTGAGCTGCAGTAACCAGTACACAACTGGGAGTAAACACAATGCAACCAGCATCTGACGTGCAAATTATTACATGACAATTAAAATAAATAAAAGGGGGAATTCCAGATCTCATCTTTTTTTAACTGCACTGTAAGATCTGGACCCCAACCAAACACTAACACCCTCGACCTTCACCCCATTCCAAGTCCTTGATAGCTCCAAGACTGCTTTTCAAGCTTTCTCTTCCAGATCAAAATTACAAGAATACAGTCCAATCTGGTTGCTTCCCTGACCTACTTTAACTTAGCTGGGCTCAGTTACGTGTCTCCAAGTTCAGATCTTCAAACTCCATCAGCCAAACTCTGCTTTTGTGTGCTGGGCTTAGGGAATTCATGAGCTCCCCTGGCTCACAGCAGCTACATTTTATGATCTTGCATCAGCCAGAGATAACTGTAGTAAGAACCCAGAACTCTAAGGCCTGCATGCAGATAAACTTTAGCATTCAGAAAATTAATGCTATTTATGCATCAGCATTTCAAACACAAGCACTTATCCCTCGGAGCACTGAGCTCCAGCCCCGTCACTGTTTCCTGCTGCCATTTCCTGTCGTGAGGCTGAGCCTGAGCCTGTCCCAGCCCTGTCCCCAGCAGCTCCTGCCAGTGCCTGCGGCTCGCGTGACACGACACTCATGCCACAGTGACATCCCCCACAATGCGGGGAATTGTCCTTCTTTTCCAGGTATTTCTATGGAAAAATATGCTATCTGCACTTCTGTGAAAAGACAGAGAAAGCCTGCTCATTACTGCTCACAGAGACGTATTTTTGTCACAAATATGGCCAGTTCCACCTTCCTCTGCCTTCCTAACGGTGGGTGAGGAATCGTCTACAAGATCCAGAGGAAATGGAAAGAGGTTCTGAGTGTTCCCCTGAGGGATGAACCTGATTTACAGCTGTGACCCCAAGCAGCAGCTCCCTCAGCTCTGTAAGTGAGCGACACCCTCCCAGCACGGCTTCACCCGGATCCAAGGGCGCCCGGAGTTTGGAGTCTGTGCAACAATGAACAGCAGAAAATCTGGCTGCACAAAAATACTTGAAGAAAGATTTTTTTTGGGGAAAAAAGAGCCTTGCTGCTCTCACCCTAACCACTGGACACCCAAACCAAGGAGCTCTGCAGAGCCTGGTGTGCCCAAAGCTGTGGGATGTTTGCCTACACCGCTGCTCTCACCCTCGTTGTTACCAGCACAGCTAAAACTGGTGGCAAAAGTGGGAAATCCAGCACCACTTGCTAGCACAGACAAGGCTTGTGAGCTGTTAAAATGAAACTCTAAGCAAACCAAGCTTCCCCTGCGAGCTTGCTGCATCTTCCTGCCCTGACAGAGGTGTGATTGTCTCACAGGCTCCGCGGCGTGCTCTGGAAGAGACCCAGCCTGCTGCAGCTGGGGTCAGCAGAGCTGTGCTGCCACCCACCCCAGCACGGTGCCTGTGGCTTCCCCTGCCCCTGAGCAGCTCATCAGCACTTTCTGCACGGGCTGTGCAGGGCAGGGGAGCCGTGGGTGGGTGAGCTGCTCCTCCTGCCACCCAGGCACTGCTCCATCAACGCCGGGGGCTGCACAGATGGGCTCACTGCTCTGGGCTCCTGCAGCCCAAGGCCATGGCAACTATCAACAGAGATATTTAGAATTGTCTACAGTGCAGAATGAGGGAGGCTGAAGGCCTCAGGTGCACAAGATCCTGATTTTCAGGTGAGCTGGGACACACATCAACCTCTGACAAGACAGGCACACAGCAATTCTCAGTTTGCTGCACTCAGCCCATGCATGACCTGCACGTCCAGCTCAGCTTAACCTTCCTCACCTTAGGATACACCTATTAAAGAAAGCAACCTTCATTTAAAAGCACTTCAGGCACCTCTGCCAGAGGTGCTGCTGCGTTATGGAACACACAGAGAAGCACTCAGCACAGAGACCCCCAGATAACCCACTGCAAACCACACAGACCTCTGATTCAGCCTGAGGATTTGACTCTGGACCTCCCATCCTCCAAATCCCCTTCTGCCAGTCATTTATTCAGAGTCCAGCAGACTCAGACTGCCTGCAGAGGCCGAGGGCTGGGGGAGAGGCAGGATATGGAACACCGGCAAGCAAATCCCTGCTCCAGACTGGGCACTGCTGCTGGGATAAGTCCTGTCTCTCCCCTACCAGGAGGGAAAAAAAGAGGAAAAAACCCTGCAGTTTCCCCAGCAGCGAAGAAAAGCTTTAGATTTAGTGTGGAAAATATTGTTGTTCTTTTTACTTTCTAACATGTCTTGCAGCCAGAGCCTTCTCTGCTCTCCTATGGAAACAGGGGCAGGGCGTTTGGGATGTTTCCTCGAAATGGCACCAAGAGCTGCCTCCTTTGAGTGGATCATGTCCTGCAGCTACTGCAGAGCATTCTTGGGACAGGTAGCACTGCAGGCTGCCAAGATGCTCCCCAGCACCTTCCCCAGGCGCTGACATGGTGGAACAGTGGCAGCCCAGTGGGAAGGAATTAATCCATGGGCTGAAAGGAAACAGAGCGTGCCAAAAGAAAGCCTCTGACTGCACAGGCTCATCTGAACCTCCACAGCTCTTCAGAGCCTTTCATACCTGCAAAAACAGCCTGGCTTGCTGCTGCTGTGGGAAGGAGCTGGGACCCACAGGATGCTATTCCCCCCATGTCACCAGCTGGTGCCCAGGTATGTTCATGAATATACATTCATTTTTGGCTCAGTTCTCACTTTTTTCCAATGGCAGTACCCCATAGATCATGCACATGCTGCTCACTTGGGCAATGCAATCTCTTAAACTCCTTGCAAGTCACTGGACATATCACTTGAGATACCTCTACCACAGTTCACTGACAGAAAACTTCCAAGCACCAGGTTTTCTTAATAGCACAAAGGGAACACAAAGTTTACAATCAAAAATATGGAAGGAGAAGGGATTGATTCATTATGTACAAAAATAATTTTATATAAAAAGACACATTATGTTTGCTTTTCTGCCACAGATTTCTAGAGGGAAGAAAAAATCTTTGCCTGTAGTTCACATCAATAAAAATGTTCCTTTCAATGATGATTTCTACGGTAGCATTCACTAAACATGAGATTAAGCAAGCACAGAGGAACACGTAGTGCTCATCTCCTTTCTCTGCTAACAAATCCTGTCCCTGCTGATTCCCAGTGCCTGGATTCTTGTGAAGCAACAACACAAACAGTTGCTCCAGAGTCTAACTTTACTCACATGGTTTTACTTACATGAACTTGAATGGGACTACTCACTTGAGTATCATGAGCACAAATCTTATGATGAGATTTGGCACTGCAGCTTTGCCTTATCCCGTTAGGGAAAGTTAGGAAAAACCTGCCTTACCTGATGTTTTTTCTGTGAACACCACCTTGGACTCTGCTGTGAAATTCTGTCCAGTGAGGATCATCTGCTGTCCTCCATAAACCAGGCAGCTGTCAATGTCTTGTCTTTCAACCATCGGAAGCTCATGAGCAGACCTTTGGGCTGTGGACAAATTGCAAACATGAATGAAACCAGCTCTGTTTTACCAGGACTTTCCAAATCTTCCCAGAACTATCCACAGATTGATCTTGTCATCGTTACCATCCCCTGACTGCCAAAGCAGCTTCTCCAGGGCGCTAAATTTAGGTCCGAGAGGGAAAAATAAACTTACTCAAGGCATTTTATTTGGAAACATTCAGGAGTTGGCTGCAGTGGCTCAGCTGTGCTGGCCCTGCTCCTTGTCCTTGAGAAAGGACAGCTTGGATGAATGAGCTGAAACTTGCCCATGCCTGTTTCCAAGTCAACAGCCAAATTTTCAAGTGCAGGCACACTACAGCCCTAGAGCCCAAAAATTCCACCTGCACAGAGGATTCCACTGAATAACACTGAATTCCTTCAGAGGGGAAAAAAAATAAAATGAACCACTTCTCCAAAATCCCAGTGCCTCCCACAGGGCAGGCCTGGCACAGGGGTTGCCAACAACAGCTCCATCTCCAGCTCCAAGGGTGGGCACCGAGCCCTGGGGGGCAGCCATGAACCCCCAGTTGTGAGCAGCACGAGGGGTCACACCAGGACTGCTGCAGCCCAGGGCTTTCCAAGCATGTTCTGCAGAAGTCTGAACTTCTGAGGAGCAGGGCCCTGTGTCACAGACTGACCCTGACTGTAAAAGGCAAGGGAAGGAAAGGCAGGGTGGGATCCAGGTGGACACGCACGTCAGCAAGGCTTTCTCAGGTCTTTACTGTTCTTGGCCACGAATTTGGAGCGTGACTTTAGCAAGTTATTCTCTCTTTCCCCAGCCAGAGAACCAGGAGAGCACCATCTCTCCACCTACTTTCCTCTGATGCCATTAAACAGCCACTGCATGGTCAGAAAAGCTTTGGAGAGCCCTGGTGACCATCCCTGCAGAGCCATCCCAAGTGTCTGCTATGGAGAAGTGAGAGCTGAAGGAAGTGACGATGTGAGAGCTGTTCCCTACAACACAGACAGCTGGAAAACATCAGGAGCTTCCCTGTGAGCAGAGCAGGTGGGCAGCAGCTCGGGGCTGGTGAGCTGTGAGTTCATGACCTGCACTCCAACTCCTCCAGATCCATCCACCCCAACTGGAAAGGCCTCCAGAGGATCCTGCTCATCTCTTTCCCAGCTGCCTTGGCTGGATTTCAGCTCTCCCTGACAGAGACCCCGAGCACTTGTGTCTTCCCTGAACACCGCTGGCTGCAGAGCCAGAAACGAGGGAATGTGATCCTGGATATGCAGGGCTGGCCCTGACTCACACCCAGGCAGGCTGTGACCTGACCTGGCACTGCTCTGCTGCTCTGCAGCCCTCGCAAACACCAAATTCTCTCGTCACTTGGAGAAACTATTGCAGTATTTGGTGAGAAAACTCAAGCATTAAACCTCTCACAGCAACTTTTCTCGCTCTGCTGAACCCTTCAGACACGAGACAGAGATTTTGCTCTTATTAAAGAATAGAAGTAATTCAACAGTTGTAACTTTCTTATGCCATTTGAGAGGCATTTTTGAAATCTATTTAAAACTACTTTAGGACTCATTGTTCTTTTCAAGTATATAACAACTGGGCTAATATACTGCCAGTTAAAAAATATATATTCAGATTACTTTCAAAGACACTGATAATTTCTTTCACATGGCTGTAGGATTAATTTATTTCCCAAAATACTAACATTTTTGATGAGTTCCTAATTGGATTTAGCACAAAGACAGATCTGTAACCTCAAAGGCTTAAGAGTGAATAGCAGTCATTAAAAGGCATGTCTACAACAGTCAAGAGAAAACATTTAAGTATTTAAACATTGCCCTGGACACTCTTTATTCCTATTCAATCACCAAATTTCACTTTCAAAACATCCTAAGTCATCAAAATTCCAGATTAACCTACATCTCTTTCCAGCTTTGTACTAGAGAGCTTGGTACCTGCCATCCCACAGATCAGTGGTTTCCAAGGCTTTTTCAGCATGAGGAAGGACAGATTTTAGCCTGGAAGTGACACCGACCCATCTCAGTTACATTTGGAGCTGCTGCACCTGGCGTGGCTTTGGGCCCTCCAGAGCTGTGCCCGCCCTGACACAAGAGGAGGTGTGCAAGGCTCTGTGCCTCAGATGTGCTGCACAGCAATCCCACCTGGAGCAGTCCCAGCTGAGCTCCCCAGTGCAGACACCACTGAAGTTTCCCCTGCCCTGTTTTACCTGAATTCTTCTCCTCCCTTTGGGTGGTCTGAAATCCTTTTCTAATAAAAAAACCCCAGCCACTTTTCATTTTCCAAGGTCTCTTTTTTCACCCAAGCGTGTAAGAAGGCTTCAGCCCCTTCCCCATTTCCACCAGTGCAGAGGTTCAAGGTTCAGTGTGGAGCTGCCTCAATAGGATTATTTTTTTTTCCTCTGCAAGAAATATTAATTGCTAATAAATCCCCTTCCTCTAAAGCTCATGATGGGTGCACTGCATGCAATAATTTCACACTATTCCTTCTCTTCCCCCAGGGGTTGGCACTTCATAAAGTGACCTACAGCTACTGGAGTTTATGAGCTTTGAATAAACAAAACACTGTTGATTTAACCAGTTGGGGTGTTTACTTTCAATAGCAACAGTTACTGACATAAGGCAGCAAAGCAAATGCTATAGAAATACTCACACTTGCCCTGAAGCAGTGTGTCAACCTATTAACAGGGGACATTATTTTTCTATTTTATTTGACTGTTTGCAAATCAAGATGTCATGGATTCGTGGTGCCAAGAAATACAATGCATGCAGTGACACAAGACAGAAAGGGAGCCACTGTCTGAGAGCCCTCCAGGGAGCTCAGCCTGCAGGGAGCAGGGGCTGCCCACAGCCCCCAGGCTCCCCTGCACCCACTGCTGCCAGCTCCAGCCTGGGCCAGCAGCTGAGCACGGGCAGCAGGCTGAACAGCTCACAGGGGATGCACAGCTCACCATGGGGACTGCGCCAAGGCAGGCAAAGGTGGGTCTTGCTTCCCCACCTGCCCACAGTATCCATCCCTCTCCTCCTGCAGCAGAGAGGAGATCTGGCTTGCGGGGAAAAGGGGCAATTTGAGAAAACTGATGACCTGGAGAAGTCTGTTGCAGCTCCAAATGTCCCCAACGAGGGTGTCACCCATTGCTGCTGGGAGGTGACAAGGGACAATGTCAGCTGGAGCAGCCTGGCCTGGTGGAGGGTGTCCCTGCCCATGGCAGGGGGTGGCATGGAGGAGCTTTAAGGTCCCCTCCAAGCCAAGATATTCTATAATTCTATAATTCTGTGATGACCTTCTGCCAGAGTGAGGCCCTTCCACTCTCTCCCACACCTGCAGCACTGACTCCAGATCTCAGGCTCTCTGTTGTCCCCACTGCTGACAGTGGGACAGCAGAGATTTGATCCTTGTGACACCTGATCAGAAGGAGCGGGACTGAGGCTCAGTGCAGCTCAGTGAGGACAAAGCCACTGCTACCTGTGATTAACTCACAAGCCAAGAAACCAAAAATGGGGCTGTTTAAGAGAGGTGGGGTCACAACTGGCACCCCAGTGCAGTGGCCTCACCAGAACAATTATTCAGATCCTCTCTAGACACCTCTGTCCTTCCCCTGCCCAGAGCAGCCCCAGCTCACCCCAGCTTGTTGGAAGCCTTCAAGCTGGGACTCACCACCCCTGACGTGTCTCTGCAAACCTCCAAAGGCTCTTGATCCAGCCCGATTGCTGTTGGGTTTGAGAAGAGCAGCTAGAGCAGGATGTCTGCTGCTAAAGAAACCCTGACCCCTGGAAGCAATAGCAGAGGTGTAATTTGTTATGGGATTAATTCTTCCACCTCAGTGCAAACCTCAATGAGCCAAAGAAAATATTTCATTGCTGCTGTCACACCGGGTTTATTTACCACGAGCTGCCTGTGGTAGGATTGATAGGAGCAGAGCTCAACACTCATCCAACTCATTAATGTTTGAGAGGCTTTGATCCGCTCCATCACTCCCTGAAGCATCCTGGGCTCTGCAGTGGGAGCAAAGACAAAGGCTGGGCAGCCATGGGAGCACCAAGGGCAGGAGACATCTCCAGCAGCCAGGGAGACATCAGCAAGGCACCCTAGAGGGAAGCACATTTCTGATCAGGAGGACAGGATCATTTCCCTCCTGGTAGCAGTATGGAGCAGTGGAAGACGTACAAACCAAGTAAATAAAGCTAATTTCCAGCCCTCGTGGGGAAACCTTGAGAATGTGGTCTCAACACTCTGAAAGGAACACCGTGTGACTGACAACAGTTTCTAATTTGCTGCCAGCAAGACTTAATCAGCAGTTTGTGCAGAGCCATCCAAGCAAAAAGCACCAAAAATAGAGAGCTTTTCTCCACCTCCTCCTCTGCAGATAATTTATGATGTCCTCGCAAAGGAGAAGTGACAAGCAGCCATGGCAGCAGTGTCAGATAAGTGTGAAACTTTCTATGAACTGCAGCCAGCTCAGCAAGCCAGTGTGTGATGAATGACAGGGAAGCCATGGCCTGGGTTCACTTCTCTGTCACTCATCTCTGTGGGTATGCACAGCATTTCCCTGCAGTCCCTGTGCAGGGATGTGCTCTGCTGGAATGCTGCTCTGTGTGCTGGGCTGTTTGCGTGTACCACAGCAGCACTAAAGACAAGAAGTGAGCAGGAGCTGACCTAGAGCAAGGCTGGCAGCCTGCAGGAGGGGCAGGCATCCCCTTCACTCTGACTCCAACTTTAAAGACTGACATATTTCAGCTGCACGTTCAGAGTGGCAAATGTTGTCAGAATCAGCTTTTACATTCTGTGCTTCAAGAGAGAGAAGGTGTTCCTTAGAGAAAGCACCCGTTTTTCTGTCAGCTGCACTGGCAGCCAACTGCAGGACTGTCTTGAAGTAGAAATGAAAGGGGGAAAAAATTCATTTAATTCAACTGGAAACCATGAGACTCCCATAATAATCATGGTTATGGTTAAACTTGCAAATAGGTATCTCCCAAGTGCAAAGAGACCATTTGTTTCTGCTTTTCTATCTGAATAAAGCAGGGCTCCTTCTTGCCTGCTGCTGTGTTCCAAGAGCACAACTCCCAGCTGAGGAAAAGCACTCGCTGCCTTGCCAAGACAACATTCTTTTACATGACTAGCTCTTTCCTCTGTAGTTATTAATGTGTCACAAATCATAGGCTCAGATTGTCTAATATTATGGGAAAATCTACTAGAAGGAGAGAAAAATAAAGGAAACTTCCAGGGAAATTGATTAAAGGGAAATAAGAAATTTGACCCAATTTAACGGAACAAAATACGGTCAATAATAGAAACTATTTACATTCCTCTAGATGGACACACGGTTCTTTAGCAATAAGTTTTGTTTGTTTTGCTTTTTTACCACCTCGGAACATCTATTATAAGAACAAGATTTCAGTCCCCTTCTCTCGTGCCAAGTGCAATTTAGGTTTGCATTTTAAGGATTAATGAGCACAGCTCAGAGTCAGCAAACATGGACTCTGCAAAGCAAGAGCTGTGACAGACTTTGGGAAGGTTTAACAGGATTCGTTAGAATAAAAACTGGGGCCCAGTGGAGGACACTCCTGAGCCTCACACCCAGACATTTGCATGGAGCAGTTTTTGGTTGCTGACAGCACGGAGCACAACAAGCTGCCCTGCTACCCTGGATTCCACCCTGCTCCTTCTCCGCTCCAGGATGCTGCAGCTGAGGAGTGCAAACAGAACTGGGGCACCCAGCAGAGGTGATGACAAACCTGTCTCTTGGAGAGGCAGCCCAGGGTTAACAATTTCTGTAACACCAGAGCCCACCCACTCCCCAAGAAACGAGTTCCAGCTCTTGGGGAAAGGCAGAGGAATGGAGCTGATGTTACAGAAATTGTCCTCATGGCTCAAAAGTAACAGGCTGCAGTGTCCAACCTCCCCAGGGGTGATTTTCCACGTGGCTGTGTTTGAAGGGACCGGTGAACTCAGTCGCCCCTCACCTGCACTGTCACCAGCAGCACTGTCACAGCCCTGCTGGCCCACAAGAGCTCACCCAGCACCAGCTGGTTCCAGCCCAGAGCAGCGAGCTGTGCCAGCAGGGACAGACGTGGGGACACGGCAGGGATGGGGCAGGAGCCAGGCCTGGGACACGGGCTCAGGGTCCCCCACGTCCCCCCTGGGGCTGGCACTTCACTGCCCAGCCTGCAGCACAGCAGGAGAAGGGATCTCTCACCTCTCCAGCACACACCTACAGCAGCGTGGGCTCGCACGCCTGCCTGAGCCATTCTCAGAGGGATTTCAAATGCCTGTGCCTCCCCAGTGGCTTCAGGATGAATCAACAGGCAACAGCAGAAAAAAGCTGCTGAATGGTGCAGGCTTGTTGGGGTCTGAGGTCCATTTTAAGGCACAAGTGATCATCTAACCACACATCACCCTGTCCTCCCACACAGCTCCTGGGGAGGAGCTCACTCGGGGTGATGCTCTGAACCTGTGAAATCCCCTCCAAAAATCTGTCAGTGCTGAATGTGACACAGATGAGGTGGAATCAAACAGCCCTCTGAAAAGCAGCTGTTTCACAGTTCCTGCTTCACTGCAGCTAATGATCTGCTGACACTGGTGGGAATTCCTGGGGATCAGCTTCTGGGGAGGAGAGCGCTCGGATACTCTGTTGGTAGCAACGGTGCTGGGGGAGCCTGGGAAGGGAAATGGGCTGTGATCCTGGAGCTGCTGCTCACCAAGGCTTCCCCAGAGGGACAGCTTTTCTGCTACCAGACAGGGGGATCCTGAGGAGAGCCCTGGGATTAGGGTTCTCAGCTGGCCATGTCAAAAAACACCCAAACAAACCAGAAAAAAACGGGGGAAAAAGTGAATCCCAGCAGCACAGAAGGTGGGACAAGAAGAAAACATCCCCCAGCCCCAGGGCCCCTTCTTGGCAGGGCACCTGAGCCTACCTGGGACTGCCTGGGAGCCCTGCAAGGTGTGCAGATTGGCTGGGACACCTGGTTACCACCTCTAGTGGGATCTAGGCTGCGTTGCTAATGCTGGCTGAGCCCCCTGATGTCTTTAACTATCTTCCCAGAACCAGGCTGAGATAGAAGTGCTACTGAAATGTAAAACCAGTGCTAAATATGCAACATACACACTAAATGGCAGAGGCTTAGTACTCCAGATCACTTCATTCCCTGCTCCCTTGAGTGCAGAAAAGCACAGTCCTTAACACATCTCCCCAAACTGCCTGTATATCCACTATTCCAAAAATAAAACTTTCTCATTTTATTTCCTTGGGGATCAAATACGTTTGGTTTTTTTTTTCCTTGTAGGAGCTTTGCTGTCTTCTATGCAGCCAATATTTTAATACTTTAATTATAAAAAACCCCCACTAACAATAAGCCACTCATACTGGTATCTCCACCCTTGGCATTTTAATACCCCTAAGACTCATCAATGCAAAGACATCTCAGAATAAATGCCCCAGCATCTTAACCAAGGCTCTCACAGCACTTACTGCACAGGCAAATTAGGTGTGTGCATACAGCTCAGAAAAAAGTGATTTATTCTGCAAGCCATGCCTGGATTTCTGCTTGAAATGCAGTGATGGGCACAAACACAACGTGCCATTGTGGAAGGGCCCCAGGAATGCCTGGCTTACTCATGCTTGCTTTTCCTGAGGAGAATTTGAGTAGGTGGGGGGTGATCTGTGGGGCTCCCTGTGGGATCCAGGGCCAGCCTCCCCTGCCCGGGGCTGGAGCTGTTTTCCTGCCTGCAGGGTGTAGGAGTTACACCTGGAGCTTCCCCACCCAGGAGCTCCTCTCTGAGTGCTTCCTTTAGCAAATGGACCTTTGTTCCAGCAGGGACACGTTTGGGGTGGAGGCCACTATTGTTCCAGCCATCTGCTCCCACGGAGGAACGGGACAATTTCCTATGGACAGAGGTGGTGGCTACTCCCACTGCTGTCCCTTCCCCATCACAGTGCCCAGACACTTCACTCAGCTGCTAAAACGTTCTGATAGTTGGTACCTTCTCAGAAACACTGCCAAGAGATCATCCATAGCCATCATCCTCTCCCAGCCCTGCCTGGGTTATTCATTTGGGCTGCTTTTTAAGAAGCTGCCATCAGTAATTCACCAGCCAGTTTGATTTCCCACCCAGAACTGGCTCCTCTCATTCTAAGCAGCTGTATTTAAGTAAAGTCTGCATCTCAATAAATACAACTCACACATGAGAGACTCAGTGGCTTTCTTCACATGACTTATGGCAAGACAGGTTCTGCTAAAGGGGTGAGTCATTCAGCAGAGGCAGAGGAAAACTGTTCATTATGTATTTGTGAAATCCCCAAACCACAAAAAGGCACCATTTAACAACAAAAAGCATCACAGGATGCACAGGAACCAGTAAAGTGGGTAGAGCCCTTCCAGAAATGACTGTGACACGGGGGGCCTCATCAGAGGCCTCTCTTTCTCAGGATCCAGTCAGTTATAATGAGTGGGAGGTGCAGGTTGTGAGCTCACACATTTATGGGATTTGCACTTCAGAAATCAAAACTGCCAGTTTTCTTCTGTCCCTCAGGGGAATACCAGAAGCACCTGTGCTTCAGCCTCCTGAGCTGTGCACCCCTTGGCACTGACAGCTAGAAAAAACAATGACCAGAATGCACCTGACCTCAGAATCAGAGCTGTCCCTCCGTTTCAGCTGTGCTCCTGCCACAGCTCAGACCAGAGGACTCTGGTCACTCCCTTGGCACAGGACTGGCCACAGTGCTTGGAGCCAGCCCAGAGTGAATTCAAACCTCCAGCCACCTGCCAGTTTGTGGAGGATGAGTTCTGATTGTGCCTCCACTTGAACTAAAGCCAGGAAAGCAGACAGCTTGCGCACTTCACCAAGAGGGACAGCACAGGTGTGTCCCTACACACACCCCCACACGGCTCCTAGGAGAGCCAGCAGCACCCAGCAGCAATGCACTAATAATTGAACTCTGCAGAAGCCCCCAGACTTGCAGCACGGAGCTTGCTGCCCTCACAAGCCCCCTTGCAGAGCCACCTGCCCCCCAAACTGTCTGAGGACAGGGAGTGGCTGCAGGGAGGGCAGAGCCGCACGCACGGCTGGCACAGGGGCAGAGCGCAGCGGGGACTGCCGGCCCGGAGGCAGGGCGGGAGAGCAGCAGCAGCGCAGGGATACTCACAGCACTCGATGGGGTTGGAGGCCGCCTGCAGGGACACGACCCTGCCGCTGGGCTCGGGGATGTGCACGCGGAACACCAGGCGCACCCGCGTGTTCTTGCGGCCGATGTCGGTCTCGCCCTTGCGCAGCTCGATGTCCGCGTTGCGCAGCTTCAGGATCCCCGCGCAGTCGATGCTGCAACACACAGAGCCCAGCTCACTGCTCTGCCCGGCACCTGCTCCCTCCCCGGGGCTCACAGCAGCTCCAAGCACGTGCTCTGCTTGGGATCCACACATTCCCAGACACACAGCACACGAGGGGTGCTGCTGGACCTCTCCCCGCTCTCTGGCCACAGCAGAGCTGCTCTCCAAGCATTAAAACCCCAAATCTTGTTTCCCAGGGCTAAGCACAGGAGAGCAGAAGGCAGAGCCCTCCCCAAGGCAGGAGCCTCCGTCAGCCCAGCTCTCAGGCACTGCCCAGCATCCCTTCCCTGCCCACACCTGGGCAGGGCAGCTCAGCCCCGTGGGGAATCACAGCAGCTCAGGCAGCTGGTTACAGAATCCCCACTGCCTGCACCAGCCAGGCACGTGGAATTCAGCTCCAAAGCAGGGACCAGAGTGCTGTCTCCTCCTGACTGCTACAGCCTGGCCCAGGTCACTGTGCCATCCTCCAAAGCCCGGGGACATTGAATATCTGCTCTTGCCTTGCCTGGGAACATTCTCCCATTCACTGTGTCCCTGCACAAAAGGAGGGTGCAGGGAGCAGGATGGGGCTGAGCAGCAATGAAAGGATTAGGATTGCTTAAATCAGCACTGCAACTTAATATTTGGTGTAAATGCAGCTTAGCTTCTCCAGAGCCCAGTGTAACCTAGCAAACATGCCTGTGTTAGGAAAATGTGACAATTATTTGTCAAGCTCAGCAATAGTTCTCAGAGCAGGCAGTGAGCACTGCTAGTAAACAGGCACTGCCAGCCCATTTTGATATCAGTTCTAAAAACACATCATTTCTCTTCTCTTGATATGAATTAAAATCACGTTTGGGGAGGTATAAGCCCCAAGCTGCTTCCTACACCCACACTGTTCCTTGCCCTTGCATATGTGCAGGGGTTTATTATTCCAGGGTTCCTTGTTAGGAATGAGGTATATTTTCTAAAAAAATATGAAGAAAGAATATGGATTTTGCAATTAAGTAGGGGGGCTTAAAAACATAACTGCTCTGCCAATTTTGTCAGGCTCCTCTGAAGGATGGAGATACAGCTCTTCCCTCTGCAGAGCAATCACTCTCATGCCTGGCACACACTCAAGCCTGAAGTTTTCAGACTGGTGCCCACTTCATCCCTCTGCCTCCATAAAACTGGAAGGAGTAATACAGACAAGATGTGCCTGTACTTGCTTTTCTGTTAACCTATTACAAGAGGAGATCTCATGGCCAGAGCACTTGACTGAGTTCAGAACAGATGCTTTGTATTCCATCAAATGTTGTAAAATGCATCCCGCCCCTGCTCCTCACTGTGTCCCTGCAGCACAAGGACCTGAGATTTGAGTCTTCTTTTCCTGAGTGCACGATGAACCCATTCTGACTGTGACATGATGGATTAGTCAGACACTGGATGTCCCATCCCTGAAGTGTCCAAGGCCAGGCTGGACAGGGCTTGGAGCAGCCTGGGACAGTGGAAGGCGTCCCTGCCATGGCAGAGGTGGCACTGGATGGGCTTTAAGGGCCCTTCCAACCCAAACCATTCTGTGATTACAGCACAGTCACTGCAGAAACTGGAATACAGAGCAGAAGTGCCTGCGTGGTCACCTGCTGGATGGGAACTCTCCCAGCAGCTTTAACCCAGGTGCTTGTAGCTGGTTTTGTAGAAGGGTCTTGCCCTCACAAACCACCCCAACGTGCTGGAAGTCCCTCCAGAGCATCACTATTGTTTTAAGTGACTCCTTTCCACAGAGAAAGAACTTCGGTGCCAACTCCATCCACCTCAACCTTGCTAACAAAAAGAAATCTACTTACGTTGCTTTCATGTTGTTTTTGGGTTCCAGGGGGATCTCCAGCACCTTGGTGTTGCCAATGATCTTCTCGTAGCTGGTGGTGGTGACGGTTTTGCCGGTGATGCGATGCACCTGGTAGAAGGCGTGGGGCTTCAGGATGCGCTCGTCCGCCGTGCCAATGAAGATCTGCAGCCCCAGGGGCTTGTTCTCCATGTACCCGTGCAGCTGGCGAGACATGGAAACTGCTGTCATACACTGGGCCTGCAAAGCCTTCAGGAAACCAAGGAGGTTTGCAGACATGTACAGATAATGTGGGTATCTGCACTGATGCACTGCTCTTGGAAGCTCATCCTTCCCCCAGCTGTAGGTTCACCTCCAACCACTCCTCTTGCGCTATATTAAAACACCACCTGTACAGGCAGAGATGGCATTTTGGGTCTGGGACTGAGCAGCACAAGGATGTCTCAGTTGACCTTAGAGCCTGGGGTTTCTAGGCCTCAAGGACACACATTATTCTGTCTTCTTTGTTGTTATTTTTATAAACACCATTTGCTGCAAGGAAACCAGAATGCCTCCATAGAGCGGGAGACAAGGAAATTTCTCCTTCCTTATTAACGTTCAAAATTACGAATCAAACCATTCTAAATTTCTCACATAACCAAAAATGAGAACCAGACATTTATCTACCACATAGCCAGGGATAGAGCTGAAAGGGAACTTTATGGTCTGAGGCATGCTAAATTTGTTTTCAATTACTCTGTCCACATACAAAACCTTGATGAAGCCATACAAAGCAAATAGTACTGGAAGATCAGAGAAAAGGAAGATTAAGCTAATGGTATTCATGGCCAAACCAGGGGTTTTTTTCCTTTTTTTTTTTTCTTTTCACCAGTCAGCAGGAGGTATCCTTGCACAGAAGGATTAATTCCCCCCTGGAAGGGGACCACATGCAGCATCAATGCAGTGCTGGCAGCCTCCCTCCAGTGTGGCAGATGTAAGTGACACTCACTCTCCAGAGCCACCACTCCTCATCCAGCACACATTCTGGAGGCAACAAAGCCAGGGGCTGTGCCCCAGAGACCCCCAGGCAGGGCTGAGTGAGCAGCCTGCCCTGGCCTGAACAGCTCCAGGAATAGCTCCACTGAAGGCACCAGGCCCTGGTTTTGTAGAGCAAACTGCAGAGCCCAGCCCAGACTACCCCACACCTCACTGGCACCCGCGTTCTGGAGATGGGCAGGAGGGGAATGGGGCACGAGGCGCTGTGCAAACCTTCAGCTGCCTCTGGGAGCCACGGGAGGAGCAGGGAGCCGGGCTCAGAGCACCAGGGCTGGTACTGGAGACACAGCACGGCCAGGAATGTGAGAAATACAGCAGCAGCCACGGGCACATTTAGAAATGCATAAAGCAGATGGGAGATGAAAGGCAACAGAGGCCAAAATGACAGATCTGCTGGGAACAGGCACTGATGGAGGAGTCAGCCCCTGCTGATCCACAGCCCAGATCCACTGGGAGCCACACAAAAACTCACCCTAAGCACAGGGCTTTCAAAATCCAGCCTTCCCTGGCCTTCAGTGCAAAGCCCTTGGATCACCAAAAGCCATCCTGTCTGCACAAGGGGTGAGGGAAGAGCAGTTTTTGAGCACTGAGTGTGTTTATTGTCATGCCTGACAGAGGAATTCCTGGTGGAGCCAGCTACAACAAGGAGAGCATCCTTTGGACAGGAGGGGTTATTACAGTGACAGCAAAGCAGCTTTTGCTCTCCCCTCTGTCCTGGCAGAACAAAATCCCAGAGTTATGGGTGGGAGACTGAAAGGGAAGAAAGCAGATAATAAATTACAAAAGAAAATCTGCCCCCAGTGAGCACAGTCAGTAGCAGCTGTAACAGAACTGGCTACATACACAGGGTTTCATACTGGCCACCTTTAAAAGTAATTTTAAGTGGTGTTTGCTCATGTACAGGATGAGTTACCAAGACAAAACTGCTCATGGTTGTCCAATAATGTGCATGTCTGTGGGTGTGTGTTGTATAAATGCATACAGACTTAAAGAAGAGAGGAATTGATTCCCTGTTCATATGGCACTGTCTGTATTATCTGCTGGCCCAGGGGCATAAAACACATAGTAAAAGGCCTCCTGATCCTCCACAGAACCAGATTTTAAATCAGTTTGGTCAGTGGAAGAAAATTACTTTCTTTTTTTGTAATTTATGGTATTATGGCAATGCTCTGGGATGACGTAATTGTAAAATCATAAGAGCATTATAAAATGCAAATACAAAGAGAAAAAATATATGTAAAAGAGTCAAGTGTCCCCATTTAAAAGGGCTTGTCCTTGAGCTAATTGACTGCATTTTGAGGGCTAATATAGGTGATCATTTACCATAACCATTTCCATCTACCTTTCACTTGCTATGAACACAGCAGGATGACTAAGGAATAAAAAACCGGAGATGAACAGCTCACAGAAACACTCCAGGAACTTGAAAATCAGAGTTTTACACTCATCTTCACCACCAATTTAGCACAGCTCTGGTCATGTCACAGCAGCTCTCTCTTTCCCAGCACCAGGGAACAGTGCTGCTCCCCCTGCTCAGCAGGGACAGTGTATCTGTGCTGCTTTTGTGTAGAGAAAATTCTGTGAGCTAAAATGAAAGAACCCATCAAAGCTATGCTTGAGACATGTCTCTTCTTAAAACTGAACTGCTGAGGATTGTCACTGTCAATAAACACTCACCTCCACTACACCAGGCAGCTGCTTTAATATTTAACCAAAGCGCCAATCTTTTCTTTGGAGAAGCAAAGGTGGAATAAATTTGACCCTTAAACAAACTTTGAGAAGTGAAGATTTAAAATGCTTTTTAAAATACTGACTTTGAGATTCATTTTTCCTCCCTTAGCAACAACCAAGCTGCTCCAAAATCTCTGTGTTTCAGTGTTGTTCTGCTCATCAGAGCTGCTCCCTCCCAGGCCTTCCAGGGGAGCACCAGCCCCACACCAAGGTGTGCCTTCACTCTCTCACTCCTCTTTCCATGAAGAAAACAAAATCATCTGGATTTCAGTTTCAAGAGAGCGAGGATCAAGAAAGATTTATGAATACAGAACTCTGGGAGGAAATATTTTTGTGCATTATAAGGTGACCTATTCACAATAAAAACTCCCCCAAACTGTATACAGATCGAGTTGGAAAAAACCCAACTCTTTTGAGTCACATTTGCCACAAGGGGAAAGAGAAGCCAGACATGATGTGTACCTTTCCATACTCTATTTTGGGACTTTAAGATCCTATTTCTTTCAGTTGAAAGATTTTTCTTAAACTTTGCTTTTGCCTAACTCTTACAATATTAACACAGCCAGACATGGGCTGGTCTCTGACCTGAGGAAATGCAAAGCACTTGGGCAGATAAACAAATAACATCATTCCAAAAACAAGGAGACTTTTCTTGTTTTTGGTTTGCTGCTATGATTGGGTTTCTAAACAAAATGGAAATGTGTGGTACGATTAAAAGCATCATCTCACCTCTGCAGAAATCAAATTCATTCTGCACTCCATCTATGGATCAATACCAGTCAAATTTGGGAAAGGAGGAGATTTGAGTGCCATTTGCAGAAGGCACCTGTGCAATTCTGCATGCAAAAACGAGCAGATGTGCCCTTAGCTGCTGAGTTCGTTCAGTTACACACCCAACACCACCCCGTGATGGCCCTGGCACTGCAGCCATCGGGAGCACACATCAGGCACATGAAACACTTCTCCTGCTCCGCTCCAAAATTCAGATCTCCTCACAAACTGAGACCCCAGCTCCGAATACACAGAACGTAAAGCCCAGGTGTTAATTCCCTTCTAAACCATTCCCTGCCCAGTGCAGAGATGACCCAAACCCTGCACCCAAGCAGCAGGCAGTGCCCCTGGCTGGGGGGATGTGAAACACAGGGTCAGTGCTGGGCTGCACGAAGAGCAGAGCTCTGCACAGGCTGCAACACTGCTCAGTTGTGCTGGAATCAAGGGATACACTGACAGCAGATCAGAAAGCAAGGCAAATTCTTTAAAGATTCTGTAGGTGATCACCTGTAGATAACAACATACCTACACAGGGGGAAATCAGTGCAATTTTGAAATTTAGATCATTCAATCTGGGATACGCTTTCTTGAATTTAAATATTATTATAATTTATATAGAATTACATTATTAGCAGGAAAAAGAGAGATTCATAGAAAATAAATAACTTTTTTTATTCTTACCCAGAAGCCAGGCCAGAGAGGGGCAGTGATTTCTCAGGTCCTGCGGAGGGTGAGTAGCCAAAGCCCAGTGAGAAACCCGTGGTGCCATGTGCCCTGCTGCAGGGGATGCTGACCCCATCCTGCCCTGCTGCAGGGAATGCTGACAGGGAATGCTGACCCTGTCCTGCCAGCACCCCAAACTGGCACCTCTCAGCAGCTGCAGCACCTCAGTTCCCAGCAGTATTGCAAGCTTTGCCTTTTCACTGCTGGGCTGCAGAGCCAAATTTTCTTGGGGATTTCTGGTTTGGCTGCTGCACACCAAAATGCTCCGTGCAGTGCTGGGCTTTGCACGACGAGAGCAGCAGCATCTGCAACTGGTACTGGTGTGCTTGAAGAGCCCCAGTAAGAGCCTGTGGGGAGCTCAGAGAGTACAAGGGAGTCATTTATTTCCCTTTCACCCCAACAGAGCTCTGCCTGTCGGTCTTTCTCCCTGGGATGGACAAAGCTGCATCTTTAAAGCACTCTCCTGTCTAGACAAGGCAAGCCGCGGCCAGGAGGGAAGTATAAACGTGGGGAATGGATTCTCTAGGCTTGGGGGTTTTATCTGCTCGAAAGCACTCGGCTCGCCGGTCTCTGAGCTCAGGGTAAGCCGGGCTTTGGTCCGTGACTGTGGATCTCCGGCTGTCCCCTGGAAGTCACTGGGGATGTGCATGTGTGTGGTCAGCTCGGTCATTCACACCCATCCCGGCCGGCAGCGACAGGCGGGAGAACAGAGCCGGGCGAGCAGCGTTTAACGAGAAGCGAGCACAAAGCCGTGAGAAATCGCTTCCTCCCGGGGCTCCCTTCCTGCTGCCGTGCCCGAGATAAGCGGGGCTGCCCGGCCAGCCGCCCTGCTCCGCTCCGGCACGGCCAGCCAGCCCCAGCGCTCTCCCCGAGCCTTTCAGACCCTCCGAGATGATGTCCTGGGCCAACAGCCCCGTTTCTGTCCCCCCTTCCTGCTGCAAACAGCTCCAGCCTCGGATTTGGATTGTTAATCCCCATCATTAATACCCGCTGACCACAAGGATTTTCTTGGGGAGGTCTTTGCTCAACAATACTCGTAGCGAGATGGAAAATGTCACTGCATTGTCTCAGGGAGAGTGGCATATCAATAACTGTCAGGAATTCAACAAAGACCTCGTCCAGCCACTGTATCATGTAGCAGCTCCTCTGCCTGCTTCACTTAGAGCTGACATTGAGCAACAAAGCCCAATCTTCTCACATGGTTTTGTTCAATTTAATGTACTTGGGACACTGCAAAAGAACGCAAACCAGAAGGAAATCTTTGCCTTAGCTCCTTTTGCTCCCTACCAAAGCTGTCTAAAAAAGCCTCTGTAGACAATCCTTTGAACATCTGATTCTGCTAAATTATAATTTTTTGATACTCAGTTTTAAGTGTTTCTTATTTTGGTGACAGCTTAAGTCAAAATTCCAAGGGCTGAATCTCACTTGCTCTGCTGTCCCTTACAGTAAACGACAACCAGGCTCCCAGTGTCTTACTGGGATTTCTGCTTTCAGATGGGGTTCATATAATAATAATTAATGTCTCTGTCTGGGACAGAGACAGCAGCCCCTGGAGAAAGCAGTCAGGAGGCTTTGCTCCTGACTGACCTCACGCCACAATGTAAGCAAGTTGTTTCCTCTCTGGGCTCCAGTTTCCCTGCCCCTGTGAAGAGCTGCTCCTGTTTTCAGGATACTTTGGCTATCTCAGACGACAGTTAAAAAGAAGAGGCACAATGCATCAGTCCGTGTGCAGGGAGGAGGATTTGGAGCTCTCATTTTTCACAGCTGGCTAAGAAAACCAACTGTGCCATTAAAGCACTTCCATGCACACTCATGACAAAGGAGCTAAACCTCCCCAGCACGACAGAACTCACTGTGCCACCAGGAAACCAGAGGGTGAAAATTTGATGCTTTTGACAGAATCACACTGGGGGAGTCCCTCAGCACGGGGCTCTGGCACCAGTTAGCACAGCTGGACCCTTGCCAGCTGTCAGAGGCACTGTGGAACAGCCCCAGCCCAGCTGGAGCAGAGCAGAGGGTGGCAAAGCAGGGCTTTTCTAAAGCCTCACCTTCCCCTGCCACACTCAGCTCATCCTTCCCCAGGAGCATCCCCCTGTGCCACCCTGGTGTGCCACAAAGCTTGACAGCAGCCATGGTGACAAGGGCACTTCCAACTGCACAGACATCAGTCTTGAGAGGGCAAGGGAGAACTGGAGGCTCAGCTGGGCAGGGAAGCCCACGAGCAGAGAGCTCTGGTGGGAGTTTACAGGACACTGCCCACCCTGAGTGAACTCCTCCTCCAGCAGGCTCTGGATGGGGTGAGTTCTATGCTGGAAGTGCCCACATCTGAAATTCCAGCTTTGCTTTACAGCACACTGACCTCCCATGCACAGTCCTGCAGTGAGAACCTACAGGAAATAATAACTTTATCTTGCTTCTGCCTCTTCCAGGAGTACTTGTGACCCACAAAACCTGCACAGGCCTCCCCCTCAAACCAGCTGGTACACGCTGCTTCCCCTCACCTCTGCCAAAACTCCTCTCCATCAAAAGCAACGTATTCTCAATTAGGCTCAAAAGTTTCAGTGAGAGCTTTTCATTCACCTCCACTCAGAATTACAGCCATGCTTGCAGCACAGCACAGGGGCTGCTGACCTACCCTCCCATTTGATGGCATATTGGTTCTGAAGAGAATTTCCCAGATGCAGCTGAGATCTCTGGTTTGGCCGCTGCACATCAATCCCTGCAGCAGCATGTGGAACAGCAGTAAATAAAACCAGGACCCAGAGCTCAAAGCTCAAGAGGCCCCTGCAAGGACCCCACTGTGCAAACAAGCCCTGTAGCCCTGCAGTAAATCAGGTGTGAAAGGTGCAGGTGCTTTGTCACACCAAAACCCCCGCAGGAGCCAAGCCCAGCTCCAGCCCAGGCGAGCGGTGGCACAAAGCACCAGCCAGCCCCAGCACAGCCTGGCCTTGCCCTTCCCTGCACAGGGGCCTGGGAAAGGTGGGGAAAGGACAAGCTCAGCTGCTGGGATGTGCCCTGGGCAGCAGGGAGGGCTGACAGGGTTTCAGCAGCTCAGCTCCAGCCCGGCCCCACGTGTGAGAGTGCGAATCACCCCATGAGCTGTGATTTGGTTTTGAGTTTCCATCAAAGGCTCTGGTTTCACTAACACACCAATGAATTAGCTGAATGTTGGAAGTCGCATACAGTTGAAAGTCAGAGCCCCATGGGAAGCCCAGGCTAAGAAACAATGTCTCCTTTGACTGCGAAACCACAAGAAAACACAGACAGCAAAATTCAAATATAAAAGGAAAGTGGAACATACGTTTGTTATTGTAAAGCAGCTCCTGTGAGCTCCACTAACAACTCTGCCATTCCAGCTTCTTTTTAATAAGAAAAATAAAAAGAGGCAGTGAAAGCCACCATAATTTTTAAAGTTAAACCCAGGGGAACGTTGGGCTGGCTGTGCTGAACAGGAGCCCCTCTCTGCACAGCTTTCCTGCTCGGGAGAGGAGAAGCAAGGGGAGCCTGGCACAGAGGGCTGGAGGGGCTGGGGGTCCCTGTGCCTGCCCCTGCCCTCACCTGAGCACTGGGGCTCTGCAGCCCTGCTCTGCATTTGGATGTTGTACCAAGGTAAACAGTGGGTATTTAACCTGTGCCATTCCACTCCAGGGTGTGCTTGCTCTGCCACCTCTATCCCAAGCTCTTTGCACTGGAGCAGCCACTGCCTTTCCCAATGGACAGGCTCTTGCACAGCCTTGACTGGAGCAGCTGGGTACAAATAAGCAGCTTTGGGAAAAAGAGCTGGGAACCAAATGTGCCTCCCCCTCCTCTGTGATCTCAGTGACCGGGGGGACCTGCAGGATGGAAGGAGCATGGAAACTTCAGCTTTTTCCTAGCTCCAAAGCATCTCCTGGCTATTCTCAGCACCTTAACACCCAGGGGATACTCACACCCCTAAAAGCTGAGCTTCCCTACAATAAACTCCTCCCAGGAGTGACCCAAACACCTGAGCTGGGAGCCTGTGCTCCTCCATGGGACTCTACACGGCCCTGAAATCAGACATGTGAACATTCCACGGCCTGCAGGGCTTCTCACCCTCCTCCTGGCACAGCCAATGTCCCACCCCCCTGTCCAGCTTCCCTGGGGCTTTGACCACCAGGCCCTTCTCCTGCCATGCTTGCAGTGCACCACTGGTGCAGAGCCTGGAGCACAAACTCGAGGCGTGACACGTGAACAAGAGGAAGCAGCATCAGAAAGATAAACCACAAGATACGGCTTGGAGGATATGAGATCTGCTGGTCTGTAGCTTCAGAGCACCCAAAAGAAGAAATCTGCATGCAA
This sequence comes from Camarhynchus parvulus, assembly GCF_901933205.1. Taxonomy (NCBI): domain Eukaryota; kingdom Metazoa; phylum Chordata; class Aves; order Passeriformes; family Thraupidae; genus Camarhynchus; species Camarhynchus parvulus. Next base: position 1,184,114 of record NC_044590.1, read on the forward strand.
AATGCGTTTTCCAAAAAATAAATATTGCAGGGCAGCACCGTGCTGCAAAAACCAGCCAAGATCTCTTCTGCCAGCAGGTTCAGCTGGGTAATTAGTCACGTGGGGTTAATTGAAGGCTTTTTTAAAAATCAGATTTGTTTCAAAAGAGATTGTATTTTAGAAAATACTCTGTTTACATCTAACAAGAAGACAAAAGTTAAACTTCACAGAGGGGAAAGAAAGAGAGGGAAAAAAAGAAAGATCCCCTGAAGCCAAAAAACTTCTGACATGAAAACTTTGGATTTTACTAGCCTCCCCCAGTCTGAGATGTCATAAACCATACAGGTGCAACTATCTCATTACTTGGCATACATATGAACCTGGTTATGTTCAAGTGAACACAAATTCAACAAATACTTCCAGCTTTACAAGAAACCTTCAGAAAGAAACTGTCCATATTTTCCCCAGATGCAGGCCCAGCTGTGCAGAGGCACATCTGCTCAGGGAACTCAAGTGGACATTTGAATTTATAGTTTTAGATCCTGAAGCTTGATGGCAAATTATGATAAAACTAGCAATATTGGTTCCTGTCCTCAACAGAAAATATAAATGCCTCTTTGATTGATATTGATTGCAGGAAGGAAACAAATTCTATTTCCCCATGTCACAAGAAACTCCTTTGCTGCAATAAGGACCCTGTTGATAGGAATACCTGGGGAGGGTAAGTGATACTGTAGTTGCCAGCAAACTGAGAAAGGAGCAAGTGCTGATTGGTATCATTCCTGCTTCCAGGCAGCTTCAAACACACCACAGGAGGCTGTGAGCTTGTCAGACCCAAACCAAAAAGCCTGCATTAACTGAGGTATGGCAAATGGGACTGCTGTTTATTATTACCCTGCACCCTTTACTCAAATACCCAGGCCATACATGTAAGTCCAGCTCCATCAAAGCAAACAAATTCATTGATTTAACAATTTATGGCTTGATTTTAAAAGGGGGTGAGCCTGCAGGGGAATACTGAACATATGCTTGAAGTTAAGCACAAATCAACCCAGTGAAATTAGTGGTATTGATCACATGCTTGAAATTACACATAAATGTTAATGTTTTCCTGGTTCCTGCAAGCCCTGAGTGTGTCAGGAACATCTGTGGGATGCAGCCAACTTTGTTTAGTGAAGGCTGAAGCTGTGGCTGACCTGTTCAGCTTCCACACATCATTCCAGCACTCTCCCAGTGACACAGCACAGCCCTGACCCCAGCCTGGCTTTGGCTTTCCTTCAGGAAACATGGGCTGAAAACAGGGGAAATGAGGGAAATGACTGATGTGCCCCCACTTGGCTACACTGCAGCTACTCAGCCAGTATTTTATACCACCCTTTGAAAGGTGAAGGAAAAGCTGTTCACACTCCAAACAGAAGAAGGGTTCAGCTCATTCAGCTCTCAGGTCAGCAAAGGGACGAACTCGTTCTCTCCACCACTGGCAGCCTGAATTTTGCTCACTTGTTTCAGCAGTGACTTCCCAGGCACCTCATGACAGTCATGACAGAGGATCACACGAGGTTTATACAGCCCAGAAAAAACAGCAAATACATTGCCCACATTTCTGAGCTTTCAGAAGCCAATCTGAACCAACCTTCCCAAAGTCCTGGACTTCACTGCGGCCCAGCTCACACCCTTTAAGCACATCCCAAAGCTCACAGGGCGCTCCTCTTTCAGGCACAGCCCCCAGTGAACATCTCAGAGATGAATTTGCCCCCCCTTTTCCTCCAGGAGACCCCCAGAGCCTTACCTGGACCACGGGGTGGCCCCCGGTGGGAGCCTTGACGGCGCCGCGGCTGCCCTCGGTCTCGTAGTGCGCGCGGTGGTGGGGCTTGGGCTGCACCTCGATGCGCAGCTCGTAGGGGCCAGACTGGCTGCACAGGGGCCACTCCAGGGGAGGCAGGGACTGCACGGGCAAGCTGGGACACAGAGAGACACACACACCACCAGGGAGACTCCTGAGAACCTCATGTCTCAAAGCGTGCTCCCTCCTTCCCCCCAGCGCCCCACCTGAAACGTTCAGGAGTCTGCTTGAACTGCCATGCGATTCTGCTGAACTGCTCACACCTGACTGCAAGCTCTGCTGAGAAGACAATTTCTGCGGGCCCATCTCCTTGCAGAAGAGAGTAAGATATTTCTGTTTCTTAAACAGAAATATCTGTAGAAGTTACATTTTTCCAAAGACCCCCCTCTTTTACCTAGCTTTTGTTTTTTCAAAGACCTTCCTCTTTTACCTAGCTTTTGTTTCTTCAGAGATCCTCCTCTCTTACCTAGCTTTTGTTTATTCAAAGATCCCCCTCTTTTATCTAGCTTTTGCTATGTGTCTCCAACTTGGATCACAGCATAGGTATTGTGAAATATTAACTCCATTTGCCACTGCCTACCAGTTGTGTAAATATTAACAGTTGTAAGATTTCCATAAATATTAAAATGCACATCAATAAAATGCTAAATATTCTTACCTGGTACTAGTTTTCCTGTTATGAAAATACATAAGGGTTTATGACATGAGATTAATATACTGCAAGGTACAACTAAAGCCTGCACTGGATTTTAAACCACTCTCACTTTGTGAGCACAGGCTGCTGCCAGAACTGGTCAGACAAGCCAAGGAAGTCACAGCCTGTGCTCTTTCACTCACAGTTTGTGTTCAGCAGGTCAGGAACACCCTGGGACAGCCTCAGTGCCAGCAGGATGGCACTGACAGGGTGCCAGCAGGGACTGCGAGCAGAGTCACACACCTGGCACCCTCGGTCCTGGCAGATGCCACAGAGCCAGACAATGGAGGGCTGAGATTTGGGCTAAGGGACAACTGACAATCAACAACCAACACTAAGTCACCAGAGTTGACCGAATGCTCAGTCTGACCTGGAGCAGTGAGCTCTCTTTGGAATCAGGCATTGTTTAAAGCATTTTCATCCTTAGTGGAAATTTGTAAGTGACTTTACAAATTTTAAGAGCAGCAGGATAGCACCAGAGTGTTCAGCCTTTGTCAAAGGCTGTCTGCAATCTGCTATTTAGACAAATCATTTGGAAATTTGAATTTATAGTGTACTGTGCTATCAATGAACCTCTTTGGTGATGTTTCTTCAAAGCCCTGACCTTTTCATCTCAGAATCCTAATGGACCAGGCTCCCATTAACCAGTGCTGTCCCTGAGCACTCAGCTCTGGCCTGCCCAAGAAAACACTCCCTAGGGATCATCAGCCATGACAGAGGACACCAAACCATGAAAAAACATGGCAAACACACCCACAGGAAGGATTACATACCTGCAGATTGGTATTGCAGGCACCAGCTGCTTTGTCCAGGATGGAGGAACCAACAGAATGGATTCTGGGGCCGAGTTTCTCCTGTCCTCCTGCTCACAAGGCCCGTGGAAGTCGACAGTCTGAAAGACGTGACACGGAATGCTGTTTTTGTGGGAAGACATGGGCGAAGGATCGGGGCTGGTTTTCCAGATCTTCGTGGGGACGCCGCAGGAAGGATCCGTGGGAAGGCTGCTCATAGCATCCATGGGAAGGGCAGCGCTGGCCAGCTGCGTGTAAGTGACTGCAGAGGTGTCTTCTCTCGGGGGGAGGCGAGGAGAGGGCTGTGGAGAGGGGCTCCGTGACTGCCGGGGCGAGGAGCAGGGCAGCTGGGCGCTGTAGAGCCCGGTGCAAGAGAACCTCCGCTTTGCACCTGGCGACGAGGACCTTGAGTTGGGACAGGGAGATGGTGAGTGGCGTCCCAAGCAGGCTTCCTCCGTGGTGCTTGTTCGTGGTGACATTATTGGAGAGGTTCTAGGAGAATAATGAGTATGGATGTTTTGAAACTGTGGACAAAGGTCATCACTAGGACCATTATTTGGTGAAACACATGGAGACGTGCAAGGAGATACATTTGTCTCTGAAATGAAACTTGCAGAGGAGCCGCTACTAGCTGGGCTCAGACACAGTGGTTCTCTGTAGCCCTCAAAGCCAGGGACAGGCAGGGTAACCCTCGGGCTAGTGGTGGCTGAGTTTGGCTGATGTTCTGCCAACAGAACATCTGTGTCTCTGCTGCGGAAGGGACCCCCCGAATGAATCAGTTCATGATATGGAGTTATTTCAATCCTAGGGCTCGGAGCAGAGGCCCCTGCAGCGTTGGCAGGGTGAGTAGGTGTTGGCCCTATGCTATCTGGCTGTCCATATCTGCCCATGGGATCTGCAGGAAGGCTAGGAAAAGGCAGGGGGCATGGCTTGAGGCCACAGTCCAAGACATCATGAGCGTATGTAACTCCAGAGGGTGGGCTGTTGGTTTTATGTGGAGTCGGTTCTTCTGGAAAAAGAAGGGTCTCTTTAAGACTGTAAATATTGTTACAGAAGCTGAGCAATCATGGATTAAAAAATGCATATTTATAAACTGGTTGTGATCTGATATTAGCTTATTGTTTCATTCTTTTTCACTGCAGTTAATGCCTGTGAGAAGTACTGGATTAAGAGCCAGGGAAGCTCAAGTGCTCAGGGCAGGTGCAGCATGGACAGAAGCACTGCAAACACCTCCAGCCAGGCTCCTGCTGCCTGAGCCTCACCTGAGGGATCCCCTGGGCAGGTCAGCAGCATGTCAGCCCCTCTGTCCACAGCCTCCTGCCAAGGACACCCCTTAGTGACACCCTGGGGCTGTGACTTTGGTCACATTTTGCCAACCAGGAGCTGCACTGAGACCAGCACATCACAAAATCGCTTCCAAACGGGTCTACATAAAACCAAACGTTGAGGAACAGCTTTTGGAGAAGGGAGAAACACCTTCCTTACACAGCCAAACCCAGCCAGAAAAGGCTTCATGAACCAAAGCTGAGCTCAAACTCTTAAATTGAAAAGTCAGTTCTGTGTGATGATTTGTTTGGCTCTGTATCATGACAGCAAGTTTGGTGACAGGTTTCACGTGAGTCAGAAGACACATTCACAAATATTTGTTAGAGAAGAGAGAGGGAGAAAGAATCCAGCCCTGTGGTTAAGGGCAATCACATTCCAATTTCAGCCCAGGGAACATTTTCAGCCAGGGATTATAAAATACACAATAACAAGTAAGTGTTCAGTAGAACTCTCTCTCTGCTGGTACCAAAAATCCTCAATTTGCAGAGATTCCCGTTTGGCAAACTCTGCCCAGGTTGCAGAGCACAGGGATGCTTCCAGGGAACACAGAACTCCCACCAGCCCTGCAGAGCCCAGCTCCAGTCTGGTCCCAGCACCTGAGGGTGTGCAATGGCAGTGGCATCCCAGAGAGCAGAGCCATGGCAGGCATTCCCATGGACATCAGCCCCTGGAACTGAAGAATATTTGTCATGACACAAAATTGTGCAAAACATTATCTGGATTTGTATATGCTTTTAAAGATTTCAGTGTATCCAGCAGGAAATACCTGAAACAGCTCCACAATTTGGGATTAATTCACCCTATCTGCTCACTCTGGGCACAGATCAGGGCATGTCACAGGCAGAGGGTTTCATTTAAATATTTAAATTACTGCTCCAGCATTTTGTCTGACTCCTACATGACATCAGACAGCAATTCCCATGAGAAAATACCACACAGAACACCAGGCAGGAGCTGATGTGCTTTCTGCAAAAGTAGCAGAAGTTCCCAGTGAAACTTCTACATGCAGAGAGATTTTGATTTATTTTCAGCGGGCTTCTGTTCTGTTCTGTTTTTAGGAACTGCTGAGCCTTTGTGTTCAGTGGGAAACCCCAAGAGCCGAGCAAACAAACCAACACACAGAATGGCTGGGACAGGAGGGGAGCTGCACACGACAGTCCAGCTTGCACATTTCTTAAGGTTCCCTCTGGCTTTTAATCCCAGCACACAGCTGGTTTGGGGATAGGAAAACAGCAACGAGTCACTGAATTGTGAGCCAAACGTATTTTTAGCGCTGTTGATTTCAGAGCTTTGGCACTCAGGAGCAGTGTGTCATCCCCATCACTCAGGTCTGACACATCAAGCCTCGAGATTGCTGCTGAGATTCCCTTTGAACAGAACTCGTCATGTCTGCACAAGAAGCAGAGAAACACACCCCCCACAGCCCCAAAGTCCCCACAGCTCTGGGGACAACCACCCCCTTTCCAGCTGATACCAGGGGGCAAAACCAGCCCCAGGCAGAGCCAGGCTGGATGCCAGGCTCGAGGCAGGATTCGTGCACCAGGAGCAGAAACCTCTCCAGGCTGAACAGCTTCACCTCAAGGAACAGGTGAGCCTTTCAGCTCCCCATGCAGCACACCCACAGCTAAAGCTGCTCCCCACACCTTAAACTGAATTATCTGTGCCAGGTACAACAGGTACAGAACCAAAACTCAACACAGCAACAAAGCCAGCGGGAGGAGGCTCATGTTGGGTATGGGAAAAGCAAATGTATTTGTATGTGCACGTGTAATTTTAAAAGTCTGCTGAATAAAGAACACACCCTTTACTCACAGTGACAGCCCATCAAAACCCGAGCTTCATACTGCCCACATTCTCCCAGCTTACCCCTAAAACACTGCGTTTCAAAGAGCACTTTCGCCCTGGCACTGCCCCTCCCGCAGGACCCACGTCGCAGGTGTGAATAACAACGCTCACACACACACAGAGCAAGCCCCAGCCTGCCCCTGGCAGCGGGACACAGCCCGAGCAAACACGCACAGCTCCTGTGCAGCAGCAATGTTTATTTGCTCTCCCCGCACGGCAAGCTGTCAGTGCAGGGCCCGTGGGCACGGCGGCACACAAACCCTGCCCTGCCCCGAGCCGTGCCGTGCCGGGAGAGGCTGGGCCTGACTCACGGGCCCGGCTCGGGGCTGCGGGAGCCGCGGAGGCACAATGCAGGCACTGTCCCGCCGCTCTGCCCACGCCGGCTCTGTCCCCATGGCAACGCCGGGGATGCTCCAGCGGCTCTGACCTCACCGGGCAGGGATGCGGGCACAGCGCTGAAACAGCGAGGGCTGCTCCCACAAATAAACGCTCTTCCACGGAAATCAGCAGGAATGCTGCCTGCTGCTTCAGCAGGAGGGGACCGGCTGCTCTGCTCCAGCCAGCCCGGCTGAGGTCAGGAATCTGCTCGAGGAAAGGGCAGGGCAGAGCCAACAGCCCCGGGAGAGGAGCATCACCAGCAGCAGCAGCTGCTTCTGTGAGCAGCGTCCAGCCCTGCCTTTGTGAGGGGCACAGGATGCTGGCCAGCAGCTCGGCTGCTTTCTCCCTGCCCTTGCAGATGCCAGTGGGGCCACAGAGCCCAGGACACAGCAATGGCTCCAGGCAGATGGCCCCAGCACCACTCAAACTTCTCCCTGAGCTGCCAAGGCGAGCTGGGTAGGAGCTCAGGGCAGCAAACCTCACACTGCTGGCCCTCTGCCACACTGGGATGGCAGGGAACAGCCCTGCCACCCTCCAGTGGGCTCCCAGGGAGGGAGAGCCCTTACAGAGAACAGGTACGGGATGGATCAGCCCAGCAAACGTGTTTTCCAAGGAATGAAGCAACTCAGAGATAAGCTTTGCTCCCAAGGCTGTGCCAGCATCCAGAGTTCATCCATTTCTGCATATTGCATCCACAACACAGACTGCAATACTCCAGCAAAGCACTGGCCTCTCCACTGCTGTTCTGATGGATATCTCACAGACAGCTCTCAGCACGGGCAGCTCCAGCACTTCCCCCCTTCGTGCACTCAAGCATTTCCCAGCCTGAGGTTTCACTGCTGATTCACCCTCTGATTCAGTACCAAAAGATCCTTCTGCTGTCACAGGGGGGTTAAAAGAAAGCGAGTCTCACACCCAGGCAGCGCTGGCACCTCCTTGCGCTCCCAGTCAGCTCTGCCGTCAGTGAACATCCTTCCCTGTGTCACTCAGCTCCTCTTCCTAGAGCAGGCTGGCCCAAGCCCTCTGGGATCACACCCGAACTGCCAGCTCTCACTGCCCCTTTTTCCCACAGGTCTCACCCCCATGACTGTCTCTCTCACCACAGCAGGGGTCTGGATGCTCCTGTACTGCAAATAACCACCAAAGAACTCCCCTGGGCGGGCCCAGGAAGGGTGCAGGCAGCTCCACCAGCCCTGGGGAAGCCAGGCAGCCTCCCCAGGGGGACACCCTCAGGAGTGCCCTCAGGAACCCAGGGAGAGCTGAACCACAGGTGAAAGAGATCAAGGGATTTCAGTTCCAAAGGACATGACCCTTGATTTAGCAAACTCCCTTTCACACACCTCTGAATGGTGGAAAGGAAAAGGAAAAGGCTCCCGAGGCTCCCCAAGGCCAGGGCCACAGCAGTGTGAGCACACATGGCTTGGGGACGGCCACCCTGCGCTGGTCTGAAACAAGGCAGCGCCTTCAAAGCCACCACTCAGCCAAATGTGACAATTAGCATGAAATGAGGGAATAAAGGCCCACCCAGCAGCTGCATTCCATGCTGGGCTTATCCAAACCATCCTCTAGGAAAAGCTAAAGATAGCCCTGTGCAGGCCAGGGGCACAAGTTGGGCTCTGACCTCACATCCGCTGGCTGCAGCTCCCGGGATTTAACTGGAGTCCCTTATTTGCATAAGGAAAAGAGTCCATTTTCTTTTTTTAATTAACTCGCTTATTGTCATTTGAAGGGGCCAGTCCAGAGCTTCTTTGCATTTTTCAAAAGCCGAGTTGTCTGTTATTTACACTAACTGCTTGGAAGCTCCAAGTGAGAGCTGGTTTCCTGAGTGAAATCTGGAATTCTCTCGTAGATGTGCATATTTGTTTCCTTACGGCAGGGCTGAACACTGCCTCCTGTGTTCCTGAGCCAGCCCCAGGACCCAACTGCATGCACTTCCAGTTTTTTTTTTCCTTTTAATAGCTTTGCATCTGGGAGAAGAAAAAAAAGGAACGAGGCAAATTATTCAGGGCTTGACACCTACAAGATGTAGCAGCGTCCCTGGGAACCTGTCTACATACAAACAAGCATTTGGAGGAATATTAATATTCATGGATGCTCCCTGCTTCCCCTCCCTACACCACACACACACAGACCTTGTAGATCCATATCACCAGATGCAGTCTCAGACTCTAATGAGCTACAGCAAGGGCCTGAGCCTCCAGAAAACACTCCTTCCCATCTGCATGCTTACCTGCTGTCTCAGGGTTTCATCTGGAATCTTATTTAAACACGGGTTTTGTTTGGATTTGCAGGACATCCCTCAGAGCATCAGCTCCCAGAAGGGTTGAGCTCAAGCAGTAAAAATGATGTGGCAGCTTTACCTCTCAGCAGATCATCCATCCCACAGTGAGCCCAGCGAACCCGCGGGGAGCTGCTGGAGCACAGCACTGTCTGCCGCTCAGCATTTTGTCTCTCAGCAGCCAACAACAGGTGTGAGGGAAGAGCACACCCAGCAGCTAGCAGAACTCACTCCTCTGGGAGCCCTGCTTGTAGGAGCTCATTTGGAAATGCTCATTAACTCACTGGCATGTTTGAAATGAGCTAAAATTTGGGCTATCACTGATACCACTACCAACACCTGCACGGGAACTCTGCAGGGAATGCATCTCACACCTCTGTGCTCAAAGGACACAGAAAACATTTTCAATGGGCGAATGAAATCACAGCTTCCACCTGAAAGCAGTGCATGCTTTGCACATACTCCCAGATCCTGTTCACCTGGACAGGCCCCTGAGTTCAGCCGATGTTTCTTGTTTGCAAATCCTGAGAAGATTGCTAATTCAAGTCTGGCAAGTAAAGGTAAAAAGCGCTCTGTACAGCGCCGCTGCTTTTGGAAATGGCTGGCTTCAAGAGGAACATCCAATATTAACAATATTGACTGCAGGGTTTCTGTTGACCCTTCTTTTCCCTGCTGCTTTTATATCAGTCCATGGCACACACAAGCACTACTGAATGCCAGACACTTTCAGGAAGGATATTTCTGGCATCCCCATGACAACAAGTTGTGACATAGGTCCCACTTTTAAAACACAACTTTGGATGGATACTGCCAAATTCCAGCCTTTCAAAAAACTGTTTATCAGGAATAAACATTCACCCCAACCCATTCCTAGAGCCCCAAATTTACATTTTTCCGCATTTTTTAAATTTAAAAAATCCCTTTTAGCATGCTTATAGAGTTGTTATTTCAGGACGTGTCATGAGCAGTGGGTGGAGCGGCCCAGGCTGGGAGGCAGGAACCAAATGCAGGAACCAGACTGAGTGCTGGGACCCACTCCTTTGGTTTTGGTTCCACTTTGAATCCTGCTCTGCACAGGACTCTTTGCCCAAGTGCAGTTCAGATGAGGCCAGGACTGCACATGAACAATGAGCATCAGTTACCAGCAGCATGTGGACAAAGCCTTGCTCAGAAATTGACCATTTTCTGCTCTCATGTAAACATGCTTTAATCTTTTGTACATTAAAGCTTGCGAATGTATCCTGGATTGCTTACAGACTGGAGCTGCTGCCTTTTCAAAGCCAGGGAGAATGTTCTCCAGATTACAATGCTCATCTATATGGTTGGGATCTTTTTTTTTGTTTTAATGCTAATGATTTCCATCTTTGGAACAAAATTACTACTAATTATGGTTTCCAGTCATTCAAAAGTGAAGAAAGCAGGCTCAAGAAGGAAGTTACTTCTACAACAAGCACACACTGCTCTGCATTTATGTGGTTTGAAGATTAAACTTTCTACCCCCACCTACGTATGATTATATTCTGTAGAACTTCCCACTTAAGGCTTCACAGCAGCACTGTGTACTGTAAAGATGTGAACACACCAGCATCTGAAGCTTTCACTGACAGTCAGTGTATTTTCATTAAAACCAGTAACCCTTCCCCATCATGGATTTATTGTAGCTTATTTTGATCTACATGAAACCTTGAAAGAAATTCACCTGATGGCATGAACCATCCCCAGTCAGCTTTGATGCTGGCACACATCTGTACTTGAACATACTACACCTGAACAAGGACAGAGAGAATAAAACTCAGCAACAACTCTCCATTTCACTGATGACACCACAACTCAGGCCTCAAAGGTCTCCTCCTTCAGAGGAACACAACATCTCTGAGATGCCCCAGGGAAACACCAGCGCTCCACTGAGCAGAATCCAGACCAGTGTATCTTAGAGACAATATCCCAACAAATCATTCCTCTGGGTCCTCTCTTTCGGCTTTGTCTTGTTTACACAAATCTATACTTTATGGGAAGTATCCCTGTTTAGTACCATCAACAGAAAGAACTACCACTTAGAAAGTCAGGGACCACTTGCCACTGCACTTTTAAGTATCACAACATAAGCCCAGAAAAGCAGAACAGCCTGCAAACCTTTCTCTTTTTTTCTCAATTTTAACTTAAGCTGGTGCTGTTTGCCCCCAGGCTGGAGCTATGGCTGCGGGCGGCTCGGGCTCGGGGCGGGCAGCGGCTCCGAGGGCCGCTCGGGGCGGGCAGCGGCTCCGAGGGCTGCTCAGGGCGGGCAGCGGCTCCGAGGGCCGCTCGGGGCGGGCAGCGGCTCCGAGGGCAGCTCAGGGCGGGCAGCGGCTCCGAGGGCCGCTCGGGGCGGGCAGCGGCCCCGAGGGCTGCTCAGGGCGGGCAGCGGCTCCGAGGGCCGCTCGGGGCGGGCAGCGGCTCCGAGGGCAGCTCAGGGCGGGCAGCGGCTCCGAGGGCCGCTCGGGGCGGGCAGCGGCCCCGAGGGCTGCACGCCCCAGCGCTCCGGCTGCCCGGGAGCTGCCTGGGCACGGTGCGGGGACAGCGAGAGCCCGGCCGGGCTGTGCCGAGCGCCTCCGCTGCCCTGCAGCAGCGCTCACTGCCGGCTGCACGGCCCCCGGGACAGCGGCGATGTCCCCAGCTGGCCCGACACTGCATCCCGGCTCACACCGAGCCACTGGGCTCCATCCCGGCTCACACCGAGCCGCTCGGTGCAGCGGCCCCGGGCAGGCACCTGCCGGCCCAGCAGCCCCCGACGGCCGCGGCCCAGCCCCGCCTGCCGGGCCGGCCCCGAGGAGCTGCCGGGGGCTCCGCCGCGCCCGGGCGGCCCCTCACCAACCTTCGATCGGCTTGTAGTCGTAGTCGTAGTCGAAGAGGATGGAGAAGTCGAGCTCCTCCTGCGGGCTGTCCGGCCGGGCCGGGCCGGGGCCGTGCCCCGGGCCCCCCTCCTGCGGGCCGGGGTCGGGGTCGGGCCCGGGCCCGGGGCCCGCGGCGCTCATGGCGGCCCGGGAGCGGGGCTGCCCCGAGAGCCGCGACCCGGCGGAGCCTCCGGCAGCGAGAGCCGAGCGGTCACAGCGGGGAAACGGAGAGAACAACGCGAGGAAACACCAAGAAATGCCCTGGCTGTGGAGGCTGCGGCGGGCGCGCTGCCCCGACGGCGGGTGCGGGCGGCGAGCCCCGGGCAGCACGGCTCGGCTCGGCTTAGCTCGGCTCGGCTCAGAAGGGACGGCACGGCACGGCACGGCACGGCACGGCACGGCACAGCACGGGCGGCAGCGGGGCAGCTTCCTGCTCCTCGCAGCCACCTGCGCCGGGGCCGCCCCCGGGGAGGAGCCGGCACCGGGCCGGCAGCACCGCACGGGCCCCGCGCCCGCGGGCAGCAGCCCCGGGATAACGGGGTGCCCCGGCTCCGGGTCTCCACAAACGGGACTCCTGGCCGAGCATCTCCGCCCTGGTGCCCCTCGGTCGGTGTGCCCGGCTGTCTGCCGCAGCCCCTCTCTGGAGGGCTGTACCGTCCCCGCCGCCCCGGCAGCGCGGCCGCGCCCCTGCCTGCTCCGTGCTTCGCGCATCCCGCGCCATGTGCTCCCTGTGAGCACAGGACAGCCTCTCCTAGCTGGGGCGCCTTTAGAGGCACCGGGCCCTCCGTGCTCAAGGGCTCTGTTCTCCTCCTGCCTCGCTCACAAGCAGCGTTTCAGAGGATGGGCGCTCGCCGCGGTCCCTGCTGACCACAGCCGGGTGCTGCCAGCTTCCCCAGGTCCCCCAGGCACCTCCACCACATTGACTGCATTCATCCCATGTGCCCTGGCCCTGCACAGGGTGCTGGCCACTGCCCCCCGACAGCCTCCTGCCCCTGGGACGGCTGCTACCGCCAGCAGTGACTTCACTCGCGGGGGACTGGGGACCCTGGTTTGTGTGCTCAGCCATCTGTGGTTGCCTCGCTTACCTGTTTGTGTGCTGCCCGTTATGAGTGTGCAGATGGCTGTCATCGGGTCTGTGAGTTTGAAAAATGCTCCCAGTCTGTAGACAGGGCAGGGAGGCAAAGGCAGAGGGACCAAGATCATTTTAAAAGTATTTTGGTGTTTACTTCAGCTTGTTTTTATTTGCTAAGCCTGTCAGCACAGAGGCATTAACTGCAAGACAAATCTTAAAGTTATGTTACTTGTCTAAGGTCACAGAAAGTCTGTTTTAAAGCACACATGAAGCAGAATCTCTGCAGTTGGGTTTATAACCCTCTGCCTTTCTCATTAATGTGTCCAGCCAAGTAATGACAAATCATTCTCATCACACCCTTTTGCTCTATCCTGTGCTCGTCCAGAGGACAAGAACTCAGACTTCCCCTGCAGTTTGCAGTCAGGTTTTTACTAAGTTCTGAAGAAGCCCAGGACTGGCAGGTGCCCCTGCAGCTCCTGGGGGCACCTCTGTGTGAGCAGAACCACCACACAGGAATGGGGCTGAGCAGCCAAACGTGCTGGGAGGCTGCATCAGGCCGGCTGGGCAGCACTCACACCAGAGTCAGGCCTTGTGGCATTAATTTGTTACTGGAAGGTGCCAGGGGATAGGGAAAAGTGCCTGTCAGAAAGGACAGGTGAGCCTGCAGACAGAATGTTCTTTGGGGCATTCACAGACACTGCCAGCCCCTTGGGGAACCTGTGCTGCTCTCTCTGAGAGCCTGGCTTGTTCTGAATTGTTTAAACATCTATTAAAGTGGATTGTTGTCCAGTGATCTGTTATCCAGTGATCCTAACTCTTTGCTGAGCACTGGCCTTTTATCATCGCCTCTTCTATTTAAAATTCATTAGAAAAACAAAATCTACTTGCTGATCTTGGCTTAGCACTAAAGAGAGATGTCATCCTCACAGCTGACACCACACGGAGCACGACTGGAGAGCATCGATTGGATTAGCCTCAGAAAGAAATGACACAAAAACTTTGGGCTTTGCAAGTGCGATACAGGTGATTGGCAGGAGGGCATGGGGAGACGACCCTGACTTCTGCTAAAGCTCTATCCCATCCTTTGCTTCCCATTAGGCGTGTGAAGCTTCAAACTTATCCTCAGCTACTCCTGTGATTAGTAATGCTCCACAAATGGAAAATGTACCTTTTGCTTTCCAAGAGCAGCGTGTCACTGCTGACACACAGAATCATCAGTCCTGCCTCTGCCCAGGAGCGAGGGTGACAGGACAGCAGTGAGAAAAGTGCTAGAGAAACGTAAGAATTAGCTCAGCTTATGGGATTCAGGGATTTTTGCCCAGCAGACAGCCTGACAGATGTCAGGGAGCAGGAGGCACCAGGCTGTAATGCAGCATGTCCCTGCTGCTCCTCCCTGCAGGGCACACCAGGACACCATCCCATATGGTCTCTGCTCAGAGCCTGCAGGAACAGAGTTCCCACATGCTCTGAGAGCACTGAGATGTGAGTTGGAACGCTCTGTGGGCTGGGTTTGGACCTACCTGTGTGTTATTCCCAGCAGAAATGTTACAAATGCACAAAATACAGATCTGCCCTAAACATTACAGGGGCATGAAGCCATTGGTAGCTGCAGAATCCAGCTCAAGTGACAGCTGTAGTTTTTGGAGCTTTCCAAAGGCTGAGTGGAGTTTAGTTGAGACCCAAAACAGGCTCTTGAGCCCACAGTGAAAATAAAACATTATAAATTAGGTTTTAGCTGTTAATAACTACATAACTGACAAATACTGCCCACAGTCTGTCATTAATAATTAGTGGTGAAGGAAAGGCAGGGAAGCTCCTAGACTTAAATAGACTGTGGGCTCTTCAGCCCAGCATATACACTCAGAAACATCAAAGAAAAAACCCAAACAATGTGACAAATCCTTCCCAAAGCTTGATTTTCACTAGGGCTGGAGTGAAAGGTTGCAGTACAGTGATCAAAGAGCAGAAATACTGCTTGGTGTTCCAAAATCTCAATCTTTTTCACATCAGAGCCTTCCTTTCCCTGAGGATTCTCCATGCATTTCTCCTGTGTCAGGGTCATGGAGAGTGGTCCCAGCTCTGCTCGGGCTCTCAGCGCCCACCCTGAGATCCAGGAGTCAGCACTAGCTCCGGGGTTTTTCTATAAAGCCGTTTTCATGAGCCAAAAAGGTGTTTGAAGGACTGAAGCAAAGCCTGTCCTTGGCAGCATTAACAAAAATTGCAGCCACGTATGCTTGCAGCAGGCTCCACACAGAGCAGAGCTGGAAATCACTGTGCTGCCATTTCAGGGAACTGCAGGATGGGAGCAGTCCTTTTCCACGTACTTGGACCCGTGCTGCCCTTTGGCAGGGCTGTACTTCAATAAAACTTCAGAAGAATGTGAATACTGGACTACCTAGGTGCTGGGGGACGGGGAATCCAAAAACAAAGCTAAAAAGAGCACTTCTAGTGTAATACTGACTGGGACTTAGAGAGTACTTCACATATTTCTCAGTGTTTAAATGCACTGCCAGTGTAACTTCTCATTTACTATTTTCAGTTTCTACTTGTACTGCTCCACTGTATTCCCTGCCCCAAGAACTTCACCAATGCAAGGGAGCAGAGGATGCTCTGAGGTGAAGAAATTCTGTTTGATCTCAGAAATGTCTGTGCTAATTATTATTTGTCCCACATGATACATAATTTACTCTGGACCTCTAATACTGCAATACCATCACATTAAACTTTTTAAAAGAAAAAGAGGTAGAAAAAGCAGATTAAGAAAGCCGCATGTCTATTTAGCTGCTAAAACCCAAAGAAAATATGAGTCAA